>NC_083364.1:16423333-17060000 GCF_030254825.1 Meriones unguiculatus | reverse complement strand
CAGCCCTCCGGAGGAATTTTCTAGAGATCTCAGCTCCTGCTGACTCCAAGAAGACAGATTCAGAAAAGTCCCTCATGGTGCTCCGCACCTGTCACTTTAGGTACTTAGGAAGCTGATGCAGGGGAACTGCTATGGGTTCCAAGGGCAGTCTGGGCTACACGGTGGGACCATGTCTCAGGAAACCAGGATGAAAGACAAGGAAGAGATACACAGAGAGGGAGGAGCGAGACAAGGCAAAGCTTCCAGACCTGTCCAGAAGCCAGGGAGCACTGCCGGGGAGCCCGCAAGGTCTGGAGTTAGTCCTGTCACATCAGGACATTTGCCCCAAGCTTTCCTCACCTGCCACTGATCTCCTTCTGTGGCTCAGGCTGGAGGCAGCCACCACCCAGCCCAGCCCTCAGACCCTCCTCTCCTGGGGCCACTTCTATCTCTGCCATCTGGGATCTGCTGGGAGTTGCCACCCTTGCAGAGGGCACAGCCCTTGGCAGTGTGCTGGGCTGCTCACAGGGTCTATCTCAACCCCAGAAGAACTCTCCCTTAGATTCGGGCATTTGGGGGTGTGGGGAGGGATGTAGGGATGTGAGGATTCGGGATATGGGGGTACAGGGATGAGGCTCCCCGCGGGATGAGTCTCTTTGTCCTGGGAGTTGAAAGCCTGAGTGTAAGCTCAAGCTAAGAACCGGGCAGAACCGGCTCCTGTCCCGAGCACTCCTGTGAAAGGGGAGAGTGCGGGGGGGGGGGGGGGGCATCTGTGCCTCTGGGAAGCATCACAGCTCCAGAGTTTGGCAAACTGGCTGCAGTGGCCCTGGTGCAGGCCGCTCTGGCCCTACATCATGACCCAGAGAAGATCCCCGGATTGGAAGCCAAGGGAACCTGTGGCCTCCGTGACTCTCCCAGGCTCCAGGATGGGAAGTCAGGTTGTCTGCAGCTGGGCCCAGGTGTTCTGGACACCCAGCTCAGAGTAGAACCCAAATTCAGTCATGTGTGCCTCTGCCCGCCAACCCAGCCCTCTCAGCATCCAGATTATTTGGTAAAGACCATCCCTATACCCCGAGTAACCACCCACCCTCCGCCACGGTCGGCACGGGCTGCAGTGTTGTGTGCTGTTGTCTCAGCCCTCAGAGGCTGAGGCAGGGAAACTCGGAGAGTTGGAGGCCAGTCTGAACCAGAGAGTTGGACCGTGGGGCAAACAACATCAATAATACATATTTTTAAAAATAAGGGGCTTGCCGGGCGGTGCCAGCGCACAGCTTTGATCCCAGCACTCGGAGGATCAAGAGCCTCTGCAGGCGGATCTCTGAGTTCGAGGCCGGCCTGGTCTATAGAGTGAGCTCCAGGACAGCCAGGGCTACACAGAGAAACCCCGTCCGAAAAACAAAGCAAAGCAAAACAAAAGGGCAGGGTGGGCTGGGCCAACGGCTCAGTGGGGAAAGCATTTGCCCTGGAGGCAGGAAGACGAGGCTCCATGCTTAGCACACGGTGGGGCGGGGCGGTGGGGCGAGCCTGTGACCCCAGCACTAGGGAGGCAGAGACAGGAGGATCCGTGGGTCTCCCCTGCCGGCCAGCTTAGTGAGCTCCAGGCCAGTGAAGGACCCTGGCTCCGAAACTGGGTGGAGGTAGATGGAGGAAGATGCGGCAGGTGACATCAGCTTGTGCCCTCCACATGCACGAACACACACACACACACACACACACACACACACACACACACGCACACACACACGGACACAGGCGGAAACCTGTACACACACAGACATACAAAAATAAGTAGAAAATGCCATGTTTGCATGATTGGGGCTTACACTCTGACTTGGGCAGGCTGGAGTGCTGGGGAGGTGACCCAGAGGGGCTGGGGAGGTGATCCGAGCCACTGTGTGCCAGTGGCCAGTCTCAGGACCCGTGTCCAGAGCTGGCCCGAAGTGGCCAAGGCTCCCCCAGAAGCCAGCCCCCAGGCTCAGGACTTGGCTCCCAGCCACCCACAGACACTTCTTGGCAGCTGTCTAGGCAACTGTCACCTCCATCAATGCGTAAAAGCCATCAGGCCTACTTCTCAGACCCAGGTCATACATCCTACGCCCCAGCTCCCTGGGGTCCCCGGCAGAGCGGATGAGCTGCGTATCTCACCATATCTCCTCAGCAGTGTCCCCAGCTCCCGCCCGGCCCCTCCACTCCCAGCCTCATCCCCGATCGATTTTATGAAGGTACCTGAGGGTTCGTCGATGTTTCCGGCAGTTATACACCCCTGTTTAAAAATTCTTAATTAAGCAGGTTTTTTTTTCTGTTTACACTCCAACTAATTACGCTTTTAAAACCAACAATAAAACATTAAGTCCCCGCTATTAAAGGCCTCAGTGTGGGCCTGCGGCGTAGCCCGTCCGGGCAATTTAGAGACTGGCCACTTCCACTGGAGATAGGATGGCCTGCTGGCATGGGCGGGTGCCCAGCGTCCCTCAAGAGGGTTCCTGGGGCTTATCCGTTCCCAGGAGGGCGGGGATGGGCCTGGCTTCCGCTGGGCCCAAGCTGATGGAGTTATTGATCGGCTGGTCCCAGGGCTCGGCCCATCTTCCTGCCATCCTTGGAACATCACCGTCTGTGCCGGGGGGCAGATAGGGATGCGTCCGGGCGGCCCAAGAGCCAAGGGGCAGGGAGGGCCCCAGCGTGGGGCTCAGGTCTCTGAGCCACAGGTGAATTCTCCCACCACGGACTGTGGGGATTTCTGTGGCTTTGCTCCTGGGGGAGATTCTGAAGGAAGGCACCCTTGTGGGCTGCAGAGATAGCTCAACGGCTGACTGGCTGGCTGCTCGGGTGTGAGGGCCTAGGTTTGGATGGCCGGGACAGAGGTAAAAGGCTGGCCGGCATGACCACGCACACACGGAGCTCGCACCGGGGAGGCAGAGGAAGGAGCGTGCCTGGGGCCAGCTTCAGTGAGGACCCCATCTCAAAGGATAAGGCAGAGGAGGCAGAGCAGGCCTCCCGACGCCCTCCTGCCCTTCCCTGGCCTCCGTGAGCACTGGCTCCTTTACCAGCCCCGACGTGTGTGTGTGTGTAAGGGGGGGATGCCGGGCCAGGGCAGTGCCAAAGCTTTGAAGAAAACTTATTTCACCTCAGAAGAGTGGGTGGGACTTTTGTGTAAGCAATGCCAATCTGCAGAAAGGCCTAGAACAGAACAAGCGCAGATGACGTGACAAAACATCCCGAGAAAGGAGCGCTGGGCAAAGCCTAGGAGTGGGCAGACTCTGGCCTACAGCTACATCTAACCCCAGGTTTGTTGGTTTGTTTGCGTGTTTTTGAATAAAGTTTTATTGTCCCTTGGTTGTGTTCAGAGCAGACATGGGGAGGCCCCCCAAGGAGGCAGAATGTGGGGACATTGTGAAGGGAGACCCAGAGACAGGAACCCAAAGGTGCTAAGCTGGGAGAGGAGCCTGGCTAGGTGCTGCCTTTCAGCTGTGGGACCTGCAGGTCAGCTGGGCCATCCGGGGCTGCAGGCATGGGGCCTGAGCGAGCGGCTCTTATTTGGAGCCTGAGCCTGGGACCTCACCGGGGCCTGCCGGAGCTCTTGACGGCCCCGGAGACCCTGACGGCCATCTGTAGAACTCTGAGCTGTCTGGGCTCCTGGGTGACCCTGAACATCCCAGAAGCACACGTGAGCGCGCTCACCAGGTCCCCAGCGGGTCCCCACAGCATGGGCTTGTTCAGGGGTCCATGGGCCTCTTGGACCTGTGCTCTGAGTACCCTTCATTTTTTGCATGTGTGTGCATACATGTGTGGGTGTGTGGACACATGCGTGTCCACGTGTGAAAGCCAGAAGTCAGTCTGAGGTGTCATTTCCCAGGTGCCCTTGATTCTGCTAGACTCGCTGGCCAGAGAGCCCCAGGGCTCTGTCTTGACCTCCACAGTGCTGGCACCCCAAGCTCAGGTTACCGCGTCTGGCTGATTTGGGGGTGCAGGGAATGGACTCAGGTCCCACGGAGCCATCTCCCCAGCTCCTGCTCCGATCACTAACACATCAAGAGCCAGCCAGATGGCTCCGTGTGGCAAAGGCGCTTGCCTCCAAATAAGGCTGAGGGCCTGGGTTTGATTCCTGGGCCCACATGAAAGGAGGCAAGAACTGACTTCAGGACCTGACCTCCACGGGAGGGACCCCAGTGCACAGACATATGAATTTACCTGTCAGTCACCCCAACTGACGCCCCAGGCTGTAGCGGCCTGTGCGGGCCACAGATCAGGCCTGGGCCTCGTGGAAACTCATCAGGGCCACCCCGCTGCTCCCAAAGGGCCTGGACTGTGGGTCAGGGCAGGCCCAGGTCTACGGTTTATACTGGGAGGGGTCCCTCCTTTTCCCAGCATGCTGCCTCTTGTGTCTGTCATTGCCACAGGCATCTGGGACCCCTGACTCCTTGTCTTAAACACAGGGTGACCTGGGAGGGAGAAAGGACACACAGGTCAGTGGCCACATGTTCTCGTAAGTCAAGAGCGGCTGGCCCATGAGGACCCAAGTGTGGTCATCTCCAACTGGACCACTGAGGCAGAGTCCAGGCACTGCCCAGGGTCACCAGGCGAGGCGCGTGAGAGGGTCCCTGAGGGTTCTCTGGGCAGAAGGGCCCTGCAGGCTGAGCTGTGGGCGGGCCAGGCCTGTCCCCTATAGTGTCGAGGGGACTCCAGCCAGGCAGCAGGTGGGGTGAAGGGACACGGAGGATAACACCCCAGAACACCAACCCCGAAGGAGGGGTAATGGGATGGCAAGGCCACCAAGCTGGGCCGCGGTGCAGTGCCTCTGAGGGGGACACTGTGAGGAGGCGGAGACAGAGTGAGACTCTGGGGACAGACACGGGGCTCAGCTGGCACTCCGAGACCCTGGAGCCTGGATCGCTACCACAGGGAACTCTGCCTGTCTGAGAACGGACAGGAAGGACAGCAAGGCCCAGGGCTTCTGAGGATGCCGCTCCCCACGGACAGACCCACAGGAGGTGCCCGCAGGAGCCCGCTGCTCCAGGCAGAACCCACAGGCTCTGTCCTCCTACCGTGCCTGTCAGTCAGCAAACACTCAGTTTTTGCTTTGGGATGGGGTCATGTGTAGCCCAGGCTGGCCACAGGCGATGCAGCCAAAGATGCCTTCAACTCCTGATCCTCCTGCCCCTGCCCACTTAGTGCTGGCATGACTGGCACAATTGGGGGGTAACCCAGGGCCTCCCCCACATTGGCTGAGCCCAGTACACCCCAACCGGACAAGCTTTTTAATTTTTAATTTAATTTTATTTTATTTTTTGTGATGGTTTCACAATGCAGTGGCGACTGGGCCTGGATTCAGAGAGGTCCACCTGTCTCTGCTTCCTGAGTGCTGGAATTAAAAGCATGTGCCTCGGCACCCATTTTTTTTTTCCTTAGCTCTTCGGGCCAAAAGCTGATTGGCTCATGGTGCTGGGACCTGCAGGGGCCTCTCCTCCTCCCTCAGTATCGTTACTGCTGCTGTCTGTCCAGTACCAACCAGACTCAGCCAGGGGGGACTCGGGTTCTGCAAGCTCCTGCACCCTCAGCTGCCACAGGTGGGGAAACTGAGGCCCAGCGGCAGAGAATGCATTACATACAGCCAGCTGATGCTGTCTTTCTGCCTGGGCCAGTGCTGAGCCCGGAGCCAGGGCATCCATGCACCCCAAGGGTGAAGGATTTGGGGTATTCCCATCCTGCTACCCACACAGCAGCCTGCTTCCAGAGTGGTCTTCACGAAGCCCTTCTGGACTAGCGGACCTGAGGCCATTGTCTTGGGGGCCGCTGCTGGAAACTGAGTCATGCTTGACTGTGTCCCCCACTGACCCTAAAGGGTGGCCCTAGACTAACTTTTTTCTTTTTTCTTGTTTTTAAGACAGAGTCTCTTGAAGCCTAAGCTGGCCCTGAACTCATGCTTTAGCCCAGGCTAGCCTCAAACTCACTATGTAGCCCAGGTTGGCCTTGAACTCTTTACTTGACTGATACCGGCCTTCCTCAGGTAATTGTGGAAACAGGTTGCTGTGCAGGCATCTATATAGGAGGCAGACTGGCCTCTAGCTCACTGTGTAACTAAGAATAGCTCAAACTTGCTGTATATACTAGACTGGCCTTGAACCCTCTCTATAGGCTCCCATCAGATTCTCTGTGCAACACTGGGGACTGCTCAGCCTTCACTGACAGGCCCGACCACCCGAGACTGATCCCTGGAACCCACTCAAACATCAGGAAGCGATGGAGCACCTCTGAACCCTCAACCCTTCTACAGAGAGACGGCCCAAAGGCCGGAGCATTGAGCAGAGCCGCTGGACAGCCACGGCACAGGCCGGACAAGAGACAGAAAGACGGAGCCAACCCCGAGGGATGCTCTCTCACTCCTCCCCACCAGCACCACAACGCACCGCGTGTAACAGCACACGCTGTAATCACTGGCGCAGAAGCAGAGACAGACAGACACCTTGGGGAACTCAAAGCTGGTCTGGTCCATATAGCAGGGTGCTCAAGGCCTTCCAAGGCTACACAGTGAGACTCAACCCCCAACTAACTAACTAACTAGCTGAATAAATGAATAAAGAAATAAAAGAATATAGCTATAGCCGAGTGGTGCTCTCCTTTAACCCCAGCAGGCAGAGGCAGGCAGATCTCCGTGAGTTCGAGGCCAGCCTGGTCTACAGAGTGGGTTCCAGAACAGCCAGGGCTACACAGGGTTCCAAATGAAGAAAAAGACCCCTCTCTCTGCAGCCCACGCTGCCTTGAACTCCTCCGGTAGCTGGCGGGCCCAGAGCTCTCTCTCGGCTCTTCAGGAGGCTCCGGGCCAGCCTCCTGAGCCCTGAGACACGCCGTGGTTGTCCAGCTACGGCCTGAGCATCCACGGACGCTGTTGTGTGCGCAGAGCCCTCTGTCCACCCTCCCACACTGCCTGGCTGCTGCAGATAAAGCCGTCAGCAGCCCGCGTGGTGACGGATGCGCCGGACCGTCCGGGAATTGCCGAGCGGGACCATCGATCCGCCGGCCTCGGTGGCTGGCCGCGGTTAATTTATGCGGGGCCGGAGGACGCTAATCAAGCCTGTTTCCAGGAAGTTAACTTTAACGCCCTGACCACCAGGCAGCCCAGACAGAGGCCCCAGGCTTGTGTCCCCTTTTGGGTCGGGTGCGGGACAGAACCGTGGCTGGCACCGAGACCCAGTCCTGGCCAGTGTCCTCTGTGGTGACTTTCGCAGCACGTGTGTGGAATCGGGGCCGAACTGGGGTGCCCCGTGCACCTGCCCAGCAGAGACAGGACAAGAACAAATAAGAGCACCAAGCAGGCTGCTCTGTCCCAGCTCTGTCCCCGGTGGGGATCAGAACAATGTATGCAGCAGGTGCTTAATCAAAGTATGTTGAGCCAGAGATTTTTTTTTTCTTTTAAAAAAGAAAAAAAATAACAGTCTGGGCAGTGGGGGCCAGCACTGGGGAGGCAGAGGCAGGCGGATCTCCGAGTGTGAGGCCAGCCTGGTCTGCAGAGCGAGTTCCAGGACAGCCAGGGCTACCCAGAGAGACCCTGTCTTGAAAACAAGAAACCGCTCAAAACCAAGCAAAAGTGAATGAGTGACTCGGCAGCTGTGTGGGTCCCCTGGCCGCGGCCCCCACTGGAAATCTCACTGTTGCTTTTGTCATCAGTCGCTGTGTTTGTTGTCCTCCTGACACTCTGGCCTCAGGACCTCTCCGGTACCTCATCTTCCAGCCTGGAACTCTCCTGCAGGGGGTCGGGGGGGGGACATGAGCTGAGGCTTCACCCCACCAGGACCCTGAGTCCCAGGATTGCCCGGAGGTCAGCCTTCAGAAGCAGGGTGCGACCCCTGCTGGTCTGGAGGGCTGGGCCTCAGCAATGGTCCTGTGGACACTGGGGAGCCCTGGTGGGCCCTGGGAGGAAAAGAACCACACTGAGATGTGTGTTTGGGCTTCCAAGTAGAGACCACAGTTCCAGGCTGTGTGACCTCAGGCAGCTGAGGAGACCTCTCTGTGCCTAGCCCCCACCCTCCCCGGTAGAGCCAGGCAGCAGAGGACCCCCTCCTTCAGCCTCACGGGTGTGTGTGTAGCCTCTGTGTTCCTCACCAGCCTGACAGGGTCCCACTCACCTGTCCGTCACCTGGAGCCTGGGGTGGCCAGAGCCGCTGAGCGGGACCCAGTCTCACAAAGTCAAAGAGCATCCGATGGATGGACAGATGAGCTGGGAGGACCGCAGGAGCCATGGGCTCCGGGTGGGGGTGGGGTGACAGAGAGATGGCGAGGGCCCTGGATGGAGGGCCTCCATGTCAGCAGGTGACAGGAGAGCTGACCCTCCTGGAAGCACTGGAGTGCCAGCAAATGTTGTTGTGGGGTGTGGTCAGGGAGCAAAGACCCTGAGGTTGGAGTGAGGCCGGAAGGAAGGCTGACGAAGCCAGCTCAGGCCGGCAACCTCAGGGCACGTGGCTCTGGAGTGGCGCAGGAATGTCGCCTGCTTTCGTGTTTGCAGATGTGGGACAGTCTCACCATGCAGCCCAGATAGGCCTCACACTCATGGCAAGCCTCCTGCCTCAGTCTCCTAAGCGCTGGCTGTGGCAGGCAGTTGAGGCCCTCTGACCCAGCCTGACTCCTGTTATTCTATGTGTATGCTAAGGTGGCCCACGTGTGAATGACTCGAGAGAGCCTGTTCCTACCATTGTGTGGACTCCAGGAATAGAACATGGGGGGCAGGGGGCCAGACTTGCACACACTTTTCCTTTCAGGCCTTCTTGGCAATCTTGGCTGCTGTTCTTAGGTTTTATTTGTTTATTTATCTACCTATCTATTTGTTTAAGGTTTATTTATTTTTTTATACAGCATTCTGCCTGCATGTGTGTCTGCTGGCCAGAAGAGGGCGCCAGATCTCATTATAGATGGTCGAGAGCCACCATGTGGTTACTGGGAATTGAACCCAGCACCTTTGGAAGAGCAGTGCTCTTAACCTCTGAGCCATCTCTCCATCCCGGTTTTATTTGTTTTTATTCTATGTGTGTAAGCGGTGTGCCTTCTTTCTTGCACACCCATGAGGTGTTCCTGAAGAGGGCGCTGCATTCAGTGGAGGTGGTCACAGGTGGCTGTGAGCCGCCGTGTGGGTGCTGGGAACTGAACCTGGGTCCTCTGGAAGAGCAGCCAGTGATCTAACCACCATGCCACCTCTCCGGCGGCAACTGCTGTCCTCAGATCTCCCCTGGGGACAAGCCCACGAGGTGGCGGGTTCAGCAACCACCTTCTGCATCTTCCAGGCGGCCTTAGGCCTTCCCAGGGCAGGAGGGGGGGTAGGACACTGGGCGTCCCCCTGCCCGCACAGCCTCGGGCACCGTCCTCGGCGGTGGGGCAGTCCATTACCCCCACCCGCCTGGTTATCTCTGAACACACCCTAAGCTGCATCCTGGCCCCCGCCCGCCCCCCGCCCCCTCTCTCAGACAACATCTTCATTACAGGAGCGAGTTGTTTAAATAAATGAATTAATATTGACGAGCCATCAGTGACCTAATAAATGATTAGTTAAGGCGTACATACATCACACCGCGGGGATGCCCAGAGCCCTTAATTACTGCTGCGGTGGGCTAGCAGCCCTGCTCTCGCCCAGAAGCCAGGGTCCCCCACCATCCCCCGAGGTGCCCCCGGGGGCGACGGCGAGCGTGGTTAGGAGGTCCACACTGGCATCCCTTCCTGCATACATCGGTGCCAGGCTCAGGACCCATATGTCGGCATCATGACCCCTCAGCTTAGCCACCCTCCAAGTGAGTCACCCTCCAAGATGTGACTCAGGGGTGAAGCCCCGCCTAGAATCCCCCAGTGAGGGGCTGGGGGCGTGGTCAGGGTGGAGCCCCGCCTAGAATTCCCCAGTGATGGGCTGGGGGCGTGGTCAGGTGGAGCTCCGCCTAGAATCCCCAGTGAGGGCTGCGGGGAGGAGAGCTGGGGCGTGGTCCGGCTGGAGCCCTAGCCTAACAAGCACAAGCCCTGGGCGCTTCTCAACACCCAACAGTCTGTCTCTCACTCCAGCCTTCCGTCTCCCTCAGCACGCTCAGAGAAAGCGCTGTCTTCCCCAGACAGCAGTTCCCCGGGGAACTTTCCCTCTCACGTTCCCTGTCCTGCTAAGAACTCAGCTCTTCCCATACAGTTTAAAGCTCCTCTTTTAGGTTATAGAGAAATAGCTCCATAACTTTAATCCCAGAGATTCCACCCTCTCTTCTAAGCTCCACCGTGGGCACCAGGCGTGCATATGGCACACATGCAAGCCACAGGCGAAATGCTGATACACGTGATGGATGGATGGATGGATGGGTGGGTGGGTGGATGGATGGGTGGATGGATGGATGGTGGATGAGTGGGTGGGTGGATGATAAATGGATGGGTGGATGGGTGGTAGAGGGATGGATGGGTGGATGGGTGGATGGGTGGATGATAAATGGATGGATGGGTGGGTGGATGGATGGGTAGATGGATGGATGGGTGGATGGGTGGGTGGATGGATGGGTGGGTGGATGGATGGGTAGATGGATGGATGGGTGGGTGGATGGATGGGTGGATGATAAATGGATGGATGGGTGGATGGGTGGATGGGTGGGTGGATGGATGGGTAGATGGATGGATGGGTGGATGGGTGGGTGGATGGATGGGTGGATGATAAATGGATGGATGGGTGGATGGGTGGGTGAATGGGTAGGTGGATGGGTGGATGGATGGGTGGATGATAAATGGATGGATGGGTGGATGGGTGGATGGGTGGGTGGATGGATGGGTGGATGGGTGGGTGAATGGGTAGGTGGATGGGTGGATGGATGGATGGATGATAAATGGATGGATGGGTGGATGGGTGGGTGAATGGGTAGGTGGATGGGTGGATGGATGGGTGGATGATAAATGGATGGATGGGTGGATGGGTGGATGGGTGGGTGGGTGGGTGGGTGGATGGATGGGTGGATGATAAATGGATGGATGGATGGATGGGTGGATGGGTGGTAGAGGGATGGATGGGTGGATGGGTGGATGGATGGGTGGATGGATGGATGGATGGATGGGTGGATGGATGGATGGGTGGATGGATGGGTGGATGGATGGATGGGTGGATGGATGGGTGGATGGATGGATGGATGGGTGGATGGATGGATGGATGGGTGGATGGATGGATGGATGGATGGGTGGGTGGATGGATGGATGGGTAGATGGATGGATGGATGGGTAGATGGATGGATGGGTGGATGGATGGATGGGTGGGTGGATGGATGGGTGGGTGGATGGATGGATGGATGGAGGGAGGGATAAATGGATGGATGGTGGAGGGATGGGTGGGTGGGTGGATGGATGGGTAGATGGATGGGTGGATGGATGGATGGATGGATGATGGAGGGATGGATGGGTGGATAGATGGGTGGGTGGGTGGTTGTCCAGGTCTTCCCTTCAGACTGCCTGTGTCTTCTCTTAATCAGTCACCTGGGGGTCCACTGGGACCTGAATCTTGTAATGATTTAAAATAGTTGGGGTGGTGGGTGGTGGTGGCACACACCCCTAATCCCAACACTCAGGAGGCAGAGGCAGGCAGAACTCTGAAATGAGGTCAGCCTGGTCTACAGAGTGAATTCCAAAACATCCTGGGCTACATGAGTCCCTGTCTCAAAAAAAAAAAAAAAACAAAAAACAAGCAAAAATAGCCTGAAGGCTTCCATCTTCTCTCTGAGTCTTGAGATCTGTGGGGCCTCAGTTTCCCCACCTGGACCCTGGACAGACGCCTGGCCCTGCTTGCTATTGGAGTTTGGTGGACGGAGGTCAGCGTGGAGGCTGCTGGCTGCTGTGGGGCCCCTGGTGTGTCCTGAGCCCTCTCTGAACCCATCCTTGTTCAGTCCCTTTGTCTGAAGGGACACAGTGATGGGCAGAGGGACCACAAGGGGCCAGTGAGGACCGGGTGCTTCTAGGTTGCTCTGCTCCAGGAACCCCAAGCCAGGAGTCTGTGAGGGGCTGGCAACCTTAGAGAACTGTGTCATTCCCAGATGATGGCCACCCAAAGCTGGGCCAGTACTTCTAAGCCCAGCTCTGCGTTTACTGGGCGCCTGCTGTATACAAGCCTTCCGGCCATCTCACCTGGACAGTGGGTGTCTGGAGACTGGTCCCTTGTGGCCCTCAGTTTCCCCTCCAGCAGAATGGGATTGGTTTTTCCCATCCCAGGTATACACTGACAGAGACAGTGCTGAAAGGCAGCCCAGCAGGGCCCTGGAACCACACAGTTGTGCGAGGACTGCCTTACCGCACACACTTAGTACTCAATAAAGGCGCATGTTAACAGTACTTTCTGGCCAGGCTGCTTTGGAGAAAGATGCAGCCACTCTGTGCCTGCCTCAGTTTCCAAACTTGTAACACGGCTGCCTGGGTCCTAGGGAACATGGGATCCGAGGAGCCTCCCAGGAAGGAGCCCCGGTACCCTGGGGAGCCATTTACAAGAGGCCCTCCCCCTCCCAAGCCCCCAGGCTGCCGTTCTCAGCCCAATAATCTAATCTCGTTTCCAAGGCTCCGATCAATAACCCCCAGGCAGCGCCAAAATGAGGCTCTTAAAGGGCCAGCAGCCTGCCTGGCCACTGGGACTGGTCCCTCAGCTTCATCCACGGCTCCTACCTGCTGGCTGTGTGGCCCCAGGCAGGAGGCCTGACCTATCAGAAATGCCAGTGTCCATAGGTCCTAATACCTACTCTACCTACGCCTCTGCCCAAGTAGGGAAGCCGAGAAAGGAGGGTGGGCCTTGGCTTCTGGCCCCTTCTGCAGCCTGCCCGCCTGTGTCCTCCCTAGCTTCCCTCCAGGGCGGACCCCAGCCCCAAACCCTACCCCAGGGTTTATTCAAACGTGTCTAGCCGGAAAGGTCAACCCTATGTGCCCACCTGACCAGCCCCGTCCCTGCTTCCCCCGCGAGGGACCAGGAGCCAGAGTCCCCTCAGAAAAGCCCTCCACACCTGCCGGCTCCCTGGAGTGGCCAGCTGTTCTGGTGCTGAAAAGGTGGGAGCTTCCAGCATCCTCGGGTGGGTGTGGAAGGTTCCGGAAGCAGGGGTGGCACGGCGCCCCAGAGCTGGGTGGATGGAATCGTCTAGAAGAGGAATGGTGGCCTTCTCGGGAGCCGTGATGATGAGGCGTGGGTGGACTATTCTAGAATTACCCACGGCGGGCAGCTCAAGAGATAAGAGCGGTGGAATCTTGAAGCAGCAGCTGTGCTGGCCGCTGAGGAGTGGTGGCCCTGGTGGTTGGCTGATTTCCAGTGACCCCTTGACCTTGCTTAGTAGGCAGCAACTGGGATTAACAGCGAGCCTTCCTCCTGTCCACTGTCAAATGGTCATGCCTGGACTCGGAGTCTAGACGTCACAGAGGCGGAATGTATGGGGAAACTGAGGACCCGGGAGAGCCACGGATGGGCGGGGGGTCCTCTGACCCTGCTGGCCCACTCCAGGGGCTGCTACTCCCCGACCTGCTCCTACAGGTCCTCCCTGACACCTTAGCTGACCCCCAACCTCATCACCTTCCGGGTCCAGTGTTGGGGCTGCAAGGGTGAGCTGTGGTCGATGGTACAGCTGACCCCGTGGCTGCGGTTGCCAGGGAGATGGCCTATGGCCACCAGGGGTGAGGGAGATGGGAGGCGGCCAGAGCAGGCAGGGCCCGTTTAAGAGACACTGAACAGCTCCCTGGCTGTGTGGTCACCGCCGAGGAGGACTGCAGGAATGGGCCCCCCTGCCCTTCTAGTGCTCTGCTGGCCAGTCATGCCAGGGTCTGCAGGCTCAACCGACCAGCGGCCGCCAGAGGCACCCGGGAGATGACAGGCCGCCTAATTTCCCCAACAGCCTGTTCTGCATTCACTCCCAGAAGGCCACAGAAGGCATTCTAGGTGGGAGGCCAAAGTCCCAGGGCCTTATGGGGTGAATAGGAGTGCAGCGGAGGGAGACAGCCCCCTCCTCTGGCCCCAAGGCTGGCCTCTGTTTGGCTGGTGTTCGATGGTGGGGCTCATGTTGTGGAACCGAGGCAGGGGAACGTCCATTATCAAACCTTAACTGATAATCGTCTCCCTCAGCCAGTCAGGCCTCTGAGTGGTTTACTGCGTGGCCCACCGCTGGGGCAAGGGCACCCTTGAGGCACGAATTGACTTCCCAGCACCGTCAAGGGAGCCTCTAAAGTGGAACTGTGGTAACAGAGGTAAACTGAGGCACCGGTTATGGTCCTTATTGAAGTCATGAGCTGGGACAAGGGCCATGCGAATCTGTATGGGGGTCCTGGGGCCCACGAGCTGTGGATGTCCATTAGGGCGCCCCATTCTCATAACGAGGTTTCCGGCTCCAGGATCGCCCGGCACGGAGGACACACGTTCTTACACACGGAAGGAGAGCGTGAACAGGACCCGAATGTGCCCGCACCAACACGCTACGTGTGTGGGCGCTTGCACGCCTCACATTCCCTCGAGCACGGTGGATCTCCGCGTGGCCGTGGCAGGCACGAAGCACGAGTTCACTATCTGAGCCCGTGAACTCCGAGCCCACGGTCCATTCGCACCGCGGCCTGCGGCTACGAACTGCGCGTGCGCACAGCGAGCCTCAGGCCGCCTACCCTGGAGCGTTTCTGAGCGTCGTGCGCCATCTAGTGGACTGAGGCTGAACTGCAGTCCCATCTTGGGAGACTTGGGGTCCCAGGGCGGCCTCCCACCTCCTTCTTAAGGGCCGGTGTGTGACAAGCTTAGGCTGGACTAAAAACAGGAAGGAACGAAGACAAGACGAGGGGTGAAAGGCAGGGGAGACAGGAAGGACATGCCCATTGCTTCTGCCTCGCTCTGTGTAAGCTCTGGTTTGGGGAGCCAAGTTCACATCTTTGATCCCCCCTCACCCAGAGTGAGGATGGGCTCTGCCCTGGTTAGTTTTGTTTGCTTGTCGACCTGACACAAGCCAGAGTCGCTTGGAAAGAGGGACTCTCAACTGAGAAAATGCACCCATCATAGTGGCCTGTGAGGATGTCTTTATGGCATTTTCTTAATGAGTGGTGGACGTGGGTCCCGCCCCCGCCCGCTGTGGGCGGGGCCACTTCTAGGCAAGGCGGTCCTGGGCTGTAGAAGAAAGCCGGAGGAGCAGGCCGCGGGGAGCAAGCCTGTAAACTGTTTTCCTCCGTGGCCTCGGCATCGGCTCCTGCCTTGAGTTCCTGCCCGGACTTTCCTTGTCATAAAATGTCAAATATGGGACCCACAGCCACAGACATACTGCTAGATAGCATCTTGGGCCTACCCGCACACAGGAAGGCCCCGAATCCCGCCCCATTTCTTTACAGTCTGCTGGGAATTCAGGAATCTGGATTAGAGTCTGTGTGACCGTCAGCGCGTGGACTCTTAGTTCTGCGCCTCAGTTTCCAGGGTGTATATGCACCAAGCTGGTCTGAGATGACCAAGGGGGCCTTTCCAGAGACAGCAAAGGTCTGGAGGCACGCACAAAGGCCCGGCTAGGCAGGGTGTCGAAGTCTCAAGGCTGGGGGTCTGTCCTGAATGCAGGAAGTGGGAACATTTGCGGGATTGGGGTCTCCTGGGACTGAGGAGGACCCCAAGGGAGATGGAGTTTGATCTCTGGTTCTCAATTTTCAAAAACAAAATGGAGTTTTCGGCACAGAGAACCTGAAGAAAATGCTAGAAATCTAGTTCCCATGCTGGGAGCTGAGGTGGATAGCCCGAAGTCAAGGTGGGGAGGGTGGGAGCCTCAAGACAGTTATTCCACTGTCCCTGGGAGCCTGCAGGTCCCCTCAGGGTCAGCTCTCAGGGGCAGAGACCCCAGAACCTGAGGACGCTCTAGGCCAGGTGAGGAAGGCCCCAAGAAGCTGCAGCTGCCCTGACTAATATGCGGACATGCAAATAAGACAATCACTCTGCAGCCTGTCCCAGGGTTTCCACAGCGAAGGCTCTGCTGCCTGTAGGAGGTTAGGGTGTCTCTGAACTGAGGGTGTACATCACCCTCAGTGCTTTAATGAGGACAGCCCCTCCCCTCCTGTGGGAGCAGAGGTAGGAAGAGGGAGCCTCCAGGCTCCTGGCCACAGGCTCTGGCTTCACTGCAGCTTGCATGGTGTGGAAGATGACCTGTGTGGCCAGACGCTTTCCCGACAGCCCTGAACCACGGAATAGAAACGACCCTGTTCCTGAGCCCAGAGAGCATCCTACAGACACCAGACCTCTGGGGAGCAGGTTGCACAGGTCCTCAGCATCCAGTCAGCTGAGGCTGGCCTCCAACTCAGTCACCCACCTAGGGAAGCACCTGGGAGGGACAAAGCCACAGAGGCCAGCACACAGCAGAGCAGGGGACCAGACACGATCTGGGCACAGTGGGGACTAGATAGGTAAACAGGAGCTGGGCACAACGGCGCACGCCTGGGATCCCAGCACTCCGGGAGGCAGAGGCCGGCGGATCTCTGTTAGTTCAAGGCCAGCCTGGTCTACAAAGCCAAGTCTAGGACAGCCAAGGCTACACAGAGAAACCTTGTCTCAGAAAACCAAAAAGAAAAGAGAGAGAGAGAGAGAGAGAGAGAGAGAAACAGGATGGTAAAGGGAGATAAACACAGGCACAGGGACACAAGAGGGGTGCACACCTCTCATTCCAGCACTCTGGGAGTGAGCGGAGGCAGGAGGATCATGAGTTCAAGATCATCCTTGGCTACACAGACAGTTCAAGGCCAGCCCAAACCTTGTCTCCTACGAGAGAGTAGGGGAAGCCCGCAGAGGCAGAGGCAGCAGGCCCTTTCCGTCTGGCATGGTGCCAGCCACCAGCTGCTGCCTCGGTTCCCCTCCCCCTCCAGTGTGTGTTGGGGGCGGCACAGCTGCTGGAGGCCACACACTGCAACCTCAGCCCCTGCAGCTGCTGTCCTCCCTGCCTGGGACCCCAAAGTCTGCTGCCCAGAAGCCGGGGCTGTGTGGCCAGGGAGCACCGATCTCCCCATTAGTGAAATGGAAACCTCTGTCTTCCTCCTCTTCCCCCGCAGAGTGTGGGGGCTGCCAAGGGTCTGCAGGGCCTGAAGTCGAACCAGCGCAAGCGGCCTGTGAGAGGGCTCAGCAGGAAAGGGCTCTCACTTCCAGGACTGACGACCTGAGCTAGCTTCCCAGAAGTACCCGGTGGGAGGAGAAAACCAGCTTCTGGGCATGTGCTGTGGCACCTGTGGGGCCACACAGGCACACTCAAAAATGAAACATGACTAGAAGAACGGTCCTGTGGTCAGCAGAGACCATGACTCCGGAGAAGCAGGACTGGGGATCACATGTCCTTGGAGGACGACCTTGAATTCCTGACCTTGCAGCACGCCTGGCCTTCAATTTTGTTATTTTGAAACAGGGTCTCAGCCAGGTGCGGTGCCCCAGTCCCTTAATCTCAGCACTCAGGGAGGCAGAGGCAGGCTGTGAGTTCAAGGCCAGCCTGGTCTACAAAGGGTGTCCAGGCTATACAGAGAAACCCTGTCTCAAAAACCAAACTAACCAACCAAACAAACAGGGTCTCAATCTTTATGTGGCCCAGGCTGGTTCAGAACTCATGACAATCCTCCTGCCTCAGCCTATGTCACAGAGTTTACATGCAAGACTGGGACTCAAAGATCTACTTGGGGGCCATCTGTGATAGGAAGGGACCTGGACACCTCTGTCCCCCAACCTTTGACAGCCAGGGGATAAGGAGGTCACAAGAGTGCATGGAGGTCTGAGGTTGGCCTCTCCTACCACCTTTTTATAGGGTTATTTTTTTTTTAATTTTTTAAGATTTATTTATTTATTATTTATACAGTGTTCTGCCTGTACACCAGAAGAGGGACCAATATCTCACTGCAGATGGTTGTGAGCCATCATGTGGTTGCTGGGAATTGAACTCAGGACCTTTAGGAAGAACAGCCAGTGCTCTTAGCCTCTGAGCCGCCTCTCCAGCCCTATAGGGTTATTTATCTGTTTATACTATATGGATGTGTCTGTGTGTCTGCCACATGAGTGCAGTGTCCTTGGAGGCCAGAAGAGGGCGTTGGATCACCTGGAGTTGGAATCCATTGGCTCTGGGCTGCCTGACCCAGGTGCTGGGATCAGAACGTGTGTCCAGTGGAAGAGCAAGTGTTCTTAGTCACGGGGAATCTATCTCTCCAGCCGCCAAGGCCAGGCCTGAGGCCTGGGTTCTCCAGCCCACTTCCTCCTGTACGGCCTTAGGGGACCCCCCTAGGCTCCCAGGCTCCTCGAAGGGACTGCCCCTCATCAATCCCCAGACACCTGCAGGGCTCCGCAGCCGAGACCAGGATCCCCCTGAGACTTCCACACATCGGGACCTGGATGTCTCTGTTTCTGCTGCCTAGAAGACCAGGCTGGTCTACACCTGTGTCCCCAGCATATGGGAAGGCTGTGGTTGGTAGATACTGCCTTCCAGGCCAGCCTGGACTGCATAGTGAAACCCTGTCAAAAGGAAGAAAGAGAGAGAGAGAGAAGAGAGGGAGGAAAGGAAGGAAGGAAGGAAGGAAGGAAGGAAGGAAGGAAAGTGGGGAGGAAGGCAAGGGTTCAGCAGGTGTGGAAACCTGAGTTTAAGCCCCAAATGGACGTAAAAAGCTGGCATGGCTGTGTGCTGTTGGGGGACAGGCCTGGAACATCCCCGAGGGCTTGCTGGCCCCTCAGCCTGGTAAAAATGGAGAGCACCATTATGAGGCCCAGTCTCAAGCCTAAGTTGGAGGGTTAGATGGCCTGCATTTGGTTGGGGACCCCCATGGTGGACGGCGAGAACTAAAGCCCACACTCTCCCTCACCTCCACGTTTGCACGGGGGTGGGGGGAAGGGGCGTGTGCATGCCCGCACACGCAATGAATAAAGACACTTTATTTCTCTATTTATTCTTTTTTTGATTAATTTTGAGGCAAGGTCTCATAGCTAGCCCTGTGGATGGGGCCGGAACTCAGAGATCGGCCTTCAACGCATGTGCCACCACCACCGAGCTAAACGTAATTTTTTTAAATGTGTAAATAACAGTGAGCAGTCAGGGAAGACGCCCAGTACTGACCTCTGACCCCGTGACCTCCTCGGGCAAGCACACACGCACCTAGAGAGATAAATAAAAACAAAAGCAGCCAAACAAAACAAGCCAGGAAGACACCAGAGAGCATGAACTAGCCGTAGACCTGACTTCCCAAACCAAAATTTAAAGAACTGAAAGTCCCTCCCTCTAGGGCAGCCCACCTCTGCTCAGCACCCCCACGTTTCTGCCTCTGCCCCTCCCCATTTTCTTCTTCACAGAAACTTACCCTTCAACCAGGCATGGTAGGCCTGAGATCCGCTCAGGCAGGAGCATGGAGAGTTCCGGTCCAGCCTGGGCTTTCCTGTGAGGAAGGAGGGACCCGAGTTCCCAGTTCCCACGGTGGCTCTCAGCCCTCTCCAACTCCAGCACCACAGGCTCCAACGCCCTCTTCCGGCCTCTGTGGACACCCCACAGGCACGTGGTGCCGGGAGAGCACCCACACATGAAAATAAACCTATAAGAACGTTAAAAAGGGGACGCCAAGAATTTTACTGTAAAGAGCCCTTGCCCTTGATTTTCCTTAACTTCAGCAACATCTGAAAATGTTGACATTTTTGTTTTCGTGTGTGAGAGGAACCCTTTATTCCATGTATAATAGCCTAGGCCCGTTTCATGATCCCCCTGCCTCAGCTTTCCCAAGAGCCAGGAGGACATCTCTGCTTATCCAGTGGCTAACTGTAGTTATTTATTTTTGAGACAAGGTCTCCTGTAGCCCAGGCTGGCCTCAAGCTCTATAAGTAGCTGAGGATAAGCACGAACTCTGACCCTCCTCACACGTGCGAGGATGATGGGTGTGTCACCATGGCGGTTATACGGAGCTTGGGATGGACCCCAGGCCGGCGTGCTGGACCCAGCTCCAGGCTGTGTTCTAATGGTTTTGCTTGTTTTTCTTACCCTGTTTGGCTTTTCTTTCTTTCTTTCTTTCTTTCTTTCTTTTTTTTTCTCCTTCTTATTGATTTGCAAGAACTCTTTTTATTTTTTTATTTTTGTGAAGGACACAAACATTCCAAGGGTTTCAACTAGCCAAAGTCCTTTCTATCCGTCAATGCCAGCTCCTAGCTGGCTGTACTTGGGAGCGCTGTGCCGTCTTGTTTATTTCTTTGAGACAGAGTGTTGCTCTTAGCCCAGGCTGGCCTGTAATGGGATTTTATAGCCTCAGTTTGTCTCCTGACTGCTGGAAAGAGTGGTGAGCCGCCATGCCCAGCCCCACCCTTCCTGTGCTATCTTTTAGCTCTGGGTTTGTGCCTTTTTCTTGCCCTGGGAAGGAGGCTAGGACCCCAGGAGTACAGGGAGCTAAGCTGAGTGTGGACATTTCCTGCCTACCATGTGTCTCTCTCATGTGTGTGTGTATGTGTGTGACTCTGGCCACATACCTGTCTCCAATCTGTGTCTATCACACACACACACACACACACACACACACACACACACACGGAACTGTCATAGGAATACAGGGAGTTCCTGCCTTTGAAGGGGGTAATCTGCCAACAACTATCGGAGATTAATACAGAGAGGTGAGGTGGGCTGGGAGTGGGAGGATGACCAGGGACCAGGGAGGGGGCCGCAGCCTGGGAAAAGGCCAGCTGGGAGGGAGCCACCGGAACAGGCAAGGCTGGCTGTTGGGAGGGCCCAAGGGCACAGATGGTCAAGAAGCAAGAAGGACGTGAGGCTAAGGGCGCAGGCCTGCCCCTGGGTGTTCAGAGCTGACCTGAGCTGGGGCGCTGTGGGAGGCTGGGAGGCTGGCTGACAGGTGGCCTGCACTGAAGCCGGACACTAGTCCCTTGTTCTGTAGGTGTGATTCGTGGGTGACTTTTCCCTCGCCAGAGGTTCCCAGGCCCTGAGGGGTGTCCCGGCTTTGAGCCTTTACCTTGAGTTCAGCTATGGATTTGGGGGTGTCTGTGTCCCATTTATCTCACATGGTCTTGGGGACTTTCTTGTCACTGCTTGTGGTGTCTCCTTTTCCAGTCTATCAGACGGGGTCCTTGCCTGTCACTCCTCACCTGGACATCGTCCCACGGCCAGGTACCGAGGACACTGGGTCCCTTGTGCCTCTGCGTCCCGGTATCTTTGAGTACACCCCTCAGGCCCTCAGCACCAGGAGTGGCCACCGGTAACCTCTGACCTTTCACCCTCTGTCCCGAAGGCCAGAATCGTTGGTATCTTCCCCCTCGTCTGTGTGGGTGAGCTAAGACGACCCTAAGGAGAAGCTGGCACAGGAACCCTGCCCACCCTCCAGTGAGGGAGCTCTCACCTCGAGCCTCAGTTTCCCCATGTGAACAGGGGGTGGTTCGCTCAGTCCCGTCCCTCAGGGCCACTCCTGGGAGGAAGGTGGACACCCTGACACTGCTGGAGAGCAGAAGGGCATCACCTCACCCTTGCTACGGCAGGCAGAGGTCAGCTGGGATGCCCTGCGGGCTGGCACGTGGGTAGAAACCAGGCCGGGCTCCTTGTCCCCTGCTGTGCCTCCCCCTGGGGTCACTAGGCTGGACGGTGCCCTTGAGGGCTGACAGGGAGGCGCCCAGTGTTTGTGCACGTTGTCCTGGAATGTGGCAGAGCAGGCCCCCAGCGACCTGAGTCAGGGCCCGAGGCACCCGGCCAGGAGTAAGGCTGCTGTCGTCTCCCTAGGCTGGTGGCCCTGCCAGAGGGTCTCCTGAAGCCCTCTATCAAGATGAGCTGGGTTCAAGTTCAACCCGAAGGCCTCTCTTGGGCTTGGGTTCCCCCAGAGGCCAGGGCTGGGTCAGAGGTCAGGGCTGTAGAGGCACAGCTTTTGCACAGGACCCGGGTTCAATTCCCAGTGCCCACGTGGCAGCTCACGACCAACTGTCCCTCCAGTCCCAGGGGATCTGCTGTCTTCCTCTGGCCTCTGAGGACTCACACACACCCTCAGCGCGCATGCATACATACACGCAGGCACACACATACCCATAAAAATACACGAAGACCCCTTTTAAATGGAGCTCAGGGCTGGGAGTCAGGGGGGCGCTAGGCCAGCTCAGGAGGAGGCTCTGGGTCCCACTCCCAGCACCACATAAGTCACACGGGATGGCGCCCACCTGTCAGCATCCAGAAGGTGGACAAGGGAGGATGAGGAGTTCAAAGTCATCCTTGGCCACTTAGTGAGTTCAAGGACAGCCTGGGCATCAACAGGAGAGTCTCTCCAAAACAAAAGGAAAAGCAATGCAAAGCCTGGGTTTCGCAGCAAGGGGAGCGGCTGTAATTCGGGCTAGTCCATGCGTTCATCCACTCCTCACCCAGCCCTCTGGGCTGGACCCTGCTCCCACCTCAAGGCCACAAACACCAAGCTGGAAACCCCTAGTCCCCGTTTCCTCTGTGTCCAGAACCCTCCCACTCAGCGTCTCAGCACGGAAGGCTGCTCCTGGCCCTATCCCCCAACAGCTCTCTTGGCTCACAAGAGCTCCTGTTCAAGTCCAGGGTGGAAAAGCCCCGTGTCAACAAATCCTTCCTTTCCTACACTGAGAGATGGGGCCGAAAAGTTTGCAACCAGATACAAACATCGTCTGCTGTTGAACACTCAGCTCTGGGGACGGAGCCCAGGCCCCAGCCCACGCCCCGGCCCCACGGCCCCACACTGGGGGATTCTAGGCGGGGCTCCACCCTGACCACGCCCCCAGCCCCTCGCTGGAGGATTCTAGGTGGGGCTCCACTCTGACCACGCCCCCTCACCGGGGCATTCTAGGCGGAAGCTCAACCCGAGAGTTCTCAAACCGTGACACCCCAGCCTGCTATTTAGCTTTTCAGACAAACATCCCAGTAAGTTTTCCAGGGTGCCCTTGACCTTGTCCTCCTCCTGCCTCAGTCTCCCCGAGTAGTGGAGATAGTGGGCCTGTACAGAGGCTGGGGTTTCCACCTGCCCTGCAGAAATGGCCTTAGGTTCCAGGTTGCACACACAGTTCATATGGCTGAGTGGGACGGGTTCCGTGGCAGGTGGACGGGTTTCCCAGCATCCACAGCAGAACAAAGGGCACAGTCAGGAGGGTGGGGGCGGGCGGGCCGTGGGCCGCCCTCAAGGGGCCCTGGCTCTAGCCCCTGGCAGCTTGTCCTCCTGCCAGGGCACACCCAAGGCTCGGGGCTGGGCAGAGGTGACAGCCGAGAGAGTGCTCCCCACCACAGCCGGTGACTCAGCCCCCAAGATGGGCCTCCTGAGGGAAGACAATGGAGGCTTGTGAGTGCCTGGAGAGGCTCCCTGCAGGTGTGTGGCCCTGGGGGTGGACTGGGAGCTTCCAGAACCTCAGTCTCCTTCTCTGTATAATGGACTCACTTCCCGGGAAGGACAGGACAGCTCGCGGTCGGAAAGACTACATGTGGGGCAGATGAAGGAGAAGCCTCTGGCTGACAGGACTGGGGGTGTCACAGCCCACAGGGAACCAGCCAGTGCCCAGCACAAAGCATCCCCAAGT
Source organism: Meriones unguiculatus (assembly GCF_030254825.1). Classification (NCBI taxonomy): domain Eukaryota; kingdom Metazoa; phylum Chordata; class Mammalia; order Rodentia; family Muridae; genus Meriones; species Meriones unguiculatus. The sequence goes on along the minus strand of NC_083364.1, from coordinate 17,036,560 downwards.
GGGTGGCCAAACACTCAGACCCAGGGAATCAGGGTTGAGCCACAGGAAGGGCTGAGGGCCTCGGGGACAGAGATGCAATCAGTGACGCCCAAGTTGGACAGGCAGAACCCGAGCAGTGCCACCTTCTGTGTGCCCATGACTGTGCCCTCTGATTTTCTGTATAGGTAAACCATATCCCAGATACTAGCAAGAACCTGTCCACGGGCTCTGAGACATGGGGTGAGGATAAAGGACTGGAACTGGGGGACCCCCCCGGGCAGAATTGGTAGAGAGGTCAATTGGGATCTATGAAGTCCTGGCTTTCTTCCCAGCACCACATAACCAGGTGTGGTAGGAGGCGTGTGGAAGCCAATAGTTCATCCTTGGCTACAGAGGAACTTGGAAGCTAGCCTGGGCTACGTGAGACCCTTCTTCACCCCTGCCAGCTCCGAAGGGATCGGAACCTAGAGTTCTGCTCCACACCAGTCTTCCTGTGTGACGCTGGGGGAGCGTCCTTGCTTCTGACTGGAGTCCGGGTGGAAGAAGAGAGTTGTGTAGCTACAGCTACATCATGTATCCCCTCCTGCTGCCACCATCTTCCTTTCCGTGGTGTTCATAGGACTGGGAACCCCAGGGGGCTGTGCAGACACCGCGAGTGAGGACAGATGGACATTAGAACCCTCAGAATGAGCTGAGAATGTTTTCTCACTTTTTTTTTTTTGTAAATTAAAGATGGGCCCCAGCTGGCCTACAACTTGCTCTTCAAACTCAGAGATCCGCCTGCCTCTGCTTTCCCCTCCGGAGAGCTAGGATCAAAGGCCTGCGCCACCACACCTGGCTTTTTTTTTTTCTCAATTTATTCTCTCATATATTACATCCTGACCACAGTCTGCCCTCTCTCCCCAGTCCCCCCTTTACCCGTTATTATTTATTTTTGTGTTTTTGGAGATAGGGGTTCTCTGTATAGCCTTGGAGTTTCTAGAACTCGCCCTGTACACCAGGCTGGCCTTGAACTCACAGAGATGCCCTCCTGTCTCCCCAGTGCTGGGATTAAAGGCGTGTGCTACCGCCCGACATGTTTTTTTACACCAATCACAGAGTCCCTCAGCACTCAACAGAAAGACCCAAAGTTTCCTGGCCTCTCATTAAGGGTCTGGCATCCCGAAGTCCGGAGACTTTTGAGATACCCGCTCGCAACACGTAACACTCAGGGCCCGCCCCAGAAACTCAAATAGAATCCCTTCGACGTGGCGGCGCCGGCGGGCATAACAACCAGAAAATAGAGTCCCAACCCCCGCCCTTCCCCCGCCTTCCCGTCCCGGCAGCAGCTTCTCGCGGCCTCTCGCTCTGAGAATCCCGCCTCTGCTGGGGGGGGCGGGAATGTAGACGGGGCTCCATTGGGAGTGGTCGACCTTCCTGCCAATCAAGCCTCCCCGTCTTTTCATTGGTCGCCTGTGGTGGGCTTTATCTTTCAATCTCGTGGCCCCTCCCTACGCGTCACGGACGCCTCGCGCAGTGTATGCCACCGCGTAGGAAGATAGTCCCCAAGGCTTTCCCTCGGTTCGCGAGATCATGTCTTCGCCGGAAGTAGTTCAGTGTCCGGCACTCGTTGATTCCGGGCGCCGCAGTACTCTCTGGGGGTTGTTTTGGCAATGGCTGTTAGGAGGCGGCGTGCGTTGGCGTCGCCTCTGGAGGCGGCGGAGGGATCCGCGGAGAGCGAGCATCCGGTCGGGGCTCGGTGCAGCGACTTGGGGGAGGTGGCTTTCGGCGATGGGCGTGGCCTCCAGGGGGCGTGGCTTCCGCGGGCGGCCCGGGGCGGGGTGGCGGGGCGGAACATGTCTCCCGCCGCAGGAAGATGAGGCAGCGCCGGCGGCTGCGGGCGTAGCGGGCCACCGCAGGCCACCGCCGCGCGCCGCCGCCTCCGCCTCGGTCCCTTCCCGCGGGGCCTGCCCTGAGAGAAGCCCGGGAGAGGCCAGCCGACGCGAACGCGAGTAGGGAGGAGGAGGAAGGACGCGCGCCCCCGAGCCCTGCGCGCTCCCGCCGCCCACGCGCGACCCTCGGGGACGCGCCCGCCACCCTTTTGTCCCCGGGGTCCCCGAGGGCGGTGGGCAGCAGGGAGCCCCGGCGCCCCCGCCCAGCAGGTGAGCGCACGCGGAGGGGTCCCGGGCGCGCGCGTGGGGCGCACGGGCGCGCGCGCACGGTGGGGACCCCCCTCCTTCTCTGCTTAGTGCATGGAAAAAAAAGTTGCCTCCGGGTCTCTCTCGGGTCCGCGGGGAGGCTGGGCTTGGGGTGAGCCCCCGGGGGAGGGTTGCATGCGTCCCCCTTGCACAGGGCCCCGGGCCCGGCGGCGCATTGTTCTCTGTCTTCAACTTTGCGCGCCTGGAGAGGGGGCGACGTGGAGGGGACGCGCGCACTTCGGAGCAAACTTTGCCCGGGCCTCTTTTGTGACGGTTCTCTTTGGACGGTCACCCAACTTCATCAGAAAGGGGCTCTCCAACTCGTAGGGATCTTAGGGGAGGTGGTCCCTTACCGCCTGCCCTCAACCTCCCCCCTCAGGGAGGGGGTCCCCCCCATCGGGGCTGGAGTTTAGGGGGGGGGAAGAGAGAGGACCATGTCCTCCTGCCATCAGCCAGGGGTTCTTCAACTCGTGGTTATCTTAGGGAAGGTGTCCTTTTACCACCCACCTCCACCCCGTCACTTGAGGTGTTCTCCTCCCTCCTGGAGTTTGGAGGGGTGAAGATCATCCCCGCACTCCATGACCTAGGGTTCCCTAACTCTTGGGGATTTTGAGGGAGGTGTCTCTTTCCCTCAGCCCCCATCCGAGCTGGAATTTGGGGGGAAGAGCTAGGAAAATCTCTTCACCTCTTTAGCTGGGGGTTCCCCAACTCTTGGGGATCTTGAGGGATACGTCTTCCCCTGCACACTCACTCACTCGCCCACTCTCTTAAGGATGAACCCCCTGACTCAAGCTGGAGTTTGGAGGAAAAGAGAACAGGTCCTTTTGTCTGCTACAAGGAAGGGATCTTTGGGTACAGAGAAGGAGGGCAGACACGGGGACCCCAAGATGGGAACATCTGCTCTGTGTTAATGTGGGGAGCGGCACAGCTCAGGGTTTGGGACACAGTGGTGGCCTCTTCCTCCAGCCTTCCTCACTGTCCCGCACTGGCTGCTGGAATGGGGGAGGGAAGAAAAGGGAGGGTTGTCCCCAACTCTGCTTCCCACCCCTTAATCCAAGAAGTCTCAGGTTGCCCCATTCCTTCCCTCCCCAAAGTGTTTGTGGACTCTGAGCAGTGTTTCACCTCTCCCCATGGGGTTACCCAGAAAAATCGGTTTCAAGTACCCCCAAAAAAAAAGTGTGGTTTCATACAACTTAAAAGAAAAAAAAAGTCAGTTTCACACATCCTCCAAAAAGGATTAAAAAAAAAAAGGAAAGAAAAGAAACAGCGGGGGGGAGGAGTTTCTCTGGGTACCTGTTTTGCACTCTGACTTGGCAAACAAAAGAGTTGGGGTTCCTGAGCTTCTGGACATGGGTCCTCCCTCAACCCCAGAATCTCCTTCCCCTTGTGGTTTCTCAGATCATCACTGCCCTCTCTCCTTTTGGAGGAACCCTGGGAAAAAGTTAAATTTCTAGATGGGAGCTGGGCAGCCACTCTCTCCTTGCTCTTCTTGGGGTGGGCCTGGCAGGTGGATCCCCTCCCCCGCTGGTGGAGCAGAGCCCCTGGGACCGGAGGGGAATCCCAGGGCTTGGGGACCCCCTCCCCCCACCAGGGTGATGTTGGTAAAAGGATGTTTTCAAACTTGACTCAGGAATAATTCCCGGATACATCCTGACAATAAGACAGCCTGCTAGGTTTTGTTTTGTTTTGTTTTTAACTTTTTGAATGAGGTTAGGTTTTGGGGGGTGAGAGGGAGAGTTGTGGGCCCCAGGATTAGCAACCCGGTGGAGTCTTTGAATTTGAGGGTGACAGCTGGGGAGGCTCCAACAAATTTACTTGGAGGACACAGAGCCTGGGCCATGCCTCCCCTCCTATTTAGGGCCGGTGGGCAGGGCCCCCCGGGGGTGATAGTGTTCTAGACACACCCCCAGTTTAAAATGTGCAATTTGACCCTCTGATGGTCCTCTGGGAGTGGCGAGAGTTCACGTGCGTACCTCCGCTCCCGTTGTTCAGGTTCCCCAGTTGGTCTGGGGAAGGATCCACAGTGGAGCCCCCAAACCCTGGGTCTCTGCCTCCTCCGGGGCCCCATGGACCCAGGCCCTTGCCTCTAATCCCCACTTGTCAATGCTGTCAAACTCCTCCGTTTCTCCCCTCCTATCCCTGGGTGTCACCACACACAGGGCTGTCTCTAGGCCTGGGGAGTGCACCCCAGTTCCTACGCCTGCTGCCTGGCTGTACGATGAACCAGTCTCAGAGAATGGCACCGGTGGGCTCTGACAAGGAACTCAGTGACCTCCTGGACTTCAGCATGGTGAGCTGTCCCCTGCCCTGCACTGCCTGCCCCTGCTTGGGAGGCTGGAGGGGGGCTGAAAAGGGGGGTGTCTGCCAGTAGGAGCGGAGCGCCTAGCATGCAGAAGTAGAAATCTCAAGAGGGAATGGAGGCTCCCCCCAGGGGCATAGTGAACCCCACTGAAGAAATGGGCCCACCTACCACTTCACAAGTTCAGAAACTGAGCCCAGAGAGAAGGGAGGACTGTTGAGGGCTCTAGTCCTCCCCCAGCTTGTTCACAGCAAAAGCCCCATGTGGCTGTGGGGTTGGTGACCATCAGTTACAGATGGTGAGAATGAGGTCTCTGGCCCACGCGGGAGACCACCTCTGGTGCACCCATAACTGTCCTCCGTCCATCTGGGTGCTCCGAGCAAGTGAGGGGAGATCTCTGGGTGGCCCCTGGCCTGTCGGTTAGCAGACAGTCAGGCATGCCTGGGAGAGGCGGGCTGCTCCGCACCCATTCTGTGGTGCTCCTTTTTTGCCAGCCCAGAGAGGTTGCTGTCTGACGAGAGTCAGAGCCTCCGGTAGGCATCTCCACAGCCTAGGACCCTCAGTCACCCTTTCTACAGTAGACACCCTTTCTGGGAGACGCTGGACCTGTCCTTGAAGAAGCAGCATGTTTTTCTAAACTCCGGAATCTCGAAATCTCAGCCCAACCCCCAGAAGTACCATTGTACCCTGAAAGCTCCTAGGGCCACTTTCGTTCTGTCCTCCCCTGCTCATCCCCACAAGGGGCCCAGGCCGCAGAATTCTGACAAAAACAAGCGTGCCCACACCGAAACAGCCCCAGCCACCCTGCGGAAATGCAGCCCTGGGGACGGAGCCCCAAGGTTCCGGAAGGCCCTGCTGGTATTTTTAAGGCCTTTTTTATTGTCCCCCCCTTGTTGCCCCTGGCTGAACGAACACGCAGAGGCCCCGGCCTGCTGGGTTTTTATTGTTGTTAAACTGACAGGTCACGGCCTAATGGCCCGGAACATACCAGCTTGGAGGTGCAGCTCAGCCCTCGTGGGCCCATGGGAACACCTTGAGCGTCTGGGCCACCCCCTCTTCAGTCCACAGGGCCCAGGGTCTCCCCTGAGTTAGGTTGAGAGAGCATCCCATGGGCAAATGAGAAGCTGAGGTGGAAGCAAGGAGGGGCCACTTCGCACAGCAGGACTCACGGGGCCAGACTGGGAGGCAATTTCTTTGGTTGGAGGGTTGCATTTTTAAAGTTCTTACTCTTTTGATTTTGAGCTAGCATCTTCTGTAGCCTGGGCTTGCAGTGAACTCCTTATCCTCCTGCCTCCAAGTGCTAGGAAGGCAAGTGTGCCAAGTTGTCCAGATTCTGTTCTTAACTTTTTTTCTTAAGTTAATTGAATGTGCATGCCTTGGTGTGTTTGACTTGGTACCATGCTTATGCCCCGTGCCCTCGAGGGTCAGAAGAGGGCGTCACAGCTCTGCAGCTGGAGTTACAGAGGTGGTGAGTGCTGCGAACCTTATCCAGGGCCTCTGGAAGAGCAGCCAGTGGTTTTTTTTTTTTTTGTTTTTTTTTTTTATTTGTTTGATTGTCTTGTTATGTTTTTGTTTGTTTTCGAGACAGGGTCTCTCTGTAGCCCTGGCTGTCCTGGAGCTCACTCCGCAGACCAGGCTGGCCTTGAACTCACAGAGATCCGTCCAACTGCCTCTACCTCTCAGAGTGCTGGGATTACAGTCATGTGCTGCCGCTCCTGGCACCCCTCCCCCCTGGACTACAGAATACTCATCTCAGAAACAGTCAGGGCAGGGAAGGCAGCTCAGTGGGTGAAGTGATGTGGCCTGAGCTCAATGCCAGCATGCACCTGTAACCCAGAGCTGGGAGGCAGACACAAGAGCACTCTGGCCGCTGGTCTGTCCCACTTGGCAGGCTCCAGGCCAGTGAGAGACGATGTCTCATGAAACAAGATGGCCGCACACCTTTAGCCCCAGCACTCGGGAAGCAGAAGCTTGTGAGTGCGAGGCCAGCCTGGGCTGCATAGCAGTTTCAGCCAAGGTGAGACCCTGTCTCAAAAACAAAACCAGGCGCTCCTCCTGAGGAATGACCCCAAGGCTCTGCACACACAAAACCAAATTCTAAGTCATGCCCCCTAGCGAGCGGGTCACTGTCCCTCCCCTTTAACCTAGAGGCCTAGAGGTCTGGCCCGTCCGGCTTGAGTGTGAGTCCTCCAAGCTTGTCCACGGCTCTGTGTTCAGCCTCACTGCAGGAAACCCAGTCTTCGGGCCTTCAGCCGTGCTGCCCCAGCTCACCTGCGCTGCTCTCCGCTCTCCTCTCTGTCCCCACAGATGTTCCCGCTCCCTGTGGCCAATGGGAAGGGCCGGCCCTCCTCCCTGGCCGGAACCCAGTTTGCTGGCTCAGGTAGGATTGGGGGACGCTGAGGGTGTGTGCCTGTGGACTGTGACAGATCCACGTGGTGGTTGGCTCTGTAGACAGCAGCATTTTCTCATCTTGTGCCCAGTTGGAGCTGTGCAGCCTGGCCTCCCCCGGAGGCTGCATTTTGAACAAATATTGGGTCTTGGTGCCTGCATGGTCCTGGCTTGCTTGGGACCCAGAGATTCTAAGATGTTGAAGGAGAAACATCTCAGAGCCAAGCTGACCTGATGGGGTGCAGTCGGCTGGCTAGGCTCGTGTGTGGACTGTGGAGGACATATTTGGGAGGCTTTTGTGGGGTGGCTCTCGTTGACCCCACCCAAAAGCAAGGCCCTCAGTCACTGCCTGGCTGGTCTTCCCCTTGGCCTGAGGAAGTGGATGGAGGGCCATCTGGGCACTCCTGGAGGCCTGGAAATCCCCACAGGCTCCCATCACCCCGGAAGTAGCCCCCAGTCCACAATGGTCAGGCTTCCTGCTGCAACGGGGGTGGGGGTGGTAAAGTAAGGTTGGCAGCCAGTGTGAGGACAGGGTGTCCTCCCGACCCTTTACCCTTTGTTGTTAAGCTCTGCACCGGGGCCTGGAGGTGGCTCAGCCTGGTGGGCCTCTCCCTGAACGCCAGGCCTAGCAGAACGGGACCTTGAAAATATCACCCACTGGTGTCTGTCTAGCCTGTCTCATCCTCTAGACCCGCCCTCACCCACACTCTTGGTGTCAGGCTCACATTGTCTCAAGAAGCCTAGCGTGTGGCCTTGGGGCTGTGTGACCCTGCCCTGGGGACGCTGTTGGCTGGCCCTCACGGTCAGCTTAGTTCAACAGGGGGTGTATCTACAGCCCAAGGACCAGACTCTCCCATCAGAGACCACATGGGCCATGTCACCTTGGACTGGACATCACTTCTGCCAACCTGGGTTCCAGAAAAGACATTCACTCCATCCTTGACGGTCAAGGTGCATACAGGAGTGGGTTCCTAGAGCAGGTCCCCCTGGCCCTGACAGCACGGTCGTGGCTGGAGCCTGGCGCTCAGGGGCAATCCCACAGGAACACAGGCCTGAGGAGGGCGGGCTCAGTGCTCAGCCATGGATGGGCTCAGAGAGCTGTCAGTTTCACAGTGAGTTGCTTCCGTGGCTTGAGCCCTCTTGGATTTGATCAGTATTTTTCTTGATAACATTTCATTTTAAGTCACTCTTGAGTCTCAGGAAAGAGGTGAGAACTCACGTGACCAACTACCATGCTGTAGGCCGGCCCTGCCTCACAGCTCAGGTTGGCTCACGATTGCACTTTCCATAGGAACTTGTGTGACACGTTGGTCTGCCGTCACTCTTTGTGTGGGAAGGGGCTCTGATTCTAATCTCTCTGACATCCCTGACCCCACCACTGCTATGTGAATGGAATCATACTGTGCTGCAGGTGCCTAAGGGGGCTCAGGAAGGTTCCCAGGAAGCTGCCCAGCTGTTGGCTCTGTCTCTTTTCCTCTTATCACTGCCAGGTCAACCTGCTTCATTTACTTGTTTGGCGGTTTGCTTGTTTGGTTGATTTTTTTTTTTTTTTTTGAGATGGGGTTTCTCAGTGTAGTCCCGGCTGGCCTGGAACTCACTTTGTAGACCAGGCTGGCCTTGAGATTAAAGGTGTGTCCTCTGCTCAGCTTTAAAAGCCGAATCTTGGGCCAGATGTGGGCGTACATCTTTAATCCAGCACTGGGGAGGCAGAGGCCAGCCTAGTGTACACGGGGAGCTCCAGGTTTCCAGAGTGATGCAGTAAGACCCCATCTAAAAAAACTAAAACTCAAAAACACCGCATCTTCTCTCTCTGTTTCTAACGTGTTAAGTGGTGACTTCGTGTTTTGTTCCTGGAGTCCCATTCCGGGCAGCCGCAGAGCAGTTGAGAGGAATGCAGTGCTTGCTCCTGCGCTAATTATCAGGAGGCCGAAACCTGGGGTTCTTTCTCACTGAACAGGGCTGAACAGCACAACAGGGAAAGTAGGAAGGGGAGGAGCAGAGGAGGCCGAGTCAGGCAACAGAAACAGTGCGGGGAGGTTCATGGATTGTTTGAGATACCGCCCAGAGCTTCCTTCTCCAAGTAGCTTTCTGGGGTTTATTTATTTTATTTCATTTTATGTGTGTGGATGTTTTGCCTGCATGAATATCTATACGCCACTTGTATGCCTGGTACTCATGGTGGCCAGGAGAGGGTATCAGATCCTCTGGATGTGGAGTTACGAGATGCATGTGGGTGCTGGGAACTGATCCTGGGGCCTCTGGAAGATCAGCCAGGGCTATGTACCACTGAATCAGCTGTCTGGCTCAATAGGATATAGTTTATATTTACTTTGTTTTATTTGGCCCCTGGAGACTGAATCAAGTGCCTCCAGAATGGAAAGGAAGGACTCCGTTGCTACCAGGCATGGTGGCTGCGCCTTTCATTCCAGCACTGGGCAGACAGAGGCAGATGGGTCTCCGAGTTCAGCCTGGGCTACCTAGTGAGACCCTGTCACAAACCACAGTGCTGACCAGCATCCCAGCATCGCAGTGAGTGTCCCAGTGTGCTTTCTGTCACTGTGATAGACACTGTGACGGAAAGCATCTCAGGAGAGGCTGTCCCTGGCTTGTACTTTCACGTCACAGTCTGTCATGGGAGAAGTCATGGCAGGAACCTGGAGGCGGAGCTGAAACAGGGACCATGGTGGAGCCCCCCAGGGCTCCTCAGCCTGCTTTCCTGCAGCTCCAGGACTACCTGCCCATCATGACAGCAAGCTGGGCCCTCTGGTCGAGCACGGTTCAAGAAGACAAGTGCCCATAGGTGAATCTGGCCAAGGCGCTTTCTCCAGTGAGGTCCCTCTTCCCAGATGACCTGGCTTGTGCCAGCTTGACAGAGACTAAGTAGAGTCTGAGCTCTGCCATCTTCTGTGCCTCTCTGGCCTGGCGTCTCCCCCCTCGGTGGCTTTTCTGTGGCGTTGCATTACTCTGCGTGTGCATGCGTGTGCGTGTGCGTGTGCGTGTGCGTGTGTGTGTGTGTGTGTGTGTGTGTGTGCATGTGATTGCATCTGTGTGTATCTGTGTATGTGCACTGGAAGCTGACAGTGGTGTCTTTATTAATCACTCTCCACTGTGGTTTTTGAACCAGGCCTTCTCTATACCTGGCGCTCACCTCCACCTAAGCTGGCCTGCTAGTGGCCCTAGGGATCTCCTGTCTACACCTCCCCAAGGGGTCCCAAGTGTGTGTAGCACTGTGCCTGGCTTTTTAGGTGTGTTTTGGGGTTGGAACACAGGTCCTCGCGCTGGTGCCAGCAAGCATTTCCCAACAGCCATCTCCCCCGTGCTTACATATAGTCTGCTTGGCCCACAGTGCCCCTCAGATCTGGCCTGACCTTCTGTGCTGCAGCTTTGCTGCATCCCAAGCCTGCCTCTCACTCAGACAGCCCGGTCAGCAGAGGCAGCCAGTACCTGACATCAGCCATTCCCACTCAAGCTGTGTCTGTCCCTCCCCTTCCCACTGCCGTTTAGGAGAAGGAAGCAAAGACCATCCAAGCCAAGTGTGGGACTGTGAGCCTGTCCGCCCGGCTCTCAGGAGGAGGCAGGGAGGGTTGTGAGTTCCAGGCCAGCCTGGGCTACGCGAGCCTCAAAACAAAAGCAGGGCCATCTGTTCCCATCAGGTTTGACTGTTCCGCTGTGGCCTATAAAGTTGCCTCCTGCCTCTCTCCCTTTGTCCTTGACTCCCTCTCCTATATCTGTTGTATTGATCTCACACTGTGGAATCTGCTCCTTGGAGAATCGATATTTGCCATCGACTCCTTTCTACTTTCATCTTAATTCCTCTTTTTAAAGTTCTTACCTTTCTTTCCTGGAGTTTAGAATCCAAGTGCTCGCTAATCTTTTCAACGTGAGGGGGACGGTGTGTTAGGATGGAACCCAGGGCCTCAAGCATGCTAGGCAAATGCTGACCACCTAGTCTTCCAGGTTTGCCTTGGAGGTGGGAGGGCCGTGGCTCAGGGGTGGAGCCCCTGCCCAGAATCCTTCAGTGAGGGGCTGGGGCACGGTCAGGGCGAACCCCGCCTAGACCTGGTGTGCGGTTGTCTGCTGAGGTGCCCCCAGGTCCAGAGCTCCCGCAGTTCTTGTTTGGCCCGCAGTTGTCGGCATCTGCGTTTTCTTTGGTGCGTTTGGTGTTTTGGAAATGTGTTGTGAAGACTGGGTGGTCTCAGACTTGCTGTCGCCTTCAGCAGTCCTGGGTGGAGGGAAGGCAGGTTTTGTTTGAGAGCTTTGTCTGGTTGCTTGGGACAGTGTCGGCTGGACCTTAGCTGCAAGTGGCTGACGTCACCACATCCCTGTTGAATGGGCTGTGGAGGTAAGGAGAAGAGGTTGGGGGTGCTTCGAAGGCTGGAGCAGAGCTGTCGCTGTGAGCCCCTGTGGGGGTGCTTCTTGCCACACTGGACTGCACTCCTGCGCTGGGCTCCCACGTTCCTCCATACCAGGACAGCTGGCTGTATCTGAAGGGTCTAATAATGAATGACTATAGCAACCATTCAGTCGGGCTATCCGGGTACACACACAGCTGTAGACAGACATGAACAGGAGAACTGTGTGCCAGTAAAACTTTATTTATAAAAACAAGTCGGGGGCCAGAGTACCAGCAGTCCCCGCAAAAGAACAGCGTCCCAAGCACGGGCCTTGTGGTCCTCCCCTAAGGTTGGCTGAGCTTGATGGGGCCAAGCTCTGAGCGGGGCTGGACCCTGCGCCTCTTTCCAAGGAGGTGCCCGTTCCTTTCCCACTCCCCCCAGTGCCTCACCTCCAAGGACAGGAGAGAAACTGTCAGAGAGCATGCCTGCCATCAGCGTTGTCTGTTAGAACGTTTCAATTAGTACGCAAGTGAAACTGCTATGAATATGCATGTCGGGGCTATTAAGATGCATAATTTATCAGTGGGGTGATTTTAATAACTGTATTAATGGGTGGGGGAGGGGCTTGTGCTAAGGGTGTCGGGGTCTTCAGTATCACCAGGCTCTGAGGGATGGGACGGGGTTTGACATGTTTGGGCGTCACGACTGCTGGTGCTGACAGTTGTTTTGGGCCTGGGCTTCTAGAGGGCCCCGTGTGCCCCTGGGGTTCACGTTGAATGGGGTTTGGTGGGAGCTGCCAGCAGTGTGGGTACCAGCCCCCCAGCCTCACCACCAGCCCTGCTGGACAGCTAAGGATTCTGGGGCGTAGATACCCGCAGACCATACCTGATGCTGGAGGGATTTCTGGAAGCCCCCAGGACCGCGCACCCCCCCCCCCCAACACACTGGAACTTTATCAGGAAACAAGAAGGTGTAATTGAGGGGTGAATATTCATGAGGCTGCCAATTAATATGCATAATTATGCAAATTAGGCCACAATTAAACCTGATTCTCCAGGGAGGGGATGATGAACACAAAGGCCCCTAATAAAGTCTCTGGGGTTTGAAAGTTTCTAGAGTGGAGCTGTGGGGGGGAGCTTGTTCATGGGATGCAGGGGGGGGCAAGCACAGGAGACCCCTGGAGTCTGGGGCGTGGGTGTGGACACCTCAGTCCTTTGTGTGCTTGTAGGCCCAGGTTCACGTTAGGAAACTGAGGCACACGGCAGGGCCATATAGCCAAGTTGGGGGCTGGAATGTGGGCCCTTTGGTCCCTGTGGGTAGGGGCAGGGTGGCAGGAAGGCCAGCATTTACTGCAGGGGAGAATGCTGGAGGTACAGGCCGTTAGCTGCCTGAGAGGAGTGTTGGGGGAGATAAGGGCCCAGCCCTGCCTTACCCCGCCCCTCAGGACAAGGTCCTCTGGTCTCCAGGCTGGTTAACCCCTACCTCACCACAGTATACCCTTGACCTTCCTCTGAGGCAGCAGGAGCCGAGCCAGGTGCGCCTCTGTCACCTGTCACCCTCTGACAGTCAGCCTTACCCGCTGACCTGGTGGGCCTCCCTGGTAGAGGCCCTGTACCAGGGATGAAGCCTTGTGAACCACTGTCAACCATTTCTGAATGAGATGTCCTGTCTTGCATGGTCAGACATAGACCTGAGCAAGAGGCCTGTCCATGGGACTAAGAACGGGCACAGTAGCTGCGGTTTTGACGGCTGAGTAGGAGTTTGCCAGGGTTGACACCTGGTAGTCACATTACTGAGCTACAGCAGCCTTTGTAGGGACAGAATCCCAGGCTGTGTGGGACAGGAGACTGGCCTTATTGCTGTTAGGCATATCTGGGTGAAGGAGGGATCCCAAAGCCTTCTGGGTCCTCTGAGGACTGGGCTAGGCTTCCCTTTGCCTCCTGCAGGACTTGAGGACCGACCCAGCTCAGGCTCCTGGGGGAACAGCGATCAGAACAGTCCTTCCTTCGACCCCAGCCGGGTGAGGCGCCTCTGTGAGGCCCAGGGCTCCCTTCTCTCCCGGGCAGGGGTTGAGGAAAAGCCACTATGGCGGCTGAGCACACGTGGCCTGTACCTCTCACCGTGTCCGTCTCCCCTAGACATACAGCGAAGGTGCCCACTTCAGTGAGTCCCACAGCGGCCTGCCTTCCACGTTCCTAGGACCTGGGCTTGGAGGTGAGTGTGGCCGTCGTGTGGTAATCTCAGGAGGGCCTCAGGGCACAGTGGGCCAGAAGTGGAGCACCAGCTGTCCGTCGACAGCCCAGCCTGGGCATCGAGGCGGGCAGTGTGCCGGATGCCGCTTCCCCCGTGGCTGGTTCTTGGCCTTGTCTGCGGGGGCACTGTGGGCACCAGTCACCAGGCATGGGTCAGGAGGCCTCGAAAGGCAGGAAGGCTGTTGCTCTACCTCAGTTTGTTCTGTTCTACAGTCCGGAACTGGTCAGCACTGACCCCGGCTCCCACCACCATGGCCCAGAGTGGCCTCAGAAGTTGTGGGGTGCATGTTCCCTTTTGGGCTTCCTTTTCCTGCCTCTCCCCTGGGTGTCCTGCCTGAGAGGGTGGCAGGGACACAGGGCAGTTCCCACAGAGTCCAGCTGTGTCCGTCCTGGCCTGTCGATTCCTCTCGTGCTCAAGCCAGCACCCCGTCGTGGCTCACAGCATCCGCAACTCCAGTCCCAGGGAATGTGATCCTTCTGCAGGCAGACTTTCAGGCAAAACGCTGTTACACATAAAATAATAAATCAATCTGAAACAAAATGCCAGAAAAAGCTGCAGATTAGTTGGTCCCACTGTTGCTAGGGAACCCTGTCCACTGGCCTGTACCCGGGGCCTGGGCAGCTGGGTGTGCCCTGGAGGCCCGCCATGTGTGCCCCCACCGTGTGTGACCCCCACGTACCATGTGTGTCGTCCTCCCCAGGCTCCCGGGCCTCATGTGAGTTTCTTCTGTCTCTCATAGGCAAGGGTGGTGAGCGGAGCACCTATGCCAGCTTTGGGAGAGACAGCAGTGTTGGCCCCCTGGGTCAGGTAAACTGAGGTGGAAGGGCATAGTTGGCCTGACCTCTGAGGTCAGCCTGAGGGTTGGCCGCGCTCCGGTAGCTGCTGTTAACACCTGCCGGGACCAGGCTGTGCCCTGAGGATGGTCACGTTCATGTCAGCTCTGGATGAGGAGTAGAGCTGGGCGGAATATGGGGTCCCTGACCCGGCTGTCCGGCGTGAGCTTCAATGGAGTGCAGACCGGCAGGCGAGGCCCCGGGGTGGGGCTCTGCCCTGTGGTGGGGGTGAGCTCATGGCGGGGATGAACTGGAGCGTGCCTGTGGAGGGGAGGGCAGGTCCTGAGCGCTGTGCGAAAGTGAGGCTTGCAGCCGGGACCTGCCTTCCCTCACTGCTCTTCACAGCCGGCAGGGCTGTCTCCAGGCAGGGGTTGTCCTGGGTCTGACGTCAGCCTCAGCACGGTGTCCCCATTCCCCAGGCTGGCTTCCTGCCCGGTGAGTTGGGCCTCAGCAGCCCTGGGCCACTGTCTCCAACGGGTGTCAAGAGCAGCTCCCAGTATTACCCCTCGTACCCCGGCAACCCTCGGCGGAGAGCTGCAGATGGTGGCCTGGGTGAGTGAGGGCCAGGGACACGGAGATGCTGGAGGGGCAGGTGTGGCAAAGACTGAGGCCTGGGCTAGGCGCCAGGCGTGGGGTAACACGAATACCTGTAGACGAGGCTGAAGTGTGTGCCCCTGTCCCTCGGTGGCCACCGGTGCTAGCCCCTAGGGTAGGATGAGCTGCGGTCCTGCATCCGGAGAAGGCCTCGCACTGGGTGGCTGGACGCCACACCCACAGGCTGTGCACCAGGTGCTGGCTGTGCTGGCCTGGGACTGCTGGGCTCACTGCCCCCAAGCCCCTCTGCAGGGTCCCCAAGATGTTTTCCTGCATCTTGGAGTCCCAGTGATGGGACCAGCGTTTTTAGGTTTGTTTGTTCTGTTTTTTGAGACAGGGTTTCTCTGTGTAGCTGTTGCTACCCCGGAACTCTCTGTGTAGCTCAGGCCGGCCTCAAACTCATAGAGCTCCGCTGCCACAGCCTCTCAAGTACTCCTAGAAAACGGCTTCTTAGTGGCTGCATAAGGAGGCCCCTCAAGTGTCAGGGACCCCAGCCCAGTAGGGCCCACATAGGGGCAGAGGCCAGACCTTCTTCCCTGCTCTTGCTCCGCAGACACACAGCCCAAGAAGGTCCGGAAAGTTCCGCCTGGTCTTCCCTCCTCGGTGAGTGCGGGACAGGCCCGGTGCCTGTAGCTGCCATAGCTTCATGAGTTTTCCATTCCAGAAGCCGTGGCCACGTCTTGAGGATGACAGGCTTTGAGCTTTGAGGGTTGCCAAGGCCGGACGTGTGTGAGCTGAGTGTGTGCCGCCCCCTCCCCAGTTCCCCAGGGAGGTCCTTTCTCAGGACCCCCCCCCTCGCTCCCTCACTCTAGCAGTGGGTTTTGTGGCTAAGACCTTTTGGGGGTGGGGAGCCAGGTCCCACCTATTCTCCAGCCACACCCACCTGCCAAGGCTGCAAGTGTCCCGCCCATCGGCTTGGTGACTGGCAGATTGCCAACCCCAGCAGATGGCGGCTGGCCCTCCGTGGCTCACGGCACCGTGTGCCTGTGATTTAATCGTGTTGAGAAAGGCAGTGTGCCGGATTCTCCAACCTGGCCGCCTCCCCCAGCTCTGGGGAGGTAAAGGCAGGAGAGGCGCCATGGCACCTCATCTACAAAAGCCTCGGGCACCTGCTTCCTCTGTGGCTCCGGAGCCCTGCCGTTCCCTTTGATGTCAGGGCAGGAGGGGAACATAGACGAAAGCTCCCCAAGAAACACACACAGGGAGAGTTGGGGGCCAGAGCTGAGATCAGAGACTGTGGCCAACAGACCCACTTATGCTAAGTGGAAGTTAACGCTGCAGCCGGCTCAGACTTGCTACCTGTTCCTCTGCCAAGGCAGGCATGAGCACCGCTCCCGTCCCACGTCCTCTGCCGGGGCAGACAGTGAGGGCTGGTCCCCGTTCTGTTCCTCAGACTCTCAAGAGTTCCAGACAGTGCCAGCTGGTCAGGGTCAATGCTGTTGTCTCCTCTGCACCTTCTGTGCTCTGGGGAACTAGGGCCAGATACTACGCTGGGACTCTTGCTCTGTGGCCCAGGGTCCTACATACTGGAGGGACAGGGAGGTTTCCAGCACTGGCAGATGCTAGACGAGGAAAAACAGCGAGCTGAACATTAGCGGTGGGGCTTTGAGGATTCACCAGGAGTTTTTCTGTGAGGCGTGCCAAGGTGCCCTGGAGAGGAAGGAGAGGCCTCTAAGGTAGCACAGGGAAGTGAGGTCATCAGAAGTGAACACCCCAGACTCCAGGGCCTGGGCTTGGCAGGGAAGGAAGATGGGGCTGGGGAGCCTTGCCTCCCACTCCTCCTGGCTGACTGTGCCCTCCTGCAGGTGTATCCAGCCAGCTCAGGTGACAGCTACAGCAGGGATGCTGTGGCCTACCCCTCCGCCAAGACCCCCAGCAGCGCCTATCCCTCCCCCTTCTACATGGCAGGTGCGCAGGGCTCCCCGGGGGGGGGGTGTCCCTCTGTGGGGCCAGGCTTCCTCCACTCACCGTCCCTCTCTACACAGACGGCAGCCTGCATCCCTCAGCGGAGCTCTGGAGTCCCCCAAGCCAAGCGGGCTTTGGGCCCATGCTGGGTGATGGCTCGTCCCCTCTACCCCTTGCACCGGGCAGCAGTTCCGTGGGAAGCGGTGCCTTTGGGGGCCTCCAGCAGCAGGAGCGTGTGGTAGGTGCTGCGGTCGGGGGCCCGGGGGTACCGGCAGTCGCCTCGCCCTGCCCACCCCTCAACCATCGCCCTGCCCCTTGCCTACTAATTGTCCCCTCAGAGCTACCAGCTGCACGGATCCGAGGTCAATGGCTCGCTTCCGGCTGTGTCCAGCTTCTCAGCCACCCCTGGCACTTATGGTGGGACTTCTGGCCACACGCCACCTGTGAGCGGGGCTGACAGCCTTATGGGTAAGGCCCCACCTGGGGTTTGCTGGGCCAGGGTGGGACAAGCGTCAGGGCTCCATGGGGAAGGGACACTTGCTAGGCCCCAGAGCCCGGGACATGGTCTCTCCCTGTGCCAGGTCGGCCTTGGTAGATTATTGGGGACATACCCCATGAAAAGTAAGTTTTCCACTTCACTCTGGGTAAACTGAGTCAGAGAGGGAGCCTCGTTCACCTGGAAGGCAGGTGTCAGCGTTAGGCAGGAACTGGACAGTGGTCATGGCTTCTGCCGATGCTGAGTTGGGGCCCTCGGGCGGGGTGGGGGTCCTACTCGGCTTTCAGGATGGAGGCTCCCAGCTTGGGGCTCACTTCTCCTCCCACAGGTGCTCGAGGGACTACAGCCAGCAGCTCAGGGGATGCCCTTGGGAAGGCGCTGGCCTCGGTGAGCAGGGTCCCGGGTGTTGGCAGAGGGGGCTTCTGGTAGCCTCATGGTGGCCCTGATTGCCTATCTTCCATTCCTCCCACTGCAGATCTACTCTCCAGATCACTCCAGCAATAACTTCTCATCTAGCCCCTCAACGCCTGTGGGCTCACCCCAGGGCCTGCCAGGTGTGTGGGGCATGGAAACCACGGTGACCCCCGGGCTCCCCCAGTCTGCAGCCCTGGCTAGGTAGTGAGAGGTGGCGCTTGGTTGAGGAGAGCTGGGCTCAGCCTGTTACCTGTCCACTCGATAAACATTAACTGCGGACTCAGGCTTGGCTCTGGTGAGGCGCACCGCTCCAGTGTCATCTGCTAGGGACAAGGGAAGCCAGGAGCTGCAGGCTTCCAGAAGCCCTGCGGGGTTGGGGTTAAAAATAACTGGCTCTGCATGGTGTGGTGGCACTCAGGAGGCACAGGCAGATGGATCTCTGAGTTCGAGGCCAGCCTGGTCTACAGAGCGAGTCCCACGCCTGTCTTCACCTTGGCCTGTCTAGTCATCTCTGGAGCTGTGTTGCTTGTGTGCGGAGCAGTGAGCTCAGGCCTGGAGGGACAGGAGGAAACTATCTTTGAAGCCCCTGCTTGTGTCGGGGCTGCCTCCTCTGGGGTTGGCGGGGAGGGTTCGGGTGGCTATGCCAGGCGTCTTCAAGGGCATCTAGATGTGGGCAAGCTCTCCACCCTGTCCCCACTGCCCATCTTCCCACCCGTGCCTTTCTTCCAGGGACGTCACAGTGGCCCCGGGCAGGGGTGCCCAGTGCCTTATCCCCCGGCTACGATGGGGGTCTCCATGGCCTGGTGAGTGTCCCCTCCCCATGAGCTGGGGCACCAGATGCCAATCTGTCCATCTCTAGCGCAGTACGGAGTCCTCCTGGGAGAGAAGTCAGTTGAGTCCCAGTCAGGACAGCTTCTAAACAGGAGAGGCCATGGCGAGCCTCGGGGGACACAGGCTTTAAGTGGTGAGGGACAAGTCGCCTGCTGCTGCTGTGCTGGGGATCAGTGGCAGAGTACTCACCTGCTGTGTGCGAGGCTCTGGGCTCTCACCAGCACTGCAGACACGGATTCTGGTGTCACTGCCTGTCGTGTCCGCTCGCTCTTGGGATGTAGAGGCAGGCAGGCGGGTTAGGAGTTGAAGGGTGGGTCTTCAGGAGCAAGGCGAGCTGGGGTGGATTACAAGTTTGAGTATCCTGGACCACAGAGGGAAACCCTGGGTGAAGCAATTAAAAGTGAGCGTATGCACCAAAAAAATAAAAAATAAAATAAGAGTTGAGTGTGATAGCACACACCTGCAGTCCCAGGCAGAGGCCAGCCGGGGCTGCAGAGTGTTCCAGGGCAGCCAGGGGTATACAGAGAGACCCTGTCTTGGGAAAAAAAGAAAGAAAAACAATGTGTGCGTGCATATGAGTGTGTGAGCGTGTTCACACATGCGCTTGCACCTCAGTGCCTGCCCTCCCCACTCTCACAGCAGGGCAAGATGGAGGATCGCTTAGATGAGGCCATCCATGTCCTTCGCAGCCACGCTGTTGGCACGGCCAGCGATCTCCACGGACTTCTGCCTGGCCATGGGGCCCTGACCACAAGCTTTTCGGGCCCCATGCCGCTGGGCGGGCGGCACACAGGCTTGGTGAGTAACTGCCTGGGTCGGGGTGGGTAACGCGTTGGGACCACAGCCACGGTGACATGTCTCCTCGCTTGCCGTAGGTCGGCGGGAGCCACCCTGAGGATGGCCTCGCCAGTGGTGCCGCTCTTCTGCACAGCCATGCCAGCCTCCCGAGCCAGCCCGGCTCCCTCCCTGACCTTCCGCAGAGGCCACCGGACTCCTACAGCGGTAAGTCCCGGGGCCGAAGTAGAGAGGGGAAGGACAGGATTCCTGTCCCGGGCTGGGGCGGACTCAGTCTGTACGTAACCCGCTGCTGAAGCTGAGCTGGGTGCCCTAGAAGCCTGAGAAAGCACAGTGCGCACAGCCTTGCATGCCGGGGAGGCGGAGACAGACGGACTCGGGCGGGCAGGCTGCAGCGGACAAGCCCCATGTTCGCCAGTCCCCTGCCGACCACTGAGAGCCCTTGGTGGGGAGATGCGCTCTCCGTGCCCTTCCCCTGAGCAGACCTCGTAAGCCACCTTAGGAGGCCAGGAGTGTGACCAGCCCTGAGAGGCCAGAGGCAGGAGGGGCCCTGAGGCTGGTAGCCAGCCGTGCAGAAAATCGGTCCTCCAGGTCAGTGAGGGACCATCCAGGGATAAGTCAGTGACAAGAGCTGGTCGCCTGACAGATGACTTTCCCTGCTCTCCCGCCCTTAGCCCCTGTGCCCACGCGCGCTCGCACACACACACACACACACACACACACAATCCCCTGCCACCAAGGGACCAAGAGCAATCAGCGTGCCCGTCTCTGTTGTCTAGGTCCTGCAGCCTACAGGCTCGGGACTGTTGTGTTCTGATGCCACAAGGTGGGCCCCGGATTCCAGCGAAGTGGGGGTGCCTGCTTCTCAGATGAGGGCCTAGGATAGGTGCATTTTTGATAGGAGATACCAGCGGGTTCAGGGGATATTAGAGCCAGCAGGACGTAGAGCATGTGGAAGGAAGTAGAATCGGGGGTCCTAGAGGGTGACCCTGTAGAGGAGGCACGGCCTGTGCAAAGGCCCCTGGCGGGGTGGTGCAGGGCAGAGCCCTTGTAGGGAGAGCAAGGGAGATGAGGAGGCGAGGCTGTGACAGGCCAGCGTGCAGGGACCCTGTGGGCCAGCAGAGGGCAGGGCAGGAACGGCCCACCTTTGAATTCACAGGTGACTTCCGGTGGTCATGGGGAGCCACTGGCAGTGTTAGGGACTCTGGATTCGGCGTGTGTGAGGCCAGGGATGATGTCAACAGAGGACCCGGTCCTAGGTGCCTGTCAGCGCTTCTGAAGCTGACTTTTAAAACCCAGGCAGCTCCACTCAGCATTTGGCCTGTCGTAGCTTGTTGTCTTTTTTTTTTTTTTTTTTTTTTTTTGCTTTTGTTGTTGGAGACAGTGTCTCATGTAGCCCCGGCTGGCCTTTAAATTACTGTGTAGCTGGGATGACCTTGAATTTTTGGTCTCTGGCCTTGGCTACCCAGGCGCTGGGATGAGGCATGTGCCGGCATAACCTCCCTGTGTACCACAGGCTGGTCTTGAACTTGTGGCCTTCATAGCTCAGCCTCCGTGTGCGGGAGCAACAGACAGGTACTGTCTGCCTCCTCGAGCAGCGTTCCACAAACCGCTCCTGCCTGGAGTTTACAGCAGGGCTCCTCCTCCCGTCTCTCTACTTCCTAAAAAATGCTTTGGTTTGGTTTGGTTTTCTGAGACAGGGTTTCTCTGTGTAGCCCTGGCTGTCCTAGACTCACCGTGTAGACCAGGCTGGCCTCAGAGGTCTGCCTGCCTCTGCCTCCTGAGCGCTGGGATTACAGGCGTGCGCCACCACTGGCCGGCTGTTCCCATACACGTCTAGAAATTGTGAATCCGAGCTGTTGAGACAGCGCAGGTTTCCTCCTGTCTCCAGCTCGTGGTTGCGTGGCGTGACGTGACGTGAGGCGGGGTTCCAGCCGACTTCAGTGTCTGGAGGCTCCAGTGGGGAGCACCTCTGAGCCTGGCCAGTGTGGGGTGGTGCAAGCTGAGGCAGTGGTCCTGGTTGTCTTGTGTTTTGTCTGCTTCGTCCTGGCAGGGCCTCCTGGGGCCTGGGGCCTGGGGCCTGGGGCCTGTGGCTGCTGCCCCCTCACCTCCTCGTGTTTGCAGGACTCGGGAGGGCGGCGGCCACAGCAGGTGCCGGTGAGATCAAGCGGGAAGAGAAGGAGGACGAGGAGAACGCGTCAGTGGCAGACGCCGAGGAGGACAAGAAGGACCTCAAGGCCGCACGCACACGCACCAGGTGCCAAACCCCTCCCCTCGGGGCACATGTGCACACATCACACGCTACACACGCACACACGTCTCACCTGCACAGAGACCCGGGAGGCCCTGCAGGCCAGCCACTGTGTCACCTCACTGTCTCCCTCTGGCCCCCGGCTCCCCTCCCCCATAGCGCAGACGAGGATGAGGACGACCTTCTCCCCCCAGAGCAGAAGGCTGAGCGGGAGAAGGAGCGCCGGGTGGCCAATAATGCCCGAGAGCGCCTGCGCGTCCGAGACATCAATGAGGCCTTTAAGGAGCTCGGCCGCATGTGCCAGCTGCACCTCAGCAGCGAGAAGCCGCAGACCAAACTGCTCATCCTGCACCAGGCCGTGGCCGTCATCCTCAGCCTGGAGCAGCAGGTGCGAGGTCAGTGGGCGGCCCGCCCCGCGCCTCACCGCGCTCCCTCCCTGCGCCCCGGCGCAGCCGCCCTCCCCACGCCGGGTCCTGCCCACCGCTGCCCCAGCTCTGCCCAGCTCGCCCGCTGCTGCCCCGCTGACCCCACACAGACCGTCCTCACACTGACCCCACACGGACTGTCCACACACTGATTCCACACGGACACTCCCCACACACTGTCCACACGGACTGTCCCCACACTGACCCCACACTGACCCCACAGGGACTGTCCTCACACACTGTCCACACGGACTGACCCCACACTGACTGTCCACACACTGACCCCACATGGACCATCCTCACACACTGTCCACACTGACTGTCCTCACACACTGACCCCACATGGACTGTCCTCACACACTGTCCACACGGACTGTCCTCACACATGGACTGTCCACACACTGACCCCCACACACTGTCCACACACTGACCCCACACGGACTGACCCCCCCCACACACACTGATTGCACATTCACTGTCCACACACACTGACTTCACACTGACTGACTCCTCCCTGTGTCCTCACCTCCTGCCCCTGCGTCTCCCACGTGGCTACTCCTCACTGCCCACTGTCTTCCAGCTGTCCCCTGCCCTGTTCTGGTCACGCGCTGACCCCACCACAGGTCATCCTGCAGCTCTGCTGTCCCCACCCAACTGCTTCTCCTCTGGGTCTGTCCCCACATGGCTGTCCTCCAGGCCTGCTGTCCCCAGTGCTGACCGGCCCCTCTTGACTGACTCACCTTTCACCTTCCTCATCTTGAACACCGCCTTTGACAGGCCCGGGCTCTGCCTTGCTGCCGCTCTAGGCCAAGGACTTCAGCCAGGACCATCCCCATCCCTAGGCTCTTGCCAGCCCAGCCTTAGCCTAGAGCCTGGCCGTTACCGGCCAGTGACACCCCGCTCCCAAGAACCCAGGGGTGCCAGCCGGTGTCTGAACCACCTTCCCTATTCAGCTTACTCCCTGATTCCGTTTCCCCATCCAAGATGGTGTTAATCCACCTGCCCCAGGGCGGGTTAGGGAGGAAGACAGCTCAGACCCCGTTGCTTCCTTAACCTGTGCTCGCCCTGGCCTGCCTGCCGTTAACCTTTTCTCTCCTGCAGCATGGTGGGATCTGCCCGGTCGCCTGCTGTCCCCTTGGCTCCAAGGTCTCTATGGCAGCCAAGTGCACGGCCCACCCCGTGACCCCCCAGTCCGCCTATCTGCTGTCTCTTTCTTGCTGCCCCCCTTTGCCCTAGCCGTTCCCTGCCTTCACTTGCCACCCACCGCTCTTCACCTCGCACCTGCTGCCCTGTGGACAGGGCTGGCCACACCGTGACCTGGGGCCTTTTGTCCCGGAAGGCCCTGCGGGGACTTGGAAAAGAAACAGTCCTCTGGGCACACAGCCTCTGGTGCCCACATGCAGTTTGGTCTGCGCGCTTGTCCTGAGGTCTGGGGCCTGTGCCGCCACCCAGAGGGATCTGCTCGGCCCAGAGCTGACAGGAGACATGGGTAGCAAGGGGCCTCGCAGCCTGTGTGCCAGGGCTTTGGCAGTAGTCTGCCCTCCCAGAGGAGAATGAGGTATAGGGCTCAGCACTGGGAGGGAGGAGCCATGCCAGCACCTGCTTCCTGTCAGGAAGTATCCGGGTCAGCTTGAGACATTGGGTACGGACAGTCTTAGCCTTGTGTCCGGCCGTCTGGAGCCACTGCCTCAGGTGCCATCACGGTAGAGGACATTAGTCAGGTCCCTGGGCCTGGGAGTCGACACTCCTGCCCAGCTAGGGTGGCTTATGGCTCTGGGATCAGGGCTGAGGCCGAGTGCTGTTTGCTCCCATGAGCCCTGGCTCAGGGTCCGAGCCTCTGCCGTGCTGAATCTCCCTCAGCCACAAGCAGGAACAGCAAGAAACGAGTCAGCAGATCAGCTGAGACCCACTGCCCTGTGGAGGTTCCACCTCTGTGTGTGTTAGGGGACAGTAAGGCCTCGGACCTTCCCAGAGTAACCAACGGCCTCTGGAGAAATGGGTGTGAGGACACACAGACAGATGGCCTGCACAGGACACCACTGCCCGCACTGCAGAACTGCCAGCACCCAGCATGCACATTCCTCCCAACAACGCTGCCACCCACCCACCCACCCACATCACCCACACGCTAGCACGGCACCAGCTCTGCCTCACACCTTACACATAGCACGAGGTGGCCCAGCCCCCCCTGATGGAGGCTCGGTGCTGTGACCCAGCAGTACGGACGAGGTGCTGTCCCTGGAGGAGAAGGACCTGAGGGACCGGGAGAGGCGCATGGCCAATAACGCGCGGGAGCGGGTGCGCGTGCGGGACATTAACGAGGCCTTCCGGGAGCTGGGCCGCATGTGCCAGCTGCACCTCAAGTCGGATAAGGCGCAGACCAAGCTGCTGATCCTGCAGCAGGCGGTGCAGGTTATCCTGGGCCTGGAGCAGCAGGTGCGAGGTAGGCCGCGCCCACCCTCTCCTGCCCTGGCCTGCTGTTGGCCGGGGTCACCGAAGCACAGTCCCAGTCCCCCCCCCCCCGTCCCCTCGTGGGAACCGTCTCCCACTGCTCTCTCCTTCCTCACTCCCCCCAGAACGCAACCTGAACCCCAAGGCGGCCTGCTTGAAGCGGCGGGAGGAGGAGAAGGTGTCTGGCGTGGTCGGGGATCCCCAGCTGGCGCTGTCGGCTGCCCACCCGGCCCTGGGCGAGGCCCACAACCCGACCGGGCACCTGTGAGCGTCGCAGAGTCTTTGTGGGACCAGGGACCACCGCACTCTCCGCCCAGGGTGTGCCCAGGATGGTCCTGGACGAGGCAGGACTCCAGCAAGGCATGGGCCAAGGGCCCATACCCATCGTGGTGCCAGCGAGGCTCCTGAGGCACCTCGGGGCCTGGGGTGCCCCTGAGCAGCGGGCGTGGCTTGGCCCCAGTAACCAAGCTGAAGGGAGCTTCCCCCCTCGATTAACCGAAACTGGAAACAAAGCCGCATGCTCACTTTTCAGAAAAGAAGAAAAGATGCCTTAATTATGTAAGACGGAAGAATCGGGACCGCGCCCTGGCAAGGGGCCGCCCAGGACTGGCTTCTAGTTCAGAGCCACCAGCACATCGTGCCTAAGCAAAAAAAAAAAAAAAAAATTTTTTTTTTTTAAGGAGAATAAAAGAATGTTAGTTATCAAATTTTTTTTTTAATGTAGACAAAAGTTAGCAAGAACGAGGCCTTCCGTGTCATTTTTTTTAAGCTTTCTTTTGTGTATGTTTTGTAAGCAACAAATTTTTGTATAAAAGTCTCCTGTCTGTTCCTGTTTCTAGAATCCAGCGTCTTATTTCATGGTCTGCAAGGTTATTAAAGTAGCATTATTCAAAAGACCCAGTGATCTAAGGGCAGCCCCGACCCTAAGGCCTGACCTTGTCTGGATGGCCTGTGTCCCCTCCCTCTCCCCACTCGCTGCACCCGTGGCCAGTCTGTGCCAGGCATGTTTGTGCTCCTTGGTTTAACCGAGCAGTCTGCTGCTCATGGGAAATGGGCCTGAGGAGTTGCTTCCACTGGGATGTCCGTATGTAGGCGCGGGTGCTAGTACTGTTTACAGGCCATGGTCTGGGTATTCCCAATGGTGACTCTCCAAGAACCCCAGGAAGCTGGGTGTCTCAGCAGTCCTGATCCAGAGCTGGAGTCCTGGCAGATTCCTAGGGAGCGCTGCTCTTCGGTCTGCACTGGAATCCTGAACAAGTAGGTTCTAACACGAGCGAAGGAATGCCTCCGCAGCAGGGTAGATGAACCCGCCAGCGAGAGTGAGGGCGAGCAGGCAGAAAGCAAAAGCTTCCTCCTCCACGCCCTTTTGTGTGGGCTCCCACCGGACCGTGTGGCCCAGGTTTAGGGTGGTCCAGTCAAGAGACTCCCACAAGTGTACCCAGCTGCTTGGGCTGGTTGATTCCAGATGTCAAGCTGGCAACCAAGATGAGCCATCACACATGCTTCCAACCCACAGCTGGCTTTTCAGTGACTGGTGCAGCCATTAGCATCTTCATCCAGGTTGTACCCTGGTCCCTGGGTCCCCCTCCAAGGATCCACCCAATTTTCAGATCCCAGCACCATCTGCAAAGGATGATGATGAGCTCACTGACGATCCCCAAAAGCATTCTGTCATACCTGCTCCATGCTGACCTCTGTCCCCACAAGCTACTCTCCCTGGAAACCCCAAAAATCTCCAACGAGGGACTGTTTGGAACCATGGTAACACCTTATTATGGTAGACAATCCGTTTGTCACTTTGGCTTGGGACTCGGCACTTCTGGAAACCACTGGAAGGAACAGCTGGGTTGGAGAGAATGCAGAGCTCCGGCCTGCTGCATCCTTGCTTCAGAGGCTCGTTTTCAGGCGAATCGGCAGGCAAGTGAGGGGTCAGATTTCCCATCAGCTGAGGTGTCTAGAAGCAACCCACCTGTCCTTGGCCCAAGTGTCCGTGAATCCCTGTGTCCCAGAAAGGTCCATCAGCCATCTCTATGTACACTGCTGGCCAGCGGCAGGGCCAGGGGTGGGGCGTGCACTGAGGTTGTGGCTCAGCTAATAGCTCAGCACCTATACACGAACCCTGGGTTCCGTGACCACCCGTGTAACAGTCTCTGAGCTAGTTACAGAGGTGCATAACCACATCTCCCTACACAGGTATCCAAAGTCAAATTCCTGTGTGTGTGTGCCTGGCAGGCACCTTGCCACTGAGACCCGATACCTTAATGCTTCCCGTTTTGTTTGTTTTAGATAAAGTTGCACTGTGTGTGTCTGGCTTGGAGCTTGCTGTGTTGTTAAGGCTGATACTGAACTCAGGTCTAGTCCCCCAAATGCTGGCATTAAACGAAGGGCCACCATACCCAGCCTTTTTTTTTTTAAGAGTGGACGGGTGTTTCTGTCTGCATATGCATATGTATCTGTGTACCGTGGGTGTGCAGACTCTTGACTAGCTGGTGCTCCTGCTCACTTCTCCACCTTAGCTTTTGAGACGGTCTGACTGAACCTGCAGCTTACTTACCGCTTAGGCCAGAGTGCCTGAGCCTTTGAGTCCTGAGTGCCTTCCCAGTGCTGGGGTTACAAGCATGGGCCACCACACGTGGCCTTTCGTGTGGGTCCTCATGCTTGTGTGACACTTTACCTACTGAGCTGTCTGCTTGGCCCGATGTCATCTTGTGTCTACCAGAGGACGTGGTCTCCTGAGTGCTATCCCCCTATCCCTTCCGCAATTCCCTGGGGAATGGAACCTCCAACCGAGTAGCGAGCCACCCCTCCCCTCAACCCCAGCTCCCAGCACTGTGGACTCTGTTGGTTCTTGGCTAAGGACAGTGGCAGAATAGAACCTGTGACCATGGGACTTGTGGGGTCCAGAGCTCAGCAGACACCCACATACCAGTCACTAACCACTAGACACCCGCCAAGAGTGGGGCCCACGAGACAAAGGACAGACCTTCCTTTGGGCTTTCGGGTCCCACCATTCAGGCACCTGGCTTAAACAGCCTCTAAAATGCTTCCTGAGGGATGTGTGTGTGAGGATGTGCCCACCTTTCTGCCAGTCAGCGATACGGGCAGGGCGTTTCCTGAGAAGCTGGGAGGTCAGACAGAACACGGACTTAGGCAGAAAGGGTGACCACTGAAAGCCTGCCTGTGCGCCGGGCAAAGGGAGGTCCCGAGCGGCCCTGCTATTTGGCCACATTCCCTCAACGACTCGGTGGCGACCGCCACTGCGTGCAAAGCTGCGCTCCGATCCGTGCCTCTCCCCTCGGGGACTGCGCACGGGATCGGTGCGGGGAGCACTCCTAGCAAGCAACAGGCCCTGAGGCCAGCCCTGGCTACCGGAGAGTCCGTCTCAAAAGCGACGACGCATATCTATTATGAAGGCTTATCCAATCAGTGCTACGTGCTCAAAGTCACCATTCCCGCGCCTGGGGCTGCCAGAAGCCACCGCCGGGCTCCGCGGCGCCCTCAGCGCGCCAAGCAACAGAGGACCCGCCCACCGGGGCGGGGTCTGGCCCTGTCCGTCTCCCCTCCCCGGAAGTAGACGTAAACGTCTGAGGAGCCGATTGGCTCCGCCACCGGAAGAGGTGGTGCGTTTCCCTTCGCGCATGCGGCGTACGTCTGCACGGGCGCCGTGGCCCAGGGGAGCGGAACAGGGTGACCCTGACTGTTGAGGCCCTGCAGCGATGCTGAGCAGGTTTCTAGGCCCGCGCTACCGGGAACTGGTCAAGAATTGGTGAGGATGCCGCCCGCCGTCCCGCCCGTGTGTCCTGGGGACCAGGGGAGACTGAGGCCGAGACAGGACACAGTGCAGGCGGAGGATCCGAGGTCAGGCTGTCATCGCTCTCGTCCGGTGTCTGGGCTTCTCCGGGCCTCGGTTTCCCCATCCGACCTGGGGAGCCTTGTGCGGCTCGGAACTCCGACTTTCAGTCTAGCCTCGTGTGGCCGTTGGCTTTGATTTTGCAGTCTTTTTTTTTTTTTTTAATTATTATTATCTTGAAAAGTTTTCTGTAACTCAGCTTGGCCTGGAACTCCCAGCAGTCCTCCCGCCTCACACTCCTTGAATGCTAGAATCTCAGGCACCTACGATTATTTACCTTAGTGTTTTGTCTGCGTGCATGTCTGTGTACTATGTGCATGCCTGGTATCCGCGTGGTCCAGGGGAGGGCATCGTGGGTGAGGCACCATGTGGGTGCTGGGAGTTGAACTTGGGTCCTCCGGAAGGGCCATCCCCATGGAAGTTTTAGGTTTTTTCTACTTGTATTTGTGCGAGTTTGTGCGCATGTGAGTGCAGGTGTCCAGAAGATGGGTGTTGCATCTCCTGGTTCTGGGGACGTGGGTCGTATGTAAGGGTATCAGCTCTCCCAACCATTGAGCCGTCTCTCCAGCCCCTACCTCCCGGCTTTTTTAAACTTTTAATTGAATTTTGCGTTTTGCTTTTTCCAATGACCTTAGAACTGTTGCGCTCACACCACTGAGTGACAGCCCCAGCCCGCTAAACGATTGTCAGCCAAGAGTGTCAAATATGCAGCTGTGGTTCAGTGGGTTAATCGGTCATCTGGCACACATGAGGTTCTGGGTTCCGGCACCGCACAAGCTTCAGCCATGGGGGCTGGAAGATTTTTAAAAGATTTAGTTATTATGTGTTCTGTCTGCATGCAAGTCTGCAGGCCAGAAGGGTATATCAGATCTCATTATAGATGGCTGTGAGCCACCATGTGGTTGCTGGGAATTGAACTCAGGACCTTTGGAAGAGCAGACAGTGCTCTTAACCTCTAAGCTATCTCTCCAGCCTGACTATGTGTATTCTTAAAGTTATCAAGTTAATACTACAGGCCCAAGGTCACCATTCCAGTATCTCACACATTCTGAGGTCTCGGGGTCTATCCCCAGCACCACACACCTATCACCCCAACACTGAGGACGTGGGAAGAGAACCATTTTATGGCCATCCTCTGATGCACAGTAAATTCGAGGTACATTGAGCCCTGTCTCAATAAGGTATGCCATTCCTGACTCCACTAGGTAGGCTACATGGTATTGGTGAGCTCAGGGAAGGCAGCATGGAAGTCCTCAGGCAGAGGTGACCTGCCAGGGGCCAGGAGGAAGGTTCACCTGTGGGAGCTAATGTTTGTATCTGAGGCTTGGGGTAGCATGCTGGGTGTTCTGGCAGTGTAGGTGGGTGACTGGTATCTCGGTGTAGCTCAAGTTCATGGGCTCTCTCCAGACTGTCTGCATGCTCTTAGTGGCTCAACCAGAGAGACCGGTGGGCCAGCTGGACCCCCAGCAGCCTGGTCCTATTGTCCAAAAGGGAATGGTCTTATGATGAATCCACCCCAAGTCCCACCCAACCCAGACAAGGATTTCACATACATCCAGTCCTTGGAAGATGAGTGCCTGCTGTCACAGTTTCAAATGCTGTGTAACATGTTGCTCAGCATGATGGTGTGTGCCTGTCATCCAAAGGCTTGGGAGGCTGAGGTGGGAGGATCACGGGTTCCAGGTGTGCTGCAGCTGCGCACAGGTTCTTGTCTCTAAGACCTACAAGCAGGAGTGCTGGTTGTGGTGTGAGTCAGGCACAACTCGTCCAAGCTCTCCGGTCAGGCTCGGTTCCCAGCTTGGGCCTCACCCCACTTTTTGGTCTCTTGGAGCCCAGGCTGGTTTCTAACTCCCTGTGTAGCCAGAGATGGCCATCAACTCCTGATGGTCCACCACATCTGGTTTATGAAGTGCTCAGGATAGAGCCCAGGACGAGCTCTCTACCTACTGAGCAAGAGCCCACCATGCCCTCTTGGTTTCATACGTCGTGTGGATGTGGATGTTGCACAGGGTGGGCATGGAGGTCAGTGGGCAGCTTGACCTACTAGGCTTAGTGACAAGGGTCTTTCCCGGCGGAGAGGCCGCCTGCCTCGGCCTGAGCGCTGCATTTTAGGTGTGACCACCGCCCTGACTATTCTGTTTTAGTTTTTGAGATAGGATTTCAGTCTGTACCTGGGGCTGGTTTTATTTGTAGTTGTTTTGAGAAAGGGTTTCTCTGTGTAGCCCTGGCTATCTTGGAACCCGCTGTCCTCAAACTAGCAGAGGTCCTGCCTCTGCCTCCTGAGAGTACCAGCATAAGGTGTGCAGCAGCTGCTGCCATGCATTTAAGCACTGGGAAGAAACATCGAGGGCTGTGGACTGACCTTAGTGTGGGGTGTATAGAAGGTTCTCACAGGCAAAGTCACCAGCAGATTCTGTCTCTGTCCCCCCAGGATGCCCACAGCCAGCATGTGGGGCGGTGTGGGTGCCGTGGGGCTGGTGTGGGCCACGGACTGGCGGCTGATCCTGGACTGGGTGCCATACATCAATGGCAAGTTTAAGAAGGAGTAGGCAGCTCCATCCTCTTGCCACAAGCCTCACTGGTGAGTCCGCATGGTGGGCCTATCATGGGTTGGGGATCCCGGGGCGGCCTGGACATGGAACAGGAGATTCCCGAGGCCTCCCCCAACCCCCATTATGGATTCTGATACTCTCAGCGGCTGAGCTGGCCAGCAGCCTTGCCCATGGAGCCAGTGCTGGAGAGCTGGGCCTCAGTTACGGGTGGGAGGCAGGAGCCCATTGTTCAGACGAAGAGTTGAGGCTGTCCCTTGCCACAGGCCTCCTGGGATATGCTTAGGGCATGCAACAGTGTCTCCATCAAACCACACCAAAGTGGTAGCTGTTTTGGTAATGTTGGTGCTTGTTGCCCATAGGACAGTCCTGTTCAGACCATGCATGCTCCACCTGGTATATATGTATGTGTGCATGTATGTATGGGCACACACAGGTTTGGAGGCCAGAGACTGATGGGGAGTCTTCCTCTATCTGTCTCCACTTTATGACCTTGAAACGAGGTCTGTCACTAAGCCACTGCGGCTGGGTTCTGGCCAGCTAGCATCTTCCCTGGACCTGCCTGGCTCTTGCCACCCTGTCCCCAGAGTGCTGACCTATACGCATGCAGATGTGCCTGGCTTTCACGTGATACCAGAGATTCAAACGCAGTTCCTCATCCTTCCATAGCAGGCTCTTACTCACTGGGCCATCTCTAACCCCTCTACCCTTATTTTTTTGAAGACTTACTTATGTGTGTGTGTGGGGGGTCATCTGCAGTGTGCAGAGAGGCCACAAGAGGGCATCAGAGCTACTGGACCTGGAGCCACAGGTGGGAGTGGTTGCTGGGAACTGAACCCACTCTGCGCCAGAGCAGCTTTACCACTGAGCCTGGCGCTCAAGCACTGGCTAGACTGGCGGGCTGCCTGGCTTGCTGCGGGTCTGTTGGGGATGGAAGCGATTGCCCTCCCTAGCCCTCTCACCTTGTCTTAGAGAAAGGCCCGGCAGTCGCCTGACCGTCCTCTCTGTGCTTAGCTCATACTGTGTTGTCCCTTCCCCCAGGTGCCACACCCAGCCACCTCAGAAGCAGCCAGGATGCCTAGGAAGCCACTCGCTCCTGGGGAGCTTCTGCGCTGATGGACACTGGGGCTACCATGACGGGTGTGTCATTAAACCTTCTTCTTGCCTCCAATGCCTGGGCCTTCTCCTGTGCCATCTGCCTCCCGCCTTGTCCTCAAGGCATCCCCAACCCAAGGGTCCTTTAAGCACTCAGCATTTGCACATCTGGAGTCTTTAATGGCAGAAATCCTTACCACACTGACACAGTTTATGGATGAAAACTGCAGTTGTTCTCTGTGGCTGGCCCCATAAGTCACTTTCAACTTTAATGGCTTTTTGTTGTTTTGGTTTTCTGAGACAGCGTTTCTCTGTGTAGCCTTGGCTGTCCTGTACTCTCTTTGTACACCAGGCTGGCCTCACAGACATCCGCCTGCCCCTGCATCCAGAGTACTGCAGTTAAAGGTATGTGCCACCAAGCCTGGGAACTTTAATGGCTTTTAAATTAGTGTTCAGGGATCCTGGGGCCACCATCCATACCCAGGTAGAGCAGGGCTTTATTCTTCCTGCTTTTCTTTGATTTTGAGACAGAGTTGTGAGTAGCCCAGGCTAGCCTCAAACTCAATAGTAGCCAAGTCTGGCCTTAAACTTTTTGTTTTGTTTTTTGAAACAGTGTTTCTCTGTGTAGCCCTGACTGTTCTTGGAACTTACTCTGTAGACCAGGCCTAGAGATCTCCGACCTAGAGATCTGCCTGCCTATGCCTCCCAAGTGCTGGTACTAAAGGCATGCACCACCACTGCCCAGACCATGCAGTGACTTCTTGTCTCAGAAAGTTCTGGGTACAGTGGTACCTGTCTTCCTAGCACTGTGGATGTCAGGTCAAGAAGATCAGGTTCATCTCCTGATACATAGATAAGCTAGCCTGGGCTATATGAGGTCTAATTAAAAATAAAAGGATAAAAAGAAGTGGTTGCACATGGCTCAGTGGTTAAGAGCCTCTGTTCTTGCAGAAGACCCAGGTTTAATTCCCAGCACCCACACAGTGGCTCCAGTCAGTCCCAGGGATCCCATACCATCTCTGGCCTCCATGAGCAATAGGCACACACATGACACACAGACACACATGCAGGCTAAATATTCACATATAAATCTTTCCAAAAGCCCAGGGCCTGGTGGCCACTCAGGGTGCTGAAGAAGAGTGTGGGAGTTAAAGAGAGTAAGGCCTCTGACTTCTGAGGTGGTCAGGCCCTGTCTTCCCATGGTGGAAGGCAAGATAAGGAGAGTGACTGAGCTACAGAACTCAGCTTGTTCCAAACCAAGCTAAAAATGGCTAGGTTGGCCCTGTGCGCACTGAGCTCGGCCTCTGAGGCTCACTCACACAGTCAGAACACAAGCGAGGAAGAGGGTGACATGAGAAGTGAGGCTGTGGCAGGAGCTTCGCCATGTGCGAGGCTCTGGGTCCACAATGTGTATGGGCAGTGGTCCACACTTGTCATCCCAGCTACATAGAAAGGTTGAGGACACTTTGGGCCACTTACGACTCCTTATTAGTTACCAAAAAAAAAAAAAAAAAAAAGGTGTGGAGGGGAAGAAATAGCTCACAAACTTGCTGGCCAAGCAAGTGTGAGAACATGAACTCCCTCCTGGAAGTTAGATGCTCCCTGGCCAGTCAGTCAGGTGGAACAGTGAGCTACAGGTGAGAGACCCTATCTGGAAGAACCGGGTGGTTCTGGGTGGACTTTTACTTTAGTGTGCTCTTCTTTTTCCCACCCTTTGCCACACCCACCCCACCCCAGCTTCACCCCAACACTCAATAGAGAAACACAACGGAGGGGAGAGGACAGGAAAATCCCTGAATCCAAGTTCTTTCCTTTTGCTTCTTCTTTGACCTTGGCTATCAGCACACTGCAAACTCCCTAAACGACCAACACCCCCCTCCTAGCAAGGCCCTAGCATTTTCACACCCTCTGAAAAGTTGTCAGAAGGGCTGGAGAGATGGCTCAGAGGTTAAGAGCACTGACTGTTCCTCCCGAGGTCCTGAATTCAATTCCCAGCAACCACATGGTGGCTCACAACCATCTATAATGAGATCTGGTGCCCTCTTCTGACATGCAGATGTACATGCAGGCACAATGTTGTATAAATAATCTGGGGCTGGCGAAACAGGCCTCCGCTAGAGCACCAGGCAAAGCCTCTTCAGCTGCTGTGGACAGCCCACAGCAGCCGCCCCTCCCACCTGCCATCACAACAAAAACACTTTCTTCTACTTCTGTGTTTTGTAAGTAAACCAAAATTCCAGAATTTCTACTACACATGGTAAGAGCCACATTTTGTTGTTTTTGGAGACAGGGATTCTATGTAGCCCTGGCTACCCTGGACTTGCTTTGTAGATCAGGCTGGCCTTGAAAAGACAAGAGATTGCCTGTCTCTGCCTGAGTGCAGGGATTAAAGGCGGACACCACATCCGGCTCAAGGATTAAATTTTCAAAATTAAAAGATGTTGAAGGATTGAAGATGTTGAAGAAATTGAAGGAAACCCAAGTATCAGCATTCTGCTTCCAATCACCACGTGCAAAAAAATCTGTCTAAATAATACCAACCTGAGCTGGAGAGATGAGCGGTTAAGAGCAGTGTCTGCTCCTCAAGAGATCCTGAGTTCAATTCCCAGCAACCACATGGTGGCTCACAGCCATCTGGGATCTGGTGCCCTCTTCTGGTGTGCAGGTGTACATGCAGATAGAACATAAAATATAGATCTAAAAAAAAAAAAAAAGCCAATGGTGGTGGTGGATGTCTTCAGTCCTAGCAGGTGGGAGACAGGATGTTGGGGGGTCTCTGAGTTCAAGGCCAGGGAAGGCTGCGTAGTGAGACCCTGACTCAAAAAGCCAAAACCTCAGTCCCCAGCCAGAGGTGGGTGGCCAGCTTCATAAGTCTAGAGTGGTGAGGCACACAGGAGGCAGAGGCAAGGTTATAGTGAGTTTTAGGCCAGGCTGGTCTACGGAGGGCGTTGCAGGACAGCCAGGGCTGCAAAGAGAACCCTGACTGTAAGAACTAGAAAAGTATTCTGATTTGCCGGCTAAAAGTAACTGAACCGACCAGCGCTTCTGTGGCCGTCCCACCCCTCTTCACTGTGCCCTGCTCTCCCCTCCGCGCCTGGGGGCTCAGCTCCAAATGCGCTGGGATGCGGCCTGTTGGCCCCGTGGACCTCCGTGGGGGCTGGGGGAGAAGGGCCGTCGGCCGTCCCGCACGTGCCCTGGGTGGGCCAGGGCCGGGCGGGACCGGGCAGGAACGTCCGCCGCCCCCGCTCCCTGTCCTCACGGCTGCATTGGGCCCGCGGGGAAGTGTGAGGTCGCTGTGGCACTAGGGGCTACGCTAACTTACAAACGCTGACACACTGTTTAGTCCAAGATCGGACCCGAAAGATGCCGGGATTTCCTGTTGCTGGGTCCCACAGCTTCCAGGCTGGTCTTGAACTGACCACGATGGCGAGGCCGGGATGACAGGCCTGCGGCACTACCCGCGGCTGGCCGGGGCTGTTCGGGGCGAACAGCTTCCATGTGTGGGCCGCCATGCCCCGCAAAGGAGGAACTTCAGGGAACCGTTCTGGGTGAGGCCGTTCGTAGCGGCGCACGCCTGTCATCACAGCAGCGTGGAGCTGGAGGCCGCGGGCGGTGCCAGATCTCTCTCCGCTCTGGCCCGGCGGGCACGCAGGCGTCCCCGGCAAAGCACAGTGCGCAGGTACAAGCGAGCGCGACCCAGGACGGACGCTACCCGGGGGGCCAGCTCCCTCACGGCGGGGACAGGCGCACCGGGTTGCCCGCGGCGCCCAGAGCGCAAGCGCGAGCGCCGTCCCGCCGCTTCCACGCTGATTGGCCGCCCCGGCTCAGGGCGGGTCCTACGAGAGCATCCAGCCACACAGACAGGTCCTGAGCGCTGATTGGTCTCGCCGCCGCTGGGCGTGTCCCGCTCACCGGCGTGCTTGGGGGCCTACATGGCCGCCGAAGAGCCGAAGGGATCCGATTGGCCTCGCCGCCGCGGTTCTCGCCGGCATGTGGAGGCGGGGCCGAGGCTGCGGCTGCGCAGTGAGCCCCGGCCGCCCGCGGACCAGTCCGCCGAGCGAGGAGGGCGGGGACAGCCCCGCGGCTGCGCAGTCGGGCCCCACGCGCGGGCGGGTGGGCGGAGCGGCCCCCCTAGCGGGGGCTGTGGAGCGCGGGGAGGGGGCCGAGCGGGTGGCAAAGCCGGCGCGTGCCCGGCTGGGGGCGGAGGGCGGAGGCCCGCGGGACGGAACAGCCGCGGCGAGTGGCGGCGTCGGCGGAGGGAACCGAGGCGGCGGCGAGCCCGGGGGTCGCGACTTGCAGCGGAGGCGGCGGCATTGGCGACGGCCGGCCCGGAGGCGGGCGGAGAGCCGGGGCGCAATGGAGCGGAAGAGGTGGGAGTGCCCGGCGCTCCCGCAGGGCTGGGAGAGGGAAGAAGTGCCCAGGAGGTCGGGGCTGTCGGCCGGCCACAGGGATGTCTTTTACTATAGGTGAATGAGCGCGCCGGCCGCGCAGGGCCCCAACGGGCGCCTCCCAGCGGCCTCTGCGGCGGCCTGGGCGCCCCTTCTGCGGGCCGCGATCCGGCCCGGGCGACGTGCGTACCAGCGTGCGTCCTACGTGCCCGCTGCGGTCAGTGCGCACGCGCCGGCCTCGGCCCGCCGCCCAGTGCGCGTGCGCGGGGCCCGGCGCCTTGCCTACTGCTCGTGCGCGCCCGTCCGCGCCGCTGTCACTCAGCGCGCGTGCGCCGCGCGGGGCCCTCGCCGGCCTGGTGCGCGTGCGCGCCGCCGGCAGCTGCAGCCTCATGGCTCTGCGCTCGCCCGGGGCGCGAGCTTTTGTCCCTCTGCGGGAGCGGGCACCGTGCACGCCGCCCGAGGGGTGCCCTGCCTTGGCCAGACGCCGCTGGGAAGCGGGGGTGGGAGGCTGGACTGACCCTCGCGGGGACCATACCGTGGTTTCAGGGAGCAGGGTGAACTGCCCCAGGTGGCCTGATCCCCACAGCTCCATAAGTTGGGGTTTTAACTTCGCCGTCTGCAAAATGTCCCCGATTTTTGTGCTTCTCCCAAAGCTCTTGCTCTTGAGTTGTGCCCGGTAGAAGTGACGTCTGTCACAACGGCCCTGAGCCCTGTGGACGCGGGTTTTTGTGTAGTTTTTTGTTTTATTTTTTTGAGGCAATGTCTGCATTGACCAGGCAGGCCCCCTCCTCTCTTAGGCAGGGCGGTGACAGCTCTTGGAATCACAGCCAAGCAGCCTGCACCTGCTACTTGTCTTCCTTCAAGTCTTTTTGCAGCTGTGGGGATAGACTCCTGGGCCTCGTGTGTGCCTGGCAGCGCCCTGCCCTGTGCTACACCTCCAGCATCTGCTTTCTGAGCTGACTGTAGTTGTCCCTTCCTCATTGCATGGTGCATTGTGAGGAGATCTGGCTGGCCCTTCCTCCTGTGGCGTCATGGCTTTGGGTGATAAGGTTGGAGGGCAGGATCTACTCAGGTTCCCTTCAGGCTGCAGGAGGGGTGGGGCTTTTGCTTCCTTAAGGTCTGAGGTAGTTGAGGGTTTTCCCCAGTAGGCTGCAAATGGTGTCTTGGTGTGCATGCCGCCCCGCCCCTTCGCTCTGACTTGCCCAGCCTTGCTAGCATTTCCTAAAGCTTGTAACCCCAGGATTCTGTCTTGTGAAGAAATCCTTAGGCCATGATTCGCCTCTGCTCCCTTCTGGGGCAGCTCCTCTGAGCCTGCAGCTAAAGAGCAGGGCTGTCCCCACCGCTAAGGCAAAAAGTAGTGAGGATCAAAGACCTGGTGGCTATAGGTCCCAGGCTGTAGTTACCATACTTGTCTTGTCCCCACAGCTAGCTTCATAGACATACCTCTGCCTCAGGAGAGCTACAAACGCTATCCAAGTCATTTGTGCACTACGTCTGTGACTGTCAGGGGTCTGCCTTCCTCAAGAGTCCTCCCACACACCTGGGGGCGGACCCCAGCCCCGTCTCAGTGGATGAGGGCAAGCCTGCATTTCCCCACTCAGGCTGTCAGGGACACATTCAGAAAGACTGATTTATCAATAGGGGCCCTACAGTGCCTGCCAAGCACCCACATTAGACGGGTGGGCTGTCCCCATGATGTCGCTCCCCACCCCAGCTGCCGGCAGCCGCTCTTCTCACTTGCATTTGTTTT
Source organism: Meriones unguiculatus (assembly GCF_030254825.1). Lineage (NCBI taxonomy): Eukaryota > Metazoa > Chordata > Mammalia > Rodentia > Muridae > Meriones > Meriones unguiculatus. The sequence goes on along the minus strand of NC_083364.1, from coordinate 16,998,503 downwards.
ATATTTTTTAGAAAGAGGGTCTTGCTGTGTAGCCCTGGTTGGCCTGGAACTTGTGCACCCTTTTTTCTCAGCTTTATCTGGACGAGGGGCATGTGCCGCCATGCCTGGTTTTGTTATCTTGCCTTTTTTTTTTTTTTTAAATCAGCTTTGTTGAGATGATCAGCCTGTATGCCAAATTCACTCATTAGGAGACAGCCGGCTTTCAGCATGTTCCAACAGATGGGGTCACCATCAGACTAGAGTTTAGAATATTGTTTTTTAAAGATTTATTTATAATGTATACAGTGTTCTGCCTGCATGTACACCTGCAGGCCAGAAGAGGGCATCAGATCTCATTACAGAGGTTTTGTGAGCCACCGTGTGGTTGCTGGGAACTGAACTCAGGACCTCTGGAAGAGCAGGCAGAGCTCTCAACCTCTGAGCCTCTCCAGCCCTGGAATATTATTTTTTAAAACGAGGCCCCAGGGGCTAAGGCTGGAGCTTGGAGACCAGAATGCTACTATAGCCAAGGGTTCATCCCTAGCACCATAGTCCCGTGGTTCACAGCCATCTTCAACTGCAGTCCGAGACCAGCCTGGTTTATAAGAGACCTTGTCTGGACAGGGACCCTTTGCCACCTGCTGCCCCACACTTCCCTCCCCACTCCCTAGGCAGCTGCCACATTCGCAGCCTGGGGCAGCTTGTGAACTCAGTGCATCCCGCTGCTTTTGATCTCACGCTGCTGCCCACCGCAGCTGCTCAGGAGACAGGGAACAGCCTTCTGGGGCTGCAGAGCAGCAGGGTGATGGTCCTGTGTGTGCCAACCCAGAGGTTCCCAGAAGGGAACAGCAGTCTCGCCCTGTAAACAGTTAACAGAGATTGCTGCTGAGTCTGGCCAACTCCTGCCAGAAGCTCACCTCCCAGCCACACCTAGCCTTTAGCCATTCCTCACTTTACTAGTAACAAAGATTACTACCATTAATCCCACCATTTCACCCCAGCCCCACAAATCCATTCCGTGGATTTCCCCCACACAGTGTGGCCTTTTATGCCTCATTGGACATGATGCCCTCAAGAACCCGCCACATTTTAATATGTCAGTCTTGCTCCTTTTCGTGGTTGTCTAATACTCCGCGGCATGGTAGAGCTCTTGACTGTCCATCTGGGACCACACAAGGCTCTGCAGCACAGGCTTGGCTGTGACACGGTTTCCAGGCGGCCTAGAGTTTAGTTGGGGCAGTTTTCGGGGCTGGCAAACCTATGCCTGTCCTGCAAGCATGGGCTCGAGGCTGAAGGTAGCTTCCGCAGAACACGCGGTGCACATGCCATCTCACACTTGGGAGCTGAGGCAGGAATAACAAGTTTAGCAGCGGCATGGCAAGTTCAAGTCCAGACTGACGTTCGTAAGACACTGTCTCCACGGAAATGGCACTCAGTTAAGTGTCTAGCAGTCCTGAGGCCTTGGTTCTTACCTCCAGCTACACTGACTCCAGGCGGTGTAGCCACTCAGGAACTTGAAGGAATATCAGGGATTCTTGGCTATTGAGTTTTGAGACCAGCCTAGGCTACATGACCCCTAACCCCCAAAATAAATAAGTGCAGCCCTGTAGCCCTGCAGACAGCAAAGCAAGGACTGGTTTCTGGCCCAGAAGCCACTCCTAGCCAGGCCCTCCTCCCCTTTAGGCTTCCAGAAACACTGGCCACCCTAGCCTAAGGCCTGACTTCTCAGGGCTGTTCTTGCCGCTTGCTCGTCTTTTGACCTATGAAAACTCAGGCGTGGGGAACACGCCCTTCCAAGGGGGGTGGGTAAGGGTTGGGGGCCTGCTCGGGCTGACCAGCCTCCCGCCCGCAGCCCCAGCGGGAAGAAGTTCCGCAGCAAGCCACAGCTGGCGCGCTACCTGGGCGGCTCCATGGACCTCAGCACGTTCGACTTCCGCACGGGAAAAATGCTGATGAACAAGATGAATAAGAGCCGCCAGCGCGTGCGCTATGACTCCTCCAACCAGGTCAAGGTGAGGGTGGTGACGTCAGGGCAGGGGCGGGCTCAGGGTTAGCTCCCATCGCCATCGAGTCAGTAAATCTGCTGGCAGAAGCATGGCGCGCATTTGGTTTGGTGGGTGGGAGATCTGCCCGCCTGATCGCCCACCCGCCACCATTCAGGCTCTGGCTAAACGCCTCTCTGGCCCCTCCAACCCTCCATGGACCCCGGTCGGAGCGGCCCGCTGCAGAGTCTTCTCCCCCCAGGGCAAGCCTGACCTGAACACGGCGCTGCCCGTGCGGCAGACCGCATCCATCTTCAAGCAGCCGGTGACGAAGATCACCAATCATCCCAGCAACAAGGTCAAAAGCGACCCGCAGAAGGCAGTGGACCAGCCGAGGCAGGTGAGCCCCGGGCAGTGTCCGTGCTCATCCTCTCGGGCTGGGGGTTGATTCTTTAGAAAGAAAATGGCCAGCCACGCTTGGTGACCGGCACCCGTGGCCTAGCACTTAGCATCTGAGGCCGGGAGTTCCTAAATTACAGCTTTTAACCTCTGCCTTTTTTTTTTTTTTCTTTAATCAACATAACAAAAGCCAGGACTCTTTTGTGGTTTTCTGCCCGGGGGTAAACATCTCCAGGGGGCGGGAGCAGGGTAGGCGGGTTGCGGCCAGGACCCTCCCACCTCCTTCCTGTGACCTTGCCCCCTCTCCCCTAAAGCTGTTCTGGGAGAAGAAGCTGAGTGGCTTGAGTGCCTTTGACATCGCCGAGGAGCTGGTCAGAACCATGGACCTTCCCAAGGGACTGCAGGGTGAGCCGGCGGGTGAGGTGGGTGGGTGCGCTTGCTAGGGCCTCTTTTGTTTCTCTTTGTTTCCTTTTTAAAAAGGTGTGTGTGTGTATGTGTGTGTAACTGCGATTTTATTTGTACCATGTGCATACAGCTGCATCTGGAGTTTACAGGCAGTTGTGAGCCCCCTGATGTGGACGCTGGGAAGCAATTCCAGGTCCTGCACAAGAGTAGTACACACTCACTCCTATGGCAGCGTCTCTCCAGGGCTGCCCAGCTGGCCCTGCGCACCATCCCCTTTCGTTATTCTTAGACTGGCGCTCACAGTGGAGCTCTAGCTAGCCTCCGGCTCACAAAGCCCTCTCTGCCTTCTCCTGCCTTTGCCTGGCCTTACAGGCTGATGCCAGCCTTTGCTGGGGCTCTGGATCAGCTCCTTGTCTTCTGTTGAAGACCTGCTTGGGATGGGGTCATGACTTTCAGGGGGCATGCTAGCCCAAGGGTAGAGGAGGAAGCTGTGGCATCCCTTGACCCAGCCGGCACCGTCATTCTCCGCAGGGGTGGGCCCAGGCTGCACGGATGAGACGCTGCTCTCGGCCATCGCCAGTGCCCTGCACACCAGCACCCTACCCATCACCGGCCAGCTCTCCGCAGCTGTGGAGAAGAATCCTGGCGTGTGGCTGAACACTGCTCAGCCACTGTGCAAAGCCTTCATGGTGACCGACGATGACATCAGGTAATTGGTGGCTCCGTGCACACACACGCATCGCCACAGTTAGTCAAAGCAGGAATGCTGTGGAAATGAAGGCAGTTAGATGACAGGTAGCCACTCTTGGAGGAGGTGGGTTGGGGGTCTGGATATGACAGTGATGAGCCCTCTGGCTCAGAAATCGTGCTACCACAATCCCAAGAGAATTGGGAAGCTGGGATTTGAGGCTGAGTGGCTGGCGGCCCTCTGGAGGCCTGGGTGGGTGTGGCAGGGGAGGTTGGCAGCTTGAATCACCTCCGAGCTTCTTCCTGTGTGGATCTTCAGGGGCTGGCCTGTGTTTCCTGTGTCAGAGACAGGGGCACGGGGCCAGATGGGGACAAGAGCAGGTCCCGGAATCAGTTTGTGGGCCTATAACAGAGGATCTGCCTCCTCTTGTGTGGACCTGGCTAGTCTGTGGCTTCCGCATAGTGTGGATGTAAAAAGTTAAAAATGCCCAGAGACCAGCGTCACCCGAGTTGATGGAGAAGCTGTGTGGAGTTTCTGGAAGGGCTGTGGTAGGGTGCCTGTGGGCTGATCCCCCTGGACTGTTGAGGCCCTGAGGTGACCGGTCCCCAAGCCTGTGTGCCCTGTCAGAGTGTTTGTTCCCAGGAAGCAGGAGGAGCTGGTGCAGCAGGTACGCAAGCGCCTGGAGGAGGCACTGATGGCCGACATGCTGGCACACGTGGAGGAGCTGGCCCGTGATGGGGAGGCACCGCTGGACAAGGCCTGCACGGAAGAGGATGAGGATGAGGATGAGGAGGATGACGAGCCGGAGCCGGAGCGTGTCTAGACAGGTCTGCAGGCTAGGATGGTGGGGTGCAGGCCCTGTCCCCTCGTCAGGCTGCTGACAGCTTTCATTCCTGCGTTTTCCAGATGCCCTGACCAAGTCCGGGTTGCAAACTGCCTCCATGGCCTCCTGCAGACTTCCTTCAGCCCTGCCCGGACCAGACAGGGCCAGGCCAGCAGGACGCAGGCCTCTGTCTTCTTCCCAGGGCTCCCTGCTCCCAGGTCTCAGTGCAGGGGGCCCCCATGGGCCTGGACTTGCTTGCCCGTGCGCTGCCTGGCAAGAAGCCCCACACGGGAAACTGAAGGCCTACTGCACAACTGGGAGGCAGCCTTGGCCATGGTCGCCTCCCTGCCTCCACCACAGGAAGAGGCCTGCTGTCACCAAGGAGCTGTGAGCTTTGTTGGGCGCTGGAGGAAGGATCTGGAAATACACCTGGCTATGCCTGCCTTGCAGTGTCCCCAACGCCATTACAGGCCTGGGACTGGACTGCTCCTGTCCATAGAGCCACTCAGCCTCCCCAGGCTGAGGACCAGCAGCCAACCAGGAAGTCGCTCTCCTTCAATAAACTGATGGTAGGAACTTCTTTGGGCCTCTGACTTCTCTGTGTGAGCCACAGCCCTGAGGGCGCCTGGTGAACCCACCGTGCCCGCTGGCCAGGCCCGTGGGATCAGTGTCCCTACCACAGGCTCTGGCTCTGGGAGGGCAGTTGGCAGGCTCTTTGTGTTTGGCACCTGAACTGTATCCCTGCAGCTGTGGCCTCTAGGAGGCTAGGGAAAGGGGGAGGTCTCTTTAAACCCGCCTCACCGATCAGACAGCTCTCAGTGGTGCGGGAGACCCTCTCTACCGCAGTTGAGTGCCCCTGGCCGCCCTCCGTCTATCACGCTCTACTGTCTGCCCGCCCTGCAGGGACCAGTGTCCCTGTCACATGGATTGGTGACGGGGCAGGCTCCTCCAGCAATGGAGCCAGTCGTCCTGTGGGGCAGGCTCCTGGCGGCCCTGGGCGCTCTGTAGTGACTGGTGCCGCCCCAGTGGGCCAGAGTTGGTGCGTTTCCGTCAGCATAGGGACCGATGACTTAGTGTCTTCGGGCTGGGCGGAACGGGTAATACAGGAAGCTCCGCCGTCTACACGCTACTAACTGTAGACTAGACGGTCTTGAATGCCACCATCTCCTCCTGCCGTCCTCCATAGAGGGAACTCCATCCTAACCCACTGCGGGCAGCCCTCAGAGAGGCCCAGGTCTACCCTGCTGACCGCCCCACAGGGCCTTCCACATGGAGCCTGTCCAACCTAAGCTGCCCGTGGCCAGACTTGGGGCACCCTGCACAGGGTCCTGGCATGGCCTCAGGGTCCCATGGGACTGCTGGGGGTCCTTGGGTTCCCCACGAGCATTGATGGCTCTCTGCTTCTGGGCCTCGCTCCTAACCTGCAACCCGCAGGCAGCGGAGTTCTCCCCAGCTGTCTCGGGAGGTGGAGAAGGGTCCCCTGGGGCACCTGCTTCCCAACCCTCTCCTCCTCCTAAGAGCCTCCTGTCACACCTCTGTCATCCAGCTCACCCAGAAACCCACAGCCCTTCTGCTGCGCTGCAGCCCCCACAGACTCACTCAGCCCTTCCACAGGCGTGCTTCTGTCCCACCAGCCACCACAACTGATGGTGGCACCATAGGTAAAGCCATCCACCTGCCGAAATACTGCTAGGCCATGAGTAGGAAAGCGAGGCGCTCACATGCCACAGCCAGGACGCCATGCCAGGGAGAGGCCCAGACATGAAAGCTCACAGTGGACTCCATAACAGAAATGTCCAGAGCAGGAGAAAGCAGGGACAGTGAGACAGAATACGGGGACTTGGGGAACAGAGTATCGTCAGGGTGGGCCTCTTGGGCGGATGGTATACTCTGGAGGTGGTTCGTGACTTTGGCGCTGGTGATGTGTTGGTTCTCCTCCTGCCTGGAAGCTGCCTCCCAGCAGCCCATGGAGTCAGGAAGTAGAATGGACAGCCCAGCCGAGCCGGCGAGAACCGTACAAGGATCACACACCCCGGGAACAGCTGATAGCTAGGTCAATTTTAATTCCAGAGAAGAAAAGTTCCCTCTCCCTCGGAGAGGGAAGGGCTCTAAGAACAGGTATGCAGAATTGCTTGAAACTGGGCACTTGAAGGAGACTTGACTTGCAGTATGCAGCATGCGCTCGTCCTGACACACAGGCCGGTTTCTCCACCCTGACCTCATCCTCCTGGCCGCTCTTTGTGGCGCACACCTCCTACACCCACAGCATGGGGTGAAGGTCGAAGCCAGGGTCTAGATCAGGCGCGGTTCCTGGGCTGGAAGCAAGCGGCCGTCCATGCTTCCCTCTACTTTATGTGTGGGGGCATTTGCCTGAGTGTGCACCTTTGCCTGAGTGTGCACCTTTGCCTGAGTGTGCACCGTGTGTGCAGCACACACTAGCCAGAAGAGGGGACAGAGCTCTGGAACTGGAGTTACAGACATCTGTGAGCCACCATGTCGGTGCTGGAGGTTAAACCTGAGTCTTCTGAAGAGCCAGAGCGGCCTGCGCGGTCTCTAATACTTAACTTATTAATTTGTTTGGAGATAGGGGTGAGCCTAGGCCCAGGTGCATGCTGGGATGTACTTTACTGAGACACACCACAGCCACTGAGGTGTTTTTGTGTGTGTAGCAGTCAGGACCACCTTCGGTCACCCAGGCTCCGCATACCTAGGCCCGGGGGCTGTAACTCGGGTCCCTCGCATTGGCAGGGCAAGTATTTCACGCAGTGACTAAGCTGTACTGTATGATCCATGCTCCTCCATGGAAAGCCCACACTCCCTGTAACGTCCTCCTCCCTGGTGCTGGGACGGCAGGCTAGGAGCAGTTCAGCCCTCTCTGTGGCGCTGTGTGTGGCTGGAAGCCAGGGCTCCCTGCCTGCTGGGTGAGCAATGCCTGTGTGTGTGCTCTTGTTTGTAGACAAGATCTCACTCTCTAGACAGGGCCGGAACCCGGGACCTGCCTGCCTCTGCCTCCCAAGGCTGGGATTAAAAGCATGCATCACACTTAGTTTACCCCTTGGTTACTGGCAGGAGGCTCTCAAGTTCAAGGCCAGCCTCATCCACAGAGTGAGTTTCGGGACAGCCAGGGCTACACAGAAACCTTGTCAAACAAAACGTGTACATGCCTGAGTTTATGCCTATGCACTACAGGCATAGAGAAGCCCACAGAGGTCCGAAAAGGGCACTGGCTCCCTGGAGATGGAACTCCAAGCAGTGGTGAGCCCTTGTGTGTGTGCTGGAGACAGCCAGATCTCCGCGGGAGCAGTGAACACTCTGGACCAGTGAGCCTTCTCTGCCTTCTCACACCCTTGGTTTTTGAGTCGTTGCAGAGTCTGGGGCCCAGGGATTCAGCTGGGCTCTGAAGGCGTCCCCGTCCCCCGTGCTGGGATTACAGGCACACTTCTGTCATTTGAACTTGAGACCTCACCTTTGGGTGCTCTTCCAGGCCCTGTTTTAAAACCTCTCAGGAGCTACTCGGGGTGTCTCTGGTCCCCCGGCTTTGCATCTTGAGAACAAAGCACAACGTGACCCTTAGGAGACTTATCACGCCTCTCCCTGCTGTTTATCCTCCCTTTCCAGAACTTAACACAGCTCTGTGCTCCATCAGCTCAGGAGCCCAAGCATCAGGTCAAAGCCCCGTGGGGAGGGCAGCGGTGGCCGGCTTGACTGGGTCTATCCCGATGCAGCCTCTGGCTCTGAAAAGCTGCCAAGGCTGCTGGAAGCTTCTGCCAAGTCAAGGACAAGGCCTGTACTGGAGCCCAGGGAGGGAACAGACAGTAGATGTTAGGAAAATCTTTTTCTTTTTTTTTTTTTTTTACTTTTTTCTCCTCTGAGAAAAGGTTTCTCTGCATAGCCCTGGCTATCCTGGAACTCGCTGTGTAGACCACACCGGCCTTCTCGATCTCACAGAGATCTACCTGTCTCTGCCTCTCCCAAGTGCTGGGATTAAAGGCCTGTGCCACCACTGCCATGCTTAGATTGATTAACAATACTTTATATATAATAGTTATTATTATTATTAACCAGACTCTCACTGGACAGCCTGGCTGGGCTGGAGCTTCCTCGGTAGACTAGAATGGCCCGGAACTTAAAGGCCCTGCTAGCTCTTGGCTTCTGTGCTGGGGAAACAACACAGCAGAACTGTGAGGACTCCTGGGGGCTGCAGCTGTGCCTGTGCCCGGGATGACTGTAAAGTGGGCCGTAGGTGGGGGCACGCTGTGGCCGAGGGAGCTATGGAATGGGGCAGCCTGGGACAGAGACCCCGCACAACTGACCTGAGGTTGCCATCAGCCGTAGGAAGGGATCCAGGCAAGCTCCATCCTGGTCCCTGTCCGTGAGAAATCTCAGCAGGAACACAGGTGTGTGCTCCAGCTGGGGACAGGGTGGCCCTGGAGCTGGGCAGGGCCAGTGGGCAAGGCTGCCTTCCTCCAGAGCCCAAGCATCTCGGGAGGATGGGTCTCAGTGAACATGGGCAGCACCTGGTGGGAAGCCACGCACCCCGGAAGCCCTGTCCAGGTAAAGATGTCTTAAGTTTGGGGGTATACAACCCCCTCCATCCCCAAGGAGGATGAAGTAGCAGGAGAAGGCTTGACTTGGGGAAAGGGACCTCGGGGGCTGCCCAGGCGCCATGCCGAGCGGATCTGAACAAGGGAATGAGCAAGCAGGGTGCCATCATGTAGGCTGCTCTCACGGGTCCCCAGGTCATTAGATGTGCTTGGGATAGAGGCCGCCACTTGGAACGGCTGGACCCGCTGGGAGAAGACAGAAACGGGAGGGGGCGCCACTGTCGCACAGACAGGGCTTTCATGACTTTGGGGATGAGTTCAGAGACCAGAATCACAGTGGTGACCCGAAACGAGAGGGCGGGGACCGCCTGGGACCCCGAGGTGGGACCACCGCCACACCTCTGCGATGGGATGGAGTCCCTGTCTTGGAGGACTGAAAGCACTGTGAGGTGATCCCTGCCAGAGGGTCCCCACGGTCCCCGGCCCCACAGGGAAGAGTCCCCAGCCTCGAAGGGCGGGCCTGACCCAACGGGAGGGGGACCCAGCCCTGTGCGCACGGAGTGGAGTCTGTGCCTTACAGTGGGAGGCGGGAGGGGGACAGTAACCGCGGAGCGATCCCGGGCAGAAGGTCCCGAAGGTCCCCCGGAGCGCACTTAGGGGAGGCCTGGCAGGGCGGAGGGCGCCAGGGGCGACGGCGGGGGCCCCCCGGCTCACACGGCCCCCGGGACACGCCCCCCGGGCGCGCGGCGGCGGCGGCTCGGAGCAGCGCCGGCTCGGCCGAGCCACCTGCGGCGCCTCCCGCACGTGCGAGCCGGCTGGGGGGGGAGGGGGAGGCCCCACGCCCTGGGCGGGGGCGGGGCAGCCACGTGACCGCCGGCCCGGCCCGCGCCTGCGCAGCAGCGGGGCCCATTGTTGGCCGCGGTGACGTCGCGGGGCGGGGCCGGGGCGGGGCGGCGGGAGGGCGGAGGGAGGGAGGGCACGAGCGTCCCGTGCCACCGCCGCCTCCGCCTCCGCCGCCGCCGCCGCCGCCGCCGCCGCCGCCGCCGCCTCGGCCGCCCAGGAGCCGCCGCCAGCCCCGCCACAGCGCCAGCGCCCCGCAGCCCCGCGTCCCCGCAGCATCCCCGCGCCGCCGTCCCCGCCCCGCCGCTGGATGCCGGCGGCCGGCGGCCGAGCTCGCAGACGCGGAGGGCGGCGCGGGCGGCGGCGGCGGCGCGGGCCCGAGCGCTAAAGCCATGCCGGGCTCCACCGGGCAGCCCGACGCGGGCGGCACGGGACCCGGGACCAACGCCGGCGACCCCGGGCATCCGCACCCTGCCCTCGCGGGGGCCGAGGACGCCGCGCCCCGGCCGCCGCCCGAGCCCGACGACGCGGCCGCCGCGCTGCGCCTGGCGCTGGACCAGCTGTCCGCGCTCGGGCTGGGGGGCGCGCGCCCCGGAGATGAGGAGGGGACAGCGACGCGCGGCGCGGACGGGGCGGCGGAGCGCGGGGACGAGGGGCCCGCGCCCCCCGACGAGCTCGAGGCGGCCGCGGCGCCCCCGGGGACGGGTGCGCCCTCGATGGGCGTGGGACCCTCGATGACCGCTGCGCCGTCCATGGCCGCGGCCGCTCCCGGGACTTGTGCGCCCTCGATGGCCCTTGCCCCCTCCGTGACTAGTGCCCCCTCGATGGCCGTGGGACCCTCGGTGACTTGTGCACCCTGCATGGCTGTGGCACCCTCGGTGACCGTGGCACCCTCGATGGCACTGACATCCTCGGTGACCGTGGCACCCTCGGTGACTGTGGGACATTCGGTGACCCTGGCACCCGCGATGGCCGTGGCTTCCTCGGTGGCCCCTGGCGGGCTGCCCCTTCTGGACCCCGACGTGAGCCCCCGGCCGTCGCCCCCAGACGTGTTCGCCAGCTTCGCGCCACACCCGGCCGCCCTGGGCCCCTCGACGCTGCTGGCCGAGCAGCTGAACGTGATCGGCAGTCGCAAGAAGAGCGTGAACATGACCGAGTGTGTGCCGGTGCCCAGCTCGGAGCATGTCGCGGAGATCGTGGGTCGCCAGGGTGAGTGCCGTCGGGGGATGCGGGGGGGGCGCACTTATTCTCGAGGCTAGATGTCAAGGGGGGTGTGTTTGGGGGAGAGGAAGGGACAAGCTCTGGCCCCATTCTAACCGCTCCGTGGATGCCACCAGAAGACCCCCCGGGACACGCCCCGCGTGGGTTCTGGGCCCCGGCGGATTCCTTGGCGCCTTTGTTCAAAGCTGCTGGCTGCTGCAGAAGTTGGGCACAGCCCAAGCCGTGGCCACTGCTGCCGCCTTTGTCTGGGTTCCTAGGGACGACCACGGCCCACGTGCCCTGGCTGGGGACACCCTAAGACACAGGCCCCTCAGAAGCAGCCAGGGCTGGGCGGGGGGGGGGGTGCTCCACCCCCCGCAGACACGGGGCGGGACCAGCCCGGATTTGTTAGCCCAAGGAGGGTGCCCTGAGGGTCAGGATTGAAGTGTGGTAGTTTATAGGGCGCCTCCCTCACCTCCCTAGCTTGAGGTCCAGACCGGGGTGCTGAGGTGAGGGCTGGAAAGAAAAAAGGGCCCTAGGCGTACCCTGAGTTTGGAAATGTGGGGTTTATAGGAGGGCCTCCTGCTAACGAAGCTCTCGGTGGGGTGCGCTCCGCCCATCCCGATAGGCTGACCCCCAGCAGGCCCCCGGCGTAGGGATCCAGAGCTCCCCAGGGGATGGGGGTCCCTGCCGCAGCACCGTGGAGCTGGGGAGTGTCTCTGTTGCCCGCCCCATTGTTCTCTTTGTTCGAAAGCCAGGCAGAGATTCGCACGGTGACATCAGGCCAGCCGTTGCTCATTGGCCCTTGAGCTGCCGGGGCGGGCAGGAGGGTGGTGGGCAGTGCCCAGCCCTTCACACACCCACAAGCCTGGATAACGGTGGCCCCCAAATTTCTCCTGCCCTTCCCACCCACAGCCGCCCACTCCTGGCACCCCCCACTAAGAAGGGGGGATCAACCTGGTCCTAAGAACTTAAGGGTGGGGCTTGGGCATTTCCAGACCCTCTGAAACTGAGGAGGGTCCGGGCGGGTTAAACTGCAAGCTTAGCTGTCACTGCCCAGCAGGCCAGGGAGCACCTCATGGCCGCCTACCCTAGTTCCTGGTGGGTGGGGCCGAGCCGGTGTGTTCCGCGCCTCCTGGCCTCCTGGGAATGGACCGCGCTGGGCAGGGGCTTGCGCCGAGCGAGCGATCCAGCTTTCCCCTTTGTGTTGGCCGCTTCCCACGCGGCCTCCCTCCCGATGCCAGCCCCCCCTGTACCTGTCCAGAGCCCGTGTGGACGAGTGTAGCTACCGAGGCCTGTGATCCTTTATCCCAAGATCACCTGGCCGCCGCCTCTTCCTGGAGGCGGGTCCCACCGCAGTGCTGTGCGGAGGTGGGGGATCAAACCCAGAGCTTCCCCAATGAGTACCAGTCCGCCGTTATCGGGACCCAGATTGGGTGGTTATCATTGGTGGCCCTGAGCTCACCCCTGTGCTGGGATGGGTGGCAAACGTTCGAACCGTCCTGGTTCCGTGTGGCACCCAAGTATCTCCCGAGTAAATGGGCTCAGTCAGACCCACGTGGAGGGCACCCTGAATGTGCCAGCCTCGGGGCCCTTCCCCCTGACCATCTGTGGCGCCCAGCTCCTCCCACCCAAATGCTTCCAGCCCAGTTGGCTTTTTCTTGCCATGATAAAACCCTGACCAAAAGCAGCTTGGGAGGTTTATTTTGATCTTCAGCTGTAGCCCTTCACTGAGGGAAGTCAGAGCAGGAGCTGCTACAGAGCCTGGAGAGTGCCGCCTGTGGGCTGCTCCCCACACCTGGCCCAGCCCAGCCTGCGTTCTCACACACCCCAGGACCAGGTGGCCCAGGATGGCCCCGCCCACAGCGGCCTGGGACTGCCCCATCAATCATTAATCAGGAAAATGCCCCACAGTCACGCCCGCAGGCTAGTCTGTCGGATGCAGTTTGTTGGGTGAGATTTCCTCTTCCCCAGAGTACCTAGGTCTGTGTCAAATTGACAAGCCGTCTGTCAAAGTCCTTGGCGCTCTTCCTCGGCCCTCAGGCCCCTGAGCTCACGCCCCCATTCTTCCTACTCATGACCACCTATGAAAGGCAGATGACATCCTCTCCCCTGAGGTGTAACCTGCCTGGCTCCGTATCTCACCATAGAGCCACAGGGAACCAAGGCCCGTTTGTCCCTGGTACCGTGCTGTCCCTGAGCCTCTTTTCAGGTGTAGAATGGGTTGGAGGGTATTTCTGAACCACGCCCCTAGCCCTCCCTGGGTTTTTCTAGGCAGAAGTTCTGCTCCTGGCCACGCCCCCAGCCTTTCACTGGGGGACCCCAGGCAGGGCTCCACCCCTGAGCCGCACCCCCAGGCCAGTGCGCATCCAGGCCTGAAGCCTGGACTCTTGTGTTTTCTTTGTAGCCCAGGCTGACCTCCGTTTTGGGCAGTTCTTCCTCAGCCCCCTGGGCCCGTGTGTGCCAACACGCCCTGCTCCTTGTAGCCCCATGGTCCTTAGAGCCCCACCTGCCCAGCCAGGGAAGGAGCTTCGGGCGGGAGTGGGAGGGTCCTTGTCCTCGCTTACTGCCTTCCTCTCCCATTGGGTCACATTGGGTCCGGGCCACCACCATTGCCCACAGCTGAATCCACACTGTCAGGGCCTGCCCCCCCCCCCGGCCTTTGAAGAGCAGCTCCAGTGGGGAGGAGCAGGGGCCGGGACAGCGAGCCCGGGGGCAAGCCTGGGGCCCTCTTGGGTATCGGCGCAGAGACTTTGGGGTCTCATGTTGTTTGGGGTCCCGTGGAAAAACACATGGAGCCCAGTACGGGGAATGGTCCCTCAAGCCCTGGCCCGGGAGGTGGCGGAAACTCTGGCCTCACTTCCATGGGTGAGAGAGGTGTTCCTTCTTTGTTTACTACTTTGTTCAGAGTTGGGCTGTGCGCTGCTGAGCTGGGGGCCTCGGGTCTGGTCATCTGGGCGCGTCCCCCTGGTCCGCTCTCACTAAGCCTGCTGATGGAGCTGGAGACGGCAGCGGCCCTGTTGCCCTCTGCTGCCCTCAGGGACCAGACGTGCCAGCCACCAGCTGCTGGGGAGCCCCTAGGCTGCGGGCTCCCCGGGATCGGCAGGGGCTCTCCTGGGCCATCAAGCCGAGCTCTGCTGCCAGCCTGGCAGCATGCACTGGAGTTAGGGGCTCTAGGACCGGGTGGGCTCTCATGGAGTTCAGGCTGGCCTCAAACTCATCATAGCTGAGCCTCACTCAGGCCATCCTCCTGCCTCCACATGGCCCATGCTGGAGACGAGACAGGGCGTCACTGGCCCAGGCTAACCTTGAACTTGTGGCAGTCTTTCTGCCTCGGCCTCCCAAGTGCTGAGACGGCAGGCTATGTACCACACTGCCCTTGAGGGCCAGTGGACTCCCTGAGGACGCCACGGGCCTCTGGCATTCCTTCTGAGCCCTGATCACCGCTTTCTGGCTAAGACCAGAGTGGCAAGGTTGGGATGTGGCTGGATGTGCCCGACTCCCCTCCTTTTAAGATTGTATTTGTTCATTCATTCCTGGGGAGTGGCACAGCCGGCTTCTGCTGCCCCGCGCCTGGTGGTTCGAACCTCAGTCCTCAGGAAGGAGGCCCTGCGAGGCCGAGCCAGCATGCCCTCCTGCCCGGGTGCACGCTCACCCAGAGAGGAAAAGGAGGGTCGGAGCAGGGAGTCCGTGTCCCGTCTGGGTGGAGGCTGTGGAGGATGGGCATCAGGCTTGGGTGCTGACGTGTCTCCTGTCCTCCTAGGGTGCAAGATCAAGGCCCTGCGTGCCAAGACCAACACCTACATCAAGACGCCAGTGCGCGGCGAGGAGCCGGTGTTCATCGTGACGGGGCGCAAGGAGGACGTGGAGATGGCCAAGCGGGAGATCCTGTCGGCCGCCGAGCACTTCTCGCTGATCCGCGCCACGCGCAGTAAGGCGGGCGGGCTGTCGGGGGCCACCCCGGGGCCCCCCAACCTGCCGGGCCAGACCACCATCCAGGTGCGCGTGCCCTACCGCGTGGTGGGGCTGGTGGTGGGGCCCAAGGGCGCCACCATCAAACGGATCCAGCAAAGGACGCACACGTACATCGTGACCCCCGGGCGCGACAAGGAGCCGGTGTTCGCCGTGACCGGCATGCCGGAGAATGTGGACCGGGCGCGGGAGGAGATCGAGGCCCACATCACGCTGCGCACCGGGGCCTTCACCGACGCGGGCCCGGACAGCGACTTCCACGCCAACGGCACCGACGTGTGTCTGGACCTGCTGGGCGCCGCGGCCAGCCTTTGGGCCAAGGCGCCCCACCCCGGACGGAGGCCCCCCGCGGCCGCCAGCAGCCTGCGCGGGGACGGCGCCCTGGGCGCCACCAGCACGCCCGAGCCCTTCTACGTGGGCGGCCGCGGGGGGCCACCGCTGCCGGACCCGAGTCCCAGCAGCCCCTACGGGGGCTCCGGCAACGGAGGCTTCACGTTCGGCGGGGACGGGCCCGGCGCCCCCGCGGGCGCGGCCACCCCTGAGGACTGCGACTTCGGTTTTGACTTCCTGGCGCTGGACCTGACGGTGCCCGCCACGGCCACCATCTGGGCGCCCTTCGAGCGCGCCGCGCCCCTGCCGGCCTTCAGTGGCTGCGCCGCCGTCAACGGGGCCCCCGCGCAGGCCGCCCCCGCCCGGCGCAGCAGCGGCGGCGCCGCCACCACCCCGCGCCACTCCCCCACGCTGCCCGAGCCGGGGGCGCTGGGCCTGGAGCTGCCGCTGACTCGGCGCGGCATCCCGGATCCGGTGGGGGCCGTGCCCTGGCGACCCCCGCAGAGCGCCCTGCCGCCCTTCTCCGGCAGCACCACCTTCTCCGCGACCCCCTCTCTGCCCAACACCACCCCGGCGTCCTCCACCCTGGACACTGTCGCCTCGGAGGCCAACCACAAGCCATCCGCCCCAGCGGCGAACTCCTCTGCGTCCGCCGCGGCCCCAGGCCCGCCCGCCGCGGCCCTGGCCCGCGAGTGCGTGGTGTGCGCTGAAGGCGAGGCCATGGCCGCCCTGGTGCCCTGCGGCCACAACCTCTTCTGCATGGACTGCGCCGTCCGCATCTGCGGCAAGAGCGAGCCCGAGTGTCCCGCCTGCCGCACGCCGGCTACCCAAGCCATTCATATCTTTTCCTAAGGCCCCGCGGCCCCGCGGGGAGGCCCCTGGGCCTGGGGCGGGCGAGGAGGGCAGGGCCGGACGCGGGGGGCGAGGGCAGCGGGGGGCGCGGGCCCCACGCGTGTCGCAAACAGCTTTAACTCCTGAGCAGGCGTCGAGGCCATCAGCTTGCGGCCCAGCGGCAGCGCCTCCGTGCTTGACAAGTGACAGTATTGAGTGAGCCGGCGACAAAGAGCCGGAGAGTTCTCTGTTTGCACTTTTATTAGGCCACCCCTCCCCCTTCCCGGGGTGATCTTGGAACAAAAAATAACACGATATTTACAACCCTCACTGCATTTAACAGTGTGGATTCTTGTAGAGGCTTCCAGAGAAAGGCAGGTGGCATTCCTCCTCCCCCGACACACACACTCCCTTTTTTTGGGGCAAAATATATACCATTTTGTACATCAGCCACGGGGTGGCCGCAGGAGGGGGAGGGGAGGGCATCCGCGGGGCGTCCAGTCGACAACTTCCTATTTGTTCTGTTGTGGTCTCTTTGTTTTGTTTTTTTAAATTAAGAACTCAGTGTTGCGGTTTTTTTGTTGTTTTTTAAAAAAGGTTTTTAAAGTTTTTTTTAACTGTTATTTTTACTTCATACTTCCTGTGTATATGTAGGGAATTTATATTAGATATATGTACTTTATGGAATAAATTTTAAGAACTAAAATATATTTTATTTTAAATAAAGCAACGGACCTTTAATCTTTGACAGCTAAATCACTGATTATATATTTGCTGAACTGATTTAAGGGTTTAAAAACATTGTATCCAGAGTTTTATTTTTGGACTTGAAAGCCTTCTTAATAAAGTTGTTTTCCTATATGTAAGCGCTGGCGTCCGCGTGGTGTGGGAGGAGGGGACCCCCAGGACAGGGGTTCGAGTCTGTGCTCTGCTCCAGCACCCCAGGTGGGGGGTGCAGGCACTCCCCACGAGCTGGGCTGTAAGGAGCGGCCAGCCCCACTGCCAGGTGCCTGGATCCCCACCATAGTAACAGCCTCTCACTGTGCCCCCACCATAATAACAGTCCCTCACTGTGAGCTGCCCCGAAGGAGGGCTCCTCCCACCCACCACCACCCCACCACCCCCCGGGCGATATCTGCCCCGTGAGCCTGTGGGGACCCCGCCTCCCGTCCCCACAGCTTCAGATGACAGGAGTCAGCCCCCGCCCCAGGGCGGCCAAGGCAGCCTGGCCAGGAGGCAGAGTGGACGGTGGCTGGTCGGTGGACACCAGCCCGTGCGGCTGGCATGGGTGTCCCGCTGTGCTAACAGCAGGCCAGGGCCAGGGCCTGCGGCTCAGCCAGAGCCGGTGAGGAGTTCTCTTGGTGTTCCAGGAGCGTGGGTGCGGGTCGCCGACGGGACAGCTAGAGCAGCTGCCTCTCCGAAGCCCACCCCAGCATGGCGAGGAGGACGGGCACCTTGCAAGCCAGCCAGCCCCCCCCCCCAACTGTTTCCAGCTTCCTCACCTAGGGCAAGGCCTGCTGCCCCTCAGGCCTCAGCCTTCCCGGGTGAGGGACACAGACTGTGGCAAACCTCTGCCTGTTCCTGGCCATAGCTCGGCTCCTAGGCGCTGCTACAGGGCAGGAGGCAGAGGCCCCGGAAAGCCAGGCCTGCGGAGGAGGGGACAGGCAGAGAAGAAAGCGAGACAGCCCGCCCGGCGTGGCACCCCTTCCTCAGGCAGAGAAGAAAGCGGGACAGCCCACCTGCGTGGCACCCCTTCCTCCGTGAGGACGAGGTCGCTGCTCTGGGAGCTGCGGCACTGAGGCCCCCCTCACACCACCACAGGGCAAAGAACCTCCCTTTAGGCCCTGTGTCCTGAAGGGGCCTTTCCAGGAGTGATTAAGGTTGAGGGGTGAGGCCCGGCAGGACTTTCAGGCAGAGGCGGGTGGATCTCAGTGTGAAGCCAGCCTGGTCTACAGAGCGAGTTCCAGGACAGCCAGGGCCGCACAGAGACCCCGTCTCGAAAAAACAAAAACCAAACAAAACGAACAGACAAAAGAAGGGTCTGGAGGTCATGCTGGCTTAGGCTCCGGATTCTGTGCCGGTGCCTGAGGGGGCAGAGATTGGAGTGTGGTGGGCGCCATCCACCCGGATCTCAGCACTTGGGAGGCTGAGGCTGGACCACGGTGAGTTCAGAGCCAGCCTGGGCTCCATGAGAACCTGTGCAACAGAAGGAGGGAGGCTTAGGGTGGGGCCGGGGCTTTGTGAGCACTTGCTGCCCATGCCTGGGGCCCAGGGGTCCAGACCAGGCACTGTCTAAGGCAGGCCTCAGACCAGGAGGCTGAGGCAGGAGGATTAGGAGCAACAGCCCCAGGACGCTCAGCCCGCAGCCTCCGGATCACAGAACCATCTGGCCTTCCTGATGCCTCAGCGACTCCACAGACTCGGAGGCCACGAGGGGAGAGGCAGCCGCAGGGGGTGTGGGCACGGGATGTCCAAACTGCAGGCGACAACACCCCAACCCCCCCGGAGCACCACAGTTTGCAGAGGAAGAGAAAGTGAGCCCTAAGGGTTGAGGGCAGGGTGGAAGGGCCTTCAGGGGCAGGCAGGTCTGGCAGCACAGGCCGTGTGCGCAGGTGCGATGTGGGTGCTGGGACCCTGACTCAGTCCTCTGTGGGAGCAGCCGGTGCTGTAATGTCGACTTCATCATCGTCCTTCTCCTCCTTTCCCCTACCCCTTCTCCTCCTCCCTATCCCTCCTCCTTCCCTCCTCCACCTCCCTTCTCCTCTTCTCCTCTACCTTCTTCCTTCTCCTCCTCCCTCCTCCTTTCCCCCTTCCTCCTCCTCTCCTCCTCCACTCTCCCCCAATCCTTTTCCCCTCCACCTTCCCCCTTCTCCTCCTCCCCATCTCTCCTCCTCTTCCCCTCCTCCTCCTCCCCATCCTTCCTCCTCCCCCCCTCTCACCACGTGCCTGAAGGACTTCAAGCTCAGCGTGAGGCTCCCAGAGGCACCTTCTGCACGTTGGGGTTAAAGGTCAGTGTGCCTGCCTTCTTTAGGAGATTCCTTTCGCGCAGGGCTGGAGAGGGGCTCGGAGTTAAGGGTAGGGGCAGGGGCTCCTGCAAAGGGCCCAGCTTGGCTCCCAGCACCCACGGGGTACTTCACACCCCCAGGAATCCCAGCGGCAGGCGACCCGCTGCTCTCCCGGCCTCCTCGAGCGCACACACAAGTTCACACGGAGGGCGTGACATTTGCAAATAAACATAATGTTTGTCCATCTTTACACATCTTTCTGCTAGGCCTGGGCGGCACAGCCATGGGGAGGCAGGCGAGTCTCTGAGTTCGAGGCCAGCCCTGCACAGAGTGAGCTCCAGGACAGCCAGGGCCACACACAGAGACCTTGTCTAGGAGGGAAATTAAGGAAATACATGTGTGAGTACATGTGTAGTGCTGGCAGAGACAGAGGACATTGGATGCCCTGGAGCTGCAATGGCGGGCGGTGAGCCACTTCCGGCCTCTGCAGGGGCAGCAAGGGTGCGTGGCCACGGCCCGCTCCCCGCCCCTGCTGCCCACCTTTGGTTTCTGAAGGCCTGTGGCTGTGTGTGCGGCTGCGCGGCCAGAGGACAGCGCGAGGGAGCCGCCTCCCGCCCTGCGGGCCCCGGTCAGCACACCTGGCCGGATGTTCACCTTTGTGTACAGCCGTGTGCGCGCACCGTGTGCGAGCAGAGGTCACAGCTCAGCTGCCGCCCCCTGGGCTTCCCTGACTCCACCTCTCACCTTACCTCAGGATGCCGAGACTGCGCACGCGCCCTCCTCCCGCTGCGCGTGCGTGGACCCCAGGTGGGCCACGCCAGGTGGCCCCCCACCGTGCTGGGCGGGCGCCCTCCCACCCGGCCTCCTCTGTCCACTTTTGACTCTTGGCTTTGAGAGGGGCTCTCTGAGGTGTCCCCAACCTCCTGAGCTCCCACACCGGAGACTTGCACCCTGCTCCCCCATTTCTTTCTTCCTTTGCTTTCCTTCCTTCCTCCTTCCTTCCTCCTTCCTTCCTTCTTCTTTCCTTCCTTCCTTCCTCCTTCCTTCATTCCTCCTTCCTTCCTTCCTCCTTCCTTCCTTCCCTTTCCTTCCTTCCTTCCTCCTTCCTTCCTTCCTCCTTCCTTCCTTCCCTTTCCTTTCTTCCTTCCTCCTTCCTTCCTTCCTCCTTCCTTCCATCTTCCTTCCTCCTTCCTTCCTTCCTCCTTTCTTCCTCCTTCCTTGCATCTTTTCTTCCTTCTTTCCTTCCTTTCTCTTTCCGCTCTCCTGCCTCCTTCCTCCCTCCTTCCTTCCTCCTTTCTTCCTCCTTCCTTCCTCCTTCCTTCCTTCCTTCCTCCTTCCTTCCATCTTCCTTCCTCCTTCCTTCCTTCCTCCTTCCTTCCTTCCTTCTTCCTTCCTTCCTTCCTCCTTTCTTCCTCCTTCCTTGCATCTTTTCTTCCTTCTTTCCTTCCTTTCTCCTTCCTCCCTTCCTCCTTCCTCTTTCCTTCCTCCTTCCTTCTTCCTTCCTTTCATCCTCCTTCCTTCCTCCTTCCTTCCTTCTTCCTTCCTTTCGTCCTTCCTTCCTTCCTCCTTTCTTCCTTCCTCTTTCCTTCCTCCTTCCTTCCTCCCTCCCTCCTTTCCTTCCTCCCTCCCTCCCTCCCTCCTTCCTTCCTCTCATTTTGCTTTGTTTGTGTTTTCTGAGACAGGGTGCAGCACTGGTTTTTAAAACTCTGCTTTATTTGGTGCTATTTACTCCTCTACCTCCCTTCCAGCCTCCAGCCCTAGGTACAGGCTCGTGGGGAGAGGGGCTGCAGACCCCTTTACGTCTCCGGCTATAGGGTCGAAGGGTCTTTGGGGATATGCCAGTCTCTGTCAGCAGCAAACCCAGCAGCCGTCTCCTCCATGCCGCTGTCCTGGGTTTCTCTCCGTCTGTCTCACTAGTCTCCAGACTGCTCCACGCCGCCGCCACGCGCCATGCGCCCTCTTTCTGGGCTCAGATTTATATCCTCGGAGCCCTAGACCACACCCCTGTCCCTGTCACCAGAGGCGGGCCGGTACCAGCTGGCGAAAGCCATGCCCGCACGAGACAACAGCTGGGGACAAACTAAAGCCCAGCTAGAACCCCACAGTGGATTAAAACAGAAACATATTTACATAACACGACTGAGTCTACAAAAGAAACCCAAACTGCCATTCCAGCAGGGTTTCTCTGTGTAGTCCTGGCTGTCCTGGACTCCCTCTGTAGACCAGGCTGGCCTTGAACTCACAGAGATCCCCCTGCCTCCGCCTCCCGAGTGCTGGGAGGGATTACAGGCCAGCACTACCTCACCCGGCTCGCTTCCAATTTCCTTAGCATCCAGGTGTGGGCACTGTGCCTGCTGGCACGCACAGCTCCCCAAGGACCAACAAGGGGCTGGGAAGACGCTCAGTGGTTAGAGCACCGGCTGCCCTTACAGAGGAGCGGGGTTCTGTGCCCCAGCACTCAGATGCCGGCTCACAACCGTCTGCAACTCCAGGGGATCTGACGCCCCTTCTGACCGCAGTGGGCTCTGGGCATGCATGAGGTGCACAGACCTGCTCTAGGCGAAATACCATCCACATGAAATAAATAAATCTTAGAGAGAGAGAAAGAAAGAGAGAGAAGGAAGGAAGGAAGGAAGAAAGAAAGAAAGAAAGAAAGAAAGAAAGAAAGAGAAAGAGAAAGAGAAAGAGAAAGGAAGGAAGGAAGGAAGGAAGGAAGGAAGGAAGAAAGAAAGAAAGAAAGAAAGAAAGAGAAAGGAAGGAAAGAAGGAAGGAAGGAAGGAAGAAAGAAAGAAAGAGAAAGAGAAAGGAAGGAAGAAGGAAGGAAGGAAGGAAGGAAGGAAGAAAGAAAGAGAAAGAAAAGAGAAAGGAAGGAAAGAAGGAAGGAAGGAAGGAAGAAAGAAAGAAAGAGAAAGAGAAAGGAAGGAAGAAGGAAGGAAGGAAGAAAGAAAGAAAGAAAGAAAGAAAGAAAGAAAGAAAGAAAGAAAGAGAAAGAGAAAGGAAGGAAGGAAGGAAGGAAGGAAGGAAGGAAGGAAGGAAGGCAGTGGTGGCACACACCTTTAATCCCAGCACCAGGGAGGCAGAGTCAGGCATATCTCTGTGAGCTCGAGGCCAGCCTGGTCCACACCGCGAGTTCCAGGCTGATCAGGGCCACACAAGAACAGCCTATAAAAACAAAACACAAGCTGGCCTCCAGGACCCACGTGGCGGAGGCACGCAACCTCTGCAAATCTGTCCTCCATGTTCCACCGGCGCCATAGTGCCCACACTCACACAAAAACCTGCGACACGGCAACTTCAAAACCATTCAAGGCCTGTGGCCTCAGACAGAGCCGGGACACTGCGCGGGAGCACCCTGGATCACAGGGGGCTGTGGCAGACTCAGCGCCTCAGAGAAGAAGCTGGACAGCTCTAGGGCTCCTCACCCTGGTGGCCCAGACGCTCTGGATGTGGGGGGAGGGGCAGGACTTCGGTCTAGCTTGGGCTACGCCACCAGCAGTAGGGTTGCTTTGGGCTTCATGAGACCCAGCCTCCTAAAATGGGGATGGGAGACTCCAATGAGGACATTTGAATGTCTGCCCGGTAAACCGCTGCCCCAGAAACACGGATTTTTCTTTATTTCTTTATAATTTTCCTTCTTCATTTTTTTCCCCCTTTGAGAGGTGTAGCCCTGGCTGTCCTGAATTCACTTGTGGACCAGGCTGGCCTCACAGAGATCCGCCTGGTTTGGCCTCCCGCGTGCTGGGATCACAGGCGTGGGCCACCTTGGCCGGCGTTTTTACACTTATTTTCATTTCTTGTTTTTTTTTTTTGTATTTTATTTCTAGTAAAATCATTCCCCGTTATGGTTCCCAGGTGTCACGTGCAAAAGCACACAAAGGCCCACCGGAAATGGCAGAGCCTTTTCCTTGTTAAACACAATAGTCTCACGATGAATGATGGACAGAGCGAGCAAGCCTCGGAGGCCACAAACCTTTCTCCCCCGACCTTGGAGATGGCTCAGCAGGTCCGGAAGCTTTTTGCCAAGCCTGGCAATCCCCAGGACTCAGGTGGAAGAACAGTGAATCCACCAATTTGTCCTCTGACCTCCCCACGTTTCAAATTTCATTTGCTTACGGAATTTTGTGTTAAAAAAAAACAGTTCGCCCGCCTCGAGGCCAGCCTGGTCTATAGAACCAGCTTCACGACAGCCTGGGCTATGCAGAGAAACCCTGTCTCAAAAAAAAAAAAGTTTAAAGACATGGCTCCCTGGTAAAGCGACCTGCTCCAGGTTTAAGTCCCAGCATCCACACGGCAGCTCACGGACAGACATACGTTTAGGCAAAACGCCAATGAACGTAAAATAAAAATAAGTCATAGAAAAAGTTCCCTCGCCCTGGACAGGTCTTCTGGCGCCCCCGTGTGGCCGCAGCTGCACACAACACCCTCGCCACAAGCATTTGCTTGCACTTCCAACATGAGCCGTTAGGTGGCGGAGTCGCCACGCTGGGCCGGGTCCCACCAAGCAGCCCGCAGCGAGGGGAGCCACGGGTCCTCCTGGTCAGAGTCCCAGGACCCCAGGGATTCACATCCCGACTGCAGCTTCCCCTCCCTCCTTTCTCCACCTCCCCTCTCCCCAGATCCAGTTACTCCCTCTGCCTCCTTCAGGAAACAAACAAACAAACAAACAAACAAACCCAGAGCCAGCCAGGTGGCACTCGCCTGTAAACCCGGCACTCAGAGGCAGTGAGTCCGAGACCAGCCTGATCTACAAAGCCGGTCCAGGACAGCCAAGGCTACACAGAGAAACCCTGTCTCAGGGAAGAAGAACAAGCGGGCCTCACAGGGATGGCAGCCTGCTGTCTCGTAACAGCTTGCAGTAAGCCTAGGTACAAACCCATCGGAGGCTGGATGAGGGAACCCGGCAGGAGGAAGAGTGCCAAGGGCAGGGGGGAGTCAGAGACAGCCCCACCCCCGCTGCTGGAGCCCCCAAACCCCAAGCCTGTTAACCCCAAGTTAATCCTGCGGGCCGTGATGGGGTATAGAATTTCAGTGATTGTATTTTCTTCAGACAGCATCTCCCTATGGAGCTCTGACTGTCCTGGAACTCCCACTGTGGACCAGGCTGGTCTCGAACTCACGGATGCACAGTTGCCCCTGCCTCCCCAGGGCTGGGATTAAAGATGGCTGCCACTTGCCATTTCAGACGCAGCAGCACCTGCGGGTTTGCGTGCTGGATCCCAGGCTCGGGGCTCAAGGGCTGCACGGCATCCCAGCACTCAGGAAGCTGAGGCAGGAGGATCTCCCAGAGTTCCAGGCCGGGGCTGGGGCTCCGTGGTAGAGCGCTGCCTAACATGCACAAAGCCCAGAGTTCCATCTCCAGGGCACGGCTGTCGAGAGTTCAAGGTCATACCCCGCTACTTAGGGACTCTGCTGACCTCATCACTTTAGAGAGGGTGAAGCTGGGGCTTCTAATCCACCCTCTGTCCCCCTCAGACACCACATATTTGTAAATCTGTCGTGTTTAAGATCTCCTCCAATACTCCAAAAATCCGCTCGCCTTTTTTTTTTTTTTTTTTTTTTAGATTTTAATCTGATTTTACACGTGTCTATCAATGCTTTTCAGCCTCTGCGCGGCCGGCATGCATCAGTACCCGCCGAGGCCAGAAGAGGGCGACAGAGCCCCTGGAACTGGAGCCGCCGCCGGTGACCCACTGTGGCCTCCCTCCTTCAACCGTGGGCCGGGAGACAGGGCTCAGGTCCTCAGGCTCGGCCATTCCTTTTCAGATAAACGATGCAGAGTTTCTTCCCCCTGACACGGGTCTGGGTTGCTCTCTTGAGGTACCCCAGGCCCCACCGAGTGCTGAGTCCCGAGTCCTGCCAGCTCCAGGGTCCCTAAGTGTTCTTGGAAGGCAGAACCCCCAGCTGGAGCCCTGGGCATGTGCGTCTGGGGTCCAGTAGGGGGTGTGGGCTTCCCTGGAGTTACAGATGGTTGCGACCCTCCACGTGGGTGCTGGGAATCGAACTCGGGTCCTCTGGCCGGGAGCCATGTTTTTAGTACCTCCGCAGTGAGCCCAAGCGTGTCCTCC
This sequence comes from Meriones unguiculatus, assembly GCF_030254825.1. NCBI lineage: Eukaryota > Metazoa > Chordata > Mammalia > Rodentia > Muridae > Meriones > Meriones unguiculatus. The sequence goes on along the minus strand of NC_083364.1, from coordinate 16,973,440 downwards.
TGTCGCTCTGGGCTCCCTCGTGACGTGGCCTCTCGCTGGACCTGCCGCTGAGCTGGGGGCAGCAGGTCCTGGACCTTCCTGTCTCCTCCCCACAGGGGGATGGAGTTCCAGGCTGTTTATGTGGGTGCTGGGGATTCGAACTCCTCATCCTTGTCCAGGCAGCGCCGCCCCCGCAGCGGCAGCCTTGGACTTCACAGAGCAGGAGCTGCCCCGACCCCCCTTGGCCTGCTGCCGAGGCTCGCCCAGGCGTCCAGCTTCCTCAGCAGCTCAGCTGGAACGGCTACACCTTCACCAGGAGGGTCCACACGGAGGAAGCCTTGGGCCCCTGAGCAAAGGGACCTGGTGGAGTCCAGGCTGGCTTTGAACTCACAGCACAGCCCGGGAAGTGCCTGTGTCCTGACTGTCCACCTCCAATTCCTGAGGGCCGGGATAGCAGGCCTCTGCCACCACGGGCCGTTTCTGCGAGGCCGGCATGGAGCCTGACACCCAGGGACAGGCTCGGCTCCCGTCTCGCTGTTCGGGTTGGTTCTGTTTGTTCATTTGTATGTTTGCTTTTGGTCTTTGTTTGCTTCCGAGACAGGGTTTCTCTGTGTCCTGGCTGTCTTTGACTCGCTTTGTAGACCAGGCTGGCCTTGAACTCACAGAGGTCCGCCTTCCTCTGCCTCCTCACTGCTGGGATGACAGGCAGGTTTAAACTGGAGAAAAATGAAATAGCACCGCATGCGTGCTCTGTCTACGCAGCACACCAGAAGAGGGCACCAGATCCCACCACAGGTGGCTGGGAATTGAACCCGGGTCCTCCAGAAAACCAGTCCCTTCGCTGCTGAGCCATCTCTCCAGGCCTTACGACAACCATTCTGCCTCAGTTCGCAGGCGATTCGTCAAACAGGTGCTGCCAGGCCTGGCGGGGGGATGTTCCCGTTTGGTTGGAACAGCTCGCCAACAGCGGGTCAAACCAGGTAGGACCAACAGATCCCTCGCTCCCCCCGTGTTCTCCTGCGCGCGTCATGTTCCGCCCTGACCGACGGAAAATTCAATACAGGCGGCCCGAGATAGCTTTCCGTCCCCACTGAGACTGCTTGTGATGCCAACGGGAGGGAGAGGATGTCCATCGGGGTAAGAGGACAGCATCGACCCCAGAGGTCAGCTACGGAAGGACACAGCACACGGCAGCTCAGCCGGCCCTCCTCTGGCGCTGGCCAACACAAGGGCCTCACCCCGGCCCTCGCTGGGGATTCTGGGCGGGGCTCCATCCCTGACCACGCCCCAGCCCTCCTGCTGCAGCCCTGACCACGCCCCAGCCCTCACTGGGGATTCTGGGCGGTGCTCCACTCCTGACCACGCCCCCAGCCCGCCTGCTGCAGCCCTGGCCACGCCCCCAGCCCTCCTGCTGCAGCCCTGACCACGCCCCAGCCCTCCTGCTGCAGCCTTTTCCAGGAGTAGGATGACTGTGTGCCAGGAGTCCCAGGCTCACCCCCACAGTTTACGCGCTGAGGAGCCCCAGCGCGCCGGGATTTCTCACAGCCGCGGTCACTACGTTGCTATGGCAGCCTTCCGTCTGGCGCTGCGGGGGGGGGCTGGCCGCGCCCTTCTGGCCCTGAATGCAGGCGGCCCGCGCGCCCCCGTGGCTCTCAGCACAGAAGAGGGGACTGAGCGCTGACCCTCCTGACCCCCAGTGTGAGGCCCTGGTGTGACTCGGGACGAGGCTCACACACAGAAATCCAGCCGGCGCTGCATGAGATTTGGCGAACGCGCTTTTGGCTTTCGTGTTCGTTTGGTTGTTGTTGGGACAGAGTCTCGCGGTGTAGCCCGGGTGGCCTGGGACTCGCCCGCAGCCCAGGCTTCGTCAGAGACTCAGAGCTGGGATTAAAGGAGGCTGGGCCTTTTGTTTGTGAAACCGTCACATTCTGTTACCTGCATTGCTGGAAAACTCACAGCAATCCCCCTGCTTCGGGTCCCTGGGGCTTGGGGTTACAGGCATTGGTTACCCGGACCCATTTAACGATTTCCCTTTGTCTTTTTTTCCTTTCTCTCTCGCTCTCTTCCTTTCCGTTCCTTTTCTTTTTTTTTTGTCTGTTTTCGAGACAGGGTCTCTCTGTGTAGCCCTGCCTGTCCTGGAACTCACTCTGCAGAGGAGGCTGGCCTGGAACTCAGATAACCTGCTTCTGCCTGCTGAGTGCTGGGATTACAGGCGTGGGCCACTGCCTGGCCTCATTCTTTCCTGTGGTTGCTGTTATTTATTTGTTATTACTGTGTCTATATGCATGTGTGTCCGTGTGTGTGTGTGTGTGTGTCTGTCTGTCTCCATGTGAGGGAGGCCTCAGGCGTCCCTCACCCACTGAGCCATCCTGTCAGCCCAGGCTTCCTTTCTTTTCTTTTCTTGTTGGTTTGGTTTGTGTTCCTAAGATAGACTCTATGTAGCCCAGGCCAGCCTGGAACTCGGTAGGTGGTGGAGGATGACCTTGAACTTCTGTTCCTCCCCCCTCCCCCCAATGCTGGCCTGGCAGGCAAGGGTCAGCACACCCGGGTCAATCACGCTGTTTCTGAAGCGCCCTGCTAGCCCCTGGGGAGAACTTCCAGAAAGTCTCCGTGGGCGGGCAGGGCGGGCCAGCTCCTCTTTGTCGAGGAACCACTGCCTAGAAGGAAATCGTCCTGGGAGGTGAGGAACTAGCGCATTCTGTGGTGGTTTATTTTTAATAAGCCGCCCGTCGTGGGCTCGGGCGTGGGAGATGCTCGCAGCGCGCTCCCGCTCGTCGCCCACAGGCAGATGGAAATAAGCGCCGTAGGTAGGTCGCTGAGCGGGTGCAGCCGCGCGGGAGGCTCGGGCTCTGTCCTGTGCTCACCCCGGAGGGGCGCGTCCTGGGCAGACAGCAGTCCCGGGCCACCCAAGCTCGGTGACCTGAGCCCCGAGGTCAGATGTGACCGCACGCACCTCCCCGCCCAGCGCGCGGGAGGCTGAGGCAGGGGCATTGCCCCGAGTTTAAATTCAGGCAAGCGGGGCTGCACTGAGGGGGTCGCGCTTCCCGCTGGCCCCGGGGCCTGGGGCAGTGGGCACGGCCACCCCTCTGGCCTCTGCAGGCCCCTGGCCTGCTCGTGGCCTTCCTGGAAGGATGAAGGGAAGCGGATCCTTATGCATTTCCGGGTGGCGCACACTTTAGTCTGGCCCTCCGGAGGCAGAGGCGGGCGGATCTCGGAGTTCGAGGTCAGCCTGGTCTCCAGAGCGAGTTCCAGGGTTAGCCTAAATAAGAAAGAAAGATGTGCCAGCTGGGGAGAGGAAGTCAGTTCCTGGGTTAGCCCTGTGTGGTGGGTGAGGGCGTGTGAGCCAGCCTAGGCCAGTGAGCGCTAAGCTGGGCCTGGCGGTGGGGCCTGGCCGTGGGGCACAGACAGAGAAGAAGGGTTGTGAATCCTCTGTCCCCTTAGCTATTGGGAGGTCAGCACATCCTAGGGCTCCCCCCACCCCCCAGTTAGACTCTCATGTAGCCCAGGCTGGCCACGGAATTCTGTTGTAGCAGCGGCCGCTGAGGTGTAGAGGGTGTCAGCACAGCCAGTTCCTGAAGGAGCCCCGGGCCTTTTGCCTGTTCTTTTGGACGGGGTTTCGCTGTAGAGCCCTGCTGACTCACTCTGCTGGGATTAGAGGCCGTTGCCACCAGCGCTCTCCCGACCCTCCTTAAAGACGTGCTTGTCCTTCCTTCTGGGCAGAAATGTCTCACCTGCACGGGTGTCTGTACTGCGTGCACCGCTCTGCACAGGCCAGAGGACAAGCCCGGAGCTGACTCACGGATGGTCGTGGGCCTCCGTGCGGGGGCGGGGACCGAACGGGGCCCTCGGCGGGAGCAGCCAGGGCTGTAACGACCGAGCATCTCTCCAGCCTGGGTCAGGTTTTGTAAGTAGGTCGTAAGGGCTTGTTTGAAAGAAGGCGGGGTGAGGACAAAGCACAGACACATGCACACATACACACATGCACACACAGGCACAGGCACACACACACACCTGCACACATATACACACACATGCACACACAGGCACAGGCACACAGACAGACACATGCATAGGCATACACACAGACACACACACAGACAGACACAAATGCGCAGGCACACACACAGACACACATACACACATACATACATGCACAGGCACACACAGACACACACACAGACATAGAGAGAGAATCCTTACCTTCATCTGAGCCAGTGCCAGCGGCCCTGCAGCCGTCTGTTGGAGAGGACATCTTCTCAGCCGTTTCCAACAATGAACAGGAGGAGTGGATGCATTCATCAGGGCTCATCTGCCCTAGAGTACTACTCAGCCATGAGCGTCTGAAGCCCACTCAGCTCAGGGGGACCCTGAAGACACTGTGCTCCGTATAAGGACCAGACACAAAAGTCCACATGTGGGACTCCGTGACAGGAAATGATGAGGACAGGGGATCCAGAGCTGGCTGGGGGTGGGGTGGGTGCTGGAGTCTGGGGGGGGGGGAGACAGGTTGGTGTATGTGAGGAGGAAGCTGGGAAACGGTCTACACAAAGCTGTGGGTGAGAGGTCAATGAAAGGGCAAAATTTGGCCCAACCCAGTCCCCAGGGCCTCTCAGAACCCGCCCAGGCTCCACGCAGGCCCTGTCACCTTCCACGTGGGCACTGTGACGGAAGGCCAGGGTGTCCACCGCCTTCCCTTGAAGTGGCCCTGCTGTGTCTCTGTGTGCAGTTTTTCCTCCTCCCCCAAACCCACCAGACCTGCTGATCTCCCACGGAAGCCACGGGTGGTTCTGTACAAGCACAGCCCAAAGGAACGGGCTCAGCCCACCCTCAGCCCCACCAGAAAGCTCAGCCACACCCTCAGGTCTAAGACACACCCAGACCCAGAGCCTGTCACCTCATCCCCCAGCTCCCTGCCGGGCGGTGACAGCTCCCACGGGCCGGGGTGACGGGCACGCATTTCTGTGTCAGGCCTTGTATCTATCTGTCCCTGTGGTTTGAATGTAAGCGGCCACATAGGCCCACAGGGAATGGCACTATTAGGAGGTGTGGCCTTGGCATCAAAGGTGCTCAAGCAGGCCTAGAGTCACTCTCTCCGAGAACGCCCAGCTCCTTCCCCAGCGCCATGCCTGCCTGCTTACAACCATCAACCTGTAAGCCAGCGCCAATGAAAGGCTCTCCTCTACGAGAGCTGCCTCCTCATGCCGTCTCTTCACAGCATTAGAAACCCTGACTAGGACAGTCCTGGTTGGGGTTTTGTTCTTGCCAACTTGACACAAGCCGGAATCGAGGAACCTCCACTGAGAAAACCTCCGTCAGATCGGCCCGTGGACAAGTCTGGAAGGCACCTTCTTGATGAATGATTGACGTGGGACCGTCCTGCCCTCAGTGTGCGGGGCCACCAGCGCAGGGGGTTCTGGGAGCACACGAAAATACGCTGGTGGGCATGCTGGTGCTCGCCTTTAACTCCAGCACTCAAGAGGCAGGGGCAGCTGGATCTCTGAGTTCGAGGCCAGCCTGGTCTACAGAGGGAGTTCCAGGACAGCCAGGGCTACACAGAGAAACCCTGTCTTGAGAAAAGAGTGAGCCTACGCTGCGGTTCCCAGAGGCACTGATGACACTGTTCCAGCTCGTTCTCAGTGAAGCCTCCTGGGCCCTGAAGGTGCCAAACAGTGTCCCCATCTCACCCACTCTGCGCCGGAGCACCTGGCCTGGTGACAGCCACCATGTCCCTAGACCCAGCCCAGGACTCACCCTACCTTGTTCCACAGTCCCTTCCCTGACGACCCTCATTCAAGCGAGCATCTGCTGTTGTTGAATTCAGTTCCACAGCCCCACTCCCGGTACTAATTTCTACAGGGCGAAATCAACCGAGCTCACGTCCGCACAAGAAAGGCCCCCGGCAGGTGCTCCTCCCAGCCTCCGAGCACAGTGGGTCTGCAGAGGCCAGGTGTGACGGGGCCCACCTGTGATCCTGAGTGTGGGAGAGGCTGAGGCAGGAGAATTGCCTCTAGTTCCAGTCCAGCCAGGGCTACAGGACACCCTGTCTCATAACAAGAAAACTGGAGAGAGAGACAGCTCAGCAGGGGAGAGCACTTGCTGCTCTTGCGCGGAAGACCAGATTCCGTTCCCAGGACCCAGACAGCGGCTCCCAACCAGCCGTAATTCCAGTTCTGGGGTTCTGATGGCCTCTTCCCATCTCAGCCTCCACTCAAGTGGTGCCCATAGCAGCACCCGGGCAGAACCATGTAAGGAAATAAGTAAATCCAAAACAAAACCACAACGAAAAGAGGCAGACGGCGGTCTTCGGGGTCGTGTCCTCTTTAATGAAAATCCAGCGAGATTCTAGCTTGAATAGTCACACCATTAAGGAAGGCCCCACCATCAGCGGCCCAACGCGCCCACCCTCCATAGACGAGCCGCGGTGCGGAGGCACGGACAGAGCAGAGCCCGGCCTCCAGCTCCGGCATGCAGAGGTCGGCTCAGACCCTCCGGCTCATGAGATACTCTGCAGCAGGCGCAGCCCGTGGCGCAGGTGCTGGTGGACCAGGAGGCTGCAGCCGTGACTCCGAAGGACGTCCAGCGAGTAGGAGGTGCCGGTGCCCGAGCCGCCCGGCTCCCAGAGGGTGAGCAGGAAGTCCTCGCCAGCCCCACTCAGCACCAGCTGGCTTTGGGATGCTTTGAAGCTGACCTGGGAGAGACACTAAGGTCAGGGCTAGCGCCGTCGGCTCCAATGCTGACCTCGGGCTGGGCACAGACACAGCTGCGGGAGCCGCACAGGTTCAGGTTCAGGGTTAAGGGCAGAGGACTGGGGACCCCCACCCAGGCTACATCAACCTGGTCACACACACGCCCCTTTCGTTTATCCTCTTTTTTGGCATTGTTATTTATTATCTGTGTGTATTTGTACGTGGGTTTGCCATGGCCCAGGAGAGGTCAGAGCACATTCAGGCACCCTCACCTGCCACCGTGTGGGTCCTGGGGATTGAACTCAGGTCATGAGGCTTGGAGCCACCTTGTAGACCCATCCTTTATTCTATTTCGTTTTTTTTAAACTTTTATTAATTACACTTTATTCATTTTGTATCCCCCCCATAAACCCCTCCCTCCTCCCCTCCTGATCCCACCTTCCCTCCCCCTATTCCGTTATTTTTGTGTCATGGAAGTTTAGGTTTCTTTGAAAAGTCAATTATGTTATGTAACTATGTTTTTGTTTTAGTCCCAAGGGTAGGATTTTAGTTTGGGCTTTAGTTTGTCCCCAGCTGATCAAGGCCCCTGTGGGGCATGGTCTTTGTCAGCTTGTACCAGCCTGCCTGGGGCAGCAGAGAGGGGCATGGTCTGGGACCCTGAGGGTCTTAAAGGGCCTGGAAAGAGAAATGGTGGCCATTAGGAGAGAGCAGAGACAAGGATAAGGTGGCAGCTTGAGGAGACAGATGGAGAGAAACACATCAATGCAGCGGCTTGCAGGAGACTGTTTGCTGCGTTTGCTGTTGACCGAGCCCCACACGAACCCATCGACCCTAAACAGCCGGGGAGAAGCAAAGGGGTCTGTGCCTCCTCTCCCCACTAACCTTCTCTCTCCTACCTAGGGCTAAAGGGTTGGTGGAAGGGAGGCGGAGGCTTTAATACCCCAAATAAAATAGAGTTAAAAAACCAAATGCAACATTCTCGGTTTTCTTTGACATGGTTTCGTGTGACTCGGGCTGGCTTCAAACCCACGATGTGGCCAAGGAGGACTCTGAACTCCCGAGGCTATTTATCATAAAGGTTTTCTGTCTTCGTTATTATTTATGCTTCTCTGTGTCCAGCACAGCTGCAACTTCAGCCAAAGCCTCCGAGGGAAGTTCCGGCCACCTCAGGTCCAGTCCAGGCCCCCACCCAGGAGAGGCCCCCTTTGCGTCTCGGTCCCCTCAACTCCACACTATGCATTGGGGCCTGCTGTCTCGTTCCTAGGCCAGGCCTGGAGCATCATTACTTCAGGCGAGGGCACAGGATACCCTATCACACGTTCCGGACTCCACAGTTGTCAGAGGTGGCACCCCCTGTGTCGCGAGTGAGGCTCGGGTCACCTACCTGCACTGTCCCGTTGCTGAACAGCATGACCAGAGCCTGGGAGTCAGCTATGAAGCTCAGCAGAGAGAAGTCAGGAGAGGCGGGCAGGGCAGACATGGCCACAGTGCCCTCCTGTGGGGATGCTCTGGATCAGGATCCCCAGGGCCCCAGGGCCCTCTCCTGGGCCCGCCCGCACCCCAGGCCCTCACCTCCCGCAGACGCCGCTGCATGTAGCAGGCAAAGAGCCTCAGGACGGCCAGCTTGGCACGGAGTGGGCCTGGGATGTCCCTCAGGGTGAAGGTCCACAGGGTCCCTTGGTTGGGCTGGTAGAAGACATGGCTGGGGACCAGTGGCCTTAATGAGTCTCTGTCCTGGGCACCCCATGCCCGGGGCCATGCTCCCACACAGCTGCGCCTTCATGCAGCCCCCGACAGGGAGGGTGTTACCCAGCCCACAGGTGCCTCACCTTACCCTCCCAGACCACATTCTCTCCTGTCTCCACGGAAACGGCCCGGCCCCTGCCCTTCTGGCCATCCCAGCCTCCTCCCTGCCTGCCTTCCCACCAAGAACACCATGGTGAAAATACCAGGACCTACGGGGTGGGCTCTGTGGTAGAGGATTTACAAAGCCCTGGGTTTCCACACCCAACGAAAAGAAAAACAGAAATGAGTCAAACTGGATGGTGGCACAGGCCTTTAATCCCAACACTTGGGAGGCAGAGTCAGGAGGATCTCTGGGAGCTGGAGACCAGCCTGGTCTATAGAGTGAGTTCCAGGGCAGCCCCCCCAGGGCTGCCTGCGTGAAGAAACTCTAACTTGTTCACTGGGCCCTCCCACTGACAATGTAAACAAGAGATGTGGGGTCCCACAAATTACCCTCCTGGGGAACGCAGGGCCATGTGGGAGCCATCCCGAAACAGCACGCCACTGCCCCCATCTGACAGCTGGTAGCCGAGACCATACTTGAGGGAGTAGTCCACCCACTTGGGAGCCCAGAGCACGGGCTGGTGCTCCCCTGGCCCGTCCTCTGCAGCTGAGCATAACAGGGCAGAGAGGAGAGGAGAGAGGGTCAGGTACTGGGAGGGGCTGGGCGGGCCGGAGGTCCCTGGGTTAGGGCCCGTCCAGGCTGCCTCAGCCATGTAGCTGTCCTACCCACAGGTCCTGCGTCCAAGCAGAGGTTCAGTTTTCTGACTGCCTCCTCCAGCTGCAGTGCCAGGCTCCCCTTTGGGTCTGTTGAGACAGAATCGTGCAGGTGCCCAGACAGCCCTGGCAAGGGGTGGGGGTGGGGGACTCTTCCCCTCAGCCCTGGTCTCCACACTTTCATCCGTGAAAGGGTCACGTCAAACCCCACTATCGCAGGCGTTTGTTATGTCCTACAGGTGGACAAGCTGAGGCCAGACAGGGGTTGGGATCTTTAGCAGGACGGGGCGTGGGGAGAGTCCCTAGCCCTCGGCACCTGCGGTCTGGGATGAGGCTCTCTGCGGCTCACCTGCCAGGTCAGTCCGCAAGGTCCTGAGAGTGAGGAGGTGGATTTGGCTCCCAGGGCGGAGAGGACCCCCTTCCTGAGACAGAGAGGTATTCAGAGAGAGAGGAAAAGCACATCTCCCATGCAGAGGGAGCCCCAGAGCCCACCGTTTCACACAAAGGATAGGTTTTCTTGTCAGATAAAATCCACCAGATGCACAGAGGCACACAGCAGGCACTCCATAAGTGCTGTGCAACGAAAACTGATGTGAACAGGGTCCCACGGTCTCAAAGAATGTTAGGGTGGAGGACAGTACGGTCAGAGTACGTCAAGCCGTAACTGGCCAGCTTAGAATTCCCCAGTAAGAGGCTGGGGGCATGGTCAAGGGTTGAGCCCTGCCTAGAATCCCCCAGTGAGGGCCTGGGGTGTGGCTCAGGGATGGCAGGGCTTGGATCCCTAGAGTGGATGGATGGAATCTTCCATCTGGAGGTGCGAGAGGCAAGAGGCTTGCCCTGAGGGCCTTTCTAAGTTCTTCTCCACAACCCTCCCTCTGGACTCACCTCATTGCTGGACTCCATGTGTTCAGGTTCCACTCCCTCTTCTCCAGGCCCCGAGGCTTCTTTTGAGGTAAAGGGACCTGAGGGAAACCCAGGTTTGGGGGGCAGTGAGGACAATATCCCCCCCACCCCCTCATCCACTCTGCCATGGCCACGGAGAAGTCCCCATGGAAAGGAGAGACGAGTGCAGATGAGGACATATAGGTGACGGACAGCGGGTCTAGGACAAGGAAGAGGCTGTGACAAGTCAGGGGACAGCAACTCACAAGGCGGCCGGCACTGGGTTAGCAGGAGCTGGCCCACCTTCCGGAACAGCCTGCCGAGCGGCGGGGGGAAGGCGAAGACGGGAGGGCTGTGGCAGGAGTGGGGAGGCAGGCGCTCGGGAGTGAAGCCCTGCAGAGTCGGTGAGCTCAGGGTCAGCCTTGGATAGGCTGGTTCCGGGGTCCCCAGGCCACCCTGGATGTCACCTCCTCGCCTGGGTGAAGAAGTCATCCTGGAGCAAGTGGTCCAGGCTGGGCCGCTCAGAGGGGTCGGGTGCCAGGAGCCTGGCAATGAGGCTGCGGGCGCTGGGCGACAGCTGGGTGGGCTCCGGGTAGTGGCCGTTTCGGATGTTCTGGTACATCTCTGACAATGGTGCCGCAGTGGCAAAGGGCGGCGTGCCGGTCAGAACCATGTACCTGGGGCCAGGTTGGGCGAGAGCTTTCACACTTTTATATTCACCTGCGAACGCCCCCCCTCCCCGTTCTCCCATCACTCTGCGGGGCTGCCTGCCTGTCTGCACCCTGCTTTCCCTGCACACACCTTTTATTTTTACTTTTTATTTATTTATTTATATTTTTTTTCGAGACAGGGTTTCTCCACGCAGCCCTGGCTGTCCCGGAACTCGATCAATCTGTGGACCAGGCTGGCCTGGAACTCACAGAAAGCCCTCTGCCTCGGCCTCCTGAGTGCCGGGATTCAAGGCCCCACCACGCCTGTCTCCTTTGAAATGCCTGTGTGTTTGTTTGCTTTTGAGGCCTGGATGCCTGATCTTCACGGCCTCACCACCCCAGTCCTGGGATGACAGCTGAGCACTGCGGTGCCAGGCTCCTGTGGTGAAGGCGATGGCAGCCAGGGCTTTGAGGCATGTGAGACCAGTGCTTTAACCAACCAAACCCTAGCCCCAGCCGCAGGCCCAGCCACAACCCCAGCCGCAGCCCCACTTTAATTTAATTGGCTCCCAAGACGGGACCAGAAACCCAAACCTGGCCATCCGGGCCTACGCTCAGTGGCTGGGGTGGTGGACAGCAGTGACCACCGCCAGCACACTGAGCGGTCTGAGTTCAAGGCCAGCCTGGTGTACACAGCCAGCTCCAGCTAGAGCTCACATGTGCGCCTGCATGCCCACCCATGCCTGCCCCTCCCGCTCGCTCCGGTCCCCTCCCTCCCCCCGCTTCCCCCCCCCCCCGACCGGCCCCCCGGGGCGGCACTCACAGGATGCACCCCAGAGCCCAGATGTCGGACTTGCAGGAGTGTCCTCGTCGGGACACCACCTCAGGAGCCTGGAAGCTGGGAGTCCCGCAGAGCACCCTGGGAGGGGGGAACCCTGGGAGATCAGGACGGGTTCCCAGGCCCCACGGAGGTGCCCCAGGGCCTCCGGGCCTTACCTGTGGCAGTGGCCGGCGGGCCCCACGCGGGCGGCCAGCCCCATGTCTCCTATCTTCACCTCCATGTTCTTGGTAAGGAAGAAGTTACCTGCGGGCGGAGGAGCGCGGCGTGAACCCCCGCCCTCCGCCCGCCCCCCCCACCCCCGGAAGTCCCTTCCTCGCGCTTACTGGGCTTCAGGTCTCTGTGCACGATGCGTTGATGGTGCAGGTAGCGCAGGCCGCTGACCAGGCCCCGGAAGTAGTAGCGCACCTCGGGCTCCGTCAGGGTCCGGCGCGCCTTCAGCACGTGAGCCAAGGACTGCGGGGGCACGGGGCACAGGGCTGAGGCTGGGTGGGTCCGGGCGGACGGGGTGGGCCCTCGTGGGGACGGGGGGCACCAAGGGGCACAGGCTCTCGGTGGCCTGAGCCATGCCCCACGGCCCCACACTCTCAAGCACCAGGGAGCGCTCACCGCTGCTCCGCACCTCCCGGCCTGGCTTACCCGGTGCCCACCACCAGGCCCCGCCCACGGCAGCCGGCCCCGCCCACACACCCGGCCCCGCCCACCTGGCGGCTACAGTACTCCAGCACCATGTACACGTGGTCGCGGTCGGCGAAGTGGGCGTGAAAGGCCACGATGTTGCGGTGGCGCAGGCGGCTATGCAGGGCGATCTCGCGCTCCACCTGCGTCCCCATGAAGGCCCCTCAGCCGCGGAGCAGGCGACGGGCCCCAGGCCCGGCTCGCTCCCAAGGAGGACGGCAGGGCTGCGTGTGTGTGTGTGTGTGTGTGCGCGTGCATGCGCCTATGTGTGTGCGCGCGAGCTTGTGTGTGCGCGTGTTTATGTGTATGTGTGTGTGTGTGAGGGAGAGACGGGCTGGGGGGGGGGTCTCACCTTCCCGCGCAGGCGCAGCCGCCCGGCCCCGGCCCTCGGCACCACCTTGAGGGCGAACACGGCGCTGGTGGACATGTCCGTGAGCTTGTAGCAGCGGCTGAAGGCGCCCTGAGGACAGTAGGCAGGTGTGGACAGCGGGCACGCCCGACGACACCCCCGGCCAAGACTCTGCAGCGGGCACACCCCGACCCCCACACCAGGGCAGAGACCCACGGCTCTGCCGGAGCGGGAGACCCGCGCGCTCTGCTGGACGGGAAGTGAGGGACCCACGACAGCCAGACACACACTGACATCCATGCCCCACCGGGACACACACACACACACACACACACTGACATCCACACACTGACATTCATTCCCCACCCGGACACACACACACACACACACTGACATCCATGCCCCACCCGGACACACACACACACACACACACACACACACACACACTGACATCCATGCTCCACCCGGACACACGCACTGACATCCATGCTCCACCCGGACACACGCACTGACATCCATGCTCCACCCGGACACACACACACACACACACACACACACTGACATCCATTCCCCACCTGGACACACACACACACACACACTGACATCCATGCCCCACCCGGATACACACACACCCGCACACGCCCCTCGCCCCTCACAGAACTTCCGCACACACCTGCAAACAGCACCCCTCGCTTGGCAGCCCCGCACAGCGACGCCTCCCCGCCGCGCTCCCTCACACGGCCGCACCCAGAGCCCAGACCGGCGCCCCCCAGACCTCTAGCACTCACAAACACGCGCACAACACGGCCCGCGCCCGGACACAGCACAGTGGCAGGCGCCCAGCGCGCAGACGCTAAACCCCGAGATGCACAAGAAACAAACTCGCGAGGCCCCGGGACCCGGCGCGGAGACGCAGAGGAACCCCCAGACGCACGGCTCCCACAGAGCTCCGCCCGGGCACCCCCGCCCAGGGCACAGCCTTTAGCCCGGGCGCGCCCCCGGCGACCCCCGGACACCGCCCGCGCACCCGACTCCCGTCGCTCGGACTCCCGAGCTCGACGCGCAGCGCCCTCCAGGGTCCAGCCCGCACACGCAGCCCCTGAGGGAGCAACCCCCGGCCGCAGCCGGGAGACGGAGCGGAGGGACGGCCGTCGCCGCGCGGGGAGCACCCGGGGACGCCGGGCGCCCGCGCGGGACACGCACAAGCCCGGCACACAGCGCGCTTCCCGCCTCGCCGTCCGCGCGGCCCGGACCCCAAACCCAGGGGTCCCGAGGCTCCGGCCGCGGTGCTCGCATTCCCGCCCTGCCCGACCCCCCCCCCCCCCGGCTCTCCCCCTTCCCGCGTTTTGAATCCGGGATGTGTGTGTACGCGCGCGCGCGGGAGCACCCACCTTGCCGATCAGCTTCCCGCGCCGGTACACGCGTCCGGAGCCCGGGTCGCGCAGGAAGGCGGCCACGAGCTGGCTCCGCCGCCGCCGCTGCGCCCGCGGCTCCATGTGCGGGGCGTGGGCCCGCCGTGCCGCCCGCGGCGCCGCCGTCTGGGCGCCCGCAGCCCGAGCCCGCCTTCCCGGGGAGCGGGGCGGGGCCTCCGAAGCCCGCGGCGGGGGCGGGACGCGGGGGCGGGGCCTCCGGACCCCGCGGCGGGGCTTCTGGCGCCAGCCAGGAGCCGGACCCCCGGCTCAGGTCTCCCGCGCTCGCTCGCCGCCCCGCGGCCCCCTGGGGCCTGTGAACAGCACGGCCTCCGCCCACCCGGGGAAACCGAGGGCCCGGGAGCTCAGCGGCTTCCTTCCCGCCCCGGGATTCCCTCTGGGGTTTGCCGGAGGCAGCGCGTCCGGCTGGGTCCTCCCTGCTGGAGAGACCTGTGGGGCCATGTCCCCTTGGGAAGGCTCGGCGGGAGTCAGAGAGGGCAACGGGACCAAAAACGCAGGGCTGTGGGCAGAGTGGGGCTCTCTGGTGTGGGGGGCCACGGAAGACATCGCGGCCAGGATGAGGGGCAGATGGTGGGCGTGAGAGGGCGACGCTGGCTCCTGTGGCCGAATGAGCCCTGACCAAATGGCGATTGACGCTCGGGTGGGGCTGACGAAGAGGTAGCCTGGAGCCTAGGGACTTTAGAACCTCAGGCTACCTCATCCCTGCCCACCGCTCACATCGCCCCCAGCCCACCCTCGCGCCCAATGCAGCTGTTCCTGCACCCCAAGGACCTGGCCTCCCGGGCCCCGCCCCCGTGTGCCAGGTGGGAGTCTCAGTCACAGAGCCAGGCCGGCACAGGGCCATCTGCCTCTAGTATTAGTCCCCGAATGCTACCTTACGTAACACGATAAACGGGGAGGGATTAGCCTGACTCCGTGGCTGGATTCAGGCGATGGAATTTTCCAGAGCCAGAATTTGGAAGCTGGCCTGGCCCGTGCCGCTGTGGGGGAACAGGAAACACCCCTTGAGTGCGCCAAAGCCTTGGTGTCCTCCCCAGGGAGCACGGGGTGAGCTGAGTGCAGCTCATGGGACTAGGCTGATGCAGCTTACTGTCTGCTGTCTCCAGAGCTGGAGTGAGGGTCTCCAGTTGCTCAGAGGCCAGAGCTGCAGCCAGAGAGCCCAGGACCCCTGCTAAAGGGGAGGAGGTGGGAGGGACGGAGGATGGAGCCCGGCACCCAGTTCCGACTCCTTAGCAGACCTGTCTTCCTGTCTTAGCTCCATCCATTGTTGGCTGAACACCTTCTGTGTTTGCTACACAACTTTGGGTTGGTTGAGGGCCTAATTTGTGCCAATTTCTGGTGCTCCCAGATAGTCCAGCCTCTATAAAAGGACGTGTGTAATAAGCTGTAAAGAGCCAGGCGGTGGTGGTAAGACTTTAATCCCAGCACTCTGGAAGCAGAGGCAGGCGCACCTCTGAGTTCAAAACCAATCTGCTCTACAGAGCGAGTTACAGGACAACACAGAGAAACCCTGTCTTGGGGGGAAAATACTTGAAAAAAAAAAAAAACAACACTACAAGGAATTGGTCCAAGGTTCAAGCACACTAAGAAAGAAGAAAGCCTTTTTGGCCTGCTGAGATGCTCAGTGTGTGTGTGTGTGTGTGTGTGTGTCTGTCTGTCTGTCTGTCTGTATGTGTGTGTCTGTGTGTGTGTCTGTGTGTGTGTGCGCGCGTGTGCACTTGCCTCAGAGGCCTGATGGCCTGAGTTGGATTCCTGAGACCCACAGTGAAAGGAGAGGACTGACTCCCACGTGTGTGTCAGGCCGCCCACATGCTGCCATCACAAACACAGTAACAATGACAAATGTTAAAAGGCATTGCAGGGTGCAAACCAAACCTTCCAGTGCCTTCTTCCGGGATGCGCTCCAGGGTGAGATGCCATTCATACCCCAAGTGGCAGGCAAGGTAACGGGTTCAAGGAGGCTCAAGCCACTCTCCCAGCACGGCTTCCAGGTGGGGCAGACCCCAATGTCTGGCAGCTGCGTTTTGGTCCCCTGGCTTCCTGCCCCAGGGAGCTGGGACAGCTCCGGTGGGTGGCTGAGTCCACAGAATAACAGGAGAAACGGAGTTCCTGGCCTGCAGCCCTGCGGCAGCGTGAGAGAGCAGCTGACTCTCTCTCTTGCCTGGCTGCTCCTGGGGCTTCAGGCTGAGTGAGGCTGCACCTGTACCCAGCTGAGGAGGCACACCAGACTCCCCAGCCTGCCTGCCCATCCCAACCTGCCCCCACACTAATCCTGGCTCTCCTGCAAGATCTTCGGCAATACTGGGAGATGGAGGGATTGCAGGAAGGATTTGGGGTCCTCTTTGGGGTGGTGAAAAATGTCCCCAAGGCTTCTGAGCAGTGGGCTAGGAAGGTATGGGGTGTGGGCTTCGTCCTCACGATAAGGTTAGGAGGGCTGTGATCTCAGCTGCTCAGGAGGCTGAGGCAGGAGGGCTGTGAGTTTAAGCTAGCTTCGGTTACTCAGTGACTTCACTCTGTGTCAGCTGACACCCAGTCTCACATTGATGTCCAGGCAGCAATGGTCGTGTCCATGAATGGATGAGGGTGGTAAGGCCTACCCACATACTGGAATATCACGCAGCCTTGAACAGGAGCGAGATTCTGCAGCCATAGCATGCAGGGCCCGTAGGACATGGTGCTCAATGAGAAGACCCAGATGCAAAAGGCCATGACAGGAAGTGTTCAGAGCAGAGCAATCCGGAGACAAGAAGTGGATTTGTGGGTGCTGGCGACTGCGAGTGCTGAGCTCACACTGAATGGCAACAGAGCTTCAGGAGGGGAGATGGGAAGACTGGAGACAAGCTGTGGGGACAAATCCACCAACTGTGGATGAGCTTCACGTCGCTGAGCCAAGCACTAAAAAGAAAGAAACACTCAAGCAGCCCAGGCTGGCCTTGAACTCCTAATCCTCCCTCCGGTCTCGTCGTCCTGAGTGTTGCTGGATGGCAGGTGTGGCAAAACCTGGCCGCCTTCCCTGAGCACCTGCGGCCATGGCCTTAGGCGTCACCTTCGCCCTGGCGGCCCACCCCCAGCACCCCAGTCTGCAGCGTCCCCAGGCCCAGCCCCCATTCCTCTCATCGCTGTCATTTTGCTGACCTGAGAGAAACTCCTGAGGCTCAGCAGATTTCTCTGGAGAAGTCTTGGGAAGCGATGCTCAAAATGCGTGCTGCAGGTGAGGGGGTGACGCTGAGACTCCCCAGAGGCCCTCGAGGTGGCTGGGCCTCCCAGCCACATGACTGAGGAACCGCTCCTCGTCCCTCTCCGCGTGGCTGCCCCCGTGAGTCCTCAGCCGCTCACAGTCCCCAGAGACAGAGCGGCCAGCCCGGGAGGCAGGAGGTAAACGTCCATCCCAGCACTCCAGACACCCCACGTGACCCGCGTGAGGGGGCGTGCTGCCCGCCTGGGAAGTGGCTTTGGCTGTGGCGGTGGGGGCAGCCTGACAGCACCGACCCCTCCCTCCCAGTCTCACTTGGACCCTCGGATGCCAATCTAGAGAACCAGGCCGAAGCCGGCTGGCCCTGGGGACCACTGAGGCCCCAGCCCAAACGGGGATTCTGAGAACTGGGTGGACTGTCTCCCAGAAAGAGAGGACCAGAGGGACGCCTCGCCCTGAACCCGACCCCACTGGCCCAGGGTGTAAACCCGTCTCAGATCGCCAGGTTGCTCTTGAAGGCGTGGCTGAGGTGCGGAGAGGCCCCCCTGCCCTTCCACACCCCCTCCCATCCCTCCTCTCTCTTACTGCAGTCTTCTGTGAGTACCCGAATCCACAGCAAACCTAGCCCACCCCAGGGCCTTGGCACACAGACTCACATCTCCACCCAGCACACTTGGCATAGACCTTTCCAGGACAACCCGGTATCCGTAGACAGAAGCCATTACACGGCTGCCCTGTCCACGTGCTGGAATGCCATACAGCCATAACTGGGGTGAGGCTCTGGCACAAGTCCTGGATGGAGGGTCAAGAACATAATTGCTAGCCAGGCAGTGGAGGAGGAGGAGGAGGAGGAGGAGGAGGAGGAGGAGGAGGCAGGAGGTGGTGGTGGAGGCGCATGCCTTTGATCCCAACACTTGGGAGGTGGAAGCCGGAGGATGTCTGTGGGTTCGAGGCCAGCCTGGTCTACAGAGTGAGTTCCAGGACAGCCAGGGCTACACAGGGAAACTGTCTCAAAACAAACAACCAAAGAACATAATTCCTATTGCTGACTGGGTCTACCTGAGTTTTTCTTAAGTTTTATAGTTTTTATTACGTTTTAATTACATGTGTATCTGGATACAAATCTGTGCTTACAGTCCTTTCTGAGAGCCCCAGAGCTGGGGTTATGGGCAGTTGTGAGCTACACAACGGGGGACTGGGAGCTGAACTCATGTCCTCTGTAGGAGCCGGGAAGCTTTTTGAGCTGTCTGTCCAACGGGTCCCTGTTTGTGTGGGCTTTTTCTCTTATTCTTTGTTCTATGTTTGTTTTTAAGACAGGGTTTCTCTGTGTAGCCCTGGCTGTCCTGGAACTCACTCTGTGGAACAGGCTGGCCTTGAACTCCCAGAGATCTGCCTGCCTCTGCCTCCCGAGTGCTGGGATTTGAGGGGTGCACCACCATGGCCTGCCCAGACTCTTCTTCACGGAACGTGTTTGCCCTCAGAGTGGGTTCTACCTGCAGCTTCAAGGTCTCCTAGGTTGCTGTGCTGCTCCTGCTCCAGGGCCATGTTCCTGCTGACAGCGTCTGTGTCCTCAGGGGACCTGCGTCCTTGGTGCCACCGAGCAGAAGTGGGACTCCTGCAGCAGAGGCCTCTCCCCTCGTCCTTTCTCTTGCCAGACATGATATTGACCTCTGAACAGAGACACTGATCGACCTGCTGAGCAGGGGGCTGTGTGGACATCGGAACTGGCCGGGCTTCTGCAGCAGCGATCCATTTTTGTCTGCGTGGGTCTTTTTGCTAATGGCAGGGAAACAGCTGAGTGTTGGGGGACATGGGAGGCGGGGAATGGGGATGGTGGGAGAAGAAAGGGGATGAGCGAGGCATGGTGACACGCCCCAAAACTCAGGAGGTAGAAGCAGGCCGATTCAAAGTTTAGGGTCAGGGTCATCCTTCACTACAGAAGGAGTTCAAATCCAGCCCGGGCTACCCCCAGCACCCCGGCACGGGGTGACCTAGACAGTTTGGGTCTTGATTCAGTCTCCTCATCCCTGCACGATGGGCCAGCTGGGAGCCTCAGAGAGGCACAGAGTCTAGGCAGCAGTGAGCGGTCCCCAGTGTTGTTGGGAGGCGGCAGGGAGCATCCTAGCACCAGGCCGCACGGCCTCAGGGACCTCAGGCGCCAGGGCACCACGAGGTTCAGGTGTCAACAGGCCTGCCAGTCCTCCTTCCTCACTCTGGACAGTCCAGAGCCCAGGCCGGCCTGGAACTCAGTCTGGAGCCAGAGACGACTCAGAACCCCTTATCCATGCCTCGGCCCTCCCGGGTTCTGAGGTGTCAGGTCGCTCTGCTAAGGGCTTTGCAAGCCCTTAGCAGGTGCCACGCTCTTGTTTTGCTGGGACGGGGTTTCATGTGCCCAGGCTGGCTCAAACATCCTCTGTAGCTGAGGATTGCCTCAAACTCCTGATCCTCCTGCCTCCACGCGTCCGTTTGCTAGGATGACAAGTGTGTGTGGCCACGCCCACTCGTACCCTCTTGGTAAACGCTGACACGCCTGAGACAAGCCGCGGCTCATCAGCCCAGGGCCCTGGCCATACAGAGGGCCAAGGTCCCCACTACGCCCTGTCCTCTGCCACCATCCCATCCTGGCACCAGCCTCGGCGAGTGGGTCCTGGAAGAAGCTCGTCCGAGGGTGCGGACCTGCGCTGTCCCCAGCAGGCTGCGGTCACGGGAGCCGGTTACTAACGAAGCTCCGCAGAGCCGCTGCGCCCTCTGCTGACCGGACGCGGGACTGCAGGAGGCGCGCCAGGGCCGGCTGTGCGCGCAGCACGCGCTCCTGCAGGGCTCCGCGCCTGCTTTCCCGCCACAGAGACTGCTGTAGCGACTCCGAGGGAAGAGCCGCGTCCACCGGGCACACCCTCTTCAGGGCACAGCGCCTACTGTAGGCAGTGGCTGTTGAGCAGAGCGCCTGCTGTATACCGTCCCTGTAAGGGAGAGGGCCTGTTTGTATGCGCACCAAGCCAGGCACAATGCCAGCTGTACGCGCACCCTGCAAGACAGTACTCCCTGTATCCACGTATTACGGAGGGCACGGTGCCTACTGTCTACCTCCCCTCCGTGCCTGCCCTAGTACGCACTCCCTGCGGAGGATAGCACCGCCGTAAATCTGTGTCTGCTGTGTGCCCTCCGTGCAGAGCACACGCCTACTGTATACCATCCCAGCAAAAACAGGGGGCCTGCTGCAGGGACCCCCAGACCCACTTCGTCTTTGCTGAGGGCCCTTCGTTTCCCAGCAGGACTATGGGATTGTTCCTAGTTCTCGGACCGACCCTGGCTTGGCCTGTTCGCTCCCTGGCTCGTGCAGAGGTTGCCTGTTCACGAGGGCTCCTCCTGATGTCCGCGCCAGGCCTTACACCTTCCCTTCGGTCAGATGACGGGCATCAGAAGCCGGGCGGATGCCCCGAGCAGCCTCCTCCCCACGCTGGGACTGGCCGCTCTGCCCACCCATATTTGCGCACAGCGGCTGGCGAACTGGCACTGAGTGGCTGTGATCTGCGATGCATCCCTTGCTAGCCCCTGGCCGGCAGACTGTCCCGAAGCAGGTGTATACAGCAGGCACTCTGTGCCCTGCGTGGAGTAATTACTTCAGGCAATCTGCTTGCCAGGGAGGACGTACCCCAGGCATTGTGCCCTGCGAGGAAAGCGTCGGCCGACCGGGGTCAGCCCCGTGGGCTTCCTAGAGGAGGGAAGTTCAGCACCCAGGAACAGCAAGGCTGGCACAGGACCCATCATCTCAGTGCCACGACCTTCCTCCCGGCTGCCGGGGGGTGCTACGGACGCGGTCGGAGTGTCCTAAAAGAGACGGCTCAGAGGTTAGGAGCACTGGCTGCTCTTCCAGAGGTCCTGAGTTCAATTCCCAGCAAAGACATGGTGGCTCACAGCCATCTCTAGTGAGATCTGGTGCCCTCTTCTGTACATGCACACAGAACAGTGTATACGTAAATCAGGTACCTGGCATGGGGAAACTGAGGCGGAGGGCTGGAGGCCAGAACCAGGCAACAGAAGCCGCCCTGGAGCCTAGGCCTGAAGGGCGGGACCGGGTGGAGCATTGGTGACGGCAGCGCTCGGGAATGTGCGGCAGGGAGGGTCCCTCCGCCCCCAATGGGCGTGCGGGGCCTCGTGAGGGGGTGCTGGGGACCCGGGTGGGGAGTCCGGTTACGGAGGAGAGACGCGGATCAGGCTGGGGAGTGCCCGTTGCAGGGGCGGTGAAGACCGAGTTGGGATCCCTGGGATTGTCGGGATAGGGCGAGGAGCCTGGGTTGAGCGGGTGAGGAGGACGAGGTTAAGGAGCCTGGTTGCTAGGTGATACGGAGCAGGACGAGGTACTCAGGATGGGAGGGTGCCCTGGTGTGCCCTACCCCACCCAACATCCCAGCTCTGCGCGCCTTTCCCGGCCCTGAGAGCGGCGCCCGGAATAGCAGCCCGGTCCCCCCGCGCCCCGCCCCGCGGCTGGACCTCCCAAGGTCATTGGCACCCGGGATACCAGGACCAACGCCGGGCGCCCAGCGCTGCCGGACGCAGGTCAGTCCCCTGCTGCAGCTCCAGGCCCAACGCATGCGCCCCTTCCCGCCGCACGAGGGCGCCCCCGGCCTGCGCCCTCGGTGACCCCAGCCTGGGCGCGCCTGGGAGGCCGGGGTGGGAGGGACCGACTGAGTTTCCAGTCCCGCACCTCGGGGCTCCGCCGCTTCCGCCAGTCCCTGGGGCTTCCCAGAGCAGCCTGGACGTACCGCCTTGGGCTCTGAGCAGCTGGTAAGTCCCTCTCCTCATCCTGCCACTATCCCGCTGGTGTGGAGCGCAAGCAGTGATCTTTAGGATGGTAGTGAGTTTGGGGGTCGCACTTCCTCTGGGGTGGAAATGAAACTCAGAGGACCGGTTTGCCTGGTGACTGGAAAGTGCTTTGACAGGCATGGGTAGGAGGCCCCCCACAATTGGGGTTGGGGGATAGCCAAGTCTCCTCCCCCCTCCTCTCTTCCTTCCCGGGCCAGCGCAGCCTCTGGGGCCGCAGAGGGAGGGGTCCAGCGGATGTCTCAGGTCCCGAGGTGTCTAAAGGGTAGAATGACAACCGGGGAGACCCTGGCTCCGGTCACGCTGGGGGACCCTGGCCTTGCCCCCTCTTCAGGTATCCGGAGCCTGGCTGGGCTGCAGGAGTGCCCGTGTGCCCTTCAGAGCACCTGGCCTGGGCCCCACGCGCTTTGGTTCCCTGTCCTCCTGGCTTGTGCTGCAGGCCAGGATCACGAGGAGGGTGTGGGCCCGGAATGACTTCATCTGGGCCCTGCAGATGGGGAAACTGAGGCCTCCACTCAGCCCCACCCTGCTCCTTTTCTCTGCAGACCCGCCGGGCACCTCAGCCCACACCCTGGCAGATGTGGCCATGACGCACAGGCTGGAAGGAGGCCAGGTCAGCCTGCCCCGCGCCTGCCATAGGGGGATCCCCTTAAGCTGTGAATGGGGTGTAGAGGGCCCCCAGAGGCTGGGGTGCAGCTTGGAGGGGATCACCGATTCTCTCCAGAGTTTTGGAAGGAGCCCCCACTGGCTCTCCCTTCCACAGGGTCTCAGAGGCTCATGGACTGAGTCCTGTGGGCTTTCACTGCACAGATGGAGAAACTGAGGCCTGGAGAAACGGAATGGTTGTCTCCTGGCAACCCGGGAAGGCATGAATACTATCCTTTAAAGGAGTCCCTCAGTCCTTGTCATTAGGTGTGCTTTTACAGAAGAGCACGCTGCCAATACTAAGAGCAGATTAAGCTGGGTACGTGGCGGCCCAGGCCTGTGAACCCTGACCCAGGAGGCTGAGGCAAGGGATGTCCCAGAGTTTGAGCCTAACCTGTGCACAGATCAAGACCCTGTTTCAAAAAATCAAACAAACAGAAAACAGCAGCAGCTGCCAGACCCTAGGACAAACGCTTAGCCAAGTCTACTGTCCCTGAACTAGGAGAGGAAGGAAGGTCATGAGTTCAAGGTAATACTCAGCTACCTAAGAAGTTTAAGATCAGCCTGGGCTACGAGACCCAGCCTCAATAAATAAATAAATAACAGCGGTGTGACCCTTTAATCCCAGCTTTGGGGTGCAGAGGCAGTCAGGTCTCTGTGAGTTAGAGACCAGCCTGGTCTACACAGGGAATTCCTGGCTAGCCTGGACTACAGAGTTAGACAGTGTCTCAGATAAACAAACGGGGAGCTAGAGAGCTGCTCAGGGTTCAGGGTCTCCTCTTGCCCTTTAAGGGAATCCCCAAGCGAGTGGTCCCCAGTACCCGTGCCAGGTTGCTAACTACTGTGACTCAGCTCAGCTGGGATTTGACGCTTCTATGTGTGTGCATGTGCGCATGTGTGCGTAAATGCATATTTATACATATTATATACATGTACGACTTTTTGAGACAAAGTTTCTCTGTGTAGCCCTGGCTGTCCTGGAACTCTGACTGTGGTCCAGGCTGGTCTAGAACACAGAGATCCGCCCGCCTCTGCCTCCCAAGTGCTGGGATTAAAGTTGATAGTATCTTTCTAAAAATAAACTTTGAATAAACAACAACACATAATGTTCCTAGTCCCCCAACCATGTGCCTGACCTGAGCCAATACCCCCCAAAGGCTTTCCGGGAGGGGGCGGGGCTGCTGTTACCTCATCTCTTTTTAGAGACGAGAGGGCACCGAGACGTTTAGCCACGACTGGAGATCACACAGCCAGCCAGGGCTGAGATGGCAGTCCGCCCTGGTCCCGCTGACCACCACCTCCTGGGACCCCCGTGCTCCCCCAGAGCACACGTCTTCCTGCCTCTTCTGCTCTTCCTGTGGAGCCTCCTGAGCTGCGGTTTGAGGGGTGCTGCTCAGGTAGGAGGGTGAAGGGGCGCGGGGAGCACGTGGGAAGCTCTCCTCCGGGCTGACCGTCCTCTCTATCCTCAAGTAGGGTCCGGGGGAGTGGACGCCGTGGGGGTCGTGGAGCCGGTGTTCCAGCTCCTGCGGCCGGGGCGTCTCGGTGCGCAGCCGCCGCTGCGTCCGGTGAGCACCCCCACCCCGCCCTCGGGCGCGCCCTCGGCCTGCCCACACACGCAGCGCAGCGTGCCCTTTAATCCCACGGAGCCGGCTGGAATGCGGGTGGGGCTGGTGGGGGCGGAGCGGGTGATAGGAGGGGGTCCCCGAGAGGGGGGGTCCTGTGACACTCGGGCCACCCCGTTTCTCTGCAGACTCCCCGGGGAGGAGCCTTGCTGGGGGGACAGCCATGAATACCGCCTGTGTCAGATGCTGGTAGGCGCCCCCAGCGTGCCCTGCACCCTCCTGCTTGGCCACGCCCACCTGAATACCCCTCCTGGGTCGCCCCGTCTCAGCCACCCACCATCTCCTCTCCCAGGACTGCCCCCCAGGCGCCATGCCCTTCCGGGACCTGCAGTGTGCTCTCTACAATGGCCACCCTGTCCTGGGCACCCAGAACACCTACAGATGGGTGCCCTTCCATGGTGGTGAGTGTGGCCTCCTGGGGTTAAAAGGAGAAGGAGGACCGCGGAAGGAGTTAATAGCCTGCGAGGCGGGTGTTGGGATGGGGTGTTAAAGCATAGGTAGGAGTCGGTGGAGGACGAAGCCGGCCCTTATCCACGGGGTCAAACTCCAGGCTGGGAACTGACTTGGAGTTTTATCCAGAGGCCAACAGTTTTCAGACTGATCCCACTAACAGGAAATGTTGTCGCACGGAGCTGAAAATAGCAGCTTATATAACTGGGTGCCCCGGGCAGCCCGGCTCCAGATTGAAGGGAGACAGGCAGCTTCAGCCGAGGGCAGGGGTCAGAGAAGGCCAGCCCAGAGCTCCAAGCATTCCATCACAGGGTCCCCCAGGCTGGCCTCGTCCCCAGGGGTAAGGCTGTGCGCCGTGGGTCTCACGCGACAGGCAGGGGAAACTGAGGCACGCTGTAGGCCGGTGGTACACTCAGGCTCCAGGTTTACTGAACCAGAACTGGAAAGCAGTTTTATTGGGCCTGGATGGGGAGGTCAGGGCCTGGAGGGAGGGTGTCGGAGGTGTAGCCTGGAAGAGACAGAAGTGGAGAGATGGGCAGCCCGGCTCGTTGGCACGCTCTTGTAATCCCAGCACTGGGGAGCCAGAGGCAGGAGGATCTCAGAGTTCGAGGCCAGCCTGGTCTACACAGGGCGTTCTAGGCCATCCAGGGATGTGCAGAGAAGCCCTGCCTCCAGGAAGGAAGAGCGCGAGCGAGCGCAAGCACGGCCTGGAGAGGGGAGGATAGCAGGGGTCCCCGAGGAGGGCAGAGCCGGGAGGTCCTGGGCAGGGCTGGCATGTGTAGGCCCGGCCTGAGCCTCAGTGAGCTGGGCACAGGGACGAAGACCCGACTCACCACTCCTCCCGCCCTCAGCGCCCAACCTGTGTGACCTCAACTGCCTGGCTGAGGGCCACGCCTTCTACCACAGCTTCGGCCGCGTCCTGGATGGCACCCCCTGCACCCCGGGGGCCCAGGGGCTCTGCGTGGCGGGCCGCTGTCTGGTGAGAACCCTGCCCACCACGCTTATTTCCTTGCAGACCGCCCCCCCGTGACATAGGGGGGGTGCCACGGGGGGATGCCCTTCAAACTGCATCCAGTGACATCAGTGTCCCACAGCCACGCTCCTCCCGCCATCCAGGCCCCGAGCACGGCTGGGGCTTCCGAGGCCCCGCCCATTCGGCTCTAGGCTCCACCCACCCTCGTACGGGCCGCTCCTGGCTCCTCCCATAGGCTTTCCTCTCCGCCCAGGCTCAACCAGACGAAGTTTTCCAGGCTCTAAACACCCTTTAGGCCCCGCCCACCCGCAGCCCCGCCCACCCTGACTCAGTGTCCCCTCTACCCCGGCAGAGCGCCGGCTGTGACGGGGTTCTGGGCTCCGGCACCCTCGAGGACCGCTGTGGCCTCTGTGGGGGTGCCAACGACTCCTGCCTGTTCGTGCAGCGCGTTTTCCGCGACGCCGGTGACTGCCCCGTCCCTCCCCAGCGCATGCGCTTGACGAGCACCGTGGAGAGGCGTGTTCCTTTAACGAGGCTGGCGGCCGGGAGCCGCAGCCCTCGCTGATTGGCCAGGCCCAGGCCCCGCCCCTCGAGCCCTTCCTCTTGATTGGCCTCCGGCGGAGCGTCCCGTCCTCCCTCGAAGAGATGCGGTTTTTAACCCCTTCCTCGCCCTGCCCCTTGGCGGCGTCTCATGTAATCTGCAGCTGCCGGTCCCTGCGCGCACTAGCGCACCCAAGGCGCGCCTCGCCACCGCCAGCCCCAGAGCATCCCTAGCCCCGCGCACCCCAGAGCGGCTCTCGCCCGTGTCTCCCAGCGCACCCCTTCCCCGGGTACCCCCGCGCGCGCCGGCGCATCCCAGGCAGCCCGGCCGCGCCACACCCCAACCTCCCGCCTGCCTCAGGTGCCTTCGCCGGCTACTGGAACGTGACGCTGATCCCCGCGGGCGCCAGGCACATCCGCGTGGCCCAGCGCAGCCGCAACCACCTGGGTACCGCGGGGCGCCCGCTGGAGCCGAGCCGGGGCGCGGGAGCGGGCGGTCCCCGCGGGCGCAGCCTGACTGGTCCTTTGCAGCGCTGGTGGCCCGGGACGGGCGCTACGTGCTCAACGGTGACGGGGCGCTCAGCCCGCCCGGCACCTACGAGGCCGCGGGCACCCGCGTGACCTACACCCGCGGCGCGGGCCCGGAGGAGACCCTGCAGGCTGCCGGCCCCACCTCCCAGGAGCTCCTGCTGCAGGTGCGCGGGCGGGGCGGCGGGGCGCAGGCGCGAGCCGGGCTCGGCCCGCGGGAGGGGCGGGGCTGACGGGACGCGGGGGCGGGGCCAGGGGCGGGACTGAAAGGGCTCGGCGGGAGGGGCGGGGCTGAAAGGGCTTGGTGGGCGGGCCCGGAGGCGGGCCCGACAGGGCTCGGCGCGCGGGGGCGGGGCTGGGCGCCGGAGGGACGGGGCTGGACTCGGCGCGCGGCAGGGGCGGGGCCGAGGCCCGGGCCGCCAGCTCCGTGCTCCCCGCAGGTGCTGCTGCGGGAGCCCAACCCCGGCGTGCACTTCGAGTTCTGGCTGCCCCGGGAGAGCTACGGCCCCTTCCAGGCTCGGGCGCAGGCCTTGGGCTGGCCCCTGCGGCAGCCTCAGCCCCGGGAGGTGGAGCCGCCGCCCGCGGAGACCGCCGTGGCCCCCGAGGCCAGCCCGGCCCGGGTTGCATCGCTGGCACCAGGTCAGGCGGGGGACGGTGGAGACGGTCGGGCAGGGGCGAAGGGGCGAGGCCCGAGCCACTCTCGACAACCCTCCCCCCGCCCTGTTCCCCTACAGACACCTGCGGGCCGTGTCCCGACAGCCGCGGTCGTGCTCACCGCCTTCTCCACTACTGCGGCAGCGACTTCGGTGAGACCCCTGACCTTTGGCCCCTCCCACAGACCCCAGTGATCTCTAACTCCTCCCGGACGGTAGCTCCGGTCCCCAGCGTTGCCCTCAGCTGGCCCTCGGTGTCCCCCTCGCAGTATTCCAGGCGCGTGTGCTAGGCCGGCACCGCCAGGCGCAGGAGACCCGCTATGAGGTGCGTGTCCTGCTCATCTACAAAAACCGCACCCCGCTGCGCTCTCGAGAGTATGTGTGGGCGCCAGGCCCCTGTCCCTGCCCCTCGCTGGCCCCCCGCCGGGAGTACCTGTTGGCTGCCAGGCGGCTCGTCAGCCCCGATGGCACACAGGACCGGCTGCTGCTGCCTCACGCTGGCTACGCCCGGCCCTGGAGTCCGGCAGAGGACAGCCGAGTCCGCCTGGCCGCCCGGCGCTGTCCAGCCTGAACCCCTGGCGCTTGGACCCTCGCCAGCTCGTCCCGGTGTCCTGGCTGGCCTGGAACTCGCCGTGTAGACCAGATTGGCCTCGACGTCACAGATGCCCCTGACTTTGCCTCCCAAGTGAGTGCTGGCTAGAATGGAAGGAGCTCCCTAGCTGAGGACTTTCAGGAGCATCACAGTCCTGGGCCGCCTTTCCACTAAGCGACTTCTGTCGGTCGCTTTAAAAATTACCATTGGGGGCTGGAGAGATGGCTCGGTGGAAGAGCGCTGACTGCTCTTCCAGAGGACCCAGGTTCAATTCCCAGCACCCCCCTGGCGTCTCACGTCTGTCTGCAACTCCTGATCCAGGGGATCCAACACCCAACATACGTGCGGTCAAAACACCAATGTGTATAAAATAAAAATAATTATAGAAATCACTCTTACGTTTTGCGAGAACGTGGAAAAGGAGCAACCTCCGGGGCACACTCGTATTCAGCTGGAGTGACTTGGGCCGCCGCTGTGAACACCCCATCTCTTCCTGCTCGGCGCTGCCCTCAGCCCTCTGCTGTGAGTTCTTTTCCGCTTCTGTGTAGGTGTCTGTCCTCAGAGAACCATCCCCAGCGGTGTGTGCCTTCCTCTGGGTCCTAGCTCTGTCACGCGCTCTAACCGGTCCTGGGGGCCACCTGGGGCTGGAACCCAGAGGCCCTCGGACCTGGGACCCTCAGCCTTGTCCTTTCTCTGGCCTCTGGGGCAGCGTGGGTTGCCTCTCCCTTCTGAGGGCCTTGGCTTTCTGCTCTCGAGTGCTGGGGGGGCACGGCACTGGCCTGGGATAAGCAGGGGGTCGCTTTGTAACGGGGCTTTCCCTGGCAGTCTTTCGTGGTCCTGGGGTGCTGGGAGCACCAAAATCTCCCCAACCCCACACGGTGCAGCTGGGGTCTACAGGAACGTTGAGTCCTAGCGCCCCCTGGCGGCTGGACCAGGTATTCCCAGGGGCAGGCGGCAGGCCTGGGGATCTCACATGGAAGGTCCAGGACAGGGTCATCTCTGACAGGGTCCCGGCACTGAACCCTGTGCACAGGACTTAACAAGTAGCTCAGAGTAGCGGGAAGGCGTAGGTGGTACTCGGGTGAGGCTGTTGGGCTCCCCCAAGCCAGAAGCTGTCGCACTGGCGTGAGCCTGGGTCCTACTGAGATTCAACCGTAAGTGGAGACAAAAACCACGAGACGGCAGCTTGCTGTCCCGGGCCTGTGATCCCAGAACTTGGGAGCGGAGGCAGGAGGGTCATCAGGAGTTCAGGGCTGTCTGGTAGACTTAAAGAGTCTTACTTTTGCCTAAAAGTAAAAGGCGGAACTGAGGTTGAGGCTCCGGGGAAGGTGGCTGCTAGACTGAGGACCAGATCCCAGGACCTGCCTATAAAGCTGAGCGCACATGCTCACGAAGGATCGCCGGGGCTGACGGCCAGCCCAGCCAACCCCGTGCTTTCCAGGGACAGTGAGATGGAGAGCCATTAAGGTCCCACATAGCCCAGGCTGAGGGTGATCTTAGAGTCCAGATCCAGACCCATACCTAGGTTATCTGTGGTTTAAATTAACAGCCAGGCCAGTGTGGGGAGCTGAACGTTTGCTCTTCCTTCCCTTCCCCCACACCTGGGTGGACACCTCGGCGGGGAGGAGTGCTGCGCTCGTTTCAAAACTCAATTTTATTTGGGGTATTTATGGTCCCACCTCTCCTCCACCAGCCCTTTAACCCTAGGAGAGAGAGAAGGGGCACAGACCCCTTTACTCTCCTGGCTATTTAGGGTCGACGGGTTCTTTGGGGTCTCTACCAATCTCTGCCAATAGCAAAGGCGGCCAGCAGGCTCCTCCGTCTGTCTCCTCCAAGCCGCTCTGCCACAAAGCACCTCCCCACCTCCATGTCTCTCCAAACCACCACATTGTCTGTCTCTGGTCTCTCCAATCTGCCACACCTCTTTCTGGGCACTTTATGTCCTTCAGAGTCCTAGACCGGGCCCCTCTCCCTGCTGAGTGAGGCAGTTATCAGCTGTGGACAAACTAAAGCCCAAACTACAATCCCACAAAAACATATTTACATGACATAACTGAGTTTTTAGAGAAACCCAAACCTTTACAGAGGAGCTATTGCCAGTTTCCTTTGGAGCCCCCCCCACACACACACACAGAGCACCCCCCTGGCCATACGTGCTTAGACCACATTTTCAAAGCAGCTGCTGCAAACCCTGTCTCTAGTGCCCAAGGGGGACAGCACCCCGGGACCAGGGTTGGGAGGGATTCATAACTGCTCTGCAGCCTTCTAGAGCAAATGCCAAAGCGGGGTCCCTCTGCCTTCAGGCTGCCCTCCTCTCCTGTTCCCAGTGCTCCCTTCTCCAGGAACAAGGGCTCGCTCCTCCAACGTCAGGCCCCACCCTGTGCCAGGGCCTGGCATACCTTTGAACAGCAGCTTCTGTTGCCCCTGGAAAACAGTCTTCAGGCCTCACTTTTTATTACTTTTTTTTTTTTTTTTGAGACAAAGTCTTACTGTATAGACCAGGCTGGCCTGAACTCACCACATAGCCCTGGCTGGCCTGGAACTTGCTGTGTAGACCAGGCTGGCCTCAGATTCCTCCTGAGTGCTGGGATTAAAGACCTGTGATACTGAAGGCTTCCTGTAGCCTAGGTTAGCCTCAGACTCCCTACACAGCAGAGGATGGCCTTGAACTAACGGATGCTTTGAGCCCAATACCTTCCCCTTCTGCTCTGAATGTACCAGTGTTGGGGGGGGCACCTGGACTGCTGACCTCCAGGCTGTTGTCTCCTGGGAATCCTGTTGGAAGCACAGAGTCACTCGTCCCTAGCAGATCCTTGCAAGGGAGAGCCTGGGCTACTCAAGACTGTACGGGACAAAGTCTCTCCCAGAAATCAGTGGTCCAGTATTTGGGAACACTGTACCCCACCTGCCTAGGCGGAAGTGTCAAGAGCTGCCCTCCAACATGACCTGCTTGGCACTCCTCCTGCATCCTCTCTGAGCAAAGCCCTGGGACTCCAATTCTTTCCACTTTTCCTTCTGGGGAAAGAGATGAGGAAATGAACTTGGCCACAAGTCTATGATTGTGGGTGATGGTTCTGTGTGTGGTTGTGTTCTGCAGACAGACATTTCTCCCTGAGGAAGGAAGATGGAATAGGGAG
Source organism: Meriones unguiculatus (assembly GCF_030254825.1). NCBI lineage: Eukaryota > Metazoa > Chordata > Mammalia > Rodentia > Muridae > Meriones > Meriones unguiculatus. The sequence goes on along the minus strand of NC_083364.1, from coordinate 16,942,292 downwards.
GAGAGAGGAGAGAAGAGAGAGTGGACAGAAGGGCCAGGACAGACGCTCTCACAGAGGACCTGAGTTGGGTTCCCAGCTTGCCTGCTGGTGGGTCACAGCTGCACCTCCACATCCAGAGGCTCTGGTGCCCTCTGTGGGTACCTTATGGACAGACCAAGACACAGACACAGACACACACACACACACACAAATTAGAAAGCTTTGAAAACCTTGAGAAACCTCCCTGGTCCTGTGAATGATAGTTGGGACAGTGCTGACCCTTTCTCAGAGATCATCCTGCCTGAGTCACCCCCACTCCCGTCAGCATGCCCAGTAGACTGCGCTCCACAGCGGGACCTGGCTCACCGCATGCCTTTGGGCTGTGGCTGCCCTATCGGGAGTACACACCGTTTCTTCCCTGCCTAAGTGACACCATGCGTGGTGGCTGTGGCCTCAGGACGTGGGCAGCCGAGGTGAGAGGGTGTATGTTGTGGGCCAGCCTGAGCTATATACCAAGATGCTGTCTCAGGGAGGATATCTTGGGCCCGGGGCAGGTGACCTTGCCTTCCTCTGCCTCAGTTTCCTTGCAGCCTGACCACATGGTTGGTATTTCCTAATAGCCTCGATCCAGCAGCCGAGCCGACGCACTGCGTGAGCCTGAGCGGGTGATTTTATTGTGTGCCTCGGAGGATGGATGTTACACGCGGGAACCCCCAGGTGGTGGTTCTTAAGGTGTACCCTGACGGATGTTTTCCGTGGGCCTCCCATGGTAGACGTTTTGCATAGGAGTCCACAGGCAGGCTGTACGTGTGGGGGTCCAGCTGGTGGGTGCTGCATGCGGTTTCGGGGTGGATGTTTGGCTTGTTCTCTAGGTGGGCGGCTCCATGCGGCTCTCTTACAGTGCTCCGGTGGGTAGGTGTCTCATGTGGCTCCTGTGGGCAGGTGTGTCCTGTGGTCTCGTCCAGGTGGGACCCTAGTAGGCCAGGTGTTGCAAGAGCCAGCAGTGTCTCGGACAGCGCAGCTGGTGGCCATAGCCTGGCCATTTACAGGTGATCTCCGTGGTGGACTCAGACATATACTCCAGAGAGGAGTCTGAGTGACAGGGAACCATCAGCTCGGATGCTGAGCTGCTGCCGGCCACCTGTGGGACCACTGGTGCAACCACTGCTGTGGGCCCGGTGGCCATCTGTGTGGCTGCTGTCTTCTTGCTCTGCTTGTTGTTCTTGGAAACAGCATCGCCTGGCTCGCTGGGTGCCTTGCTGCCAGCCTGGTTGGGGATAGAGGGTATGCTGGGAGACTGGGCCCTGGGTGAGCCCTGGGGCTTGGGAGAACCCTGGGGCTTGGGAGAGCCCTGGGCCTTGGGTGAGCCCTGGGCCTTGGGTGAGCCCTGGGCCTTGGGTGAGCTCTGGACCTTGGGTGAGCCCTGGGTCCTGGGTGAGCCCTGGGTCCTGGGTGAGCCCTGGGTCCTGGGTGAGTCCTGGGCCCTGGGTGAGCTGTGGTCGGAGATGCTGACACGATGCGTGGACGGATGCGTGGACGTGGGCGCGGAGGTGATGGCGGAGGTGGCGGCTGAGGTGGCTGCCGATCGGCCCACAGGCTGGCTTGATGGTACCATCTGAGGGGGCTGCTGGTTGGCTCCCTGGTTCCGGCCTATTGTCCGAGTGGGTCCAAAGGGCCGGCCAGCTGGCTGTGAGGACCCCCCAAATCGTGAGGGCAGGTGAGAGGTCCCCGAACTGGGCAGCCGGGTACGCTGTGTAGACCTGGAGCTGCCCCGGCCACGATAGCCCCGGGGCTTGCTGGGCACCTGGAAGCCGCTGACAGGGCCGATAGCACCAACAGCCGGCTGGCCGTGGGATGTAGCTGTGGAATGTGGGCTGACCGAGGATGGAAAATGCTCGGTCAGAGCTTGTGAGGGGCTTCCTGCTGGCTTGCTTGGACTTGAGGTTCGGCGTTGTTGCTGCTGGGTCTCTGTCTGGGTGTCCGAAGAGTCTTCCGAGGAGTCTTCCTCTGAGGAGTTGTCAGAGGCCTGGGCGTCCGACGTGTGGACCTTGTCATTGGCTATGTGTCCCTTGTTGTCGGCTATGTGTCCATTTTCATCAGCTATGTGTCCCTTGTCGTCCACTATGTATCCCCTGCTGTCAACTATGTGTCCCTTGTCGTCCACTATGTATCCCCTGCTGTCAACTATGTGTCCCCTGTTGTCCACTACGTGTCCCTTGTCATCTACTATGTATGCCCTCTTGTCAACTATGTGTCCCCTGTTGTCCACTACGTGTCCCCTATTGTCAACTACGTGTCCCTTGTCATCCACTATGTATCCCCTACTGTCGACTATGTGTCCCCTGCTGTCAACTATGTGTCCCCTGCTGTCAACTACGTGTCCCCTGCTGTCAACTATGTGTCCCCTGTTGTCCACTACGTGTCCCTTGTCATCTACTATGTATCCCCTGCTGTCAACTATGTGTCCCCTGTTGTCCACTACGTGTCCCTTGTCATCCACTATGTATCCCCTGCTGTCAACTATGTGTCCCCTGTTGTCAACTACGTGTCCCTTGTCATCGACTATGTATCCCTTGTCATCCACTATGTATCCCCTGTTGTCAACTATGTGTCCCTTGTCATCGACTATGTGTCCCTTGTCATCCACTATGTATCCCCTGTTGTCAACTGTGTGTCCCCTGTTGTCCACTACGTGTCCCCTGTTGTCAACTATGTGTCCCTTGTCATCCACTATGTATCCCCTGTTGTCAACTGTGTGTCCCCTGTTGTCCACTACGTGTCCCTTGTCATCCACTATGTATCCCCTGTTATTGGCTACGTGTCCCCTGTTGTCAACTATGTGTCCCTTGTCGTTGACTATGTATCCCCTGTTGTCAACTATGTGTCCCTTGTCGTTGACTATGTATCCCCTGTTGTCAACTACGTGTCCCCTGTTGTCAACTACGTGTCCCCTGTTGTCAACTATGTGTCCCTTGTCATCCACCATGTGTCCTCTGTTGTCAACTACGTGTTCCTTGTCATCGACTATGTATGCCCTGTTGTCAACTATGTATCCCTTGTCATCGACTAAGTATGCCCTGTTGTCCACTATGTATACCCTGTTACTGGCTACGTGTCCCTTGTCATCCACTATGTATCCCCTGTTGTCTACTATGTGTCCCCTGTTGTCCACTACGTGTCCCTTGTCATCGACTATGTATCCCCTGTCATCGACCTTGTATGCCCTGTTGTCGACTATGTGTCCCTTGTCGTCAGCTACGAGTCCCTTGTCATCGACTATGTATGCCCTGTTGTCAACTACGTGTCGCCTGTCATCGGTTAGGTAACCCCTCTCATCGGTTAGGTAACCCCTCTCATCAGCTGCGTATCCCCCGTCGTCGTCGGCTATGTATCCCCTGTCATCAGTTGTGTATCCCCTGTCTTCAGACAGGGGCTGTCCCCTGTCGTCGGCTGACTGTTCCCTGTCTTCGGCTGGCTGTCCGCTGTCGCTGCCTGTCTGTCCCCAGTCGTTGGCTGTCTGTCCCCTGTCGCTGGCTGTCTGTCCCCAGTCGTTGTCTGTCTGTCCCCAGTCGTTGGCTGTCTGTCCCCTGTCGTTGGCCATCTGTCCCCTGTCGTTGGCCGTCTGTTCCCAGTCGTTGTCTGTCTGTCCCCAGTTGTTGGCTGGCTGTTCCCAGTCGTTGGCTGGCTGTTCCCAGTCGTTGGATGTCTGTCCCCTTTCGTTGGCTGTCTGTCCCCAGTCGTTGGCTGTCTGTCCTCGCTCGTTGGCTGTCTGTTCCTTGTTGTTGGCCATGTGTTTCTTGTCATTGGCCTTGGATTCTGCCAACAGACTGGTAGAGGACCTCACTTCGACTTCAGCGGCGGGGTCTGACTTGTCTTGGCTGTGAAGAGGAAGAGAATGGTGTGTGAGAGTGGTGCTGGTTAGGGACCCTCCCACCAGCCTGATGGGGAGCCGGTGGGACTATGGCATCAGGCCCACTCCAGAGGCAAGTGTGCCACTCTCTGCAGACATCCAAACCCAAAACTGCACACTCAGCAACTCCCGGGTGCCCAGACACAACTGCCCCTGGGCAGCTGCAGGTGCACACAGGTGCGCAGACCCAGAGAGCACACAGACCCTGCGCCACACGTCTGCACACACATGCACAACACGGACACTGAATGCACACGCCCCTGTACAGTCCTTCCCAGAGAATTACATACGGTCCAGTTCCAGAGCGGCCGGGGTTTCCACTGTTGCTGCTGGGGTGACGAGAGCCCGGCCCCGGGCCAGGACCTGCAGGACTGGTTCCCGACAGCCAAGGAGAGAGAGGCGGACAGTAAGAGAATAGCAGAGCCATGCAGGGGTGGTCGAGACGCAAGACAAGTGTAGCCAGTCAGGAGCTCGAGACAGGCGAATGGACAGAGGCAAATTCAGCCACAGGGACAGACATGGACAGAAGGTCAATCAAGACCCAGGATCCAGCTGGGGCAGGGTGACACTGTCACGCCTGTCATCCCAGCACTCAAGAGGTAGAGGCAGAAAGATGAGAAACAAAAGATCATCCTCAGCTACACTGTGAGTTGGAGGTTAGCCTGGGCTACATGAAATCCTTTCCATCCCAAAATAACCTAACTAGCTATGTGTGGTGGCTCACCTTTAATCCTAGGCCTCAGGAGGCTTAGTAGGTGGATCTCTATGAGTTCCAGGCCTGCCAGGGCTACACAGAGAAACCCTATCTCAAAAAACAAACAAAAAACCTAAAGGGAAAAACCGCAACACAAATCCAGTATCCAGATCAAGCCCCTTCTTAGTACACACCGTCCCGGGTTATCCCAGCCGCTATGTCCAACGCTCTTCCGCTTAGCTGGCTCGCGGCGGTGTCGAGGGCCACGTGATGTTTTAGAAACAGCGGTCGTATGACGCGGTGGTACAGTATGAGTGCTCCGTTCCACGGTCCCGGCGTCATGCAGAATAACAGGAAGGCGCACTGCGGGGGACACATTGTCACACGCGGGGCCCTGCCCTCCGACAGCGTCACCGCACCGTCACGCACAGGGCCCTACCACACACAAGGGGGCACACCCCACTGTCCCCTCTTCCTCCTCCACCTGCCCCTGGGGCTGGCCAGCCTTCCCACCTTGCCCGCGTAGTAGAAAGGGAACCAGAATAGGAGTAGATCGCTGAAGAATTCGACCAGGCCGAAAAGGGCGTAAACCACCCAGTAGGTTAGCCACACAGTATCGTCTTCCTTGCTTGGGCTCTCGATAGCCTTGACTCTGTCCAGACAGACGGGGGACGCACGCGTCCACTCGCAGTCCCACCCGGGAGCCTCCAGCAGGACCCCGCCCCCGCCCCCTCCCCACCCGACGGCTGGCCACACTCACGAAGCATATGCGGGGTATGCAAATCCGATTACATTGCACAGCAGAGACGCCCCGTAGCCGAATAGAAGATACAGGCTTAGCAGAGTGACTGCTCCTGGAAGGTAAGAGTGGCAGGCACCGCCCCTAACGCAGCCGCGCCTCCCATAGTCAGAAGCCCGCACCCTCTCAAGGCGATGCCCTGGGCAGCCTGTGGGCCGGAGCTCAGTTTGGGGTCAGGAGGTCAGCAGATTTTAAATTCCCTTCTTTAAAACGGGGTCTCACAGTGCAGTCCTTGCTGGCCTCAGACTCATAGAGAGCTGCCTGCTCCTGCCTCTCGAGGGCCAGGTTAAAGGTGTATGTTCTGCCCAGGCGTTGGCTATTTGGGGTTTTTGTTTTGTTTTGGGGTGTTTTTGTTTCGTTGGTTTTTGAGACTAGGTCTTGCCCTGTAGCCCAGGCTGGCCTTGGACTCTGGCTCCTCCTGTCTCAGCCTCTGGAATGCTGGGAGGACAGAGTGCACAAGGTCATCCTTGGCTACATAGTGAGTTCAATGACAGCCGAACTACGTGAGTCCATGTTTGACACCGCCCAGGAGGCTCATGGGAGCAGCTCTGTTGGCAAAATAATTTCTATGAAAGCAGGAGGACTTAGCAACAGAACAATACAAAAGTGGGCTTTGCTGCAGTTTGCCTGTAGCGCCAGCATTTGAGACAGGGTGGTAGGAACAAACAGATCCTTGGCGCTCACTGTGCAATCAGCCTAGCTGAAGCGATGAGCTACACATTCAGTGAAAGACCCTATCCAGAGAAAGTGGAGAGAAGCCAGTGAGATGGCTCAGCAGATACAGCGACAAGTAGGACACCTAAGCTGATTGCTGGAACCACGTGATAGAAGGAGAGCTCTCTCTCTCTCTCTCTCTCTCTCTCTCTCTCTCTCTCTCTCATGCTGGAAGACCCCCAAAACAAAAAACAAACAAGATGAGATATTCCTTGTTCTACAGTTTTACCTGCTATCCAAGTGTGGCCAAGGTTGACTCCTGCCCCCTGGGGCAGCTGTGGTTTCTTAACTCTTTCTTACTACACTCTATAGAATGGCCTTTTGGCCAGTAAGACATTCGTAGCAAAGAAGTTGCTGCTAGAAAGGGCCAAGGGAGAGCTTGAGGCATGTGGGAAAGTGTTTTTTGTTTTTTTTTTTTTTGGGGGGGGGGAGTATGGGCCTTATAGTGCTCCAGTGATGGTCAGAGGCTGGGCTGAGCTGGGGAGGTGGAATGGCTTATCCATGTGAGGGGACCTTTGCCCTCGGGGTAGCTAGGACTGGACTGTTATCTGCAGGGACTCAGGCTCTGTGTCTAAGGTCAGAGTCCCTGCCCCTCCTTCCACCTGCTCTGGGTCTTATCCTCTGGAACCTGAGGCCTCAGAAGGAGGGGGCCCCAGCTCGCTCCATGAACTTTGCCCTGAGTCTAAGTTGCTTGCCCCATTTAGTGCCTGGGGGCACAAGTTGGCCATTTAGGACAACTGAAACCTAAGAGTCCCTCTTCACTGAGGAGAGGGTCCTGAAGGGGAAGGTAGATGTTATGGTCTCTGGCATTGATGGGGGAAGGGCTCTCCCAGTGTACTGGCTCCCTCAATCTCTTTAACTGCAACCTCAGCAGCAGAAGGATAAGCTCGGACACCAAGGACTTGGGGCAGGGAGTGCTTTGAGGGGGTGGGGAGGGGCACAGACACGACACGCAGTGATGGAGGGGACAGGATGTGGAAATGAGGGGCATTCCCAACACAGCCTCCTGTGCCTCAGTTCCCCTTCTGGCCACTCCCTCACAGGGTACTATGACATAATTTCCCTGGTGATGTGGAAAGGCAGGACAGAGGTCGCAGCCTGTATCTGGGCCTACACAGTGGGACAATGGCTGTCTTGGGGTGCTGAGTCACAGGTGGAGAGAGATAGCCTGGGATCTGGACAAAGATTTCAGACCCCCCCCAATACACACAATGGGGTTTGGGGGGCCACCTTCCAGCTGGTGAGGAAGCTGGCCTCACGGCCGGACACAGCCCTTCACACAGAGCCCATATGTGGTTCAGGAGGGACTAAGCCCGTGGGCTCCTGAAGACACAAAGGGGCACACTAAATCATTTCAGAAAGACACCAGAGGCCTCTAACACCCTGCAGAGAGGATCTGGAACTAGAATGGACCTATGGTTAGGATGCGTGAATAGGCCCTCCCCACACTCCCCTCATCCCAGCCACCACCTCAGCTCTACAAATATTGACTCAAGGCTACTATGCTGGGGCAAAGAGGAGGGGAAGCCTGGTGTCCTGCTGCCGGGGCAGTGCCCTCCCAGCCTGGCCTCGTGTCCCCAACATCCATGGGGTCATTTCTCCATGAGAACAGGCAGGAAGGGACTGGGAACACAGTGGATTGATGGGGGGTAAGGGACGCTGTCCCTTGTTTTTTCATCCCCATACGGGCCAGTTGGGCCACTGGAAAAACCAGAATGGCAGAGAAACCGGACATGGGGCCTGGCATGCAGCCAGGGCCCCCAGAGGAGGCAGGTGGCCCTGAGTGCTGCAGGGTCCTAGGGTGGCGTATCCCGGGACCTGGGAGGAGAGGCAGCAAATGAAAACCCCTCTTCTCAGGAGTCCAGGATGAGACCCCTCAGGTAGATCATGGTCCCCATATAATGCCAGGGTCCGTGGAAGAAGCAGAGTGTGCTCCTCTTCCATGAATGGGGACTCAGGGCATCTTGGTTGCCTATTGGGGACCCAGCTGGGCACCCCTTCCCAGGAAGTCAGGTCTGGGTGTCTAGGTCTTCGTGAGACCTGTCAGGTCAGAGTCCTTATGGCCTTGTAGAGGCCCTCGGGGACTTGGGATGTGCTGCACCCCAGGACCTCACGGTCCTAAAGAGGGACCCGGCATGTGAGTCCTTTTAGGGGTGGGATGCGGCAGCTGGGTCTGAGTTCTCAGGGCCTCCTGGAACTCGTCGGAAACCTAAGATGTGAACTCCCTCCAGGGTGAAGGCGCCCAGCTTCCAGGTGCCCAACCGCTACTTGGGCTGTGCAGCCAAGGAGGGGATCAAGGAGCCAGGTCCCGGTTCCCGGGGCCTCCTGGAACCCGTCTCGGACCCGCGATTCGCGCCCTCTCCAGAGACCCAGCGCCTTAGGATGCCCGTCAGGAGCCCGCGACATGCACCCCTCTTCCAGGCTTACCCACGGCGAGATACCGCTTCTCTACACCGGTCCTGGCTTCGAGTGCCCCGAGCACTTCGGTGGCAACGTTCTTCTGCTCCAGAAACCTTTCGAAGCGCTGGCGCAGAGAGTCCATGGCAGCGGCGGGCCCGGGGCTGGCCGCCGAAGCACGACCGCAGCCTCGCGCACCGGCCCCGCCGAGGCCGCACCACCTTCACCGCTTGCACGCCGCCGGGCCCCGCCCCTGCCCCGCCGCTTTCAGGCCCCGGCCCTCTTTGCTCCGCCCCCTGTCCCGGGCTCTGGCCAATGGGAGGGCAGGGCGGACAAAGGAGGTGGGGCCTGCCCCGTCTCCTCCGCCGCATCGCCCTCTGGCCAGGGCGGAGGCCGGGGCGGTAGCAAGAAGTCCGGAGGGGGCGGGGCGCCAGGCTGCTGGAGTGTTGATTGGTTAAGAGGGAGTGGCACAGTACTGATTGGACAAGCGGTAGATTATTGACGGAGAGCGGTGACGGTGGGTGGGGCTAGGTGAGGAAAAGGTGGGAGGGGCCGGGTCAAGGCGAGCACTGATTGGACGAACCAGAGAAGGAGGGGTTGATCACAAAGGAGGCGGGACTACACTGGAAAAACCGATGCTGACTTGGACGGAGGGGCGTGGACGAAAGTGGGCGGAGCCAAATAAAAGGTTGAGGGCGTCTCTGGTACCCTGAACCTGCTCCTAGGGGCCTGATGGTGTAGTTGACCTTGTATAGGTGGTGAAACTGAGGCTCCTGAAGGCTTAGGTCTGTGTGGATTGTCTCTACGTGTGGAATATTCCCACCCCTCATAGGTGGGAGTGGAGGGGGAGGAAAGAACCGCAAGGCCCCTTGGGAGTCGAAGCTTCGGGGTTGCTATGGTGTCCAGGATGGGGTGGCTTCCTGAGGCCCCGCCCCCCGCCCCGCCCCCCGCTATGCGGCCCTCCCCGACTGCGCTGTGGCTGGGTCTGTCTTGGGCTTTGGCCCTCCTGGCTGTGGGGTGGGCTTCAGCCCGGGCCCCTATCTATGTCAGCAGCTGGGCCGTGCGGGTGACCCAAGGTTACCAGGAGGCTGAGCGCCTGGCACGTAAATTTGGCTTCGTCAACCTGGGACAGGTGGGTGGGACCTGGATGGACGGGACACGGAGTGGGGGCCTGGACGACCTCAGACCTGGACAAATGGGAGGGCGTCCCCAAGACCTCCTCAGCTATAAAGAACGTGCCCCCTCCATGTTCAATTTGGGATTCTGCGGCCTTCAACTGGATCCCTGGTTGAGGAGTATAATGCGGTGGAAACTGGATTCCACCTCTGGGGACTCTCTCAAAGGAGCCAGATCCCAGCGATGCCCTTTCCGTCACATTCCCAGATCTTCCCTGACGACCAGTATTTCCATCTACGGCACCGGGGTGTGGCCCAGCAGTCCCTGACTCCTCACTGGGGCCACCGTCTGCGTCTGAAGAAAGAGCCCAAGGTGAGAGTGGGCCCATGGCTGCCGCCTAAGCCAACCAGTCACTTTCTGTCACTGTCATCGTGGCCTGGAGGGTTGTGATGTGGGGCCTAGTTGGGGAAGCTGTGTGTGAGCACAGCGCATAAGACAACCTGGCGCTCGGGGGCTGGGGGACGCTCTGATGACCCCTGACCTGCTTGTCACTGACGGGGGCCTCATGCACTGGTCCTTCCCCATTCCAAGCCACAGGGTGTAGGGAAGGGAATGGGTCCATTTTTAACGCACAGGAAAACCGTGCCCAAGACGAAATCCTGGAGTCCGTGAGCGTGAAGCTGAACCAGGGGCAGAGCCCAGGTTTTCTGGTGCTTCTGGAGGTGTCCTGTCCACACTAGGCCAGTCCTTACCTGCAAACAGCTCTTAGCTGGCAGGCAGAAATGGGCATGGCGCTGGGGTAGTGTGACCGTAGAGGACAGAGGGTCCTCTCTGTGTCCTCACCTTCAGCACCAGGAATTGTCTTGGTTCCTGTCCTGCTATGACAGAACACCATGGCCAAGGCAACTTAGACAGGGAAGACTTTATTGGAGCTTACTCTGTGAGGGGGTGAGTCCTGACCACCGTCCCGGGGGGACAGCAGCAGACAGGGCAGCGCTGGAGCAGGAGCTGAAAGCTCACATCCTCATCCACGAGGAGGAGGCAGAGAGGGCTAGCGAGAAACAGCATGGGCTTTTGAAACCTCCAGACCCAACACCCACTTCCCAGTGATGCACCTCCAGCGAGGCCACCCCTCCTAACCCTTCCTAAACAGTTCACCAACTGCAAACCAAGCAAAACATAACAGCCTGTGGGAGGCCATTCTCATTCAGTCCACCACAGGAACTAATGTCTTCAGAGACCAAACCTTGTGAAGGAAGAGAATGAGGACAGGTAGTGGGGTGAGGAAGGGGTAGTGGGAAGATGAGGAAAAAAGAGGGTGGGGGAGGAAAAGAAGGAGCAACAAGAGATGAGACGAGTAGCAGCTCGTGAGTGGATGGACAGACAGACAGATCAAGCCAGGTTACCCAGGAGAACATGGCTCCCGAGGCTAGGATGAGGGTGTGAAGAGAAGGGGGACCTGAGCTGCTTTGGTCTGTCAGAATAGCACACGCAAAGGTCCTGGGGTGGAAGGCTAGGCACGTGCTCTCTCCCGGTCACTAGCGGTAGCTGAGAGAGGAGCGGGCTGACTGCCGGAGCCTGCTGGGCAGTCAGTGTGGTGGACAACGGCGGAGGGGGCAGGCGCTAAGGCTCTGTGGGTAAACTGCTTGTTTGGTGAGCAGGAAGTCCCGGGTTCCTTCCCAGCCCCACCGCTTAGGCCAGGCGTGCTAGCACAGCCCTGCCACCCCTACACTGGGGAAGTGGAGGCAGGAGGATCAGGAGCTCTAGGACAGCCTCAGCTACATAGTTTTTGAGGCTAGCCTAGGTCACCACAAGGGACTGTGACCTCTCTTTTAGCACCTTGTGGGCTCTCCTTTCAACCTTCTCCACCCCTTGTCCTCCCTCTCAACCCTGTAACACTAGACGGGAGATGGTAAAGGAGAGGGGGAAAGGGGGTGCTGCCGTTAGGCTGCTTCCCGCTGATCAGGGGGTCAAGCTCCTTGGTGCAAATTTGATCTTTGACATCAGGATATCTAATTTCTTCTTATTTCTTCTTTGCGTGCGACTACTTAACAAACTGTGACCAACAGCAACCTGCCTCTTAGGGACCTAGCATTTATGTACCCTCTGAAAAGTCCCCAGTTTTCCAAATATCACACAAACTATCTGCAGCTGGACAAACCATCCCCCTGCTAGGGCACGGAACAAATCATAGTCAGCTGCTCTGAAGCAGCCCCACATCTCCACGCTTGAGATTAAAACATAGTTTTATAGATATTCTAAAGGAACCGAAAGACCAAAATTCTCCCTACGCGAGACCCCATGTCAGACAACAGAAAAATAGCCAGTGAGACGGCTCAGAGGGAAAAAGTGTGTGTACAACCTCACTGACCTCAGTCCCCAGATCTACATGCCGGAAGGAGAAAACTGACTCCCACAGCTACTTTTTCTTGTCATTTTGTTTGTTTTTTGAGACAGGGTTTCTCTGTGTAGTCCTGGCTGTCCTGGAACTCGGAGAACTCCGAGGGCTGGGATTAAAGGAGCGCACATCACTGCCTCCCAACCCCACCGTTAGTTTTTAAAAAACTTACAAGGAATTTTGTATTTGCACTGACTTTTACTAATGCGTATTAGTGTTTTGACTGCTTGTCTGTGCATGCAACTCAGGCATGCAGTGACCAGGGAGGTCGGAAGGGGGCATTCGATCGGGCTGGACCTTGTTCCAGGGAGCTAGCTGTGAGCCGCTATGGACACCCTGGGAATCGAACCCTGGTCCTCTGCAAGAGCAGCCTGGGCTCCTAACCACTGAGATGGCTCTCTAGCTCCACAACTTGTCCTCTGACCTCCACATATATGCCATGGCACACGGTCACGTGGAAGTGCACACACCGTGTGTGTACGAAGACAAAGGAGATAGAAATGGAGACGACAAATGTAAAGCTAAACATACACACTGGGAGGTCATAGAGGTTGTGTGACGTGGGCCAGGGATGTCCTGGTGTCAGGCACGGGAGGTTTTTGAAGTGCCGCCGGGACGGCAGCAAGGGCACACACCTTTGACCTGAGCACTCCAGAGACAGAGGCAGAAGTGGGTGAATCTCTGAACCCAAGGCTAGCTCAGTCTGTACACTGAACTCCCGGCCAGGCAGAGCTACACAGTGAGATCCTGTCTCAAAAGAAGCAGTAGTGTGGCCGGCGGGCGGGGGGGGGGAGGGGAGAACAGGTGAGAAGGCCCTGCAACAAGGTGGCTCTGAGAACACAGCCTGAGGGTCACGGCGGATCCTCAGGAGCAGCCCCAGCCAGCACCCCTGTCAAGGACTTCCACAGAGGTCCACAGCCCTCCTGCCCACGGCCGAAGGCCCTGGAGGCGAAGGCCGGTGCAGCCCCTGCGACCTCTGCAGGTGCGGTGGTTTGAGCAGCAGACGTTGAGGCGGCGGGTGAAGCGCTCCCTCGTGGTGCCCACAGACCCCTGGTTTCCCAAGCAATGGTACATGGTGAGCACTTGGACAGGGCCGAGTGGACGGGGGGGCCAGCCTGAGCCCCACTGACCCCAGGCCCCTCCTCGCCTCCCATAGAACAACGAGATGCAACCAGATCTCAACATCCTGAAGGTCTGGAGCCAGGGACTGACTGGCCGGGGAGTGGTGGTCTCCATCTTGGACGATGGCATCGAGAAGGACCACCCGGACCTCTGGGCTAATTACGTGAGTCACCCAGGGATCAAGGCAGCAAGGCCGCGCGCGTGCCCCAGAGCCACCCAGGCCCACCTCACTCTCACCTCGCCTTCCCTGCGTGCCCCCCCCCCCCAGGACCCTCTGGCCAGCTATGACTTTAATGACTATGACCCAGATCCCCAGCCTCGCTACACACCCAGCGACGAGAACCGGTGAGCTAGATTCTGCATAGGGGGTGTTCTGGGGCCTGCAGAAAGGCCGGCGTGGGCTGTGACGCGTGCGTGTCTGTCTATCAGGCATGGGACCCGCTGCGCCGGGGAGGTGTCTGCCACAGCTAACAACGGTTTCTGTGGTGCCGGTGTGGCCTTCAACGCCAAAATTGGAGGTACCAGGGGTGGGGGCTGGGGGCTGTCAGGCCGAGGCTGACCAGGGCAGGAATGCCGCTCCCAGCCGCTCCCCCCGTTCCCAGCACTGGTTGCTGGGCACTGCCAGGCCCTAGGCTGTGGGTGACTGAAGGGTGGCGGGGCGGCCTGGTAGGGCACGCAGAGTTGGTGCTGGCGCAAGGCCCACGCCCACCCGCGCAGGCGTGCGCATGTTGGACGGGACCATCACGGACATCGTGGAGGCGCAGTCGCTCAGCCTGCAGCCGCAACACATACACATCTACAGCGCCAGCTGGGGCCCGGAGGACGACGGTCGCACGGTGGACGGGCCGGGCGTCCTCACCCGGGAAGCCTTCAGGCGCGGCGTGACCAAGGTGCGCAGGGGACGCGCCCCGGCGGAGGGGCCGGGCCCGGGGCCTTGCAGGGCTGACTGTGTTTTCCCGGGTCGCCCCCCCCCCCCCCGCCAGGGCCGCCAAGGGCTGGGCACACTGTTCATCTGGGCCTCGGGAAACGGCGGCCTCCACTACGACAACTGCAACTGCGACGGCTACACCAACAGCATCCACACGCTGTCAGTGGGCAGCACCACGCGGCAGGGCCGGGTGCCCTGGTACAGCGAGGCCTGCGCCTCCACCTTCACCACCACCTTCAGCAGCGGCGTGGCCACCGACCCACAGATCGTAAGCGCGCAGCCGAGCCCAGGGCGCAGGCCCCGCCCCGCAGGCCCCGCCCCCCGACGGTGGCCAGGTCCCCAAGCAGCTCCCACTCCACGAGCCCCACACAGGCCGCCCCCTCCTGCCCCTGCGTCCGGCTCCCGGTCCCTCGGATCCCCTTCCACACTTAGGTCCAAACGCGTCGTCCTCCTCGGCAACTCAGCTCGGCCTCCCCGGGCAAGATCCACGCCAATGCCCCGGCTACGCTGGCTCTGAGGGCCACAGCCTCCCACGTCTCTAACCCACACATGACACACGGGCCCGCACTCCCATTCCACCACCCTTGGGGCCGGGTCTCTGCTCCTGGTGCAGCGGCCCTTCCTGTCCCCCAGACGGCTCGGGCTCTCGTGGAGTCGGTACCTTTTAGATGTAGCGCCGTGCGTCATCTTGAACTCAATGGTCTCGGGGCCTGGTCCTTAGCAGATCTTTAGTAATTGTTGAACTTAGTCCTCAGTACTTGCTAAACTTAGTCGCTGGTGTTTGGCTTGGTTTGGTTTTTTGCTTTGTTTTTAGAGATAGGGTTGCTCTGTGAAGCCTTGGCTGTCCTAGCCTCTTTGTAGACCAGGCTGGCCTTGAACTCGGAGATCCGCCTGCCTCTGCTAGTATTCTTTATCTGAGTCAGGCGCTCGCGGCGTAGACCGGGCTAGTCTGGAAGTCCCAGATTCTACTGCCTCTGCCCCGCGAGTGCCGGAACTAAACGCCTGCATCACCAGGCCTGGGGCTTTCAGTACCTTTTGAGTTTAGTCCTTGGTGTGTTTGAGCTTAGTCTTCATACTTAGCCTGATCTTCAGCACTCTGTGAACTTAACCCCAGCACCTTCCACACGCCCTCCGTCTGGGCTGCGCACTGGGCCCAGGGCCCCTCTCTGCTGTCTGTCCCCAGGTCACCACGGACCTGCACCACCAGTGCACAGACAAGCACACGGGCACCTCGGCCTCCGCCCCGCTGGCCGCCGGCATGATCGCCCTGGCTCTGGAGGCCAAGTAGGTGACCGTGGGGCCCCGCCCACCGCCCCGCCCCCACGGGCGGCGCCCCGCTCACCCGCCCTCGCCCCCCCAGCCCGCTCCTGACCTGGAGGGACATGCAGCACCTGGTGGTCCGCGCGTCCAGGCCGGCGCAGCTGCAGGCAGAGGACTGGAGGATCAACGGCGTGGGGCGCCAAGGTGCGGCGGGGCCAGGCAGGGGACCGGGGTGCCACGCACGCAGGGCGAGTGACGGCTACCCTTCCTGCGCAGTGAGCCACCACTATGGCTATGGGCTGCTGGACGCGGGGCTGCTGGTGGACCTGGCTCGCGTGTGGCTGCCCACTCAGCCGCAGAAGAAATGTACCATTCGGGTGGTGCACAGCCCCATGTGAGGGAGGCCCCGCCCCGCCGGAGGGAAGCCCGCCCCACCGGTGGGAGGCCCCGCCCCGCCGGAGGGAGGCCCGCCCCGCCCCCTGGAGGGAGGCCCCTAAGCCCGCACTCCGCGCCCACCGGGGAGGGTCCTGTCCAGGCTGCCACCCCGCACTTGGATGCAGTCTTCCTCCCCTACCTCGCCACCCTAATCCGAGGCAGGGAGGATGCCCCGAAGCCTCAGTTTACCCATCTGAGGAAGGAGAGTGCCCGCAGGCCCTTGGACACACACGCAAACGCACGTACGCACGCACACACCAGACTCGCCTCCCGGCGCTCCCGGCACCCCGCAGACCCACGGGATGGTCCTCACCCCACCAGCCCCATCGTGCCCCGGATGCTGGTGGCGAAGAACGTCTCCGCGTGCTCCGGTGGCTCGCGCCGCCTCATCCGCTCGCTGGAGCACGTGCAGGTCCAGCTGTCACTGACCTACAGCCGCCGCGGGGACCTGGAGATCTCCCTCACCAGCCCCATGGGCACGCGCTCCACGCTCGTGGCCATCAGGTGTGAGCTCTCCCGAGGGGCCCTGGGGGCGAGCGAGCGGCGCCCTCCCTATCCTCCCGCAGGTGGGATCCTCCTACCGGGGTGGGACTCAGAAGACGTGTGAGACGCCTCCTGTCGTCCTGTCTCTCCCGCGCCACCCGCTGGCCACAGACCCTTGGATATCAGCGGCCAAGGCTACAACAACTGGATCTTCATGTCCACCCACTACTGGGATGAGGACCCGCAGGGCCTGTGGACCCTGGGCCTAGAGAACAAGGGCTACTATTTTAACACAGGTGAGAGCTGGCTGCTGCTGCAGGGCTGGGGGCTGGGGACCCTGCCACGGTGGACCCACGGGGCCACAGAGGGCCCCGGGGCCTTTCCTGGAAAGACCATGCCACAGGCTTTCCTACCACACAGCAGATGTTCCCTGGAGGATGGGCGGGTCCCAGCCGCCAGTGCATAGTAGGTATGCAGTTACAGGCAGAGTGTGAGGGAGGTCTGTCTACTGGCACATAGTAGGTGTAGCAACATGGGGGGAGTGGGGATCTGGCCATTGGTGCAGATTAGGTATATGGTTACCTGAAGGGAGCGGCTTGGGGGTGGGTGTGTCTGAAAAACGGCGGCGGTGGCGGCACACAGTAGGTGCAGTTCCCTGAGGGAAGGAGGGGAGTCTGGCCAGCGGCACACAGTAGGTGCAGTTCCCTGAGGGGAGGAGGGGGAGTCTGGCCAGCGGTACACAGTAGGTGCAGTTCCCTGAGGGAAGGAGGGGGAGTCTGGCCAGTGGCACACAGTAGGCGAGCAGCAACCCGGGAGCGGCATGGGAGTGGTCCCAGCAGTGGTAGACAACGAGGTGTTACCTCCCCGGGGGGACGTGAGGAGGTGTGGGCACCAGCACACAGTACTCCAGCCGCTGGCACAAGTGGGTGTGTAGCAGCCAGGCCGGGTTGATCTGGGGCCCTGGTTGGGGGCCGCTGAGGCTGGCTACAGAGCCTGGCAGGCCACCTTGGTGCCCACCGCGACCCCTGCCCAGGAACTCTGTACTACTATACGCTGCTGCTGTACGGGACGGCCGAGGACATGACGGCGCGGCCCTACGGCTCCCAGGTGACCAGCCGCACGTGTGTGCAGAGGGACACAGAGGGGCTGTGCCAGGGTGAGTGGCCGCAGCGCATGGTCACTTGTGGGGGGAGGAGGCGCAGCGGCCCGGGATGGGCGGGTGGGCACTGCTCGCCCACGAGCTGCAGCCTCACCCCGCCCCCCCCCGTTTCCATCCCGCCCCTCTGCAGAGAGTCACCGTCCCCCCTTCATCCTGGTCCACACCTACACACAGCAGCCAGTGACCAAGGGAACAGGGCAGCGGTGACCCTCCTGAGAGCCTCCTGGGGCGGCCTGGCCAGCGACTACACTGCCTGTTCCCTGTCCCTCACGCTGGGCGAGCTCCAGGCCTCCTCCAAGGCCTGCCACCTCCAGTGGCCACTCCGGCTACCAGTCCCGGGCCAAAGTACTGGCCCTGCTGGCCAGGGCTTTCGGGAGACCCCTCTCTGCTTGAGGAAGGCCCACCTACCCCAGGCTAGACACCCCAATGCTCACGACCACGAGTGCACAGCACCCTGAGGGCTGGGGAGCCAGAGATGCCTGAGTCTAGGGACAGAAGGGGAACCCTAAGACCCCGCTCCCAGGATGGAATAGGACCTGCCCCAGGGGGGCCACTGCACGGGTGACGTGAGGGTCCCCGGCTCAGCCTTGTCTGCTCCCAGTGGAAGAGCTGTCTCCTTCCTTCGCTTTGCAAAGAGCAGGACAAGGGTGGACAGCGCTCGGGCCACAGCCACCGACCATCTGTCCCTTCCCTGTCCCAGAACCATCCACAGCCCCGTGTCTGACCTCATCGTTGGCAAATAAAAGTTAAATAGAAGGTGTCAAGTCTGCGGTGTCTTTCAGGGTCTCAAACGAGACACGGGTCCCTGGGGGGCTAAGGAGCCATAAAGGAAGAGCTGCTCTAAGCCCAGAGACCACCCAAGTGCCCAAATGCCCCACGGCCAAGCCCCGGAAGCTAGCTCCTCCGCCCCTCCCGGTCCTTGTGGAGACAAGGCCTCCCTGTCGCCCCGGCTGTCCTGGGATCACCTTTTAGACTGCCTGCCTTTGCCTCCCGACCACTGAGATTGAAGACATGTTCCACCACAAGAAAGCAAGGCTCCCGGAAGGCGTTACCCCGTGGAAAGGGTCCACACCACATTTACTGAGCGCCCACGGGGCGCTCGGCCACGCTGCACAGCCAGGGAAGCGCGGACCCACGCGCCTCCTCTCACCGGGGGACGCTGGAAGACGGGGGAGGGGTTTCCAAAGAAGCCGCGCTCCAGCAGACCGGAAGTGCAAGCACGTAGAGGCTCGCGAGCAGGAAGCGGAAGTGGTGGCGGCCGCCTCGGTTCCTGGAGCGGAGGTCGAGGGAAGAGGAGACGGGTAGGGACCTCGGCACAGGTCCGTCCGTAACGGGTGCGTAGGGAGTTCGCGGGATGGGAGGGCCGAGCCGAGAGAGGTCCTCCGGTTAGCGCGCGCCGGCCTACGAGATGAGTTCCAAGGCCAAGAAACGCGTGGTGCTGCCCACGCGCCCCGCGCCTCCCACGGTGGAGCAGATCCTGGAGGACGTGCGAGGGGCATCCGCCCACGATCCTGTCTTCACCGCCCTGTCCCCAGAAGGTAGGAGGACCTGGAACTCCGAGTCCCAGGCAGATGGGAAGCTGACCGATTGCAGCCAGGCACTGAGGACCGACTCTTTTTTGTTGTTGTTGTCACTGGTCCTCCCTCCCTCTGCAGAGTGGGGTCATCATAAGCAAAGCCGAGGTGCTGCCGAGCTTGGTGACTTAAGCTAACCCAGGGGTCCGGGGCAGGAGGATTGCTGTGAGTTCAAGACCTTGCCTCAACGGGAGAAAAAAAAAAAAAAGAAAAGCCCACAACCAGTTGCTCCTACATGGAGATCTGGGGGGCAGCGATATGTGCAGGGCATTTCCTAGAGTTCTGCCCTAGAATCTGGGGTGGCCGAGGGGCCCTGTCCTCTCCGTGCCCCCCAAACCCTGGGGTTTTCCAGGCCTGTGACTGTGACCATCTTCTAGGGCTTTAGACAGGTCACAGCCCAGGCTGGCCCCATCTCCCTGTGTGGCCAAGGGTCCCCAAGGATGGGGTCCTCCTGCCTCAGCCCCTTGATTGCTGGGTGTCAGGCTTGTGCCCCCATGCCTGGTCTGGAAGCCCTTCCTCCCTACCTGTGAAGTAAGGCTGGCTGCTGGCTGCGGGTACTGACACTGTTTCTCCCTTCCAGACCCCCCAGACACATCCCCGAGGGCCGAGAACCAGCAGGAGCAGATCTACCAGCAGAGCCGGGCCTACGTGGCCATGAATGAGAGGCTGTGGCAGGCCGGGGAGGCACTGAGGCAGAAGTTTGATGACCTTCGGCAAGCCGGTCACAGGCTGGAGCAGGATGTTGGCCAGCTGACCTCCGCCGCCACCTAGAGCTATCCTGGATGCCCTCGGCCCAGGCCTGGGCACCTGGCAGCCAAAGGCTCTGGGTCAACACTTGCTGTGGCAACGCTGGACTGAGGGGACCCAGTGGCCCACTCTTCAGGCTTGGGGTTTGTTCCCTCTTCTGTCCTTGGTGGCCTCTAATTTGTAATAGGACTTGAGGACATAGCCACCTCCTTGTTAATGGGGACGCCAGCCCGGATTGCATCTAGGACGTGGCTGCAGGTCGGGGCTCAGAGCTAGTCTGCCCCATAGTGGGCAGGACGTCACCTGTGTGTTCTGCTGCCCCATGTCACCCCGGGCAGCCAAAGTCTCCATCCCCACCATCCACAAAGCCCAGCAACCAGTACGTGCGAAGTCATCTTGCTTGAGAGAATGGACTGGCAACCCCTCCCCGAGCCTGGCTAGGTCCTCCAAGGCCCTGCTGGCTTTCCTGTTCTCCCTGGGGCTGGGTGACTCAGCAAGGGGGTTTTCATTCTGGGGGGTCGAGGGGTACGGGAGCAGCCCAAAGACAGGTGACAGCTCAGGGATGCCTGCAGCTCCCTGTGGTGCAAGCAGAGCTGGGCACTCACTGGACCCCTGTGTGAGGTGCCACGCTAGGGTGGGTGGGCTTTATTCCTGGAAGATCAAAGGTGTTTGATACCTGAGCATGGACCTCCCCTAAGCTGGACACTGGATCGCTGGGGCCCACGTCTATGCCGGCCCCCTCGCACCTCAGGCGTCGGCCACCCTACGCGAGGTCTCAGTCCCAAACGGCCTGGGACTGTGTTAAAAATGGCCTTCATGTGTGGCCAGGTTATTCCTGCCATTCCCCATTCCTGGTGGCCACCGACCTGTTTGGCCTGACTAGTGTAGCCTGGGTTCCCGGGTCCCGTCCCTGCCTCTACCACCGTTGGCCAGTGTCCGAGAGCAGATGGCCAGGTGTGGCTTGGCTGACCCTGAATCAAGTTCTGCTCCAGCATGTGGAGACCTGACGCCGTGTCCAGCCAGCTGGGAGCTCAGGCCCACACAAATGCCTTGTGTGCTTGGACCATAGCTGCCGTAGAAAGTTCTGGACCCCCCCCCCCCCCCGCAGAACCCATGTTGAAGATGAAAGCCTTGGGCACCCCAGAGGGACTCGCTTTATTAAAGATGTGAACGAGAACCAGAAGCCAGGCTGGTGTCCTCCCAGGGGTCTACACGGGGCTGGGATCAATATATACAGAAGTGTGACACTGTAGAACAGGACAGAGAGGTGACAGCAGCGGAGGACAGGCTGACCGGGTGTGAGCGAGGGCATGACCCTGCCGTGGGACAGACAGGACAGACGGTGAGGTAACTGGTGGGCGTGTTGCCCTGTTCAGGCACCCAGTGGCTAGTCTGCAATGGACGCTGGCAGCCTGGAGGACAGCAGCCCCTGCCTGTTCAGTCTCCAAGGGCGCTCCAGAGGCTGCTGCCCCATGCCAGCTCTTCCCCTGGGCTGGTAGTTGCTCTGTGTCTGCATCCCCACTGTGTGGGTTGGAGAAGGCAAATGTGGCTGCTGGACCCAAGGCTGATGGGACAGGAGGTGGCCAGAAGAGGGATGGCTCTTGCATGCTGGTGCCGTGGCCCCAGACATCTCTGCTCCACTCTGAGTCCTCCCCACGGCCCACATGGGGAAACCAAGGCATGGAGCAGCATACGTACCCCCCAGGGTCTCACAGTGCGTGGTGCTCGGTCTAGAGAGATGCAGATCAGCCCCCCAACCCCAGCTGGAAGTGTGTCCACCGCCATGGCCCTAGCGCGGGGTCATCCTGGGTGCATGGTGGGAATGGGTTGGCGTCCCAGAGCCGCCTTGATTGGTTGTGAGGAAGGCCTTCCTGTCCCCTCCCTGCCAGTCACCCACAGGCCAGCATGCCCTGTCTGGCAGGCGAGGTCCGGGGAGTGAACGGTTAGTGCCGGAGTCCCTGCTGTGACGCGGTCCCCGAAGTGGAGGCGACAAGGAGAGCAACAGGCATCCCTTGGGCTGTGTGGGATTTCAAAGCGCTGGGAGGATAGTCCGAGATAGGTGGGCACAGCACTGGATGGTCCGCCCTCACGGCGTCCCCAGCCAGCCTACCCATGCACGGTGGCAAGCCTGAGTCTGTCCGCTCCCCACCATAAAAAGCGCTGGCAGGAGAGGGCAGCGGGTGCCCACGGGTCCTTCCAGGGCCTTCCACCTAGTTTTCAAAACCACTTCTCAGCCCGGTGTGGTGGCACATCCCAGCACTCAGGAGGCGGAGGCAGGTGGATCGCTGTGAGTTCAAGGCCAGCCTGGGCTACAAAGCGAGTCTAGGACAGCCAGGGCTACGTAGAGAAACCCTGTCCCAGAAGAGAAAAACACCTCTCGGAGCAGGGCCTCGAGGCCCGCTGAAGGGACTGTGTCCCCTGGGAGAACTCCCTCAGGTGGCCCCGGCTACAGGTCCCCTTGCAAAGCACAGCCCGGTGTCCTACAGGAGAGAGGTTGCTGGCTCTCTTTGTAGGAAGGAGTGCTTTACCCGGGGTCCCGGGGTGGAGGCCTGGCTACCTTGGGTCTGTATCCCGCTCTCCACCTTGACTCCTGCTCTCCACACCAGCCCCAGCCTTCCCACCTTGTCTCCAACCCCCACTTTGATTCCAGGCTGTGGCTGATCTGAGGATCTGCCCAGGTCCTGACATCTAGCATCACACACAGCGGGGAAGGACCAGGCTCCCACAGATGGGCCTGCCCCTTCCCACAGATGGTAGCTGCCTGGGCCTGCTCTCCCTGACTCCCTCCGTGCCCAGGACCCAGCCAGCCGGCAGCCGGCTAGTCATCAGAGTTAGAGTCCCTCCCATCAGACGGTGAAGGGACTTAGGGTCCGTCACCCTAGGGTCACCCTCGGCGATCTCTCGGCGGCCAGGAGTGCCCTGTGAGCAGCATGGCTGCAAACCCTCACGCGGCGCTCCTCAGCCGCCTCTGAGAAAGCGAACATGCCTGGCAGAGTCGTTAGCCGATTACCCCGGCACTAACCACAGGCTTCCACCCTACAGGGCGGAGGCGGTCTCGCGGCCAAGAGGAGGCGCACCGCTCTCCCCCGCTCCCAGCCTGTCCCCACCTTGGGCAGGCAAGCTCGGTCATCTCCCTAGAGGCGGCGGCCAGCCTCCCACCCGGAGCAGCCCGGGACAGGTCCTGCGTGGGCCCCACAGCTAGTGACCCTCGGAGCGTGGCTGTTCACCCCCTTCCCAGGCCGAGCTCAGGAAACGGCGCCGTGCGTGCCCCGCAGCTGCCAGTCTACATAGCCAGTTCCCTCAAGCCCCAGGCGCGGAAGCAGGGGCTGGCTCTAAGGTGCGGAGATGCGAGCGGAACAGGGCCTCTGAGGGCCTGAGGTGGGCCTCCTCGGAGCATCAGGCGAGCAGGCCCGCAGGGTGACGGGTCACAGGACGAGGAGAGAATGTTCCCGAAGGCCGGCCTACGCCCCCTACTCCTGGAGGCTGGCTGGAGAGGTGACAGGCGCTTTCTCCACTGCCGAGTCACTGGCCGGCGTGGCCACCGCCATGGGGCTGGGCACGTAGTTGAAAGGGGGGACCCGGGCCGCCCTGCTGGGGGAGCCGTGCCTGCTGGTGGGGAAGCCCCCCGCGACGACGCTCAGGCCCTCGTGGCTGAAGGGCGCGGAGGCGGGTGGCTTGGCGACGGCTGGACCGTCCACGTCGCTGCCCGGCGGAGCAGCGGGGCCGCCGGCCGGGGCCTGCGGGGGGTCCCTGCTCTCCAGGCTGGGCGACGTGCTGGAGTTGGTCTTAGGGGCGGCCACGTCCTCCGTCTGCACCACCGCGTCGCTGGTCTTGCGCGGCGGGGCGCCCGCGGGGCCGTCCTGGGGCGACGGGCTCCTGAGCGGCAGGGCCGTGGCGGGCAGCGTGCTGCGCAGGATGTGCGGGACGTCCTCGTCCCTGATGCGGCGCCAGGTGGTGCCCGGCGCGGCCACCCTGGGCAGCGGCCTGGCCTCGCCGTCGCTGCCCCGGCGAGGGGCGCCCGGCCGGCCGCCGGGGGCGGGGGCGGTGCCGTCCGGCCCGCGCCCCACGCTGATGTGCGGCAGCGACGCGTAGCGCTTGACCGTCTCGGGCCGCGCCGGGGCCGCGCGCACGGGCAGGCGCGAGGGGCTCTCGGAGCTGGTGCGCCGGGGCGCCCGCGGGGCGGCGAGCCCCGGCTTGGCCTGCGGGGACCTCTGCGGGCCGGGGGGCCGCCGCGGAGACGCCCGCAGCTCCTCACAGCGAGAGGAGCAGAGGAAGACGGCGGGGAGCGCGGGCCGGCCGCGGCGGGGCGAGGCGGCCGGGGCCGGGGAGGCCGGGGAGGCCGCGGAGGCCGGGGAGGCCAGCTCCGACCTGCGGCGCCGGAGGAGGCCGGGGGATTCCTTGATGAAGGTCAGCTGCCTCCGGAAGCCGGAGCGGTCCGAGGACTCGCTGCCGCTGGAGCGGGCGGAGGCCACGCGCACTAGGCCCAGGCGGCCGCCGCGCGCCCCGGAAGCGCCCTCGGCCCCGGCCCGGCCCCTGGGGCCCGGCTCTGGGGACGGCATGGCCAGCGCCGGTGGCCCTCGCCTGGCTGGCCTTTGCATGAACGGGATCCGCACTGGTGACTTCTGGGTCTTGTGTTGCTTAGCCAGAAGGGCCCGGGCCGGTGACTTGGGCGCTGGGGACCCTCCGGGGCCAGGCAGGGGCCCTGCCGTTGGGGTGGCCAGCGGGGAGCGCCTGGGCAGGGGCTGGGACGCGGGCGAGCTCTGTGAGGAGCTGGAGGATGGCGCCTTGGCCAGGCGGGCTGGAGGCGTGGCGCTGCGCGGAGGGTGGCTCAAGGCCGCCAGTTCAGAGATCTTGCCGGGTCGGTGGAGGCTCCGCGAACGCTGCTGTGCGGGGCTGGGGGCCTTGGTGGCAGTTTCCGGCGGAGCGGCACCCGAGGCCCCCGTCTTCTTGGGTGCCGTACAAGGTCCAGAAAGTCCTCTGGCCTGAGCCCGGGAGGCCGGGCTGGCCGCGTAGATGACCGTCCGCCCCCGAAGCATGGCCGGCTCCCCGGCCGCCGTTTTCTGGGTACCCCTGGCCTTCTCAGGGCCGCCGGGAAGCCGGGCGCTCCCGCCGACCTTGGTGGAGGCTGGGCCACGTTTCTCTGGACGCCAGGCACTCCCGGCCTCGGTGGCAGGCTTCCGCCCTCTCCTGGGCTTGGAGGACGGCAGGGTGGAGCCTGCCGACAGCCCGGACACCAGGGACAGGAGGGAATCGGACTCGGAGGAGGCCTCCAGACTGGTCTTGGCGGCTGCCTGGTGCAGCCACGTGACAATGGAGTTTGCGCCCTCCTGGATGGCCTGCCACTCCACACTGTCTAAGTCAGAGGCCGGGTCGGAGCCAGGCACCTCCTCACGGCATTTTCGGGGTACCTCGGCGGGCCTCACGTCGGACCGGGCAGCTCTGGGCTTGCGCCGCCTCGAGCCGGGGACCTGGGTGCGGCGCCTGGGCAGGGCCGAGCTGATACAGCGCTGCAGCAGTTTCTCCTCGGCCCTCGGGCTGGGAGAGCTGTTCTGTTTGCTGCCCAGGCCCGGGGCCCTGGCGGCTGCCTGCGCCCGGCCTGCCCGAGGGTGGCCGGCCGGCTGCTCTGAGGCCTCGGGCTCGCTGAGGGAACTAGCCGAGGAGGTCAGGGAATAGCAGGGGGGCGTCTCGTCCACGATCAGCCTGGGCTGCGCCCTCGCGGGTGCGACGGCGGGCTGCGCTGCCCTGGCTGGGGCCTCCTTCCTGCCCGCGGCTTTCTCACGCTTCAGAGCCCGGGGGATGGCGGACGCCCTCCGAGGTGGCGGCGCGGCGGCCGGCGGCTCCTCCTCGGAGTCGTAGAAGCAGTACACAGCTTCCTCCGTGGGCGTCGTGAGGCACAGGGACTGCAGGGCCCCGTCCCCGCGGCTCCGGGGCTGGCACGCGCCATCCCTGTTGGACGGGGCGCTCTGCGGCCGGCTGAGGGGCAGCTCCAAACCTGCCCGGTTCCTGCCGGCCCCTCGGGCGGGCTCTGCGCTCTTGCCAGCGCCCGCTGCCTTAGCTCGGTGCCCGCGGGCCTGCCTGGAGGGGGCGGCTCGGCCGGTGGGTTTCTGCCTGTCTGCGGGCCCGCCTGGCTTGTCCCTGGAGGGGCCCTGGAGGGTCTCGTCGCTGAGCGAGGCAGCGCTGGAGAAGTTGACGGGCGTGCCCTCGGCGGAGTCCGTGCCGCCGTCCTCCTCCGGAGCCGGGGCGGGCACCAACATGTACACGGGGACCGGCAGCGCGCGGCGGCCGGGCACCAGGGCCGAGGCCACCTTGTGGAGCCTGGCGGGCACGGCAGCCCCCAGACACTCACGCAGCGCCTCCAGCTCTTTCTCGGCGGCCGACCGAGCCCGAGGGCCAGTGGGCGCCGGGCCGTCCAGGCGGCCCCCGGCCTCGTCCCTGCGGCGGTGCCCGCTGCCGCCTGCCGCGCGCTCTGGGCAGGCCGGCGGCCTCAGGCGCAGCTCCACGTCCTTCTGGACGTACAGCTCGTGCAGGGCCAGCGCGCTGAGGCTGGACGCGCAGGAGAAGTTCTCGTCCGGCTTCTCCACCGTGAAGCGCACGCTGCCCGCGTCCAGCTCCGACGGCGGCTGGCACCTCTCCCGACAGTCAGCGATGTCCAGGAAGCGTTTCACGTAGCTCTCCCACTGCAGGCTGAACTGGCTGGTCTCGGGCTGGCCAGGAGGCGCCGGCGGCGTCTTGCTGCGGCTCGGTGGCATCGTCTGCCCCGGGCTGTCGGGCAGCTCGCTGGGACTCACTGTGCCACTGCCCAGCCCGCTGCACGGGTCGCTGGGGATGGAGCTGGCGATGGAGCGGCTCTCGAAGCTGCCCAGGGAGCTCACGGAGCTACAGCGGCTCAGGACCAAGGGCGTCTCCTGGACGCAGTTCTCCGACGAGCTGGATGGCGTGGCGTCCTCCACCCCGAGGCCCCGGCTGCGCCCCCGGCAGGGCGCTGGGATGGACACGGGCAGAGAGGTGGACCCCGATGCCCGCCACGCCCCGTCCAGCTCGGCCTCGCCGGGACCAGCCTCCTCAAGCCCCTCCAGGGACGAGTCGCTGTCCTCAAGGTTCCCGGCCTGGCTGGGGCCAGCATGGCCGGCGGAAGACAGAGAGGACAGAGAGCTACACCGCGAAAGGGACAGCGGCCCGTCCTGGGCCACCAGCTTCTGCAGCACCCTGCTTGCCACGGGCAGCGGGGGGGCCACCAGTTTCTCGGGGACTTTGCTCAGGCTGTCCGCAGGCAGCCACGCCTGCTTCCGGGCCCCCGGGGAGGCTCCCGGGCCCGCAAGGGGTCTGACACCGGTGGCGGCGGCACCGTCCAGCAGTGGCACGTGCTGATAGGTGGGGGACAGCTTGATGGTGCGCACGCGGGCGGCTGCCGTGTCCCGGGCAGGCGGCTCGCTCCGGCCGGGGAGGTCCAGGTCCAGCCGGCTAGGCCGAGCCTGCCCACGCATGGGGTCGTCATGGTGCTCGGCCAGCGCAGCCAGTGGGCAGGGCCGCATGTGTTCCCGGGGACAGTAGCCATCGCTCGTGCTACCGCTGTTGAGGCTGTCGTTGGAGAGGCTGGTGTGGGCCGCCTTGAGCCTCAGCAGAGGGTGCGCCCGGCCGCCGGCCTCGCGCCGCCCGCCCTCGGTGCCCCGGCACGGAGAGCACGACTGGGCGCGGCCCTCCCTCGGTGCCGGCGCCTCCTGCCCGGGGTCCCCCGAGCTGAGGCTGAAGCTGTCATCCGAGGAGGTGTGCAGGGCAGAGATGTCCTCCACCAGCCGGTCGATCCGAGCCACAGCCAGCGCCAGCTTGGCCTTGGCCTTGGCGGCCACGGCCGCCTCCCCGCCCACAGCCTCCTTCTCGGCCTCTAGGCCGCCCTGGCGGGCGGCGGGGGCGCGCGCCAGCGCCTGGCCCTGGAGGAAGGGGCCGCCCAGGAACATGGACAGCACCGCCGGGCTGCCGGGCTCGGCCGTGGTAGCCGCGGCGGCCAGGGACGGGGCGTCGTCGTCGTCGAAGCAGCCGGAGTCCGAGGCGTAGTCCTGCACCAGCCCGTCGAGGTGGCGCAGCGGCGGCGGGGCCTTCTTCGTCGCGGCCTCCGCCTCGGGCAGGCCCTGCTTCTCCAGGTGGCCCAGCGCGTGCGCCAGGTGCCGGGCGTCCAGCTCGGCCTCCAGAGCCCGCTGCTTGCGGACGTACAGGCTGGGCACGCAGCTGCCGGGGGACACGGCCGCGGCCGCCGCCTGGTACTTGGCCGGCCGGTGGGCCAGCAGGTTCCGCAGGGCCGCGGCGCTGCCCATGGCGATCATCTTGTGCTTGGAGTGCACCAGGTTGCGCAGCATGCCCACGGCCCCCAGGTCCCACAGCAGCTCCTGGTCGCGCGGGCTGCGGGCCGACAGGTTCCAGAGGGTGCCGCACGCGTTGCTCACGATGGTCAGGCTGTGCGACGTGAGGTGCTGCAGCAGCGTCTGCAGGCAGTTGTGGTCGCGCAGCACCTGCCTGGGGGCCCGGGGGAGAAGGCGGGTGGGCAGGGCGCTCCGGCCGTGCCCACCTTCCGCAGCACGCCGCGAGCCCGGGAAGAGCTCCCGCAGGGAGCTGGGCCCACCCCGCACAGCCCCAGCTTGACCACGCCCACCCTGTCCGTCACACCCCCGGTCACGCCCCTCCACTCCGCTGCGTTACCCCGCCTGCTAGTCAGGCCGAGGCTTAGCCACGCCCCTGCTCGCCGCGCCCACCACGCCCGGAGCCGCCCGCTTTGGCCTTGTCCACTCTTTAGGTTGGAACTTTGAAAGAAACGGGCTAGCTCCGGCCTAGTCGCGCCCACCCCGCACTGTAGGAGCCGAGGCCGCTGTTGGTTTCCGGCTTTGTTGGGAGACCGCCTCTGAGGGAGCTTTTTTGTTTGTCAAAACCGGGTCTCTCTGTTCAGCCCTGGCCGTCCTGGAACTCACTCTGTAGACCAGGCTGCCCTCGAATCCAGAGATCTGCCCGCCTCTGCTGACACCACTGCCCATTTGTTTGCTTTTAAGGGTTAATTTTTTAAATTATTACTTTTTAGTTCCAGGTGAATCCGTGTATTTTGCACATCACGTGTGTGCAGTGCCCACCAGTGCCAGAAGGGGGCGTCAGACCCCCCGGAACGGGAGGTACCTGTGGCTGTGAGCCACCCACCCTGAGCGCTGGCGGCTCCAGCCGGGTTCGCACCCGAGTCCTCATCCCCCCATCCCACCCCCACTCGGGGAGGCAGAGGCAGGCACATCTCCGTGAGTTCAAGGCCAGCCTGGTCTGCAGGACCGCGGCTATACAGAGAAACCCTATAAACAAACAAATAAATAGAAGATCTCACCTGATAGCCCTGACTAGCCTGGAACTTGCTCTGGAAGGTGGGCTGGCCTCCAGGGGCCGGGCTGAGCGTGCCCTGCCGCGTCCAGCTCATTATGAACATTATCTATAAGGTGGTTTATTCTATGTGTGTGCGCGTTTGGCCTGCGTGTTTACCTGGTGCCCACCGAGGCGAGAAACGGAATCCCCTGGGACAGCCAGGGCTCTAACCACAGAGCGGTCTCTGCAGCCCCACATTCTAACTGAAGAGGCAGTCTGCAGCCTAGCTGGTGGCGCAGGCCTTCCAGCCCGGCCCTCTGGAGGCCGAGGTGGGGGCCTCCCCTTCACGCTTCCTGCCTCTGCTCCCACCCTGAGCTCCTGCCCTCGCTGCCCTCAGCAAAGGGCACTAGGGAGACATATAGGCCAAATAAGCCTTCTCCTCGACGGGCTGCTGTGGTCACGGCGTTAGAACCGGCTCTATGGCGCGGCCTTCACTCCCAGGACTCAGGGAGGTGGAGGGGAGCGAGCATCATCGCTACGAGGCCAGGACAGCCGACGCTGCAGAGAAACTCAGTCCACCCGAGGACAGCGCGCGCCCTGCGGCCCCGCCATCCCCTAGCCCCGGCGCTCCGCGCTGCTGAGCCCATCGGGGCGGCTGACCTGTAGTCCTCTCGCGTGGCGATGAGGCTTGACACGTTGCGCAGGATCCCGCCGCCGCTCTCGATGACCGCCAGTGAGTTCCCTTGGCAACGGTAGGTGAGGGTGCTCACCAGGAAACCCAGGGCGCCGTCCACCTGGCAGATGGCGGCCTTGTTCTCTGTGCTGTGCGCGGACAGGTTCCACAGCGCGCTGAGCACGCTCTTTAGGGTGGACTCCTGGGGCGGGAGAAAAGGATGGTCAGCATGAGAGGGCGAGGCCGCTCACGGCTGCAGCGCGGCCACACAACATGCACAAAACGCTGCAAAAGTAGCTCTTCGGAAGAGCGGCTGCCTAGACGCCTCCAGGAGGGGCCGGGGGCGTGGTCAGGGTGGGGCCCCGCCCAGAATCCCGCAGTAATGGACTGTGGGCGTGGCCAGGAGTGGAGCCCTGCCTAGAATTCCCCAGTGAGGAGCTGTGGGCATGGTCAGGGTGGAGCCCCGCCCAGAATTTCCCAGTGAGGGCTGGGGGCGTGGTTAAAAGTAAAACCCCGCCTAGAGAGGCCCAGTGATGGGGCTGGGGCCGTGGCTCATTGGGCGTGTGAACGACCTGCCCCGTGTCTTTCCCACTCTGGGTCTACGGTGGCTCTCTCCGACCTCCCCGATTCCAGGCCTCCCTGCAGTGACATTTTTGAGGCTTCTTTTTTAAAATCACGGAAGTACTATAGGAATGTGCTGCCCTCCTAATCCCGGTGTGGGGTCTCGGCGCTGCTTCCCACTGACCCAGCAGCTGCCTGCTTTGCCTCGCGCTCTGGCGGAAGCATGGTTTTGCCGACTGTAGGCAGTTTCTGCGATCGAGTGACATTTGGAACTCTGGGCCCTGAGAAGCAGGGTTGGTGGTTTGGGGTCACTTAGGGAGGCTGGTTGTGGTTTGCTAGTAGCCATGGTCAAAGGAGAAATAGAAGGAAAGAAATTGGGGACCTCCTCATGCCTCCCTGCCTCCATCCTTGCTTCTCGCGGTAGGGGGTGGAGGCGGTGGGGAGGCAGGGCGGGTAAAGGAAAGCCCAGGGGTCAGCGAGAGCGGTGGCCCCGCTCACCTTGTTGGCCCGCAGCACACACTCCATGAGGGCCGTCATGCTGCCCACCTCCCTCAGCACCTTCTTGCTGTTGAGGTCAGCTCTCCAGGAAAGGTTACGCAGGATGCTGGACACCACCTGGCCAGGAGAAGGGCGGCCTCAGTGGACCCAGGTCCAAGGGCGTCACCTTCCCCTCCACGGTGGCCCTGGAAGGCAGCCGGGGACGCAGCTTGGGGGGTTACTCATAGAAAGGGTCAGGCCGAGACCTCAGCTTGGCCCGCCCGCCCTGCGTACCTGGTGCAGCTCCTCGCTCTCGGAGCCCAGCTGGGCCACGATGGCTTCCATGCAGCCTCGGCGGGCACAGAGCGTGGCCTGTCGGGACGGACACGGAACGGTTGAGGTCACAGCAGCAAAAACAAGGGACCCTTGTCCTTTGCCCCTTCCCCCCACTGGCCAGCTAAGGAGAGTGGGCCTCAGACAGGAGTGGGCCTCATCTGGACTCTGCCAGCCCAGAGGTCGTGATGGTGCGGACGGCTGTCCCTGGGAAGCTGGTGTGGCTGCCATCTCAACAGAAAACTGTCTCACTCCCCCCCCCTCTCCGGACCCCATCACCATCTCCTCCGCCCCTCTGTATGCTGGGAGTATCTGTGCCCACCTCTTAGGAGCGCATCTGGACTGGGGTTGGGTGGAGGAAGTCTCAGGACGGCACCCGGAACCCTGCCCATCCCCCTGCCACCCCCGGGAACCTTGTTGGCAACGTCTCCAAAGGTGAGGTTGGTGAGGGTCATGCCAGCGTAGCGGCGCAGGGCGAGGTTGAGCGGGTCCCGGGTCATCTTGTGCATCTCGTAATCCACCTGCAGCAGCTCTGCCACGGCCTGGAGCCCCCCTGTTAGCGTGGGAAAGACAGCTCTGTGAGAGAGGCTGAGGCGGGCAGCGGGGGGCCCTCTCCATCCCCCACGCACCCGCCTTCCCTGTTTGTTTGTTTGGTTGGTTTGGTTTGAGACAGGGTCTCTCTGTGTCGCTCTGGCTATTGCAGAACTCACTCTGTAGACCAGGCTGGCCTTCCGACTCACAGAGACCTGCCTGCCTCTGCCTCCCGAGTGCTGGGGTTCAAGGTGGGCGCCACCCCTGCCCGGCCGGTCCAAGCCCCTCCCGCACACACCACCCTCCCCATCCTCCGTGGCATCTAGAGGGGCCAGTCAACAGCTGTGTAAGGCCCGGGAGGGGCCCCGAGGGGGACACTCACCCAGCTCATTCATCGCCCGGCGGTATTCCTCATCAAAGGACAGCTTCATCACCGCACAGGTGGCCTGGCAGATCTGAGGTTCGATGGGGACTGGGGCTGTGGGCGGGGATGAGGTTAGCTGCCCGCTCCTGGGCCGATGTCCCCGGGTGATACCCAAGCCCTCCCTGTCTCTCCCCAAGCTGTCTCCGCTGCTTCAGGATCTGTGGCTTGTCACACACTCCCTGTCTAACCACCTCTGCCCAAACGTCTCAGGGCGGCGGAGCTGGTGCTGCTTGCGCACCTGCATAGCAGAGACAGGTAAACAAGACCTGCCACTGCGCAAGGGGCACCGGCCTGTAACCTCAGAGCCCCCTGGGCTAGGGCAGGAGGGTCACAGTTCAAGGCCAGCCTGGACAAATTAGTGAGCACTGGTGGCCCTCCTCAGAGTTACAGGCCTCACCTAGAATGCCCCAGGGAGGGGCTGGGGCCGTGGTCAGGGGTGGAGCCCCTGCCTGGAATAACCCAGTGAGGGGCTGGGGGCGTGGTCAGGGTGGAGGCCCGCCTATAATTCCCCAGTGAGGGGCTGGGTGGACAGACTCTTGTTCACTCCTTTGCCCCACCGGCCTAAGGTCCCTCGGATTCAGCCAGACACAGCAAGAAGGTGAAGGCCCCGATGGTTCCCCACCCCCAGCCTGTCCCAGGCCCGCGGCTGCTGCGCACTCACTGCCTCCGGTCCCACCGTCTGCCCCGCTGTCGCGCGCCTGGAGCCAGTCCCAGCAGGTCTCGCAGTAGGCCCGGATCTGCTCCAGCACGTGCAGCACACGCATCTCCTTGCGCGCCAGGCCCTGATCCGGCTGGGAGAAAACGATGTTGTGCAGGGCTGCGTTGGCGCGCATGCGCGCATCTTTGGCACCGGGTGCTCCAGGGGTCCCGGTGCGGACCCCAACCCCGGCCTCGGTGCCGTGAAGGATCTGGAGCAGCAGCGGCAGACAGCCCGAGCGGCGCATGGCCACGCAGCTCTCCGGCGAGCTGGACATGGCCAGCAGCGTGCGCGCAGTGTCTTCCTGGTCTCGCGTGGCCAGCATGGAGAGGAGCCAGAACACCACCTCCACCTGCAGGGGGCACGGGACGGCCGCAGGTTCACAGCCGGAACTGTGCTCCGCCACCTCCGGTCACAGGGATTGCCTGGGGCCGCGCGCCCCAAGCCACCGGCCGTCCAGCCTCGCTTTCCCTCCTCACCTTGCTGTTGCCAGGCTGAGGGGCGCCATCTTCAGGGTGCGTGGGGACTTCCGCCTCCTGGTCCTCCTCCACCGTCACAGGCTTCACTGCCAGCAGAGCCTGCGGGAAGAGCATGAGGCCAGGGGGTTCGGGCTGCGACACGCAAGGGTAGCAGACCCCTTCCTGGGCGCGGAGAGGGGAAGGCCACTGAGCTGCTGGCATCTGTCATCACCCCTCCGGCCCTGACTCCGCTCGTCCAGGTACCTGGGGTTCCCTCTGCTGCACCCGGTCCTGGGCTTCCAACAGCTCCTTGTCAATCTGCTCCAGACGCGAAGCGCGGATCTGAAGCACAGAGAAGGGGAAAACAAGGGGCAACCTTGGCTGACCCCGCCCCCAACTGACCCCGCCTCCCCCATCCTCGACTCCTCCCATCCCTGTCTGCTTCTCCTCCCAGTCAGTGCGCCTGCCACTCCCCGAAGCCTCCTCCCACCCCGCACCTGCGCGCGTTGCACCATCTCGTCTGAGGTGCCAAAGCGCTCTTCCATCAGCGAGCGGATGTGCTGGGCCTCGAACTCCAGCTGCTGCCGGATCAGATCCATCTGCATGGAGAACTGCTGGGAGAAGGCACGGGCTGCGGTGAGGCGCCACCCTGCCCCTCCGCCAGGCCCCGCCCGTTAGCCGGGCGCGCGCCCCGGGAGCTCACCGTGTCCACGTGCGGCAGCTCGTCCAAGCGCTTGGACAGGCCCTGGAGCTGGGAGTAATACCACAGCTTCTCCTTCTCCTCCTTCTCTATCTCGCTCAGCAGGAAGCATCTGGGGGAGGGGCACGGGGGGCCTCCTTACAGGTGGCATTAGCAGGGACCCCCCCAACCCCTGCCCCCAGCTCTGAGGTGGGAGCTGGAAGGAACTGAGTGGGTTAAGAAAAGCTAACTGGAAGAGAAGAAAGCAATCCTTTGGGAGGCTGAGGCCGGAGGATATCGGAGTTTGAGGTCAACCTTGACCTCAGAATGAACCCTGTCTCAAAACGAGGGTTCAGCGAGATGGCTCAGCAGGCAAAGGCACTTGTGGCCAAGTCTGAGGACAGAAGTTCCATCTTCGGAACCCACACGATGGAAGGAGAGAAGGGGATGTCAGCAAGATTTCCCTCTGACCTACACGCACACTCGGGCACACACAAATAAAGAAGATAAAAGCAGCAGAGCTGTGGGATTCTGTGCCTGCCATCCCAGCACTTTGGGAAGGGATCTTGACCAGCCTTGGCTACATAGCAAAGTTGAGGGCTACCTGAAGGCCTAATCTCAAAAAATAAAAATAAAAAAAGATAAAATAGCCAGGCAGTGGTGGTGCACTCCTGGAATCCCAGCCCTCGGGAAGCAGAGGCAGGCAGATCCCTGTGAGTTCAAGGCCAGCCTGGTCTACAGAGAGAGTCCAGGACAGCCAGAGCAGTATAGTCTCAATAAACAAACCAAGCAAACAGATAAAAGGGAATTCCAGAAAGACTGGGAGGCTTCAGGGCTCTAGAGCTCTCCAACACCCAATCATGTCCAGTTTACAAACCAGGGGTCAGGCCCACAAGTCCTTCTTCAGCGCCTGTCACCTGGCACTGGAGAGGCTGAGGCGGGAGAACCGTGGCCAAACTAGGACTCTATGCTGAGACCCTACTTCTCCTTCTTCTTCTCCTTCTTCATCTTCTTCTTTTTTCTTCCTCTTCTTCTTTATCTTCTTCTTTGGTTTTTTTGAGACAGTGTTTCTCTGCGCAGCCCTGGCTGGCCTCAGACTCACAGAGGTCCACCTGCCTCTGCCTTCCTAAGTGCTGGGATCACAGGCGTGCGCCACCACACCCAGCAGACACCCCTCTTTTTAAAATGTTGGTTTAAACAGCCTGGGAAGTTAGCAGAGTGGGCAGAGGACGGGTGAGCAAGCCTGACTGTCTGAGTTTGACCCTGGATCTCTGGCTGTTCTCTGACTTCCACACCCGTGCTGTGGTGTTCCCCAAAGAATCAAATGTGGTCAGGGAGCCAAAAAGGAAAAAAAAGAGAAGCCATCAACAACAGCAACTAAAATGACCCCTATTTTCTGGAGCAGAAGTCTGAGGAAGCAGTGCAGGGCAGGCTTAAAAATCACAGCTTGTCCACCACCCATTGGACTGACCTCATGAGGCTCAGACGGGCTGAGCTGGGTTGTCCCCTCCAGCACTGTCCCCTCCGCTGGCCCTGGGCCCAGAATTTTTGGGCTTCTGTCCTTCCATCAACAAAGGCCTCCTTGAGGATCTCTGGCGTTAGGCCGGATTCTGAGCCCTGACTTTGGATGTGGCTCTGTCCCTAGAGACGCCTGCATGTCTGGGACCTGGGGGTGGGGGGCCACTTCTCCCAGGAGCCTTTCCCCCGGTTGCCTGGTATGTCCCCACATCCTCTGTCCTCCGCCTGGGGTTCAGCCAGACTGAATAGACAGGAGATGGAATGGAAGGGCCTGGCGGTGGGTGTGACTGGCTTGGGGGCGTGGCCACAAGCCAGCGAACCAATGAGAGGGCAGAGGTTCTTGGGGACGGGTCCTTTCCCGCGCCCTCTCACCGCTCCTGGTCTAGCTCTTCCAGCAGGCGTATGGTGGCTCGGCTCAGCTCCCCGAAGCTGTCCTTGGATGGTCCAGAGCCGTGCACTGGGCTTCCCTCTGGGGTCCGGGCAACAGGCTCTGGGCCCAGGGCTGGGGGCTGAAACTTTAGGTTGTAGAGGCTGCTGATGTCAGTCTGAAGAGCTGGAGGGAGGGAGTCACCGGTGAGGGTCAGCAGCCTGCCCCTGCTATATACCCCTGCTGTCCATGGGCATTCCTGAGGGCACTCACCTTTCAGTTGCTCTAACACTTCTGTCTGCCCGGAGGACACCAAGACGCGTGCCTCCTGCTCCAGCTTGCCCTGAAGGTGTTTCAGGACCTCCTGCGGGCATGGCAGGAAAGAGGGACGTGACCATCAGGGCCGCCTGGGCACACAGACATCCGTCACCCTGCCGGTCTATGTGCCCTGGGGACCCCTCTCTCGGCCCTCCCAAGACATCGGTGCTTTTGAGTTTGTCTCTGACCCATGGCCTCCGCACAGGCCCTCACCTTCATGCCCGAGGTCTCTGTCTCCAGCTTGGAGAGGTGAGTGGAGTTATCTCTCAGCTCCTGCCGTAAGTGTGTGTTCTCGGCCTTCAAGGCCTCCACCTGCCGAACCAGCTGCTCGTAGGAGGCCATGGAGCTGGTCATCTTCAACTCCTGCAGTGCCTGGGGCCAAGGAGACACAGAGTGGGAGCTGGTCACTGGTGCCCCTTCAGAGAGTCCTGGCCCCAAGTCCATCCTGTCCAGGGTGTGCACACCAGGCAGCAGTTGTTGTGTGAAGCGATCACCAGGAGCCAGCATTCGAGAGTGACAGAGAGAGAGGGGAATCCAAGCTCGGAGCTCTGTGTGATACATACGAGACTGATGGCTGGACAGACAGACACCTGCACTGACAGACAGAGGGACACACAGACATCTGTCGCCCTGGCAGTCTAGGTCAGCAGGTGGATGGGCCACCTGGAGGCCACCAGGCTCACAGACTGACACAGGAGAAGGTGACTGCAGACAGACAGACAGACGGACAGTCAGTCAGGACTGGTCCCCCACTGAAGCACAGGTTTCCCAGGCTGGCAGACACACAGGGGAGGATGGGTCACTCTCTGGCACAGAACGCCGAGAGCCAAGGAGCCCTGGCTAAGAGAAACCGTGGGCAGGAGGCGGTGGACAAGACCCGGACTCACCGCGGTCACCCCAGGGATTTCAGTCCTGACAGAGAAAGGGTTTGAGGAGCAGGATGCCCTGTAGTCCCTTGTCCCTCTGTTCATGCAAGGCTCCCCATGCCTCTGCTCATGGCTCAGCGCCTCTGTCCTGGCCTGGATACCATGCCCGCCCTGGGCTTGGTCACAGGCCAGCTCTTTGTGCTTCTGTCCGTCTTTTTTCTCGTGTCCAGCCTCCTCCTTCAGCTTGGCTCTCCCTCCACAGCCATCCTGAACAACCCCCCCCCACGGTCCCTCTTCCGTCTTTGTTCCCCTCCATCTGCGGGCGCCCCCTCCCTCCGCCTTTGTCTGAGGTCCACCAATAGCGTCTCGCCCCATCTGCCGCCTCCTCCCTGGGAGCCCCCTCTCCTCACAGTCTTGAGACTTCATCCGAAGCAACCCCACCCCACCCTGCCAGGTGATGCTTGATCCTTTGTCGTCCCCCCCCCCCCATAATCTAATGCTCATTTCTCCTCCTTCCCTGGAAAGCCCCTGCCCACCCTGATGTCACTCAGGGCACGGGTGGAGGGAACCAATGAATGTCTGGGGGACTCAGCCCCCATCCTTCCATCCTGCCTGGGACCTGCTGTGGACCTAGCCGTGCCTTCTGTCTTCTTTCTACAAAAGACCTAAATCTTAGCTCTCCCCAGGAGAGAGAAACTGAGGTTCAGGGCTGGAGAAATGGAGGATGAAGGGGGGGAGGGGAGACATGTAATCAGATCCCGGACCCTGAGATACCCAGATCCGGGCAGTCACCCAGGTATGGTGGCACACACCTGCCATAGCCCAGCACTCAGGAGATGGAGCCAGGAAGATCAAGAATTCAAGGCTAGCTTAGGGTACATACTGAGTTCATGGCTAGCCTGGGCTACGTAAAACTCTGTCTCAAAAGACCAAAAATTAAAACAAACAAAAACCAGACCGGTCCTCTCTCCACGCCTCTGTGTGTCTATCTAAAGGCGGGGAAAATCTCTGGCCACCCAGGATGGCTGATGGGAGGTCCCAAGGCCTCATTGTTAAGCTTACCCAAGCCAAATATGGGGTGTCTCACGTAGGGCCAAGGCTCATATCTAACGTAGCCCCGGGTTGGAGTGAAGGCACCCATGCCATGCCCAGCCAGGAGGAACAGGCGGAGCTCGGCAGGCGCGCACATCCCCACAGCCACGCACATCCCCACAGCCACGCGTTTGTCCTCCGTCCACACCACAGCGTCACCACCCTCCAAGCCGGGTGCATCCGAGTCCGACCCCCCCCACCTCTGCACCCCTCTCACGGGGCTGCTCCTCCCAGCCTCTTCCCGCCTGCTACAAACCGAATTCACATTCCCCTCCAGAGGGAGCCATGAGCTCAGCTCACAGGTCGGAGTCCATCCTCCTAGTGCTCCCAGTGCCCTGGGGACAAACCCTGACACCCCTCCTCCCGGGCACACAGATTCCCTGGGAGCCAAACAGAGCGGCACCGTGGCCTCAGGTTCGCGCCCGAGGCCCTTCCCGACTCCTGCAGCCCACATCCTCCATCTTCCTGCAGAAAGCCCTCCAGTCTGCCCCAACCCCAAAGCTCCGTCAAGTGGCCGTCAAGATGACAGACAGGGAGATGCGGCTCCGCTGAGAGTGATTCAGAGGAGGGAGGGGCTCATCTCTGAATCCCCGTCATCCCATTCCCTTTACAGAGAGGAAAAAGAACGGACCAGAGACACACAGCTCCTCCCCAGGGACGTATCCTGCTCTCCGACTCTCCTCCACTCCTTACACTCATCTCCAGAGGATCCGGTGTGGAAGCCGCGGGCGCGCGCGCGCGCGTGTGTGTGTGTGTGTGTAGGGCACCAGCCTCAGCGACTCAGATGCCTGCCTGTCTCATCCGGACTCAGTTTCCCCTCAGCTCCTATTCTGCGTTTCAGTCCATACTGACAGGGCGAGGCAGGGCGCGCCCCTGCCGTCCGCCCAGGGGAAGGCGCATGGCTTACTTGCATCTGGGCTAGCTGTGAGGCCTGGGGCCTCCTGCCTCCTCCTGGCGAGGCCTGGAAGCCAGACCTGGGTGTCTAGGTCTCCGCCGGTCTCAGCAGCACAGGCAGAGGGGGTTGTTCCGGGGGACAAAGCCGGATCCCGGCCTGGCCAGGCGGCGCCGCCGCTCCCGGCGCTGGGCGAGACCACCGCAAGCGAGCGGGGGAGGATGCGGGATGCGGGATGCAGGTGCCTGGACCAATGGCGGTGCGGGAAGACGAGCTGGTGCCATGGCGACAGCCAATAGCAACCCAGGGCGGGGACCCGTGCTGACCGCAGGGCGGCAGGCCTGCCCTGGGCCTTCGGGGCAGATAGGGGGGCGTTGGGATTGACAAACCCCTTACTGAGGGGGAAAAGGGCAGCCCAGGACCAATGCCTCGTGCACACCATCAAATTGGTAAATAGTACGCCGAAGCCTTAGGGGAAGAGGACCACTCAACCCACCTGCCAGGCCTGGAGGTGTCAAGACAGGAAAGGGAGACGAGCAAAGCCAGAGAGCCCTGAGGTCCTGAGTGCCCTGGGGCTTGGAAGGTGGGGAAATGGGCAGGAGAGAGATTGGCAAGCCCTCCCCATCTTTCTCCACTCCCCTAGCAGAGCGTCAGAGCCAGGAGCTGCCATTTCAGGTGACAGTCCCTCTCTGTGACTCTTCTCTGTGTCCCCTTCGGTCTCTCTCCATCTCTGACTACCTGGTGCCCAAAGATTCCTTGAAGGGTGCCCCTGAGGCCATAACCTGCAGAGCCCAGGGCTGGAGAGATGGTTCAGGGGTCAAGAGTGTATATTACTCTCCCATTAGACACAAGTCCGGTTCCCAACAGCCAGGTTCAGTGGCTGCCTGGACCTCCAGTTCCAAGGACCCCTCCCCTCCAGTGACTGCCTGCACCTGCTCCTGTACTTACAGGGGTGTGCATGCGCACACAGCCCCGGTCTCCAGCTCTGAGCAGTTCAAGGCAGCCAGCCCCGCTCACAAGGTTGTCAGAGCTGGCAGAGCTGACTATGCAGCCTGCAGCGGGGTTTTCCCCACAAACCACGGTGCTCCTGGCCCTCTGCGCATGCGAAGGCATCACAGAGGGCACCAAGCCGGGCAGGGGCCTCCACCCCTCAGTGTTGCTAGGCAGTAACAGCCAAGGGCACCAGGGGCCGAACGAAAGGCTTCTGTCCGAGACCCATCTTAGGCCTGCAGTTGCAGTAACAAAAGCCTCCAGCCAGCTGGCATCGAGAGTCAGCCACGGCTGGCCCTGCTGCCGGGGAGGAGGTGCAGAGGGGCTCTCGCTGGAGGTGGGGAAGGCTGTCCTTCATGTCTGTCATTGCAGCACTGAGGCTGAGGCAGGAGGACTGCAGGGAGTCCGAGACCAGCCTGTGCTGTCTCAAAAATAAAAAGGCTGAAGAGGGATGTGGCATGGGGCAGAGCTGACTAGCTGGGGTCCGGGAGGGGCCCCGCGCCTGAATGGAAGAAGGAACAGAGCTTGGTTGGGCATGGGGGGTGTCTGGCACTGCAGTGGAGTCGGGGTCATGAGGTTCGGCCAGGGCAAGCAAGGCTGGG
This sequence comes from Meriones unguiculatus, assembly GCF_030254825.1. Classification (NCBI taxonomy): domain Eukaryota; kingdom Metazoa; phylum Chordata; class Mammalia; order Rodentia; family Muridae; genus Meriones; species Meriones unguiculatus. The sequence goes on along the minus strand of NC_083364.1, from coordinate 16,901,772 downwards.
AAGGCTGGGAAGGGCCTCATAATTCAGGTCAGGGCTGAGCAGGGCTGGAGTCGGGGCTGAGTGCTACAGAACCCAGAGCCTCTCGGCTCCGGTTCTGCCTTCACCTCACGTCTTGACCTTGGGAGTGATGGTGTCTGGCTTGGGTGTCCCTTCTCCCCTGTTCCCTCCCGGACAGGACAGCACAGTTTGACAGGTCCTTTCTCTCGGAAGAGACCTGGTCTGGGAAAGGAAGACTGGCCGCTTCCCCCAGAGAAACTGAGGCTTGGGCTAGGAAACACTCAGATCCCAGTCAGGCCTCTGGAGAGGATGGACTCTCCTGCCGGCTCTCCTTGGAAGGCTACGGGGGACCCTTAGGCAAGATGCTTTTAGCCCCAAACCTTTACAGCATTCCCACTCCTCCTCGCTGGATGAGCCACAGTCCCCAGGCCCGCGAGGCCCGACCGGCACCTGCTGCAGAGTGCCCAGGCCTCAGCCTCAGGGTCCTCCAGCCTTCCCAACGGGCTCTGTGCACGCTGGGACCTCTCTCTGTGACGCTGCAGTCTGCCCCTGCCGGTGTCCTCTTGGCGTCCTTCCAGCCACCCTCCCCCAAGTGGGCTCCATTGGGTGTGGGGTGGCCTCAGAGGTAGCTTCATGACCACATGCTGGTCACCATTTGGGCATGCTGGGTGCTGGGTGACCTGGCATAGCCTAATGGGGGGGAGTTAGCAGCTGCTGGACCACAGTAACAGACCTCAGTTTCCCCAGAGAGGAGCAGGCTGACGACCCCGGGCAGCCCTTCCTTAAACCCCTAGCATACAAGCTTTCCTTTGGCTCAATCATGTGACCTTGGGCGGCTTAGCTTTGCCCTAGCCTCAGTTTCCCCTTACGTGGCCGAACTGCAGTAAGGCAGGGCTCGGGAATGTCATGGTTAGTGGACACTGGATAGGCAGGCCCTAGCTCAGCAGTGTCCACAGAGAAACTGAGGCCTAGCAAGTGCAGGGCGTGGTCGGGGCCTGCATCCTGCGCTGGCTGGAGCCCGAGCTCGGTGTGCCGCAGCTGCGGCTCTCTGTCCCCAAACCTGCAGGTCTTCCAGGAGAGGGGAGAGGGTCTCCTGCTCAGGGATGCTCCAGCAAGGAAGGCTTGCGCTTGCGCAGGACCCGGGAGGGGTCGCCGCGGCCCGGGGGAGGGGAGCCCAACCTCATGCACATGCTCAGGCAGTTTCCTTGGCAACTGTCTCCAGAGCAACTATGAAAGACCCCCAACCCAAGTCGGCTAGCTCCAGCCAGGTGTCCTCTGCTGTCCCAGGGGCTGCGGTTCCCACAGTCAAGACCCCACCTGGCAGTCCGGGCACCGCAATCCCCACCCAGGACTCCCTGCACCCTACCTGGTCCCCGAAGAAGGCTGAGTGCAGGAGGCTCAGGAGACCCAAGAGCCCCATGGAGCCTCGGCCGGACAGCAAGCGCCCCGCCCTCGGCCGCAGGGAAGGCAGGGGACCAGCACTGCGCCTGCGCGCAGACATGGGCGGGAGGGGGTGTCACTCTACTAATGAGGGTTGACCCGAGACTGAAGATGTAAGACAGAGACCTCCTTGGGCAGAGCGACAACGCGCATTTCTAATGAACCCGGGACAGGAGGGCGGGCGGCCACCCTAAGGGCTGCCAACTGTCCAAGGGGCTCACATTGAAGAGGATGGGTCCCATGGCGAACCTGGGTGTCTAGGGGCTAGGAGCGCCACCCCGTGGCTGGGATACCATGCGTCCGTGTGGGGACAGTCACCTGGGTACCCAGATCACAGCTTATCTGCTGGTTACCAGCCTTCGAGTGGGGCGCAGGGATGGATGGGGACTGTCATGTAAACATTATGGAAACAAGTACTGTGTGCCCGACACTGTACAAAGGCAAACAGGTCTAACCCCTGGTCTTTGGCTACTTAGCATAAGCAAAAGGTCAGCCTCATGGGGTGGCTCATGCCTTTGATCCCAGCACTCGGGAGGCAGAGGTAGGCGGGCTGCAGAGAAACGTCTCCGAGAAAGGGAAAACATGTCCCATGTTGTGGTCCACGAACATTTTATTTGTTCCAGGTGCCTGGCATGTGGCATAGCTTGGCAGACGGGATGGTGCAGAGAGAGAAATGGATATGGAGGAGGAACACTGTGAAGATGGTGGCTGCCCCTGCCAGGAACTGAGCCAGGAGGGGCACCCGTGTCTGCACAGGGGGAGACAGGTGGGGCAGCTCTCCAGGGGAGCACACTAGGCAGATGGGGAAAACCAGGTAAGAGGTGCCTAGACTATAACCAGGAGCATAGCCTGGTACCGTGGGTGGGGCTGGTGACAATAACCCCAGAGGGATCAGCAACTAAGTGAATGCCATGCTTGTTGGGAACCCAGGTTCAGTGCCCAGTACCCACAGACTTTGAGCCCTCCTGAGGCAGGAGGATAAGCAGGTAGCAGCTTGCTTGGCTTGCATCCCCAAAGGTTCTCCAGGAAATGCTACAAGACTGAGCTGGCTGGCTACTACCAACTTGGTATTGTGTGCCTTTAGTGCCAGCACTGGGGAGGCAGGAGGATTTCTTTGAGTGGGAGGCCAGCCTGGGCCAGAGCTGCACAAAGCTACACGGAGAAATCCTGACTTGAAAAAAGCAAGACAACCCTGCTCAAGTGTGTATGCAGGCTCTGGTGATGGATGGTCTTCCGGAACCCCTCCACTAGCTGGGACGGCCCACACCCCAGGACCGGGGAGGCCAGAGTGCTCGCCCACTGTCACTCTGCAATTGCCTTCCACAAGCTGACGAATTCAGAAACACATCTCTCAGGGTCCACCAGCGCCTTTCCAGCCATAATCAAAGGTAAGGGACCTGCTCAAATCTGCGGCCACTTCCTCTCAGGCCCCAGCTGCTCAGGGCCAAACCCAGGGAGGACCCCTCCCCCAAGTGCACCTTAGGCTGGGCACTGTTCAGCCACTGCCCTTGAGCTGTGCCCAGGACAGGCTAGAATGTTGGGCAGCCCTGCTGAGGGCGATGGGCATGCGGCCAGGAGCCCCCTTCAGCCCGCACAGGGACCCACCACAGACCCACAGAAGAAAGCAGAACCCAGGAACTAAACACGAGTCTTTATTGGCCCCGGCTACTTGAGGGGGATGAACCGGGAGGAGTGGGTGGCGCCAATGCCAGGCCGGCCGTGCTTCACCGGCTTGTAGGTGATGGAGAACTCGCCCAGGTAGTGGCCGATCATCTCCGGCTGCGGGGCAGAGGAAGCAGGGTCAGATGAGGTGAGCGCAGCCGCGGCACAGAGGGGTCCCGCCGCCTCACCAGCACCCCGCTCACCTTGATCTCCACCTGGTTGAAGGTCTTGCCGTTGTACACGCCCACCATGCTGCCCACCATCTCGGGCAGGATGATCATGTCCCTCAGGTGCGTCTTCACCACCTCGGGCTTCTCCATGGGCGGAGCCTCCTTCTTGGCCTTCCTCAAGCGCTTGAGGAGGGAGTGCTGCTTCCGCCGCAGACCCCGGTTCAGGCGCCGCCTCTGGCGGGCGCTGTACAGCTGCATCAGCTGTTCGCTGTAGGGGAGAAGTTGCAGGTGCTGAAAGTCCGCACCACCCCAGAACAGGAGGCCGCTCGGCGCCCCTAATCCTCACATCCACAAAGCTGCCGGGAGCAGGGGCTCGAGGACAGGCCAGGGGCCGGGTCCACAGCCCTCTACAGTGGATCCCGCAAGCTCAGCCAGCCCTCACCCCTCACTGAGGTAAACCTTCAGCCCACACCCCAAAACGAATCCAAGACCTTTCCACAAGCAGTGACAGGAGCCGAGGTCACGTCTTGGCTTTTGACAGCCCTCCCAATCACCACGTACCCAGACCAACTACCATGTCAAGCCCTGCCTGATTTTCCCAAGGTCACAGGGAGTTGTAGAGCCGGCAGCCCTGTCAGCAACCACTTCTGGGAGACTGAGGCAGGGTAGCTCCTTCTACACAAACTATCACAGTGTAAAGCTGTAGCTGGGACTGAACTGGTAAGAGCGCTTGCCTAGGAGGCCATGAAGCCCTGAGCCTGATCCCCAGCGATAGCAAACCCAACACCTGGAAGGTGGGAGACAGGAGGATCACGAGTTCGAGGCGAGCCTGGGCTACACAAGTCCCTATCCTGTCTCACCCGCGTGGCAAGTGCAAAGCTCTGGCTCCATCAACGGCCCCACATTAAGTAAAGAGTAACCGTGCAACAGAAGCCCAGCAGCGTTTCGGGTCGCGCCCTCTTACTAGGACATGTCCAGAAGCTGGTCCAGGTCCACGCCACGGTAGGTGAACTTGCGGAAGGTCCGCTTCTTCTTCTGCTCCACTTCAGCCTGCGTGAGCGCGAGTCGGGGTTAGCGGGGGCTCGCGGTGCTTGCCCGACAGCCCCGGAACCCGACGGGGCGGCCTTCGAGAGCTGCAGTACGCCCGGTTGTGGCGCGCGCGGCGGCTACAGCGGCCCGGTAGGTTACAGGCACCCACGGGGCCTCATCCGGCCCGCGGCCTTCCAGGGTCTCCCCGCACCCCCCATCCGCAGTCTTCGAGGCCCCGAGCGCCGTGCTCCATGTCCGAGCAGCGACCCCGAGTCCTGCGAGAAGGGGTCGGGCGGATGCAGGCGGATGCACCCAGGCGGACACAACCCGGACCGCGTACTCACCATCTCGGCGGCTGCTCGGAAAAGGAAGCGTCGGCTGCGGCTGCGCAGTTATCGCGAGCGCCGCCCGGAGGCCCCGCCCCCAGCCTCACGAGCACTTCCGCTTCCCAGATACTCGCTCTCGCCCCCTGCCGCGCGGAGGGCAGAACGCAGCTAGCCTCCAGAGGGGTGTGGCTCCTCGTGGGGTCTTTGTTTTGGTTTCTGTCTCGCTGTCCCTGTTTGTTTGTCCCTCTCTCGTGTACAAAGTCCCAAGGCAGTGGTTCTCAGCTCGTGGGTCACAACCCCTATGGGGGTCGCAAATCAGCTAGTTACATTACCATTCATAACAGTAGCAAAATTCGAGATACGAAGTAGCCGCGAAATATGCATACATGCATACATACACACACATGCATACATGTAGATAGACGGGTAGCTAGAGACAGACAGACAGACAGATGAGACAGTTTCCAGGACAGAGTTTCTCTGTATAATAATCCTGGCTGTCCCAGAACTCTCTCTGTAGACCAGGCTAGCCTGGAAATTCGAACACACACACACACACACACACACACACACACACACACACACATGGCTCTGCCTTCCAAGTGCTGGGATCAAAGGTGTGTGCCACCTACCTTCTGGCTGACTTTGTATTTTTATTTTCTAATGGTTTTGAGACAGCACTGGGACCATGCTGGCCTCTAACACAGAAAGATCCGCCTGTCACCGCCTCCCGAGTGCTGGGGTCACAGGTGTGCGCCACCATGCCCAGCTTTGGTTTGCTTCTACTTGTGTGGTGTGTGTGAGCCACCTCAAAAGCCTGGAGGCTGGAGGACAACGTGGAGGAGGCAGTTCTCCCTTCTGCCATGTGCACTCCAGGGGCCGACTTTAGTTCATTAGGTTTGGCAGCCAAGTCCTGTACTCACTAAGCCACCAACTTCTTTTTGTCTTAGACAGGGTCTCTTGTAGCCCAGGCTGCCCTCAAACGTGCTATGTTGCTCAAAATGACCTTTAGCTTCTGATCCTGCTGCCCTCACCTCTGTCGTGCTGGCACAATAGGTCTATGCCACTGAACCCAGCTACAAAGGGGGCCCCTTCTTGAACGATGTCCCTTGCTCAGGCATGGAGGCATCTCTCACCACACAGAAGGCACACCTAATTCCAGAACAGCCAGGATGGAAAGACCCTGTCTTTAAAGCAAGAGATGAAGCCAGGCAGTGGTGGCCAGGACAGCCCTGGTTACACAGAGAAACCTTATCCAGAACACCCAAAAGTAAATAAATAAATAAGCAGAGAGAGAGGTATGGCCTGGGGGAGAAAGACCTCCCTCACTACATGCTGGCGAACCTCAGACTCCTCCTGTGTGGATGACAGAACTGCAACTGGCATGTGGCCACCACAGGTACATACTGTAATCTATTTCACAGCAAGAATTTACTGAGTGTCTACTACTTGTAAATAGGTATGGTTGGAGGTTCAAAGCCCACTGGAGCAGGTAAGGAGTGTGTGGTGATGACAGAACTAACAGTAGGGTGGGTCAGTGTCCTGGCTTTCCTGAGAATTACCTAGGCATGCTGGCCATGGGTGGCCCACGCCTGTACTCCTAGCACTCTGGGAGGCAGAGGCAGGAGGATCTCAGTGAATTCAAGGTCAGCCTGGTGTACAAAGCAAGCCAGGGCTTTACAGAGAAACTTTGTCTCAAGGAAAAACAAACAAACAAAAACAACAACAAAGAACTCCTCAGGCTTTATCCAAAACTCCTCAGACTTAAATCCAAAGTAATCTACCAACTTGGTGCAAGGCTGGGTCTGTTACTGGAGCCCAGACAACATGTGAGAATTTAGGAATTTGCCCTGGGGGGGGTGACCAACACCCTTTGTGCCCCTACCTGAAGAGGCTGAAGTAGGAGGCTCTCTTGAGCCCAGGGGTCTAAAGGCAGCCTGGGGTGGGTGAGGCACAGCGAGACCTCTGGTGAAGAGTACTGGCTGCTCTTCCCGAAGACGGGTTCAATCCTCAGCTCCTGCAAGACCCTGAACCCAGGGGATCGGACGCCTTCTTCTGCTTGCCTCCAGCACCAGGCACGTGTGCCATGCACACGTATACACACAGGCAAACACGTGCACATGAAATAATATATGCATCTGAGATTTTTTTTTTTTAAAGGAGGAGAGGCTCTTGGGCATGGCTCAGGGGAGAGGGGGGAGGGGGCATGTACGGAGCCCTGGGTTCCAGGCCCAGTGTAACCTGGGTGTGGTAGCACCTGCCCGTCATCCCACACAGGAGACAAGAGCTGGGGCTGCAGCTCATCCTTGCTGCACGGTACCAGAGGCTTTGAGGCCTGTGCAGCCTGGATTCTGAAAAAGAAATTCCATTTTAAGGGGAAATGACCTGGGCATGAACTCCAGTTTCAAAAGGGGGGAAACCGCACAAAAATGTGCTTCGACCACTCACCTCTGACAATATTTAACCGTCACCCCCAGCGATGGCTAAACAATAAATACACAGACTACCCAGGTGTTCTTTGCAACAGGCTGAGCAAAACAATTATGGTTGGGCTCCTGGCCACAGTCATTCGGGTTCTATTGTCAATCCATCATAGAACCAACAAGCTAGAATTTCCCCAAACCTTGCTGTAACCCCAATAAAAACCCTGCTGATCTGGAGCTCGGTGTTCTCAACCCTGACCTGCTGCGTCCGTGATGGTTGTGAGGCCCTGCCCCAGCTCGAACACCTCGACCCTCAAAGTGGGCTTGCATCGGAATTGGCTCCTTGGTGGTCATCCGGGGTCCCCGAGATCTGGGCACAAGGTCAGCCTGGGCTTCTCGAGAACTTAGCTCTAAGTTAAAAATGGGGGTGTGTGTGCTGTGGAGATGGTGAGGAAGGACAGCTGGATTTTTTTTTTAACTGTATAGCCCAGGCTGGCCTCAAACTCGTGACCCTCCTGCCTCTGCCTCCTTCAGCAAATCCTACAGGTGTGCCCCACCACAATCGGCAAGACTACTGTCTTAACTCCAGCTCCAGGTGTCTGATGTCCCTGCCCCAATGCCAGCATCCATGTGCACTGACCCGTATATGTACACAGCCCTGTTAAGGTTATAAACACTCTGAGAAAGGCCCTGCCTCAGAGGAGTCAGGCTGGGGCCAGGGACACTTGGACAGAAGCCTTGCATCTGAGCCACACTCGGATATGTTTTCATCCAAGTCCCTGAACCCAGGCTGCCGCTTCATATCCCTGCGTGTTCCTCACTCCGGCAGGTTTCTTGGTTCTAGTTTTCTGCCCCTCATGGATCCTACGTTAAATTGTAGTGTTTTTGTTTTGTTTTTTAAGATTTATTATTTATACAGTGTTCTGCCTGCATGTGTGCCTATAGATCAGAAGAGGGCGCCAGATCTCACTATAGATGGTCATGAGCCACCATTCGGTTGCTGGGAATTGAACTCAGGACCTCTGGAAGAACAGGCAGTGCTCTTACTCTCTGAGCCGTTGTCTCCAGCCCTCTTTTTTTTTTTTTTTGGGGGGGGGAGGTTGCAAAGCTAGAGGGCGGATATGGAATAGATGAGCAGGGCTGAGGAGCCATGTGAGATTCACAATCAATAAAAAGAGCACCAGCTGCTCTTCCAGAGGACCCGAGTTCAATTCCCAGCACCTTCTGGTGGCTGTGGGGACAGCACTGCACACGCACGGAACATGGGGGCAGACCAGCACCTGCGCACAGCTGGAAGAACCAGCCTGAGGCCCGCCCTTGGACCCCGGCAAATGTAAGCCCTCCTCACATCAAAATAAGTGCACGTAAGTATTAAATGTACCTGTGTGGAGTCACGTTAAAGCCAAAGATGGACGCCGGATGCCCAGTGCTGTCTCCTGCCTGCTGAGGGCACACCGCACCTCCATCCTACAGGGCAGGGCCTGGCAATCTGGTACTTATGGGCCCCTTCCAAGCACACAGGGAAGGACAGAGGGAGACAGGCCGGAGTCACAGACACAGCAGACAGCACTCAAGTTCTGATCCAAACACGCTGCTTTATTCAAACCGGGTCAAACTGGCCAATGGGAACCTGAGCCCTGCTGAGGGGCCTCCAGCAAGGCCTTGCCTGCCACCTGTGTGGGCCCAGGCTACCCGTGACTTCAGCACTGCCACCTGGGCCAGGGGCCCTGTGGCACCCTCAGCCACACGAGCCACTCAAAGCAAGGAATGAACAAAAAAACCAAACGCACGCAGTAGTCTCTGCCCAAGCCCCAGCCCACACTGGCGGGAGCCAGGGTCCCCTCTCCCCACACCCAAACCCTGCTTTAAATTAAAAAATAAGCCAGTATACATCGTAGAAAATTTCTCTTAAAAATCTCACAATTTGTAAATGTATATTTTTTTCTTTAACATAAAAGTTTACAATATACGGTAAAACAAAAGGCTCAGGAAAATAATCTCAAAAAGAAAAAAAAAAAAAAAAAAGAAAGAAAGAAAAAGAAACCTGAAATTCTGAATTAAAGCTGAAGGCGTTTTTTAAACCCTGTTGTTGAACCAGTGACGTGTTTTATTGTGCTGATGGGTCAGAGAAAAGAAATATATTTAAAACCTCAGTCCAGACGCGGCCTCCGCTCCCCCCCAGGTCAAGTGGTCGTTTATTTTGTGTGTGATTGTCACGAGTTCACCAGTCCCGAATCCTGCCCTGGCACCATCCCCCTGGCTAGCGCCGGTAGGGATGGAAGCCCTGAACGTTGTGGTTCTGCCCGCGTCCGAAGCCGCTGCCACCAGCGGGGGGACCCCCCGAGCCCGGCACCGAGGGGCCCCCGTAGGAGGGAGGCTGCTGGCTGGGATCCGAGAAGCCTTGGCCGAAGCCACTCAAGTCCTGCCCGTAACCTGCTGGGAGAGAGGCTGCTTAGCTCGGAGGGGTCTGGGACATCGGCCTGCCCCAGGCTTCTGCCAGAGCGTCCCTGCCTGCTCTTGTCCCCAGGAAAAGGGCTGGTGTTCGGGCCTGGGGTCTGTGGTGCCACGGTCCTGTCCGTGTCCTGTCACCCTGCCCCATGCATCCCACACACGAAGCAGAACTGGGGAGCTCCAGGGCACTCAGTCCCACAGTGCAGCTCAACCTAACTTCCCAATAACCCTTTCAGCTAAGCCCAGCATCCCTGAACAAGACACTGCCAATCTGTCAGGGGGAAGCTTTGTGAAGGGCAGTCGACTGACACCACTTCCTGCCTGCCTGGCCAGTGGGCAGCACGAGCCTGGCGGGACTCCCCAGCCAGAGAGAGCACCAGCACACGTGGACCTGGGCTATGGCATGGGTTTGTGGTTGGCTTGTACTCCAGGGAATAAAGAGGTAGAGAGGCCGCACCTACCCACCACAGGTGCATGAAAGCATGTCCCCAGACTCAGGGAGAAGGCAACTCCCCAGGGGTGAAGCTCAGAGCTACAGCAGGCACAAAGACACAGCCCACGGCGGCCACAGTACAGTAGGGCTTCCCAGGGCTCAGACATCAGCGTCAGGTGAGCAGGCCACGTGAGCACCCACACGCTAGTCATGGGTGACACGGGCTGGAGGAGTGAGTCCACCGTGCAGAGCATGGCCTGCTCTCTCGGAGGACCCCGGCGGTTTCAGGTCCCTGCACCACACAAGCAGCTCACGGGGGCCAGGAACTGCAGTTTTCCGAGGACCTGAGGTCCCCTCTGGCTTCAGAGGGCTCTTGCGTGCACACACACTCACCCAGGTACACAGGACATAAAATAATTTTTACAAAGAAAATTTCATTCTACAAAAACAAAATAAAACAGGAGCAGGCGTGGAGGAACACGCTATCAATTCCAGCTCTGGGGAGGCAGAGGCAGGCGGAGGTCTGTGAGCTCAAGACTAGCCAGCAACAAAACCAACCTGGGTGTGGTGGAGCACAGAAGTCACCAACGCCCTTCGGGAAGCTGAGGCAGAAAGACCTCATTTAGAGTTCAAGCCTGTGCTACAGAGCGAGCTGAGAATGAGCCTCTTTCTAAAAAAAGTCACAAAGGAGGAGGGGTTGGCAAGACAGTGTGGAGCGCTTCCTGGCCGGCAGGGTGATGCGCACGAGGGGCCCTGGACTGTATATGTACACACACTAAACGTAAAGCTTAAACAAAACAAAACAAAACAAAAGATGACTGAGAATGTCAGTCAGAGGGACATATGCCCAGGCCCTGTGAGAGAGAGAAGATTCAAACCCAGTGCAGAAGCCTGGTGAGGCGAGGGTTCCTGCAGCAGGGTGAGGAGCCAGGCTGGGGCAGGGGTGGAGCAGCCTTCCGCAGCAGCCCAAATCAAACACGACGAGGCCCTGGTGCCAGAAGAGGTGGCCAGGGCAGAGACTGGCCACTCCCCCCACCTGACGAAGGCTGGCCTTGGCACTGGCTCCACAAGGGCAGGGGCAGGCAGAAGCTCCCAGGCAGCCAGCACACACAGCAGTCACAAGAGCCCACCCAGCTCTGCCCACACACCTGTCCTAGCCTCTGGCTACACCACAGAGGGACTCCCCCAGAAGACAGTGGTGAAAGGTAGAGAGCCTTCATTAAGGCTCAACAGGACCTCTGGGAGCCAGCTGCCCCACAGGGACATCAAACGGAACACGGCAGCCCAGAATCCAGCCTGGTGACCTCTCCTGCGCCTGCCTGTTCAGGAGCAGCTGGCCACAGCCACTTACCATATTGGCCGTAGGGGAAGTCCGGCTGGGCTGTTGGGGGTTTGCTCATGTCTGGGGCAGCCTGAGATGGAGGTGGCGGGAAGGCCAATGGGGCAGCCCCTGGGGTGGCAGGTGGAGGAGGGACCCCTGGAGGGGCGAACTGGTCAGGGGGTGGGGGCGGAGGCCCGTAGCCAAAACCTGCAGGGACAGAAGAAAGAACAGGATGAAGAGCTGGCAGCAGCGGCACAGCCGAGTCTATGCGGTGTCCAGCAGGCACACTGTACCAGGCACCACAGCGGCCCGGGCGAGGTGGGCTGCTAAGGACAGCCCAGACCCCAGCACCAGGCAGCAATGTACACGGCCAGGAATTCTAGGTCTAAACCGGGAAGCCACAGCTAGCCACTCCTAGGGCTAGGGCAGCTACTTGCTGAACGCCTGCCTAGCCCCAGCAGGCCCTGGCCTCCACCCCAGCACCAGAAGGAAAGAACCACCACTGACCACAGCATCAGACTGCTTAGGTCAGCCAGCTGAGCCGGCTGTGTCCGTGAGGTCCAGGCGAGATAGGCAGGTGCTCTGAACCTAAGCCGGCTGCTCTGCCTCGGGCAGTACGGGCTGCAGGCCTTATCAGTATCTGCCCCCCTGGGAGTAACAGTGGGGCGTCCTGGGCCAGCTCCTTCCCAGAGCTCTAGCACACACCAACTGCCTGGCGCCTAGCCATCACTGGCCTAAGCCTAAAGCAGCACAGCCCAATAATCCAAGAACATCCCATGAACCCTCAGCCCTGGGGGATGAGCGCGGGTCACAGTCACTGCAGACCCAGCAGGATGGGGTGACAGTTGACATGGGGTCTGTCCCACTGGGGTAGCACTCACTGAACTGTGGTGGGGCGCCATAGCCCTGTGGGAAGCCCTGCGGTGGGGGGAAGCCTCCAGGCGGTGTGGACACAATGTAGGAGGTGAAGGGTGGGGGCGGGGGCGGGGCTCCTCTGCCCGCAGGGGGTGGGCCGTAGCCACCTGCAACATAGAGGGGGTAAGGGCAGGGTAAGGCCCCGGCACAGCCCGACCCAGGTCCAATCCACGGTGTCCTCCCAGCTCTAGCAACCCCATGCCCACAGCACAGCAGGCCCGCGGCATGCACTTGGCCCACTTCCACTCTTGACTCACCAATGGCCTGTCCTGCTGGCACCCACATTCCTAGACAGAAAACAAGAGAAGGTGCCGGTCAGTCTGTCAGAGTGACTTCTTTTGGTGTTGCCACAACTTCCTAGGCATATGCACTAGTTTCTCAAGAGTCTCAGGAGGAGAGAAGGGCCGTCCGTGGCCCAAGGAAAGAGAGGAGCCAGGCGACAGGCCCGCAGCTCTCTGCTGCCCACAGAGCAGGCCACGCGAGTGCCCACCGCTGCTCTGCCAGACTGTCCCGGAGCCAGAGCCGAGTGGCTTTTGTCAGAACAAGGCGGACACTACAGGACGGGGCTGTGCCAAGCCCCAGTGCACGGACAGGGTCCCTCGGGGTTCGGCACCCAGATACAGCGATCCAATTCCTGCTGAGGCAGCTCGAGGCTCTTGAAGGAAGAGCCCCGCCCCTCACCCAGCAGAGGGACGGAGGTCCATGCAGGGCCACCAGGACTCAGGGTGGCCGAGAAGCCTGCCCTGCCCGCACAGACAGTGGTGGGTGGTGCAGGCTTGCCAGCTTGGCCCTGAGACCGAGGCAGGAGGGCTAGAAAGTGAAGTCAGCCCGGGCGCCACAGTGACGCTGTCTCTAGGAGAAAGGTAAAGAAGGGACTGTCCCCGTGGCTGCGGCGTCAGCAGTCAGCTTCAACTCGGCCTGTGACCTCAGCGCACCTCTAGCACTGAAGGAAACGAACTTTCATGCTCTACTTAGGTCAAACAGGAAAATTCTAGAAAATAGGAGGGGCCACCTGCGGACTTGGCTCTCCTGGGCAGCCACTGCCAAGCTCCTATGTTCACTGTTGCCAGCCAGGGACTAGGCAGAGGCAGTGACACACTCGGTCAAAGTGACATCACATGGTCTTCCGAGGACAACTCAAGAGCGGCCTCACACCCAGCCCTGGAGCTTCTTGCAGCCTGGCTCAAGGGCCGGCGCTTCTGCGGGGGTGCTTGCCCCAGCACTGAGGAGCAGGGAGGTAGTCACCACCTCCGGGACGCCCTAGCGGGGCAAAACCATGCCTGTCTCAGCGGGGCCCAGCCTTACCTTGTGGGCCATATCCTTGCTGCCATGTGGGCGGGGGCTGACCCGCCCAGCCGTTGGCTGCACTGGGCGCGACGCGGCTACCCCACTGGCTGGCTCCTGGCTGGCCTGCCGCTTGGTTTTTGCTGTCCCGAGGTTCGGCCCGTTTAACCTCCACCTAAACAAAGCAAGCGCACTTTAGGGGGAAGCCGCGGTGGCGCCCCTGCCCTGCAGACACCCGTGGTGGCTTACAACTACACTTAACACCTTACGACTTAAAGTGAGTACTTAAGATAAGCTTACTTAGGCCAGTAGGTTTCTTTCTTTAAAAAAGTTTGCTCTTTAACTTCTTGGTATAAAAAATGTTTCTCAGGTACCACAGTTGCATCTGGAAGACGCCTTGTGCCCCCCCACTGCAAGCAGCAGGAGGCCAAGAGCCCTCGGGAGACGGCGAGGCGGGGCGCCAAGGGTGCCCTCTTCAGACTGGTGGCAGTCTCCTTCCACCCGAGCCCACCCGCCGCCCCCGCATACCTGAGAAACACGCTGGCTTTGACTCGATTATTTAGAATGTCTAGTGGAAGATAAAGACTTACCTTCCCCAGGCTAACGCTTAAAGAGTCTCAGTTAACTCAAAGGCATGTCAGAGGGAATGATGTAAGAGCCTTACAATACAGCTAACAAAAAAGTCAACAAACATGCAATAAAATGGACATTGGGATCAGTAAGCAACCTTCATACTGTGTTTGGCAGCAGCCTAGCCCTGGCCCAGCAGGGGACAGGGGACAGCAGACAGGGCCCGAACAGAAGCTGGTGTGCATGACCTACTTAGGCCAGGGTGCAAGGACAACCTCCCTCTCTGCTGAGGGCACAACTCAGCAGGCCCTGCCCAGGCCGCCTGCGGAGCCAGGGTTAGGCCCAGAACACAGGCTCCTGTAGGGCCCTGAGAGAGGGGCTAAGCACTCGGGCCTCCCCATTTCCCAGCAGAAGCACAGCCCCACCCCCACCCCACCCCAGCCCGAGGGCTGTCCCGGTGGTGGCAACTTGGTGGGAAGCAGAGGCTGAATGCCCGGGCAGTGTGAAAGCAGGGACAGCTTGGAGAGAGCGAGCCCCTGCAGCCCCTGAGGACTCGTCCTGCTTACAGAGCAGTCTGTGCCCAAGATTTGGGGAACTTGGGCTGTGGCTTCTCTGTTTGGGGTTTCATCACCATGCAGGCCGAGCTCTCTGGACACATAAGAGTCCACCAGGAGCTGCAGTGACCAGTAAAGGTCAGCAATGGGCAGGCTAGGGTCTCTAGGGGAGGGGATCTGGGGACAGACCCTGGACAGTACATAGAGACAGCACCCTCTGAACTGCTGGCAGCTACTGTGCCCCACAGCCTGCATGCTGGCTTCAACCGAGGCCACAGCAAGTGTCAGGACAAGGCTGCCCATCTCACTGGGCTCCGTCTAGGAGGAAGAGCCTGAAGCCCACAGCCTGGGTCACTGCACAGTCCCAGAGCATGAGATGCCTTCTGCACCTGGGCCCAGCACAGGCAGCCACAGGAGTGGCCGGGAAGGTGGGGGCGGGGCAGGGTGCTAGTCTTAAGGCTAGGGCCTGACACAGCCAGGGCAACCATGCATGCTAAGGTGGCTAGCATGGACTTGAGGGCTAAATGGGAACCCTGCGCATGCGGCCATAAAGAGCTGAGGCCTGGGATCTTGGGAGGCCCTGGGTCTGCCCTGCCCACTCTGGCAGCAACACAGTATGAAGACGGAACACCAAAGGTCACTTGACTGCACGTGGTTAAGTGCTATCAGAGCATGTGGCTGGTCCCGGAGTTTCACAGTAAGTGACCCGATAGAAAACCAATCCTTCAGGATGTTTCAGTGTGCTCAGTTTGGAGCTGGGCCTCGGCTGGCGGGGACCCTGCTCATCCCATTAATGTCACCGTTACAGAAGGGGCTGGGCCACATCTGAAGGAGTGGTCATGGAAACCGAGCCTGAGGCAACACTGGGGTCTCACTGAAGGGCCCCCTCCCAGGGCCCTCCCTCTGCCCCACCCCACCCCCGTCCAGGGACAGCGCCCCCTACACATCCTGCTGGGAGTCCCCACTCTCCAGTGAAACCCCTCATTGCCTAAGGCTTGGCTTGGTCTTAAGGTAAAATAAAACTACAACTACACACTTTTTTGCCCATGATGTCGTGAAAATGCATGTTGACAGCCTGGTCCACTGATTGTTCGTCCTCGAAAGTAATAAATCCAAAACCTAGCCAACGACGAAGAGTGAATCAAGGTAGCAGGGCGTGTGACACAAACAGGATGATGAACAGTATCAGGGCGGCCACGGGGTGGAGCTGGGCTTCAGACACAGCCTGTGTGCAGAGGCGCTACGGCCAGGTCGGGGGGAGGGGGAGGGACAATCGGTGCCGTTCACCCTTCTCCGGGCTGAGCGTGTGTGGCCACGGGGAACCAGGGTGACTGGGAGGAGGGTGTGTGTGTGGTGTGCTCTGGCTCTTCTGAAACCCAGCTTCTCCCCCGGGGTTTGCAATTCGCTTCGCAGCTAGTGCTGACAGCAGCCCCCGCTGTTCTAGGCGGTACCGAGTGCAGTTCCTATCGTGCCTCGCCAGGCTTACCCAACACTGTTGGCTAAGCCCGCGGAGTCCTACAGCTAACAGTCCTATTCCTCTATGCACATACGCTATAGGTAAATACAGATAATACACAAAGATACAGGCCACAACAGGTTCCAGCAGGTCAAATTCTGCTGTCAGCAGCAACAGCAAGAGGCATGGTGTCATCAAAAAAAAAAAAAAAAAAAAAAAAAAGAAAAAGAAAAAAAGAAAAAAGAAAAAAAAAAGGAAAAAAGAAAAAGGAAAAAAAAAAAAAAAGAAAACTTCAAAGGAAAAAAAATTTAGCATTTCCCAAACACAAGAAAGTGGCAGTATAAACGAAGTTTGGTTGGTCTGGGCAAGCGCGGCCACCCAACTAGGGGCAGGAGGGACAGGGCCTCTGGCCTCCACCGAGGACATAACGAGCACTAATATCTCCTCAAGCGCTCAGGCCCAGAGACCTCAGGGACAAAGGGCGAGGGAGGGCTCAAGACAGAAGCACCCAGAAGGGCGCCAAGAGAACTTTACGGTGGAGACGGAAGGATGTGACAAAGGTGCCCTGTGCTCTGTGACAGGGGAGCTGGGAAGAAGTGGCCTGGGGACAGGACACAAGCTGATGAGATGGGGTGTTGGGGCTGAACCAGAAAAGTCACCCTAAGAGGACGTGGCAGGAAAGACGCAGGCTGGAAGAATGGAGCTGAGGGAGCAGGGGGAGGCGCAGAGAAGGCCAGGGGCTTCGGGACCCTGCTGTCCTATGCAGATGCGCCAGGGCAGGAGAGAAGGCAGATGGACGGGAAAGGTGACTTCTAGAGGAGCTGGGGGCTGAAGAGACAAGACCAGGGACAGAGGACAGTAAAGGAGACTGCAGACAGGTGCTCAGGGATCAAGAGGTCTGGGGGACAAGATGGCCTGCTATCAAGTCAGCAGACACAGAGCAGGAAGGGAAAGGGATGCTGAGACCCACCAAGACCCTCAAGGAGTCAGTAAAGCCAAGAAGACAGGAGGTACTGTAGAGGCCCTGCTGACCCAACCGCTGCCATCTGCCACCCACTGGGACACTTCCAAGCCCCCAGGGGATACAGGCCCACACGCCAGCCCCGAGGCTCTTGACCCAGCTCCTGCTGCCCCTCCAGCAAGGGTCAGCAACACTAGCTGGGTCTGGCCAGGCTGGGCGGCAGGAGGGCGGCGGCAGCTGTGCCAGCCGTGGACGGGAGGACCTAGGAGCTGCCCTCAGAGTCCTGCACACCGAGGCTTCGCAAAGTCAGGCGGCATTTGGAACACAACATAGTGATGAAGACATGTGAAAAGTTGACATTCTCTCAAACGGCGGGAGTGTCTGAAGCCACCGGGCTAGCTGGGTCCAGGCACAGTGCAAGAGGCCGTGGGTCGTGGGGGAGGAGCCGGGGCAGGCTGTCTACAACGCTGTCAGAGGCAGCAGCGGGACAAACACACTGAAACTTCGTTTACACCCCACGGGAGCAAAGCCGCTCCGTCCTCTGACTGCGGGCGGGCCTGTACCTGTGTGACTTAACTTAGCACCTGGAGAGAGATCTAGAGAGACATCGTTAATCACAGACAATCACAGAGAGAGGAGACAGCTTACTTAACGGTACCGTATTCTATGACACTACGTACGTCATTAAGCATGTATGTCTACCGTAATTAAGACTAAGACTTAACAGCTAAACCACACGAGTGAGCAGTGCGTCCTGGACAAGTGGAGGAGGCTCAAATGGCAAACTATGCTCCTGAGGGGTGGCTCCATGGGCACCTGAGCAGCACCTTCACTGACAGGGGACATGTGGATGATGGCCGTGTGGACTGAGGGACAGATAGCGTGAAGGTAGCAAGAGTGAGGTGAGGTGAGGGTTCTGTGGCGTGGAGCACTGTGGCCCGAAAGGGACTCAACCACAAATGTGGGTGACAAACAAAAAGAAGGTCTGGAGAGCACAGGTGTCACCTGCTTCCTGGCCAGCGTGGAGTGAGTGTAGGCAGTTAGGGGATGGATGGAGTCTAGGGCCCTTGCTTGGCCTGGCGTGGTCACACAGCAGACCGGGGCGACTGGAAGGAAGGGAAGGAGTCTGTGCTTCGGAAGACCTTTAAACAGCTGTGTTGATGGATGTTCATGTCAAGTGGTCAGACTGTCCCACAGGGAGGTGAGAACAATGTGTGATGTGAGTGGGAAGCATGGAGACTGTCTGGGCATGTGGCCCAATGGCACTGGCTGTGCAGCATCCAACCCTGGCCTGTCTAGGGCGAGATAGTTTGCCATCTGAGGGGAGGACATGGGTCAGGATGAACGGGCTCAGCCCTTACCTCGAGGCCGCTGCTTCTCTGCATCATAGATCATAACCACCTCGGTGACCTGTGGACAAAGGATGAATGAGACAGGCTTTGTGGAGGCAGGTGCCACAGACCCACGCAGCCAGTTCCAGGCAGTTCCAGGGCACTAGCCAAACGAGAGGCTTGCTAAGGCAGACCAGCAACTGTGTCCTGGTTCCATGTCCCAGGAGGAGTGAGGTCTGGGAGATGCCAGGCAGTCTCCCCCTGGCCTGTGCTATGCCCTGCCAAACGGACACACCGCCCTAGGGTCACCAGGATGCTGCCATGCATGATCATAACCCAGCACAATGCCTAACAGCTAAGGACCCTGCTGTCTTGTATGCCCCACCCAGCTGCTCAAACCCCTCAGTGAGCAAAGGGCTCCATCCTGTCCCAGGGGCAAGGCCACACCCAGGAGTTCCAGCCTCTGGGAGATGCACAGGGATAAGGCAAACACCTCGAACCAGGAGGCGAGCTGCTCCCACAGCAGAACCCTATGTGAGCATAAAGCCAGGTGTCTAGGAGACACAGGGCTCAGGGACCTGGTTTAACTAGGGCCAGCTGCCTGGCCACGAGGCAGCACGCCTCCCCAGCATGGCTAGCTCCTCACTGCCCACTGCTCTGCTCTCCCCAATGCCCCAAGCAACACTGGCGGGAGAAGCAGGGGTAAGGGCACGCCAGGGGCTGAGGTAGGAATGGCCACGGGGGCCCGCAGAGCTCACCACTCCGAACTTCTTGAAGTACTCCCTGAGCTCCGTCTCGCCGCAGTTGTGGGGAATGCCCCCCACAAAGATCTTGTTGGATTTGCTGCTGTCGCTCCTGGGTCCTTTCTGCTGTCAGGGAGGAGGGGGTCAGCGACTTCTGACAGACGCCCCCCAGGCTGGCTACCGCATGACCCTTCCCGCTCTTCTACAGCTCCTGCTGAGACAGCCTCGCTACGTAGGCCGCACTGCCCCTCAGCTCACGGCAGTCCTGGCTGCCTGGGGCTCTCCAGTGTTGGGCCAACACACACGAACCACATGCCCTGCCCCTCGTGTGGCCTTTCCTTGTTCTGGCTTTGTTTGGTTTTTGTTTTTGAAGGCTGGGTCTCACCGTGCACTTCTAGTCCACCGAAACTCACCATCTCGATGAGACTGACCTTAAAATCAAAAGATCCACCTGCCTCTTCCTCCCCAGTGCTGGTACTAAAGATATGCACCTCTCATTCCCATCTGTGGCCACCCAGCTTTTACAGCTCCCGAGTCACCTGAAGCCAGACCACATCGGGAAACCGCAATGCTACCCTGGGACACTAGGAGACAGGCGCCTGCGGCATTTTCTCAGTGCCACACACTCGGCCTCGGACCACAAGAGCGAAAGGTCTGTGAGCAGGGCAGGGGAGCGTGGGCGGCGCTTCCACAGCTCAGGATAGCTTCAGCGCTCACCTGAGAGCCTGTCTCAAACAAAAAGCCTGCACTGATGGGCTGGCAGGGTGGCCCAGTGGGTCCAGGTACGTGCCATCAAGGCTAATCCAAGTCCGAGTCCTGAGACACACATCACAGAAGGAGAACCAAGGCCAAATTGGCCTCTAACATGTCCGCACACTCTGGCATGCATGTCAACACACCAAACTAGTAAACGGAATAAAAAAACTGGACAGTAACAACAACCCCGCGATGTCTGAAGCAGGTGGGTCTGAGCTGCAGGCCAGCCAGGAGCCTGCAATATGAAGACAGGCTTTTGTGTTTTCTTTCTTTCTTTCTTTTTTTTTTTTTTTTTTGGCTTGGGACGAACCTGGAGCCTTCCACATCCTAGGAACTACACGCCAGTGGCCTACATTCCCAGTGCAGATGGGGATTTTGGCAAGGTTAAAGAAAAACACAAAGGCAGTCTCAGGAATACCAGCTGGCAATGAGAACTTGGGGACATAGGGGACCTGGAAAAGCTTTGGCAGTGGAGCAGCCAAGGAGGACCTAAGCCTCGCCTCGCCTCGCCCTCCCCCACTGCTCCTCTCCTGCCCATAGCTCTAACACTCTAACACTCTGTCCCTTGTGTGAGGACCGCCCGATCCCCATGGTCCTAACTGCTTTGGATTAAAAGAGTCAACTTCTGGGCTGGCTGTGGCTGCACAGGCCTGTCAGTCAGCCCAGCATACAGAGATCAAGGCAGGAGGACCCTGGGTTCCAGGCCAGCTTGGGCTCCACAGTAAGACTTGACGGCAAGGGAGCGCAGAATTGTGCTAGTGACAGTGGGCTCACCCAGGCAGGAGCTCATGTGTGCAGTGTGCCTCACCAGGCTGGCCCATGCTGAGGAGTCAAAGAGCGCGACCTACAGGGCAAAACCCCAGCAGCCAGAGCCAGCCGGTGCCAGAGTGCCCACAGCAGAGGCACCCATGCTGAGGGCTGTGAGAACAGTTCTCAGGCAGTATGCTGAGTGCTATGCTAGGCTTACAATTTTTCTGGAAAATGGCTTTCCTAAAAGAGAAGGGGTGGGGCTATCAACCAGCACCAGCTTGCTGAGCCTGGGTTCAAAGCCCACCTGTCAGAGGCAATGTCTTAAGAGCAAAGTGCTGGAGAGGAGGCTCAGCGTTTAAGAGTACTGGCGGCTCTTCCAGAGGACCCGGGTTTGATTCTGAGCACCCACACTGGGGACTTACAACTCCAGTTCAAGGGAATCTGACAAGCTCCTAGCTCCTTGGGCATCATTCACTCAACCAGTGCACAAACATACATGCAAAGAAAACGTCTACCCATGAAAAAATTCAAATAGATTTGAAAGTAATTCGGGAATGGCAGCTAACACTTAAGGTCCCAGCATTGAGAGGCCGAGACCATCTCAACAAACAAATGAGCTGCTTGCAGAGACCCCAGGCACCACGCACAGTGTATAACCCAGACTCCCCCTCAAGCAACCACCTCAGCCCATGTGGAAGCAAGGCATAATCTACTGCCAGGCAGAGAATGCTGAGGTGCAGAGTGGAGCAAGCACCGTATCAGGAACACATCTGGCCCCACTCACCACGAGCCTGGAGGGATTGGACAGGTGTTAGGCTCCTGCCGCTGAGGGGCACGGGCCGCCCTGTCTTCTCCAAGTGGGACTAGTAAAACTACGCACCCAGCCTAAGACTCAGGTACTTAGCTCTCAAGGGCTCCAGCATCCACTAGAATCCCATTTCCCTTGGGTCAGTGAGCAGAGTGAGAGAACGGTAGCCGTGCCCAGCCCAGCCTTACCCAGCCTTCCTTGGGCCGTGTTCGCTCTGGCTGCATCCCCCGAGGTGTGCATGGCTTTGGGTCGATCTGTGGGAAATATCAAGAGCTGTGAGCAGAAAGCTATCCCACTGCCATGGGCGTTGACTGGCTCCTGTTGCAAGCACCCATCACTCCCCAGGGCATGTTGCCTCAAGGCTCCTCCCTCTCATCCCCACCTTCAAGAGCCGACTAATTCAGACACGTGGGCAAAGATAGGGAGGGCCATTAAGTCACTTACATTCCGGCCATCTAGGGTGTGTGGTCTGCTGGCCAGCACTGTCCCCACACAATTGGGGTCTTTAAACTTGACAAATCCAAAGCCTCGAGACTGGTTGGTGGTTTTATCTTTCATGATGACACAATCCACAACCTCGCCATACTGGGAAAAGTAGCTGCGCAGAGTCTCTGCTCAGAGCCGGGAACAAAAGCACACGTGTCCCTAGCTTAGTCATAGCCTCCACACACACACACACACGTATGCACGCACACACCACATGCACACATGCACACAGAGACCATGCCTTTGCAGCGTGCCAGCTTCACCCAAGGTGCCTGGCAGCTAAGTGCTGAGAGAGGCCACAGCGTACGGATGGCCATGGAGAACTCACATGCCCAGCCACCCTGTCTTGTGCTGGAAAGGTTGCATTAGCCGCAGGGAACAGTGCAGGGCTGAAGAAGGGCACCACTACCACCCAGGCATGCCGACTTTAGGGCAAGCTCTGCCCAGGAATGCAGGCCTAGGCCCACAGGCCCCAGAGCCAAGCTTATCCACGGCGGCAACAACGCAGCCCCTACCTTGAGTGGTACTCCAGTCCAGGCCACCCACGAAGAGCTTCCTGCAGGGAAAAGAAGAGTGCAGGGTCAGCTGACCCTTCAGGGGGTGTCCCGCCCACACCAGGTCCACAGGAAGAGGATGTGCTCAGTCAGCCTGTGGGGCACACAGAGCTCGGTGAAGCTTCTAGCAGAGAAGAGATAAGACCGGGCTGCCACAGAGGTGACCCTGCCAGAGCCATACTGCCAGGAACAGAGCCACCCATGACAGGCCACACTGCCCAGGCTCTGCAGATACTAATCATCAGGAGGGCAGCTGCGGCCTAAGCCCAAGAGATGCTCAGCCAACTAGAACAAGACCCTAGCTAGGACATGGCCCCACAAAGCCACTGGACAACAGTGGGCAACAAAGCCTGGGCAGTGGCCCGTCATCCTGAGGCCCATAACATACAGCACAATCTCCAAGGCCAGCTGCATCCAGGTGAAGAGAAGCAGTTGTATCAAATGGCCCTTGGGTCTCGGCACTGAGCATTCTCCATGTCACCTGAAGCACCAGAGACTCAGGAGTCATTCAATCCCTCCCCAGCTCTGAGGCATGGGGCATGGCCCAGGAGGCTGGGGTAGCCTGCCCCCAGAGCTACCACACTGAGCTTCTGCTTGCCGACCCCAGCCACGATATCTGGGGCAAGTCCCTGAGCAGGAGGAGTCCCCAGAGCCAGCACCACCATCCATTTCCGGACATTAAAAACAAAAACAACCTTCCCACCTTGCAGAAGTGCCAGGCTACAAACCAGAGGGCGCTGTACAAACAGGCACATTACTGCCAGGACCCTACATGCGAGCCAGAAGCTTCAAGACACAAGAGCCATCAAGTGGTCCAACCTGCCCCCAAAACAAAGTCCCATGGCAAAGGTGCTGGCCACGGGCAAGCATGGGTAATCACACAAGTCCCTCCCTTCTCAGTTGCGGGAAAGGTGCCCTGTCCAGTCTGCCGGGCAGGGCTAAGGGCAAGGCTACCAGCCCACTGGCCTCCTGGAGCCAGATGTGTGCAAAGGATCCAGTCTAGGCAACTGTGCAGGTGGCTTGGGGCCCGGCCTCATTTACATAAAGCCACAACCTGGGGAGCGCAATGAGATGCCCACTGAAAGCAAAATACAGCAAGCTCAGCTCTGACAACACCAGCTGCTGGCGGCAGGGCTTCCTAACAGAGCAGGAGGCACAGGAGGAAGAACCGGTCAGATGGGTCCAGCCTCTGGGCCCAGGTGCAGTTTCAGACACGGGGACTAAGACAGTGCCCGGCTCGGTGGCATGCGTGTGGAGAAAAAAGAGGAGAGCCAGCTGGGTCGCCAGCAGAGCTGCCGTGGAGGGGCACCTAGGACTCGGGGGGTGAGGCCCCATCTCTTCCTGGCCTGAGGCAGCAGAGCACATCCACAGCCCGCGGTGCTGCAGGCCCAGGCGTCCACGTGTCAGTGTGTTAGCGTGTCTATTGTTCTCAGTCATGTCTGAGGTAACATGCCATTCTGCGGGCTAGGCCTCCTGGAGCCTTCAGGAGCCCGTAGGGGCGTTCCTGAAGCTGCTCACCCCTGGCTCTGAGGAAAGCAGAACTCGGGGCCTGCCTGTGTGCAGAGGGTCTATGTCGGGCTCAGAAGAGTCCATCAGGTGAGAGAGGCCCAAGCTCACACTGGTTCTGGAAGGCTCTAGGATGCAAATTTCACTTCCTTTGTAGCTGGACTCAACCTCTAAGCCTGGGGTAGGGTCAAGTATAATTAAACCTGGGGTAGAGGCAAGTATTCAAACAAGTAAGGAGAAATGAAAGCCAGAGCCTTGGGAGGGCCTGTTGGCCAGGCACCAAACCCCAGGAAACCGGCTTCTAAGACCCAGGCTGGATGTGGAGGGAAGGCGAAGCCAGCACCTGCAGACTCAGGGTAAGAGAAGGCTGCTCCGCTCTGTGGGGCAGGCTATGGGTGACAGCACAGATCAAGGTGCCTCCAGGGGGAGCTGGTGAACTCAGTTACAGGCACCCTGCCATGATCGGGCAGCCTGCACCCCACATCCTGCTGCTAAACCCGGAACCTGCAGCCCTCACTTCCCTTCAGGCTCTGAAGGCCAGAAAGAAGCCCTTAAAGGCAGGCTTCTTGCAGCACATGGCGGCAAGCACCGCACAGGGCCAATCCTGGTCCCTCTGGATGAGGCTGATGGTCCACACAGAGCAATGGAGGAACCAGAACCTCAGCCCTCCATGAGCCTGAGCAGGGCCAGCCCCTACTGCCTGTCCCCAGGCTGGTTCCCTGAAGTGGCGCAAGGATATCACTGAGGGGCCTCATCTCTATTACTTCCAATAGGTGCTCCTACCCTCCCAGCTGGTCCTCCACGCACACACACACTTGTCACAAAGCCCAAAACACAACCTCAACCCCTACAATGGCAGCCCCTGGAGAGAAACAGTCCTGTTACAGACCCACGGCCTCCAGGCCAGTGTGCCTGCTCTTCCTTCCCCAAGGCCGCTCATGCCTGTAACCCTGAGACTGTCTCCAGAGAGAAATGGATCCTCAAGAGTTCTTGGGGAGCCAGCTCAAAGCCACAGCCAGGCACACAATAGGCACCTCCAACACAACATCTGCAGGCCCTGGACTGCAGCCAGGGAGCAAAGGCCCTGGCCAGAGGCAGCCCAGCCACGGCTTGCGAATGAACTGACAACAGAGCACTCCCAACTGCTGCCCGTGCCAGGGTCTTCTGAACCTGTGGAACCATGGCCCATCGCTCAGCACCATGCAGGCCACCAGGGCCGAGGGGACACTTATCTTCACTAAGTACTCCAGGACGCATGCAAAGGATCCCCAGCACATTCCCTGCCTCCTCTTACACCCTCCAATAAGCTGTCTCCGAGCAACTGCAGCTGGCCTGCAGCAGAACACCCTGGCTGAGGGCGGAGGTCCTCCAGGGCTCAGGGCCAGGCAGCTGGTTCCTAGGGCAGGGACACTGAGCAGAGGGGCCTCTAGGTGAAACACAACATACAGGATGAGCTCAGCCCCTCTCTCACAGGCCTGTCACTGCATCCCCCGGTCTGCCAGTGGAGCAGCAAGAAGAAACTCAACCCAGCCTGAGCTGCCCAGCAGCCACATGAAACAGCCTGCACTGGCCCCAGATAGCCAGGGCCTTCATCCGGCAGAGGAGCCGAGGCCTTCCTGTTGAGCCCTGCCTGGCCTCCAGGATGCCTGCTGTACCTGCCTTTCATTCTCCAGGCGACAGTGACAGCACTCGGCAAGCCAGCTATCAGATGGACTCCCCCCACCGTGTCCCCCAGCTCTTCCCTGTGGGAGCTGGAGTGCAGAGTGGCCTGGGCCATCCAGACACACTGCAGGAGCCTCTGCTCAACATGGGCATGAGCCTGACATGCGGGGCAGACTTTGCAGGCATAGCCCTCCCACCTCCCAAGCCACCTGTGAGAGCTCCAGCAAGCAGGGCCACGCACGAACCTCCTACATGGCTGACTTAACACCCGAATACAGAAAACCACATTCAGGATGCAGAATTAACCCCTCCAAGTTGTCCTCTGACTTCTCCGTGTGCATCACGGTGCATGGGCATGTGAACACACACACATAATTTTGAAATGCAGGCTGGACATGGTGGTGCGCGCCTTCAATCCCAGCACGCAGGAGGCAGACAGGTGGATGTCTGAGTTCCAGGCCAGACTGGTCTACAGAGAGTTCCAGGACAGCCAGGGCTACACAGAGAAACCCTGCCTCGAAAACCAAACAACATATTATATATATATATATATATATATATATATATATATATATATATATAATAAAATATAGTTTCAGGCATAGTGGGGTACACCTTTAATCTCAGAACTCAGGAGACAGAGCAGGTGGATGTCCCTGAGTCTAAGGCCAGCCTGGTCTATGTAACAACTTTCTGACCACCAAGGGCTATGTCTTAGAAAAACAAATAAACAAAACAACAACAACAACAAAAAACAACAACCATAAGACTAGTGACGGGGCAAAGCTGCTGGCTTTTTCAGTAACCCAACTGCTACACATGGAGGATCTGCTATTTGCAACTTTAGGGTGCATTCCCAGCACTAAAAACAAAAACAATTTCCCGGGCAGTAGTGGCACATGGCTTCCATCCCAGCACTTTGGAGGCAGAAGCAGGTTGATCTCTTAGTTCAAGGTCAGCCTGGTCTACAGAAAGAGAGCTCCAGGACAGCCAGGGCTACACAGAGAAGCTCTGTCTTGAAAACAAACAAACAAAACAAAACACTCCCTTTGTAAATAAAAGCTGGGTGTGGTAGGGCACACAGTTTTAATCCCCGATGCAGGAGGCAGAGGCAGGTGGATCTCTGTAGGCTCAAGGCTGGCCTGGTTTACATGGAACACTGCAGGATAGCCAAGACTACACCAAGAAACTAACTCCAAACCAAAACCAAAGTAAAGCACAAAGCCTGCCCTTTGGGTAGCCTCCCGGGGACCCAGAGTCCCAGGTTCTGCCCAATCTAGGCACACACTCCTAGTACCCAGTAGCCTGTGAGGCGGCGCATGGCACCTGAGTGTCCTGGAGGTCCATGCTGTGATGGGGAAGGGCTGCAGGAGATGATAGAGCCAGAACCTTGTGACCTGCCTGCCAGGCCCACAGTGGCCCTCCAGACCCCACGACACACACAGGGCCCGCTGCCCTCACGGGTGGCAGCCAAGGCCTCAGGCACAGCAGCCCCCTTCCTTAGAGCAGATCCACAGGAAGTGCACCCCAAGCCGACCTCATGAGAAAACACCGCCCACCAGGCCTGGGTACTCTGTGCCGGGCACACCCAACACTGAGGACAGCAGGCAGTTCACCCCCTGCCCCAGGAAGTCTGCCAGGCAGCAGCCAGACTCTTCTGCTACAGGCAGAGAAATCTGCTAAGGAACCATGATACAGCGGGGGAGAGAGTACAGTGTGAGAGCCTCGCTGTCCCCAGCCCAGGTGCAACAAATTGCGGGTAGGAAAGTGAATCTCCAGCATGCCTGGCCATGTACACCAACCTGTCACGTTGCCGCACTTGAAGGGAGAACCTCAGGATGCTACTGAGAATATTTACAGAATATACAGGCCAGAATATTTACAAAGCAGCACAGAGGGGCATTCAAGGCCTACCAGGAGAACTAAAGTGTCCCACTGGGGTCCCAACAAAGCCCAGGCTCCTTGACTAGGTCCCTTTGGAATTCCAAGTTTGTTTGGATCCCTTAAGCTCTGACTGATCACAGAGAGTAAAGTCCTCACCTGGGGCTCCCCAGTCCTCTAACTCCTTGGTTACCTCCCCGACTCCCATCTAAGGTTCCAGAGCTCTAAACAGTTCTCTGGTGGCCCCTACAATCCTCCAGCCTTGTTTCCTGGTCTCCCAGCACTCTGTACAGAGTCCCTTGTATTCTGAGCTATTGTTCGGGGTTTCCCTGACACCAGGCTCCTAAGCGAGTCTCCGCACCACCAGGCCTCAAGGTCTCCCAGGCCTCAAGCTTGCTCTTGCTCTGGGTCCCCTGGCCAGATAAGCAGTCTGAGGGGTGGTCTTCCTGGCTTCTGTGTCGCTCTTTCAGGTTTCCCAGCTCCCCTGAACTACTGTTTATAGTCAGTCCTAACACACTGTTTACAGTCTCCTTAGCTCACTGGAGAACCCCTCTGGGGGTCACCAGGGACCCCCGGGGCTATCCTTTGGAGTCTCTCTGGCTTTAAATCCCCCTTTGGAGTTACTGAAGTCCCCAGGCTTCTCCCTATACTTTAGCCTATTCTTTGGAGTCCCCTAGTCCCCCAAGTTATCATTTGGTATCTCCCTCCCCACTTGAACTTCACTTTGGAATCCCAAGCTCATGGAGTGGTCTTTTGGTATCTCCATGACTGACCACTGAGCTCTCATTTGGAGTCTCCCCAGCCTTTCATTTATCCTATAAACAAATAACAAAAATAATTTACAAAAAACAGAGCTCTCTTTTACTCCTTACTTTCTGGACCTCCCTGACTCAATTTTTGTGTCCCCCAGTTCAGCCAACTATCTTCTGGAGTGTCCCAGGCCCCCGAGTTAGCCCTTCACATCTCCCGAGTTCCTCAGCTGTCCTTTGGGGTTCCAACTATCCACTGGGCTCTTCTAAATTCTGTCACTTCTGTTGGAGGTCCCTCTAGCCACCTGAACTAGCCTGTATGAGCCCCCCAGCTTCTGAGCTCCTCTTCAGAGGTTTCCTTATTTCCTTAACCACAACTATGGCTTATGGTCTCTTACAGAACCAAGGCTCTCTTTTGGGGTTCCCTCAGCCCTCTCAACTCTCCTCCTCTCAACTATCCTTTGGTATCTCCCAGACCCCATAGCTCAACCCAGAGTCCCTTACACCCAAATATATCCTTTGGGAGGGTCCCTTGGTCCCCTATTCTATAGGGTTTCCCTGACCCCCTCCCCAATTCATTTAACCCCCAGCTATTCTTTGGGGGTCCTCTTCAGTCCTAGCTCCTGTGTAGGATCCCTCAGCACCCTGAGTTCTTTTGGGGGATCTCCCTGACCACTAGTCTATTATTTGGTGCTCCAAGCCCCCTGAATTTTATGTGAGGGGGGTCTCCCTGCCCCTCAGGCCCCACTTAGGGGGTGTCTCCAACACCTGATCTAACCTTTGGTGTCTCTGTCTTGTGAAGTATTATTTGATGGTCTCCCTAACACCTGAACTCTCATTTGGAGAGTTCCACAACCTCTAAAATTATCATCTGAAGACCCCTTGGCCCCAAGCTCCACTCAGGAAGCCCTCAACCTCCTGACCTGTTCTCTGTGGTCCTCCTCATCCTGGCACTTCTATGTAGGTAACCCCAGCAACCAAGTGAAATTTTTGGGTACCCCTCAGATCCCTGAGCTATCCCATAGCATCTCTCTGAACCTTCAGCACCTATAACCCAATTTATGGTGGGTTATCACTGACCTTTTATGTATCCTTTAGGATCTCTCAGCATCCCTTAATCTACCTTACGAGGTCTGCATGGTCTGTGATCTATCTTTTAGGACGCCCCACTCCCCAGAGCTATCCTATGATGTCTCTTTGATCTATATTCTTAAGAGACCTTCAGTTTCGCCAATCTAATATTCGGGGTTCCCAAGGGCCCTGGTCCATCTTTGGAGACTCCCTACCACCTCGGATCTCCTGTGGGAGGTCTCTCAGCACCCCTAATTACCCTATAGTGCCTTCCGGACTCCAGGAATCCACTCAGGGGGTCCTCAACACCCTCGATTATTTCAGGGTCCCTCAGTCTGCTGAGTTATCCTCTGGGATACCCCTGGCCGGTGAACTATCCTTTAGCGCTTCTCTCACTCGGGAGTTGCCATCTGGGGTCCTTTCAGTCACCCAGGGGCTATCTTTGGGGCGACTCCAGCACCTCGGCTCTCCTGTGAAGTCCCGGCCCGGCCGGCCCGGCACCCCAGCCTCCCTTGCTCCCGGCCTGGTCCTACCCCGTGGCCTCACCCGATCTCGTCGGCGCCCGCGCTGTTCATGGCGCCCCGTCCCAGCCCGCTGCGCCCCGCTCCTCCGGAAGGTCACCGCTCGTCCCTCCCCGCGGCCGCGGCCCGGATCTGCGCAACGGCGGCGGCGCTGAACCTCCTCCCTCCGCGCCAACGGTCGCTGCGCGTCCCCGTGCCGCCGCGCCGCCGCCCTGCGCACGCCCCGGCGCGCTCCCGCACGGGGCCTCCGGGGGCGGGGCCAGGGGCGCGCCGCGCGTGCGTGGCCGCTTACGAGCAGGGACGCAGGGCTCATCTCCGGCGCCGCAGGGCCAACCGAGCACCACGCTTCCGCCCCATCGAGTGTAAGCCTTCTGGGAAATGTAGTCCTCTGCATTATCTGTCTTCAGAAGGCGCGCGGAGGGAGGCAGCCACGTGCGTGCGTGCGTGTGCATGCGGCGCCCAGCTCTCCGGGGCGTGTAGGGCGCGCGCAGGCGCAGATGTGGGTTCCCCCCTTTCCCCACTCGCGAATCTCGGTCTTGCGTGGGAGCCTACGAGGGATAAAGTCCATGGTCGCCCCTCAGGGGCAGTTGCATAACGCAGGCTGCACGTTCATGCCCCGAACTGTCAATCTCCCGGTTTTCCCTTTTCCCAGAAGATGATACGGAGGGTCACAGAGGCTGACTCACCTGTCCAAGGTCATTCAGTTAAAGCCCGATGGGGATCAAAGTAAAAATTAACCAAGTTCGCTGGCTATAAATAAATAAATAACTAAACCACTGTCCCCCAGTACCACTAACATGGACAGCCAAACTATTTTACTATTGTCTATTGTCTGCTGGCTATCTTCTCATTAGGATAATCTGTCTCTTCCTCTCTCGTTGAGAGTTCCCTGTCTCAAAAAGGTATATATATATATATATATATATATATATATATATATATATATATATATATAACATTAACAGCAGCAGCAGCAATAACATAATAAATAAGTAAACAAATAAAACGGAGTAATAGCTCAGTTTGTAGAGCACCTGTCCAGGCAGAACAAGGCCTGGGTTCCAGCCCTACACCACCTAAACAGGCATAGCAGTGCAAACCTGTCATCCCAGCACTCAGGAGGTTGGAGAAGAAGGCCGGGAGTTCAAGGTCATCCTGGGTTGGCTACACAGTGATGCCAGCCTATGCTACACGAGTCCTTCTCAAACAAACAAACAACAACAACAACAAAATACAAACAAAAAATGCCTCGCAACAGGGTGGAGATGGCACAAGTCTCAGGAGGTAGAGGCAGGCAGATCTCTGAGTTCAAAGCCATCCTGGTCTACAGAGCAAGTTTCAGGACAGCCAAAGCTACACAGAGAAACTCTATCTCAAAAAAACCAAAAACAAAACAAAAAACAAAACAAACAGTACTTTGAACTTGAGGGCAACCTGGGACCAGGTCTTCATAGTGTGGCCCTGAGTCAATAAATAAAACAAAATAAACAAATTTCTTTCTGTGCTGGTTGCAACAGCTCAGATCATAAAAACCAAAGACAAAGAAAAAGCTACTTGCTAGTCAGGCCAAAAGTGATTGTTTGGAAACAGAATCTCCCTAAGTAGCCCTGGTTGGAATTTGGAGATTTCCCTGCCTCTGACTCTGGAGTGCTGGGATTAGAACACTCAGAGCAGTGGAGCAGTGGAGGCTGAGGTGGGGCTGGGGTTCAGGCACAAAGCTCAGGGAATCCATCTGCCCCCTGCCCCTCAAGGAGCAGGAAGACATAGCAGTGCACACCGGGGATCCTGGCACTGGAGAGGCAGAGGCAGCAGGATCTGGAGTCTGAGCTCACCTTTGGCTATGTAGGCATCTGAGGCCATTCTGAGCTACATGAGAACCTGTTTAAAAATAACAAAAAGCAAGGGGCTGGTGAGACAGTTCAGAGTACCGGCTGTCTTCCAGAGGACCAGACTCATGTTGGGGCTCACAACTGCCAGTAACTTAACTCCAGGGGATCTGATGCCCTCTTCATGCCTCCCTGGGCATTGCACACAGGTGGTGCACAGACACAACCCCCATACACACAAAAAAATAAAAAACACAACAGCCGGGCATGGTCCCAGCACTCAGGGAGTTCAAGGACAAGCTGCTCTACAAAGTGAGTCCAGGACAGCCAAGGATACACAGAGAAAAGAAAAACTCTGTCTCAAAAATCATAAATAAATAAATAAGGAAACTGTCATGATTCTAAAGAGAAGGCCTGGTCTCCACTCCCAGTTTTTAGCTGTTTCCCCCATCTGCAAAATGAATTTATCAACAGTTACTGCTGTAGCATATCTTAAACATTGAAAGAGTTTTACATTCTTTCAGCAGCACTCGGAAAAGTCATCAGATCGCTAAACCCAACATGCCCAAGTGACTTAGGAGGAAAGTACAGCCCGTAAGTGGCACCTGTGAATTGTAGCGGCTGGGAAAGGGATGGTTTCTTGGACCAAATCGGGCCAATGCGTGTCTAAACTTGAGACACCCAGGCAGGCCTGGTGACACATGCCTTTAATCCCAACAGTTCAGAGATCGGATCAGGCAGAATTCTGTGAGTTCGAGGCCTGCTCTACATCGCAAGCTCCAGGCTAGCTAGGGCTACCTCGTGAGCTCCTGTCTCTAAGTAAACAGATAAATATAAATAGAAAAATCAACTTGGAGGAGCAGCGAGGAGGACAGCCTCTTCAGACTGGCCGCGGGACGGTTAATTGAGTACCCTTGCGAGCTAGCTAGGCAAATGCATAAAGTCAGGCAGCATTCCAAATGCCAGGTGCCCAGGGATCTTGTCCGGCTCCTAGCTGAAGCTACAGCATTGCAGCTTCCAGCATAGGTTACCTTCCACAGCACTGGCTCCTCAGGTAGTCTCCAAGCGTCCCGCCCAACCCTGCACCCAGTATGTAGGTCCCGCCCCTCAAGGCTCCAACTTCTTGTCCAGACAACTAGGCCCCGCCCAGGCCCGTAGGCTCCGCCCCGTCCTTAGTAAAAGGCCGAACTCCGCTCAGCTCTCAGACAACCACCTATCCCTCCGGCCCTGCTTCCTTAGCTCCAACCCCAACCCTAGCGGAAAGCTCGGCCCGGGCTCCTCCTTTGTCTCTAGCAAGCTAGGCCCCAGCCGTGGGAGAAGACTAGGCCTCGCTAGCACAGGGCTTGGACTTCATCCTATAAACACCTACCCCACAGATCTGTCCCCATCCGTAGCAGAAGGCTGGACCCCACCGCCTCAGCCCGCTGGCCCCGCTCCTTAACTCTGTCCCTCATATTTCGCAGACCGGCGACCCCACCCCATTGCTCCGGTCCCGCCCCTAGCAGCAGGCTGGACTCTGCCCCAACCCACAGGCTCCATGCTGTATGGCTCCTGCCCGCATCCCTCACAGCAGGCTGGATTCTGTCCCAGCCCACATGCCTGCCCCATCCATAGCAAGTGGTTGGACTCCTCCCAGCCCACCCGAGCAGGACCCACCCCAGTCCATAGATCCGCCCCTAACAGAACTTTATTCTGGGTTCCAGCCAGGAGACCCACCAATAACAGAGCCTCAACGCTGCCCCTGCCCTCAGGCTCCGTCCACCCAGGGCCGGCCCAGCTCTAGGCTGGACACGCTCCCAGAGCAAGGCCCCACCCACTTCTGGTGGCTTGACCCACCCCAGACCAGAGAGACCCCGCCCACCCTGCCCGGCGCTGCCGTCCCTCGGAGCACACAGGCCCCGCCTCCGCCCTCAGGCTCCGCCCACCAGGCCCGGCGCCCGCTGGACTACATCTCCAAGCGGAGGCGCCGCCTTCTCCAGCCCAGCGGCTCTGCAGCCCGCAGCACCTTCGCCCGCTGTGCAGAGCCTCACCATGAGCTCCCCCGCCGCCAGACCGCTCTTCGCGCCCGGCGAGGATTGCAGCCCCGCATGGCGCGCGGCTCCCGCGTCCTTTGACGCGTCGGACACGCACCTGCAGATCCTGGGCAAGCCGGTGATGGAGCGTTGGGAGACCCCCTACATGCACGCGCTGGCGGCGGCCGCCGCCTCCAGAGGTACCCTGCCCGAGGAAACTGAGGCTGCGGTTCAGGCGGGCAGGGGTGCCTCAGTGTCCTTGCCTGGGGCACGGGGCTGCCTTGGGGCTCCCTTGGCCGAGAAGGGGACAGGGTTTTGGCAAAATGTGGACGCAGGCTAGAGGCGCCTGCTCCGAACTGGAACTTCCCCTGGGTGCTGGGGGTACTTCTGCTTCCCAGGGCTGGGTTGGAGGGTGGTTCTTCCGACCACAGCCTTGAGTGGCGCTTAGGGACGGCGTGGAGGGGCGTGGGGCTTCTGCTGGTCGGGAAGCTCCCTGGTCTCCCTGGGCTATGGCTAAGAATAGCTTGGGAAAACTGAGCAGAGAGGCAGCTGCCTCCGTGCTGTGGCCCTGAACTTTTGGGTGAGAGAGGAGGTGGAGCTCCCCAGCTTCAAACAGGGCAGATGGGCATTGGGCCTCAAAGTTCATCCCAGGCAGATGGGGACCTGGCATCGGGTGCAGAATGAAACGTGGGGAGCATGTAGGTGTTGGGCCTCCAAGCCAGGCTTGGCCCTCGCTAACCCCACAGATTAGGGCCACAGCACAGATAGCGTGGGCAGGGGCTCAGAGTCCAGGGATCCCTGCCGCCAGGCCGAGAGCGGTAAGCAGTCCGTAGCCTCCCAGGCCAGCCACACTGGCTGGCAGATGGCCAGGGCCAGTGCTAGTCTGTGTTACTTTGTTCTGTCCACCCACACGGTCTTGCTGGCTGGTTGTCCTTGAGGCCTATGTGCCTGGCAGCCAGGCCCCATCTCCACTTCCCCCTCCCCCAGGCAAGGCAGCTGTCATGTTTTGTGCTCCTAGGGGGCCGCGTCCTGGAAGTGGGCTTTGGGATGGCCATTGCAGCCTCCAAGGTCCAACAGGCTCCTATAGAAGAACACTGGATTATTGAGTGCAATGATGGGGTCTTCCAGCGTCTGCAAGGCTGGGCCCTGCAGCAGCCACATAAGGTACCTTCTGCCCCTGGGGTGCAGCCTGGGAGTGGCTCCCCGGGCTAGGAGGTCGTAGGGACCCATGTGACCCCCAACCTTCTCTCTCGTCCCTCTCCTCTCCAAGGTTGTTCCCTTGAGAGGCCTGTGGGAGGAGGTGGCGCCTACACTGCCCGATGGCTACTTTGATGGTGAGGGGCCTCGGGGAGCCTGGTGAAGGGGTCAGGCTCTGGGAATATGCTGCCTCCGGGCCCTGCTGGGCAGCCTGTGCCCACCCTTGCACTAGCCTCAGCTTGGGGGAGGGGGCCATCCAGAACCATGACCCGAGTTTGACCCCCAGGCTGCACACGGTGTAAGAAGGGGTTGGATGCCTACAAGCTGTCCTCTGGCTGCCGCATGCACGTGGCCCCTCCCCCGCACCCCAACAAATGCACCTCTCGTGCACTGGGCACAGGGTCCTGGGGACAGACTCCATGAGGAGAGAGGCCAGGAGGGGTGCTAAGGGCAGCTGCGTGTGCCCTGACTGGCAGGCATGTGTCCACACTGCAGGGATCCTGTATGACACGTACCCACTGTCTGAGGAGACCTGGCACACTCACCAGTTCAACTTCATTAAGGTGGGACAGCGGGGCCAGGGGTTGTGGGCCTGGGAAGGTCAGGGGGGCGGGGCACGTGACAGCTCTCTTCCCGGGGCCCTCTCTGCAGAGCCACGCTTTCCGCTTGCTGAAGCCCGGGGGCATCCTCACCTACTGCAACCTCACATCCTGGGGGGAACTCATGAAGACCAAGTACACGGACATCACCGCCATGTTTGAGGTGCGACTACCCCAAAGCCTGCAGTCACCTGGAGTGTGGTTGTGGAGACCTGGGACATAGAGAAGGCCCCGTCCCGCTGGTCTTGGGGCTAGCGCTCGAGAGGGCAGCTGGCACTTCGACTTTGCATTTTGAAATGAGAATGGCCCTCACTAGCTCATGACTGCTGTGGGCCCCCCAGTGCCTCAGTACAGCCCTGCCCACTACCCATGCCTATCTTGGAGATACATAGATGTGCTCCTACCCCCATGGCCCCACCCACTTCTGATGGGCTCCACCCACCCCAACCCAGCAAGGCCCTGCTTACCCTGCCCGGTGCTAGGCTGGATGCTCTCAGAGTACACAGGCCCTGCCCCTGCTGCAGGCTGGGCCTTCTACTGCCTGCCAGCTGACCAGGGCCAGCAGGACAGCTTTCCTCCCGGACCGTGAGTCAGTTAGTGGCCCACAAGACTCCCTCTGGCTTGAGAGGCCTCCAGTGGACCAGTGCAACAATGCTGGTCTGGTACTAGCATCTGAGGTCACCAGGAAGTTGCCATCTGTGCCGGAATTCACACCCACACCTGGGTCCTGTGCGTGTGGTCTGGGGGTGACCTGTGCCCCCTCCCTACAGGAGACACAGGTGCCTGCCCTGCAGGAGGCAGGCTTCCGGAGAGAAAACATCCGCACGGAAGTGATGGCCCTGGTGCCCCCTGCCGACTGCCGTTACTACGCCTTCCCCCAGGTGATCGTACCCCTGGTCAGCAAGCACTGAGCAGCTTCTGTGGGCCAGAAGCCTATGTCCTCTTCAGTGCCTTCGTGGCTGGAGCGTGGGCTCCAGCCTCCCAGCCACCGCTGTGACACTTAACCTCTGCCTGGTCCTGCCGTCTTCCCAGAGCTCAGGGGTAAAATAAATGCTAACAAGAGGACTAGCGGGTTGGCAGTGAGCCGGAGGCGGGGAGCCACATCTGGTTCAGAACCTGCCGCTGCCTCAGCAGATGTGGCTAATCCGTCACTGGTGGTTGGTGGCGCCTGCCCTGCCCAGGTAGTGACCCATCGACCGTGGTCCACTTCAACCGTGGGTCTGACCGAGGCCAGGCTAAGGGGAACCCTCCATGAGGCTCCTCAGAGTGCAGCCCTACTCTGCAAACCTCCGGTGCCAAACATGCTGGCTGGGCCGACACCGTAGCCCGAACCTGCCTGACCCTCCCTACAGTTTCCCCGAAGCCCCTTCCCCAGAGCAAGGGCATATTTAGCATTCAAGGCAAGTAGCACGCTGTCGCCCCTGCCTGCAGTCTCCACCTTAACAGGTTCCTATCTTAAAAGCTGCTCTTGGAGCAGGCCGCCTGGAATCCCAGCCCTCAGGAGGCAGAGGGAGACTGCTGTGTGTTCCAGGCCAGCCTGGTTACACAGCAGAGTTCCAGGCCAGCCGGGGCTACACAGAGACTGTATCTCAAAACACAGACCGCTCCCCTTGACTGGGCAGGCTCCCCTGCCCTACCTGTGTCCTCTGTGCGCCCTCCCAGCCCGAGAGCTGAAAATGCTGCTTCCCAGACCCATTCCTGTCACAATGGGGACAAGCTGAGAGGCACAGAATGGACGTGCACAGTCAAAGGGTCACTCATGAGACAGACTCATGTGTATGTGAGCGTGTCAAGTTGGAACTCCTCCTGCCTGGAGTACACGGCTCCCACGGGGCAGCTGGCCAGGGAGCTGTTTCTACTTGAGAGGAGACCTGTAGTCCTCAGTTGCTCAAAGGTGGGCAGTGATGGCCTGAGCTGCACATAGGGCAGAGGCCAGTCCAAGCTCCAAGGATTCAAGCCACTGAGACTATGAGGGGCCGCCAGCCTCCGCTGCCCACAGCCAGGCCCTCGGGGCCCAGGGTGCAGGATGTGGCTCTCTGCAGCCTGCCTGTCGCGCACAGTCCACACAGGGCACACATTGGGTCAGGGTGGGTTTATTCACACTGGGATTCCGGGGTTCTCGTGTTCAGCCTGGCGGCTCTACCTGCGGTACCAGATCTTCAGCCTCTGTTCCCGCTTGATCTTCCGCTGCAGCTGCAAGATGCCATAGAGGAGCGCCTCTGCCGTGGGCGGGCAGCCTGGGGACACACAGATGCCTCTACCAGCCCACCCAGAGGGTTCTCAGGGGACCCTGGGAGGGAGTGCCTCTGCCGTGGGCGGGCAGCCTGGGGACACACAGATGCCTCTACCAGCCTCAAGGAGGGTTCTCGGGAGACCCTGGGGTTGGTGTGGAAGGGACAAGGTTCCTTGCTGTGCCGGGCCTCCTGACTCTCTCCCTGAGCTGTCTGTGGCTCCAGAGAGCAGAGCCCAGATTGTGACTCTGGTGACCAGCTTGATCCTTAGCAAGGTACTCACAGAAACTAGACTACTTGGTCAGAGAGATATGCAGAGAGGCTTGCGCCAAAGGACTGCACCCCAAGCCCTGTCCTCCTGTTCAACTGTCCCTGCTGCCTAGCAGTCTGCTGACAAGAGAGCCCTGCTGGGGGCAGTGGCCAGGGAGCACACGGACTGAGACTGCTGAGAGGCCTGCTCTCGCAAAGTCGAGGCCCTCCAGGGCCGGGAGCCAGCACACCCACCGCTCCTAGAGAGGTCTGCATAAAGGGCAACGCGTGGCACATCTGTCTGTCTGCCCCGCAGGGCACGGGGGGCAGGAAGGTCCCCTACCCGGACTGGCTGTGCAGCCTGGAGAGCAGGCTGGTGTGGCAGGCAGGGCGGCCTCACCTGGCACATAGATATCCACTGGCACGATGCGGTCGCAGCCACGGACGACTGAGTAGGAGTAGTGGTAGTAGCCGCCGCCGTTGGCACAGCTGGGGAGAGGGTCACGAGGCAGTTCAGACACATGGCCACCCCACACCCCTCACGCTGGCCAAGGGCCAGACCCTCCATCACAGGTAAGAACTGGGAGGGAAAGGGGCGTCCAGAACCTTGGTGGGACTTGTGGGATGCAAGCAGACAAGTAGAGCGAGCAGCCCGCAGCCAGAGCATTTCTGACGACAGGCCTGGGGCAAGACTGTGGGCTCTAAGAGGGCTGCCCAAAAGGCTGGGCCTCACTACACAGCAGATGGCCCTGAGGGCCACGGGCGCACCG
Organism: Meriones unguiculatus; assembly: GCF_030254825.1. Lineage (NCBI taxonomy): Eukaryota > Metazoa > Chordata > Mammalia > Rodentia > Muridae > Meriones > Meriones unguiculatus. The sequence goes on along the minus strand of NC_083364.1, from coordinate 16,863,078 downwards.
CTGTTAAGAGCTACTTGGTGCTAGGGATGGAACCCAGGGCTTCCTGCATGGCGGGTGAGCCTTGTTAGCCCAACCCTGGCCCTCTTTTCCTTATCTTTTTTGAGAGAAGGTCTTACTGTGTAGTCCGGGCTGGCCTTGAACTCAGAAATCTGCCTGCCTCTGCCTTTGAGGAGCTGGCCAGCACTCCCAGGTACTGCTTTAAAGACTGATTATCTGGAGGGGGTGCCTCAGACGGCAGTGAGGCACTGTGTGGGTGCTGGGCTTCTCAACAACAAAGCTAAGCAGCCGGGCTGAGAGTGGAGCACAGCAGTGGGGCACCCGCCTGGCAGGCGCAGCGTTCTGGGCTCCATGCCTGTATTTATGACACAGTGAGCGAGTCACAGCTGCTAAACACAAAGACTGAGGAATGGGAGAGGACATGATAGAGTGGGAAGGGGCTTTGGGGCTGTCTGTAGTCCCTCAGGCCACAGAGCTGGGAGGAGGGTGACAGCTGGGGTACTGGGGTGGGCTCTGCTCCTCCCACTACCACCATCCCCAGCAGCCGAGCACACACTCACCTCCCCATGGACACTACGTAGCGGGGTTCGGGCATCTGGTCGTAGACCTACAAGACACGTAGGTCAGGCGTCTGCAGGTGGCAGGGCAGCCAAAGGGACCAAGGGGACCAGATGTACCTTGCGGAGTGCAGGGGCCATCTTGTTGGTAAGGGTGCCAGCCACAATCATAACATCAGCCTGGCGTGGGCTGGCACGGAACACCACGCCAAAGCGGTCCATGTCGTAGCGTGGCGCAGCCATGTGCATCATCTCCACCGCACAGCATGCCAGGCCGAAGGTCATAGGCCACATGGAGCTCTGTGAGGAAAGGGGCAGTCAGCCGTGTGTCCCAGTCACTGTCCCTCCATAGTGCGCATGCTGCCGAGAAGGCCCATCTGCAGGCAGCTCCCAGCACCTCACGGACACAGTGGCGCTGGGGCTGGGGCTAGCCTAGGCCCATAACAGGGGCAGCACCCAGGCCTAGCTGCTGCTCTTGATATCCCTGGATTGGCCTAACTGTCCCTCAGGAATCTCCAGGGACTTCCTAACTGCCCTCAGTGTCCTCTGTCCACTGGTGCTTAGGCTCTTCATGGATCCAGCTGCCCTATGCCTGCATCTGGTCCCAGCAGTGCCCTGGGCCTGGCAGATATGAGTGTGCAGTTAGTGTCTGGGCTGAAAGCAACCACCAAGGCTCCTCCTGGCTGCTGCATTATCTTGGGCCCCTGCAGGGGGCACCTTGTCCTGGCAGCTTCAAGCTCCAGCAGGGTCCCACCAGAGCCACAGGCACAGCACAGGAGAGCAAGGCAGGCCCAGGGGGCACACCTGTCAATGGGCATTTGTCAGACATAGGTTGTCACATGCAGGCATGGGAACCAAACACAGCTGCCCAGCAACTGTGAACCAGAGAGGGACACGCAGTATAGGGACAACTGAGGACAGACACAGTGGGGGAGGTAGTCCATGCACTTTGCTGAGGACCTACAGCTCACCAGATTCTGCCATGAGAAGTGAGTTTAAAGAGGATGGGCATGGTGGCTGCTTTAATCTTAGCAGGTAGGTAGATCTCTGTTCAAGGCCAGTCTGGGCTACATAGTGGAGCTACACAGAGAAACCCTGCCTAAATAAACAAACAAACAAACAAACAAATAAATAAATAAAGCTGTTGAGATGGCTCAATGAGTGAAGGCACTGCCGCCCAACCTGACAAGCTGCTCTGGATCCCTGGAGCCCACATGGGAGGGAGAGAGGCCAAATCCTGCAGGTTCCGCCCTGGCCTCCACACATGCGCACTAGTGCGTAAGCACGCATTGCACACAAAACACCTAAGTAAATGTAACGAAAGACTGTTTCCACAGATTTGATTTTACCGGGAGGGCTGATGAAGGGTCCAGTCCTCCTGAGTGGGGGCTGGAGAGGCAGCCAGGCCCCCGGGAAAGAGCCTCAGGGGACGCTGAGGACGCTGCGGGGCTGACCTACCCGGCGCGCCCAGTTGATGAGGTCGTCCAGCTTGGTCACCACATACTCAGCCCGGCTTCTGGGAAGGTGGGAAGGCTTGGCGACCACAGCTCCAGCTCCAGCCTTGGACAAGGCTGACTGTGTGCTAAGGGCAGAGCAGGTGGGCATGTGGGAGAGTTAGCCAGGTGGCCCCAGTGGCCCTGTCCTGGGACCAGTGTGGAGGGGCAGACAGGGTCCCAGGACAGAGCCATGTCATCCCTGAGGCCCGAAAGGCCCACTAGGCCTGATCAACAGAGAAAGGAGTGGCCATACTAGGAAGGCAAGGGCAGAGGACAGGGACACAGAGGCAGGTGGAGTGCAGGCAGCTACCAAAACTCCAGGCCCTAGAAGATGGCAGTGCACTCTTCCCAGAGCACGGATTACCTGCTTGGGCCCTCAGTGGCCACACTCTGATGGACTCTGCGCAGCTGGGCCACTGTGCCAATGTTGGAGCTGCAAACAGGGACAACGGGGAGAGGCCACCATGGCCCAATCAGCTGTTTCTTCCACCATCCCCACCCACCACAGGCGGCCTCCCTGCCCACCCATGGTCTCCTGCCCATCTTCAGGCTGCCCTGCTCTCTCACAGGGACAACGTAGCCACTGTCCTGGTGACAACTCAGGTGTGAGCAGGGCCTCTCTAAAAGCCACCAACTGGTCAAAAGGTTGTCAATTGTCTGGGAAAGGCCAGTCCTGAGGTGCTACGGTTGAAGTCCTCCCAGACAGTACCCAACTCATGATGGCAGGATGACACCTGGACACCCCATTGAACCTACTGGGCGCCTTCACCAGGACCTCCCTTCCTGGACACTGCTGAGGAACCCTCCCGGCTCTGGGCCCTGCAGCTTTATGCTCTTCGCTGACAGCCAGTTAGATCTAGCCTCGTGACAGACAGGCCACACACTCACCGTAGGCCCAGGGTCCGCACAGAGAGCAGGCCAGGAGCTAGAGAGGGAAGCAAGAGCTGTGAGCTGTGAGCAGCACCAGCCTGGGCCCAACATTTTAGCCCTCAGGAGGGGTCCAGGTTCTCAGTCCCGGCCCTTCCCTGAGGGCTCCAGCACACCCTCGCTCTTATCCTCTGCTGACTCCACACCAAGGTTGCCGTCCCTTATAAGTCACTGCTCCCATGCCTCACTCCTCCCCACTCAGGCCCCAGACAGTGCTCATGAATAACCTACATCTGCACAAAGCAGGCCATTCTCACATGGCAGGACTCAACCTGGGGGAACTTTTTAGAAGGAACAGCTGGAAGCAAAAGAAATAAACATAGAAGGCAGATTTGGGGTCAGGATGGGGCCATGCCCTACACTGACTTCCATGGCCATGTGCTGGAACTTTTTTTTTTTTTTTTTAAGATTTATCTATTTTATTATGTACACAATGTTCTGCCTGCATGTGCACCTGAACGCCAGAAGAGGGCACCAGATCTCATTACAGATGGTCGTGAGCCACCATGTGGTTGCTGGAATTGAACTCAGGAAGTCTGGAAGAGCAAGCAGTGCTCTTAACCTCTGAGCCATCTCTCCGGTCTCCGTGCACCTCAAAACTCGGTTGTATGCATAAGCCTCTCACCCCTGTACGAAATGCAACCATATGCATGAGCCTTTCCAGAGGTGAAGAAGCCACAGTGAGGTCACTAAGACGTGCCCTGAGGTAGCGGGTGGGTGTTCTTGTGAGGAGAGGTGTGAGCCAGGTCTAAAGATATACAACTGTCATTCCAGCACTTTGGAGGCTGAGGCAGGGGGACTGCATGTCCTAGAACAGCTTGGAACAGCCCCTGGGAAATCCCAAAATACATTTAAACAAGAACAAACAAACAAAACCAACCAGTGGTAGAGCATAAAGGCAGTAACAGGAGAGAAACCCCACGAGGATATTAGGGGGTGACATCTGTGAGTCCATAAAACCCTGGCCCTGGGACACTGATCTTGGACTCCAGCTTCAAAGAGAATGGGATAAACTCTGTCACCTGGGGCTGGGCATGGTGGCACACGCCTTTGATCCCAGCACTCAGGAGGCAGAGGACGGTGAAGCTCTGTGAGTATGGGGCCAGCCTGGTCTATACAGCAAGTTCCAGTCACCAGAGCTACACAGAAAGGCTCTTTCTTGGAGGAAAAAAGTGAGAGGGGCATCTGGGACAGCCCCTGCCTGATGGAAAGGTGGGACTGAGAGAGGGGATCCCATCATGACATGGGGAATATCCAGCCTCCAAGACCTGGGGCTGGATTGACAGCTGCTTTACACACACACACCTTCTCTCACCTCAGCCTCCTCACTCTGCTCACTCTGACGTCAGCCTTGCTCCGGCTGCTGCCTCCCAAGGTCAGAACTGCTTGGACCAAGAGAGACTACTGTGCAGTCTACACTTTCTGTCAGAAGGGCAAACACCAGGCCCTGATCTCCCCCATGTGAAAACTTAAGGCTTTGGATAAACTCACAGCAAAGCAAATGCCCTAGTAAGTGGTTGGAGGTGGCAGCATTAGGCTTTTGTTTTAACTGGCACAAGGTTTCTCTATGTTGCCCAAGCTGGCTCTGAACTTTGACCTCAAGAGAACCTCCTAAGCAGCTAGGATTGTACACAGGTACCATCAAGCCTGGCTCTGACCAGATTTTTGTGCCATCATGCTGAGAACTAAATGTGGGACCCTGAACACACTTAGTGAGCACTTTAATACTGGGCCACATCTCCAGGCTACCTCCTCTTCCTGTCTTTTAAAAGGTTCTAACTATGTATCCACGGCTGGCTTGGAACTCACTATGTAGAGCAGGCTGGTACGAAACTCACAGAGTTTCAAAGCAGGGTGCTAGTGTATAGCCCAGGCTGGATTCATCAGTTTCCTGTCTGAGTGTCCCAAGGGCCAGGATGACAGCTGTACATCACAATGTCTTATAATACACATCCTCTTTGCTGCCTCTAAGGTATTAACGTAAATTAGCTTCCCCTTCAAATCTGACTCTAGGGAGCAGAGCACAGCAGTTGGTAAGAGGGTCTATTAACTGTTCACAAGCAAGCTGAGCCTGAGGGAATTCAGAAAGCAGCAGTCAACGCCACAGATCTATGCTTTGCACCCATAGTGTCCACATCACAGCCGGGCCGGGCATAGACGCTGGGTCTGTGAACCTGGCCCGGGAGACTGAGGCAGGAGGGGCATCATGAGTTTGACACAGGAAGACCCTGTCTTAAAAAAGAAGTAGTAGTAGTAGTCGTAGTTGTTGTTGGAGCCAGGCATGGTGCTGTGCGCCTTTAATCTCTGCACTTGGGGAGGCAGAGGCAGGAGCATCGCTGTGAATTCAAGACCAGCCTGGTCTACAAATTGAAGACAGGACAGCCACAAGCTACACAGAGAAACCCTGTCTAGAAAAACAAAGCAAACAAAGAGGCTGGGCATAGTAGCACTCAGGCATGGAGGCTGAAGGATCAGTAATTCAAGGTTAACCTCAGATACGTGAGATCCTGTCTCAGAAACAAGACAGACAAGCAAACAAAAATAGGCACTGGGGATGGAGTTCTGTTGGCAGGGTCCTTGTCTAGCATGACAAGCCCTTAGGTTCCTTCCCTCGGGCTGTATAAATAGGCACGATGGTGCACACCTGTCATCCCAGCACGAGAGAGGTGAGGACAGGAGGGTCAAGTCTTCAAGATCACCCTCAGTACACACAGTGAGTTTGAGGCCAACCTGGGTTTCATCAGACACAGTCTCAAAGCAATAACAAACAAAACCCAGACAGCGTTGGAGCTGACTTCCTGAGATCTCTCGTTCCTTGTATTAAGCCACCGGCAAGGTGATGGGAGGTTCTAATAAGGCACTTAGCAACTGTCGCTCAGTTTGCCAGACTACATTTGCGTTAACTTCCTGTATCTAAAGAGAAAGATACCAAAGGAAACGGAGACATCTGCTCTAGTGACCCTAACTGTCCAGGGCTGTGATGGGGGGGGTGAAAGAAGAGCCCGGGTGGGTGGCTTGAGTGTCCAGGTCCCTTCCCTGTCCTCTCTGTGCTTCAGGGACATCAGCCGGACTCCTGCAATCAGTCTCCTGAGGTTGGGAGATGTACAGGCCTCAGTGTCGTCTACTGTATTACAGTGCAGTAATAGGGGGCAGTTCATCGCAGGCAGAACCGTGTGCAATGGATCCAAACACACTCTGGCCCGACCCTAGACACCGACATTATGTGTGGGCCCATCGTCTCTTATTCCGGGGGTTGGGCCCCAAGGTCCCCGAAGCCCCAGCTCGAAGCCCAGAACTAAGCCGCTATCCCGACCTCTGAGCCTCACTCACCCGACAGCGCCGCCATCTTGGCCTCGGCCTTCAGACAACCTCTGCGGTCCGTCCTCCAAAGCGTTCCGGTTCTGGTCCAACGCTCAAATAGGCACCAGCGGAAAACGGAACCACAGGCAGAGTCGTTCCGACGCACGTACGGCCTGCGGTCGCTCCCGCACAGTGTGCACCATCACACTCCTCTGGCAAACAGAAAAGGACAACAAAAACAAGATCCTCGATTTATTCAGTCTTAGGATACAAAAAAAGGTAACGAAGGCCGTCCCTGGGTGGGCTCGAACCACCAACCTTTCGGTTAACAGCCGAACGCGCTAACCGATTGCGCCACAGAGACAACATTGGCTGGAAGCTTCTGGTGTAACCCTACGAGGCTTTGTATATGAGCCGTGAAGTGCGCTTGCGCACAACCGCACGGCACGGGGCGGAGTCTCTGCAGGAGCGCCGTTTGACACTCAGCCGAAATAGCTCAGTTGGGAGAGCGTTAGACTGAAGATCTAAAGGTCCCTGGTTCGATCCCGGGTTTCGGCAAAGTTTTTTTTGCCTTCTTGAACAATGCGTCTGCTTTCTTTTCTTTTTTTTTTTCTTTCGTTTTAACCCCCAATGCTGAACCCCCAGTCCAACTTTTAACTTCTAAATTCTTTTTAGATGTTGACGACCAGCCCAGCCCAATATTCTTTAAATTGGTAGGGCTAGAGCCATTGCTGATTATGAAATGTAAAAATATCAGGGTGAAGACTGCTGTCATTCCAGCACTCCAGAGAAGCAGGAGGATGTGCCCATCCAAGGTCAAGTTCCTCCTCCCAAAAAGTCATGATCATTATCATTATTACTATTACTATTAAATGGCTCATCTGTCTAGAGCTCTGGCTCCTCTTCTGAAAAAACGGGGTACACGTGGCTACTAACCCTTTAGAACTCCAGTTCCAGGGTCTCTGATGTCTCTTCTGACCTCTCAAAACACCCACACACATAAAGTAAAATAACAAAACGAATCAAATCTGGGAGGTCTGTGGGCAGCCTCTCCTGTCATCTAGAGGACGCTGGGTTCCTCCCCCAGCACGGGGGAGGTCGAGGTAGGAGAGATAGGGGTTCTTGGCTCCGTGAGACTGTCTCAAAAACAGGCAGGCTGGCACGATGGTTGGGTGGGTGAAAGCATTCTGCTGCCAGACCAACTGTCTGAACTAGGTCTCTGGATCCCACAAGGTGGCAGGAGAGAACCGGCTCCAGAAGTTGTCCTCTGCATGGATAGCATTGGCTCAGGGCTTGCGTTTCCGTGCACACGTGTGTGTGTGTGTGTGTGTGTGTGCTGGCCTTCTAGTCATGGCAATCCTCTAGCCTCAACCCTACCATGTCCGTCTAGATTTTTAGATTCATAGAAAACTTACAAACTGTTTGGAGAAGTTCTAAGTCGGCCACAGCCAGGAGCCATGTACTGTTTCATCTGCGTGTGAGATCTGCCAGTGCCGGAGCCCACCACTGTCCTGCACGCTGGCCAGGGGCCCTGCACCAGAGCCACGCTCTAACCCCGCTAACTGGAGGCCCCATACTGGGGTTCCCTCGCTTTCTCTCTGCTGTCCTTGCAATGCCAGCCCCACGAGGTGCTGGAAACTTAGCGCCCACCATCCTGGGTGGACTGTAACCTCAGGTGGGATGCGGTGCTGGGCTCTGACGAGGTCACAGGGGCCCCAGAATGGCATTAGTAGATGCTAAGAGAAAGATCCAGGTATGGCAGCAAACCACTGGATCCTTACATTCGAAGGGCCGAAGCAAGCAGGTCTCTGTGAGTTCGAGGCCAGCCTGGTCTACATATCAAGTCCCAGGACAGCCAGGGCTATATGTCTCAAGAGAGACAGAGACAAAAAAGACAGAGTGACTAAAGTGGGCTTCCTGGGATTCCAGGCCTCCCTGAGCTATGTCATGTTTGAGGTAAGCTTGGGACTAGAGAGGGGGAGGGGCAGCCGGCTAACTCAGGGGAAAGAGACACTTGCCAAGCCTGACTACCTAACTTCCTGACTACCTGGATCCCACACAGGGGAAGGCTTCCACAAGAAGCCCTGTCACACACACACATTCACACACACAGGTTTGCACACGCATATCCACACACACACTAAACAGTGCACTTTAGAGACGGTGGAATAGGGCTTGGTGGACAGGGCACATACAAGATTTTGGTTCGTCCTCAGCACTGCAGAAGTCCAGGGAATCCCAGGGTCTTTGGCCTCACGAGGTGTGGATGTGTGTTCCCTGCCTGGCCTCTGATATCATCTGACCCGTCCTGACCAAGCTGCTTCCTGACCCCTGACCTGCAGGAAGCAAGACGACTGAGCACTTCCTGTCTCCAGGCTCTGGGTAAATGCTGTAGCTCTGGCTGGTGGAGTGTGTCGGGTCAGTGTGTCGGGTCGCCTGACAGATTGGGGGGAATGAGGGCACAGATCGGGGCTTCATAAATTGCCATGGGTAAGAAGGTGGGAGATGGAACAGTAAGTGAGGAGGGGTGGAAAGGGAAGGCCACAGCAATGTGGGGCAGAGGTGGGACTTGGTGTCACTTCCCAAGTGGCACAGCACCAAACACAAAGTCCATTTACAGACATGCCTGGGTGTGGGAATGCTCACTTCTGCCTGAGGTTCCAGTGAGACACACAGGGCTGAGGTCCCTGAGATGTGCAAAGTGGAAAAACACCACTAGATGGTGCCAGGGAGCCTAGGGATGGGAGGGCTGGGGAGGGTCCCTGTGGACCAGGCCTTGAGGACATCCCCACCCCGATGTACAAGAGGTAGGCAGAGGAAGGAGAGGCCTCGCTGACTGAGGGGACAGTGGGTGATGTCTAGGAAACGTCCATTTTAATTGGGGATATTCCTGGTGTATGGGCTGGCCAGTACATAGGGTCTAGGATGCGCTGAAAATGACCTATCTGGTGTCAGAAGGTCTGAAGCGCTGAGAACAGGGCACGTGGGAGCCAGGATGTCGGGGCACTGACAAGGCAGGGGTGAGTGAGTCCTATCTGGCTTCTTGGCCCCTGCAAAGCCACCAGGTCATAACCGGAGGTGTAAGCCTCCAACTGTGGAGGGAAATGTGGGGTCAGGGCAGGTTGAAACACAGGACTCAGGGCTTTAAGGGGAGCTGAGGACTAACACACACACACACACGGAGACCACGGCCTTCTCCCCGCCAGCCAGCACTGCGCTTGGGCCGTCTACTTCCCTGGAAGCCGAGCTCCTGCCGCCAGGGCTCTTTCTGGCCACTCTGCCCAGAGGCCCTGGCAGCAATGGTCTCACACTTCGAATCCAGGGTCCCTTCTTTGGGTGGTCCTCATGGGCAGCACAACAGGCTGTAGCCTGAACCCAAACTCAGACCTGCCTGCAACCCAGGTTCTTTTTTTTTTTTCCCTTTGGAGGGGGAAGGGAAGCAGGGTTTCTCTGTGTAGCCCTGGCTGCCCTGGACTCACTTTGTAGACCAGGCTGGTCTCAAACTCACAGATTAAAGGCATGCGCCACCACTGCCCATCTTCCCCAACCCAATTTCAACAAAGACGGTAGAGAAGTCTGAGCCTGGAGGTTGCAAACAACGCTGCCTTGCTGTGCACATCCGGACAGGGCACTTCTGAGCCCAACTGTGCAGGACCATCCTGGCCCATGCATGCTGTCAGATGCAGGCGCTCAGGGTGACGCCCCATCTCATTCTGGCATGGCCCCGAGGGTGAGGGGCACCCATGTGTTCCACATCCAGTAATCCAACACCTGGCGGAGCTCCCATGGGGCCATGGGGCCGGCCCACTGCTGGCAGCGGCTCTGCCCTTGCTCCTGGTGGACCGAGCTTCCAAACAGCCCCCCTTGAGACCGTGGCATCCAGCATGGCAGCCAGGGCAGGAGTCTGCCCGTCCCTGCTCTCATCCCCACCACCCTCGGCCCTAATGAAGGTTTCTAGGTGGGGTGGTGGCCACACGGAAACCTGCTGCCAGCTCGGGGTGGAGTTAGTGCTTGGCTGGGTAGGACAGGGCCATGGGGCCGGGGCACAGCTGACCTGCCCGTCTTCTCGGGACTACACACGGAAGCCACTGAGCAAACGTGTCCCCACCTCCCAAACACCGCCCACCTTTTGCAAAGACTGTTGCTGCAGGGGAACCCACCTCCTGCTCACCAGAGGACACCCCAGAAACCATACAGAAGAAATAAGCAAGACACTGCCAGGGAAGGATGTCAACGCTCTGGGAGCTGAGTGTTCAAATCAGTCTTTCCAGAAGCTTCTATCGGGCTGACACAGGAAGCAACATGAAACCCAAGTGCACATGCCAGCCACACTGTGCAGTAACCATGACACATATGCATTCAAACGCATTTATAAACAAAATAATTAAAAAAATAAAAACCAAACATACACGTGTACACAAACAGAAACTTCCAGAAAGCGAGTGTTCGTAGCTGCCAGCAGGCTTCCGGTACGTTGACGACACCTGATCCTGCAGACTCCGGGCTGAAGGGCAAAGATCAGGACGCACAGATCAAAGTCACTCCTAGGCCTCTTGCTTCTGGCACACTGTCGCAGAGACCTCGGGCACGCTGCGGACTCAGCGCCGGCGCCGGCTCCTCTCTTCCAGGAGCTCATTGTCAAAGATCTCCTTCTCCCTTCAAGAAAAAGAGACTGCCTGTCGGACTCCAGGGCCAAGCGGGCGCCTGCCACCGTGGAACGAGTGGCGTGACGGAGGCTGGGCAGGGTGCATTCACGCACTAAAGAGGCCATGAGAAACAAAGGCGGTCTGCCACGGGGAGCAGCCAACAGGGCTGCCGGCGTCCCACGGCGCCGCGTTCTGGAAGCTCAGTCTGCTGCACTGACGGTGGGTAGAGAGGGCTACTGACTTCCACGCCGAAGAGCCTGCGACACTCAATTCTACCGCACTGGACAATCTGTGGGTCCCAGGTAGCCCAGGCTGGCCTTCAACTTTGGCCAGGTGAGCTGGGGCTGGAACCCAGGGCTCCATGCACACTGCTCTGACCACTGAGCATGGCTCCACGCTGCCATTTCACTGGGTGTCAAGATCTCCCATAGGCCAGGCAGGCCCTGAGCTTACAGCAACCCTCCTGTGCACACTACGGCACACTTTCTCTAACAAAATCGTTTCAGAAGCTGGACAGGTGGCTCAGGGCTTGAGACGATTTATAGATTTTTTTTTAATCTGCCTCCATGTATTTTATTATTTATTTGTGTGTATGTGAGTGTGTGTGTGTCAGATCCGCTGGAACTGGAGTTAGACAGTTGTGAACTGCCATGCGGGTGCTGGGATTTGACCCTGCGTCCTTTGCAGCCCGCGCTCTTAACTGCTGAGCCATCTCGCCAGCCCCCAACCTGGGGGATCTTAACAAGGATGTAAGTTCAGTTCTCAGCACCCACACAGCCACTCACAACCATCCATAACACGACTTTCAGGGGACCCAGGCCCTCTTCTGGCATCGGCAGGCCCCAGGTACACACGTGCAGGCAAAACACCCTGTTCATAAGCATAAACAAATTTTAAAACTATTATTTTGGACATGACTGGGCAGTAAGCACTTGCCTTGTAGGAGCAAGAACCTAGATTCATCCCAAGAACCATGTCAGATGACAAAGCGTACAGGCAGGCAGGCAGGCAGGCAGGCACACACACACACACACACACACACACACACACACACGCACACACGCGCGCACACACACACATGGACGCCAGGCAGTAAGGCCAGCTACTGTCTAGCCATCTCCACCGTGGTTTTAGAACCCGCTGAACCTGGCACTTGCTGACTAGGGTGCTGGAATTATGGGCGCAGGCAGCCACGGCCAGCTGTTTTCAGCAACGCCGGCACTTCAGAGGCCGAATGAGATCGGTCTTCTCGCCCAGGTAGGCGCCTCCTCTCCTCGCAAGTTCAGGGAGGAGAGCACTGGACAGCTGTACTAAGCATGGAGCCTTGACTGCTGCAGGCCCGTGTCTGTCCCGAGGCCCTTACTGGGGTCAGAACCCTGTACACAGGAGAGCTGCACAATCGGAGTGGGTCAGTGGGAGCCTCGACCTCACATGGCTGCTCTGAGCACCGAGAGGCCCTAGGCCAGGGCCCCGCTGGCCTCCTGGGGATGCTCTTATCTTAAGAGGCAACGCGCCCTGACGTTCCAGAGCCTGGCACGCGGCTCTGGACGGAGACCTGCGATTTGGCTGCGGTGGCGTCCTCTGCCTGTCACCGGCCTCCTCGCCCATGTAGGTCTGGCAGCATGCCCAGAGGTGGATTAGAGGCCCCGGGGCCACACAGCTCAGGAGGGCTGCAGGCCGACAGGAGAGGCATCTTCATTGCGCCGCGGGGCTGACGGCGATGTGCTCTCTTAATCGAGCTCGAGCACTGGCCGCACTGCAGCGGGCGGGGCCGAGCCCACACTCCAGAGGAGGAGATTACAGGGGTCTCGGGCAGAGCACGCGGCAGGCCAGGACTGCAGGGGCGGCAGCGGCCGAGCCCCAGGGCCCTGGCCTGCATCCAGCCTGACCTGCAGAGCAGCAGCCTGCAGACGTGGGCCTTCGTCCAGCCCCAGCTGACCACGCCGTAGCTGAGCAGACAGCAGCTGCATCAGCTGTGGACACAAGGCGGCGACGGCGAGGGGGCCTACCGGTAGCTAAGTGTCGGGCCACGGATGTATTTCTGCTCCGCCGTCTTGTAGTCTACGGACTCCACGGCGGCAATGGCGCAGATGATCGCCTGCGGAAGAATGGGGAGGGCTGTGGCTCAGTGAGCAGTTAGCCTGGCACACAGAAAGCCTTGGGTTCCATTCCCAGCATCAAGACCTGTGAAGGCCAAAACCACCCCGTTTTGTTTTCTTCAGACAGGGTCTCTCTGTGTAGCCCCGGCTGTCCTGGAGCTCACTCTGTAGACCAGGCTGGCCCGGAGCTCACAGAGATCGCCTGTCCCTGCTGGGATTAAAGGTGTGCACCACCACAGCCCAGCAAAACCACGCAGTTTCGAAGTTCTACACTGCAGTAGTTATGGCGTTTACGGGGCCTGGTATGATGGCCGGACCTGTTACCCACGTACTCCCGAGGCTGAGGCAGACACACCGCCTGTTCTGAGGCGAAGCCTGAGCCTCACGGCTAGCACACACACACCCTTGCCTTTATTTGTCAGTTTCTATGGCCACGCCCCACCCACAGCACAGGGGCACAGGCGGGCGGCCTCTCTAAGGGACCCACACTCGCTCGCTCCTCCCGGAACCCTAGCTACGGACAGAGCCCAAGCCTGGTGCTGAACATGAGAAAGGGGCGCCCACCTCAGGCAGCAGCACGTCCAGGATGAAGCGAATGCGGTCCCCGCTGCCGCTCGCAGGCACCTCCCCGTCCATGTCCCGGCAGATGCCCTGCAGGTACCCCACCACCTCGTCCAGCTGCGCCTCATCCTCCAGGTACGTCTCCACACACGTCACGTACTGGCCGGAGCTCAGGAACATCTTCAGCCACCGCGAGGGCTTGCGGCTGTGCAGGATGGCCCGCAGGTGGCTCTCGGCGCCCTTGGCCTTCACGATGTACTCCACCAACTTCTGGTTGGCTCTGTCGCGCGCAGCCCTGGAGCGGTCGGGCAGCACCTTCCTGCATGGCCGCCACTGTCCCGGCTGGCTGTCCCCTGCAGGCGCCTCAGGGTCCCCCTTGCCCAGCTGAGGAAACCTTGTCCCCAGGACGTCCTGCTGGATGGACTTGCGCACAGGGTAGCCTGCAAGGGGAACACACACCCGGAGCTTGCGTCATCCTCCGGCCTCAACCTCAGTCCCCCTCACCTAACCCTCCCCCGAGCTCCCATGGCCATGAGGAGGAACTCCTGGGGACCGCTGAGTGCGCCAGCTAAATGTCCCAGGGTGCCGGCAGCATTCCTCAGACACCCCCACCCGGCTCACAGCTGCACTCCTGACAGGATGCAGGGCACAGAGGCACCTTGGCGCAGGCACCGAGCACAGCAGGAGCCTCGGGAAGATGCCTCTCAAGGACCAAAAGCAGACCCCATGCTGAAGAACACGTTATACTCACTGATATCAGCAGCATAATACTCCAAGAACGACCCAGCGAAAGAGCCGCAGCCTGCAGAGAGAAGGCTGGGCTCAGACCTGTGCCCTGCCGCTTCTGGGGCTCCACTCCTGCCCAGGGGCCTCCTGCCACTGCCCCCGGAAGGAGCTGCCAGGGGTTCAGGTGGCAGTCAGTCAGCACATAGAGACGTGCTGTGTAGGGCCTCCAGTCAGGAGGCCGCACCTGCCCCCGCCTTCCACAGGGACAGTACCGTCAACCAGGCTGAGGGGAGCAGTGTAGGGCTGGGAGCACACTCACCTCACCTCGGCCCTCCATCCTGCCCTCAATAGGTGCCAATGCCATGGTACCCCGCCCTCAGGGCGCAGCCCACATACCAAGGCGCACCCGGTAGTCCGTGATAAGCGAGACACACCAGCCGATGGCCTGGGCGAAGTCCTCTTTGGCTCTGTCCTACGAAGCCCAAAAGCTGGGTGTGAGAGGGCTGAGAACCTTGGTTTCCTAGGCTCCCAGGCTTGGGTAGGTGCATGTGGCCTGGCCCACAGAAGGTATGACAGGTGGGCACTTTCAGGCTTCCGCAAGCCAGTGAACAACTGACCGTTTCGGTCTTCAGCCAGGGTCTCGGGTAGCCCAGGCTTTGTGTGTAACCAGGCCTAGCCCTCGATGCCTAAGCCTCCTGACCTGGGTTCCAGCCACACACACACACACACACACACACACACATACACACACACCCGTCACCTTGGATACTGTGTCCCACCCCAGGTCTGTGTGTGTGATCGCACTGCAGGCAGCCAGGGGCCGACACAGGCACCTTCCTTGCACACTCACGCCTTTGTTGGGACAGTCTCCCACCGAACCTGGCTGCTCAGTGAGCTCTAGGGGTGCTCTGGTCCCCGTTTCCCCAGTACTGGGGTACAGCCTCACATCTCTTTCAAGAGGGTTCCGTAACCTCGCTCTGGTCCTCATACCAGCGCACTTTCTGACTGGATGTGTAATGAGCCACATGACTGGACTGCGTCCACAGCCAGCAGCACCCGCCTGCCGTCCCCTCAATGTCTCCCCAAGGTGCCTCTCCGAGGGACGGACCAGAAGGCCATGCACGGGAGCCCTGACACCCAGCTGCTCACGGCAGATCACCGCCCCCCAATCTGGTGGGTTTGTGTTTGTTTTCCCAGACAGGGTTTCTCTGTGTAGCCTTGGCTGTCCTGGACCCACTTTGTAGACAGGCTGGCCTCCACCTGCCTCTGCTGAGATTAAAGGCCTGTGGTACCACGCCAGGAATAAAGTCTGGTGTTTTGGTTTGTGTCAATAGGGACAAAATAATTTTTCCTGGCCAGGGAGACAAAGGTCATTCAGGATAACAAGTGTGAACCTGCAGAAGCACGGAAACGCAGACGTGGTAGTGCAGGTGAGGTCTGGCACTCTAGGGTGAGACCGGGTGCGCAGACGGGCTGGTGAGCCTAGGGTCCCTGGGGCCTCCAACAAGGGGCCAGAACCAACGCCAGACGCCGTCCCCTGACCTCCAGCGAAGCCTCAAGCACACACACCTTCCCACGTGCACATGCTCGCGGAGACAAACCAAACCAAGGTGACAATACTGACAGAACGGTGCAGTCACACACACACACACACCTGAAAGCAAAGCTGCCAACATCAACAAAGCACAGGTCACCACCTACCAGCAGCGCGTGCTTTTCCTTGCAGTCAAAGTGCTTGAGCCTTCGCAGCGACACAGTGATTCTTGACAGAGCAGAGACCATGGTCAGCACGGGCCGCCTCAACCCAGAGGAGGCGCCCTCCTCTGAGACTTACCCCTGCCCTGGGCTGCAGCACCTCTGTGGCACTGGGGACCCAGCTCCCTACCCCAACCAGCCACCCACAGGTGCACACAGGTAGCCAGGGTCACCTTCCGGAAGGCGCCTGACAGGGCTGAGGGCTGGGGAACAGGCTGGTCAGCTCATGTGTGCTGCTGGCGGGGGTGAGCACCCTTAGGCAAACTGGCCGGATCCAGCTCAGTAAGAACCATACTCTACTGAAGGCGTGTCCCGGGGCAGCGTGCAGGCACAAGGGTCTCAGCTACCTGCTCCAGCCATCTGGCTGAGGCACCGAGTGGCGCTGGGCACACTACGGTGTCGGCAGCTCCGTCAGGGGCCCTGCAGAGCTTTCCACCCCTCCCAGGCCCTAGGCGTCAGATCACTAACCCTCGGCCCTTGGGGTTCATGTTGCCCTCAATGAAGAGCACGCTGGCCTTCTTGTCTCTCCGCCGAACGCTCTTGACCTGTGGGCAAATTGGGACAGCACAGAATGACAAGGGGCAAAGGCGGAGCGCCCTCCGAGGTCTTCTCTGGGCCTGGGCTGGCCATCCTAGTGCTGGGAGGGGGGAAACTCGGGCTGCAGGGCCCACCGGCCCACTGCTTGCCCCGGCTCTGTGGTGCTAAGAGATGAAATCCACAGTTCTCCATTTGGAGCTTGTTCTTCCATCTTATATACACAAGTGCAGCAGGCGCCTGTGGAACCCACAGACCCCCTCAAGCATCACCTGAGCTTCCACCTTACCTGAGACAAGGTCTGTCAGTGCAACTGCTATGCCACACTGGCTGACAGTTTCCAGAGGGCCTGCAGTCTGCTTCCCTTCTCCCCAGACTGAGCTCGGCTCAGGCCCTCGTGCTAACACAGCAAGCAGTGGGCCCGCTGAGCCCTCCCACCCGTCCCGCTTTGTGTTCGGAGTCTTCCAGAGCACGAGCCGGCCTTGAACTCTGGCTGAGGATGCCAGGCTCCTATCGTGGTCTCTCAGTAACAGGCTGTGTTGCCCCTGCCTGTACCTCTCTGCCGAACCACCCCGTCCCTGGCTCTGCTGGGTGGAAGCTGTCCAGTAGGGAAGCACAGAAGCTCTGGTGTGAAGGCCACTGAGACCCTCTCCCGGGGCCATGGAGGAGACTGGCAAGCCTCTTTCTGAGCAGCCAGCTGGTCCCCAAGACAACACGCCTCAGCCTAACCCTGTGCCTGGAGACAGTCAGGCATGAGGACACACTACAAACAGGCGATTTTAAGAACGGCAGAAAGGGAGGGTGCAGGGCAGGCCTGAGGGACACCATACCAGATGAAGCCACTCAGATTCCAGCTGCTTTCACCTCAGGCCTCTGTCAGTCTCTGCCACTCTTTTGGGACAGGGTCTTGACTTCGCCATGCTCTGCCTTAGTGCTGGGATGACCGGCCAACAGCACCGTACACACTCAACATTCCAGAATTAAACACTTGACAAAATTTAACTGGGGCTTGGACTGTGGCCCCGGTGGCACTTCTCTAAAGCTAGAATATTCTGGGCCCTGATCTCTACCCTTAAAGAATGGAGACAAGAGCTGGGCACTGGTGGCACACGCCTTTAATCCCAGCACTCAGGAGGCAAAGGCAGGCAGATGTGTGAGTTCAGGGTCAGCCTGGTGTACAGAATGAGTTCCAGGGAAGCCAAAGCTACACAGAGAAACCCTGCCCCCAAAACAAAACAAAAAATCAGAGACAAGACATAAACCCATCAAATGACCCAGATGTGAGGCTAGCATCCCGGGGCACGGGGGAGACACAGGGTGGGGGGTCCCCACCCACAGCAGGGGCTGCAGCGCAGGGCGCAAATGTGGCCAATCCACTGGGGGACTGCGACCTGCGTGGAGACGGTCATGTGTGGCAGGTGCACTTACCACGGCTGGCCAGAACGGGTACTTTTGGTATTTGAGCCAGACCAGCATTCCTACTTCAAATGATCGCGGTTCTACAATTAAGACAAAGGAAGGGAAGAGTCAGATCCACCTTCAACAACTACAGTCTAGACAGAAGAAAAAAGAAAACCCACACTCACTCGTCACGGCATTGTTTAAGCCCAAGTCTAGCGCCACCGACCCAGGGAACCCAGACAGCTGGGCGGACCCAGAACGGGCGTCTGAGTGCCCGTTGGGACCATGCATGTGTCCCTGTTGATAAACGTCCTGTGGCAGGAGCTGAAGCCAGCAGCAGGATGAGGAGTTCCACTGCAAAGCCCCCTTCTCTACGTCTAACGCCCTCGAAGAGCAGGCATTTAGATGCCTGTGTCCACGCCTGCTAGGTGCAGCTCTGCACCAAAATGCAGAGAACAGAGTCACCCTCCTCAGAGTGCACCGTCCTCCCGAGGAGCACCAACTTCTGAGACCCCGAGGAACTGAGCTCACGAAAGGCAGAAAACATACGCTCTTAGAGGAGAAAACGTCATTCTTTGCTTTTTGTTTGAGACAGGGTCTCTCTATGTGGCCAGGCTGGCCTGGAACTCAGAGATCTGCACGTCTCCGCCTCCCGGCTGGGATGACAGACATGCACTGTGCCTGGTTTACGGGGTGCTGGGGCTGGAAGCCAGGGCTTTGTCCACGCTAGACAAGTTCTCTACCATGGAGTCACAGCCCTGCCTTCGTTAGTTACTGTTAAGGCAGGATCTTATTACCAGGCCCAGTCTGGCCTTCAACTTGCAGGGATCCCTCTGCCTCCGCTGGGTTTTCTGCGGAAAACTTTACATTTTCTGCTTGCCGGGAGCCCCAGGCTGAAGGACTAGTGCAGACTGTTAAAGCTTTAGCACAGGAAAACCAGCAGGAAGTGGACGGGGCATCACCATGCCTCCCACCACGGAACCCAGAGGCTGTGACGGGCTTCTTGCAGCCAGAAGGCACTGAGGAAGGTCACAGCCCACCCATTGTCACTCAGACAACCCTAGCTGGGAACTGCAATTGTCATGAGTTTGGAGTTGGGGGTTAGGAAGGACACAAAAGACCCGAAAGCGAGGAAGCTGGGTCCCTCTGCAGCCAATATGCCCACTCTTCAGATCTGACCCAAACAATGAGGACGTGTGAGGAACAACCCCCAGCACCCAAGCCCTCCTGACAGTCTGGATCCTCAGCGGGGCTTAGCCCAGGGTACTCAGAGACTACTTAGACCTGGACTCACACCACTAAGAAGCAAAGGGAGGTGAGATGGGACCTGGCGCTCTGAGGGTCACCAGCCCAGCGGCCAACAGCCCCTCAGCCTGCCCCACAGGGCGCTGTGCCCCACCTCAATGTGCAGCTGGCTAGGACAGTCCTTGGGTCCCACAGTGGCTGAGCTGTCCCACTGTGCACTCAGTATCCCTGACTCGCACGCCACCCTCGGCACACTCCATCCATGAACACTCTCAAGGAGAACCTATTCTCTGGATGGACATGGGTCCCCGTACCACTGGTAAAGGTAGCTCTGCCCAACTGAGGGCAAAGGAGCTTGCATCATTCCTCAGTGTGCCTGGGAGGGGCCAGGACAAAGGCTGGCTTCCATGCTGGCTGGTTCTCTCTCCTGAGTCCTCTGCCTCCCTCCACACAAAGCACGTCAGAGAGGGGAAGACAAGGTTCTGAACAGGCCTCAGGTCAGCCAATAGAAATTGTGTGTGGTGTGGTGGCTCATGCCTTTAATCCCAACACAAGGGTGGGGCCAGGGGGGGATACCAAGGAACCAGCCTTATCTACACAGCAATTTCCAGGCCGGTTAAAAGCACAGTGAGACCCTGTCTAAAAACAAAAACAAAAGCAAAAAGCCCCAGCAATGCCAAACAGCTAAATGGCTTTATGGGGTGCGCATAGGGTGGGGTCCCCCAGCGTTCTGTCAGATGCCACAGCCTCTTACCGTGATACAGAAGTATCCGGGGAGGCTCCTCCTCTTCCTCCTCCTCCTCCTCCAGCAGGGACTGGACGGACTTGAGCCCTGTGGACTCTTCTGAGGACACAGGATCTGCTGAGACAGGGGGACACCCCTCGATGGCCACCACTTCACCTTGCAAAGGGGTGAAGGACAAAACGCTGCTCGTGACAAAGGACAGAGCCCTGCGCAGACTTCAGCTAGGTGCCCCTGTGACCAGAATGGGGTTTGCCTCTCTTTAAAAATGTCCTACCCGCGTCTGTGTGTGTACAAGCTTGAGCTTGCAGGGGTTTTTGGTGCGGGCCTGTGTACAGGAACACAGGCCCACGCACACATGAGTGCATGCATCTTATTTATGCCGGCTTATGTGTGTTGTGTGCCTGCGCGTGTCTGTGCATGCGTGTGCAGGTGCATATGTGTGAATGTGTCTGTGTGCACGCACATATGTACATTGGAGCAGACGTACAGTACAGCTCTGGAGTCAATTCTCTCCTTCCACCCTGTTGGTTCCTGGGATCAAATTCAGGTCATCAAGCTTGGTGGAAAGCGCCCTCACCTACTGAGCCACCTTGCTGGCCCCTGCACTGTTATTGTTTAAATTCTGATGCGAGGGATGAACACAGTGTCTCGCTCTTGCCAGGCAAGCACTCTAACTCCGAGCTCTAGCCTCGAGTACATCTTAAAAAACTAAAAAATAAAAACGGGAGAAGCAAAGGGCCGTGCTCCTAGTGTGGAAACCCCAGGAGGTGACCTCTCTGACAGGTGGATACACAGAGAACAGGCCCCCAGAACCAAAGGGGGACTATCCAGGGCCAGGGCCAATCCCCCTCAACCTAAGATACCTGCCGCTCCCTGCAGCCCACCACCAGGCCCAGTCCAGCCTTGTGAAGGGTCCACTATGGCCCACACCAGCCCACACTCCATTTCTGAGCCCTCTGGCCAGAGCTCAGGGGGTTACAACAGGTTAGAGGGGACCAGCCCTGGCTGCAGCCACACACAGGTCTCCGAGTGACCTCTGTGACCTCCGGGCAGCTCCGGACACTGGGCCTCCTAATCCCCTCAGCAGGCCCCTTCACTTACTCTTAACTCTGCGATGAGCAAGAGCAACACAGAAATGCTGAGCAGGGATCCCTCCCGGGGCCACCAACTGCCATCCCAACTCTGCCCGGGCTCCCATGCTACTCAAACACAAAGACAAATATCTGGGAGGAGGACCACTCTGCCTGAGGGCAGACGGGAAGACCTGGGACTCTGAGCCCGGTACAAGCATGGCCACACCTCAGAACCCCACGGCAGGCAGCCCTGGCCACGGTTACCTTCCTCTGCTTTGTCACTGTCTCCAGCGCTGCGAAGCATCGTGACCTCCCCAGAACGGCTCCCAGGGGAGGGCGCTGCCCCAACAGTTCTAGTCCCCAGCTGCCTGGTGGGTGGGTTCTGGCCTGAATCCAAGCGTGGCCTCTTTGCGGAGCGTTCTCTGCCTCTGTCAGAGGCTGGGGGCAGCCCACTGCCTGATGACATGACCCGGTCACAGCCTTTGACCGAGGCACAGGGACCCTCCTCCTGGGTTTGAGGGGGCAGCCTAGGTGAGGCTGGGCTCACACAGCTAGCTTGACCCTCGCTCTCTGCAACACCCTCTCCCTTGGAAAGGCTAGACCCTGTTCTTCGGTGCCGGGTAGGTTTCTCTCCCAAATTTCTCCGCCTCTTATTGGTTGTGCCCTCCTGACCACGGTCCAGCCGTGACCCAGAACCATCTTGGGAGCCATCTGCAGTGCGGGAAGGCGCTGGGGTTCTCGGGGTTCCGCTCTTTGAGAGAGCTGTCTTGTGGTCCGCTTTGCACCCAGGTTTCTCTTCAAATGCAGACAACCCTGACAGGCTTTGTGGCATGCAGCCCCACCTCCTCTTGGGTGCACACTGGGCGACCACATCTTGACCATCTTCACCGAGAACGGATGGGGACGGAGCACGGGAGGCCGAGACCGGAGAGGCCGAATCTGCAAGTGCCTTCTCTTTCTGAGACAGTGTGGTCCCATCTTCCATCAGACGGCTTTCGGGACTCAGGCTGCCTCTCTCGTTCAAGACATCCAGGGCCACACGCAGGGAGCGCCGGTAGGTCAGCTCCTCGAGGGGGGTAGCCGGGACTTCGTTCTGAGAGGCTGTGGAGACGAGGATACGCACAGTGAGGGCTCCGAGTGGGTGCCTAAGACTATCGGAGCCCTGCGGCAACAGACTGGGTGAAAACCCCAAGTACCTGGCACCTGCCCCCCCCCCCAACCCACAAGCAGGCCTGGCACTCCTTAGCTGTGTCCCCGAAACAATATGTTCACTCAGGGCCTGAGGGCAGAACACCCCCAGCCTGACCTCGGCCTGACTGGCTAAATGCTAAGCCCTCGAAGTCCCGAGCCACCACTGCAGAAACCTAGGTGGATGGCCCCCACACGCAGCACTGTTCTCTTGCCCGGCCGGCAGGGACCACTTCCCGCCTGCCGGGTGCCCCGCCTCCCTCTTTCGGACCCGAGCTTGGCCCCTGCTTAACAAATACTAAAATGTGTTCACAGGGGAGCGGCTCCCTGGCACTCCTGGCCAGAGCCACATGCCTCGGCTCTAGAAGCGAAGCTGTCGGCACAGCCCACAGCTGCCCTGAGCAGCCCGGGCTCCCGCACCTGACACCCTGGCTTGGGCTGCCCTGGGCCTGTCTTCGCTGCTGTGACTCACTCTCTCAATCTGAGGGGAAGGCGCTGCTGACGCCTGGCTCTGCTGGCTCTGCTGACTGGAACCCTCGCCACGTATGCCTGTGCACAAGGACTGTAGCTCAGCCACAAGAGGAAATGGTGCTGGGCGCTGAACTGAGGCCCTGCACACACAAAGGAAGCCGAGTCCCAGCCGCCATGCAGCCCGGCCCGGCCCACCCACAGCACCTGCAGAAGACATGGAGCCATCAGCGTGGAAGCTGCCGCTCTGTCCCTGCTTGCCTGGGCTTTAAGTGACAACTTGTCAATTTATGTATGTATGTACGTATGCCATGCACGCATGCCTATCTGTATGTATGTTATACATGCATGTGTATGTCTGTAGGTTATATATGCGTGTGTGTGTGTTATATATGCATGTGTGTGCGTCTGTATGTATGTTATGTATACAAATGTGTGTGTCTGTGTTATGTGTGCATGCTGTGGTCCCAGGGACTGAATACAAGGCTTCACGCGAGCAGAGCAACAGCCTCAGCCCAGTATTTACCACTGAGAAGGTTGAGCCATAGTCTGCAGCCAGGCTGGTCTGGGACATGGAACTCCACTGACCCTGCCTTCCTAGTCCTTCCTGACCCCGCACTTCAAGACTATTTCTATGCCCACACTGTGAGCTCTAGGGTTCCAGGGACAGAGGGTTCTATGCTCCTGTGGTTCAGGTGCCCTCTCCTGTCCTCCTTGCCCATCGCAAGACTCTCGGGTGGCCCCATCTGGTTGGTCTGCTTTCGGTCAGAGGTCTAAGAAGCAGCTGACTGGTGTGTGGAGGACCCTAGCTAGACCCCAGGAGTGGGGCCAACCCGTGGTCCCAGCCCTAGAAAGGCCAAGACTGCAGCAGGAGACTCTAACTCAAGAGCTAAGGGACAAACACAAAGGAAGCTGGGACAGACACATCCCAGAAGCTGGGATGGAGGTCGGTGGATGGTTTCCATCCCCACAGCTGCCTGAACAGAAAACCCACGTACGTGAGACAACAGAGATGGCCGGGGGGCAGGGCTGTCTAAAAGGCTTTAAAGAGCAGATGCCAGGCTGGGACTACAGTACCTATTCTGCACAGGCCCTGGGTTTTGTCCCCAGTATACATGTACGAGGGGTGGTGGCGGTCACCCATCACCATGGCATGGGGAAGTGGAGGCAGGAAGATAGGAAGGAGTTCAAGGTCAGCCTTTGCTTACATAGCGATTTCAACACCAACCCAGGCTACGTGAGACCCTGTCTTAAAAGGAGGTGGGAAAAAAAAGCGAGCATATACATATTTCCTCCCGTGAGGTTCCCTGTAACAAAGTGGCGCGCAAAAACTAGGCCTGTGGCCGTGGCACCGCACCGCGCGGCCTGGCTGGAGCCCTTACCCAGGAAAGCGGCAATGTTCTCGATGTGTGACTTCTGCAGCGCCTCCACAGCAGAGCTCTTCACCTGGATCCTGCGCCAACAACGAGCGGGTGAGTGCCACCACCCTGCCACCCGACTGTCCAGATGTCCCCCGCAACCTTCCACTCACACCAAAAAGTCACACACCGAAGGAGGACAGGGAGGGGCAGTCTGCCCAAGGTAACAGGCACAGCCAACCAAGGTGGATACAGCTTTCTCTTTCTTTCTCTCTCGCTCTTCTCTTTTTTTCCCCCCCTCTTTCAAGAAAGAAAAGGTCGGCTGGAGTTAAGAGTAAAAATAAATTCAAATTGGGACTTTCATGAGGCAAATCCGACTTTCAACTGCACAAATAACTCCTTTGTTAGGTTTTCCGAGTAGCCGCTAATGTCACCGAGAGCTGTTTACAGCCCAGCAGGCGCGGTTTAGTTTAAAAGGACGCACTTTCCTTTTAAACTCAAGTATTCAATTACCTTCCCTGCCGCAGGGAGAGCGGGAGCTGGGGACTCTCTCGAGCGGTGGTGGGCTCTGAAGACGTGGCAGGAAGAAGCCGGCCAGGGGGGACCCGGGAGACGGGTGGCCAGTGGACTCTTCAGAAGTAAAGATGTTGACAGGGGACCAAACCACAAGCCCACACCCACAGAGTCCTTGCAGATGACCCATGAGGGGTCAATCAGGTACAGGACCACGGAGTCCTGCTACCCATCTGCCTTTACAGTGCAAAAAATATTGTTTTCTCTTGGTGGAGAAGTGGGGTTGGCGCATCCAGATCAGAAACAAGATATGCTGGTCCTTGGTGGAGGGGAGACCCCATCCTGGATTTCTGGGAATCGTTTCTATTTATTTGCCCTTGAGACCCCTCTTTCCCTGCAGATCCCTATGCCTCATGTAAGACCTTCAACTTGAAATTGGTGTCCTTCAACTTCAAATCCATTGTCCTCCCCACAAGGCTATTAGTGTGGAAAGACAGAAGCAGAGAATGAATGAGCCCAGTGGAAGCAGGCTTCTCTCTCTTTTGTGAAAAGCACATTAGAAACCCCAGATAGAAGGGGAAAGATAGTATTAGGAAAAAAACAAAATCCAAAAACAAAACAAAACAGAAAAACCACACTTAACTTTTCCTTTAGCGAGAGTATTTGAACATCTAGAAATAATTCCTTTTTTCTCTTGTTTTTCGCTGAAGTCTCAGTTCTGGCCAAAACCTACATGTAAAAAAAAAAAAAAAGAAAAAGAATTCTTGTCATGGCAATGTGCAGGGACAGACAGTGGCAAGCCTTTCCCAACACCCAAGCTCCTCTAATCCAGGCGAAACTGAGGCCGCTGCCCCCACAGCCACCCCGCTGCCCCCACAGCCACCCCGCTGCCCCCCAGCCACCCCGCTGCCCCCACAGCCACCCCGCTGCCCCCACAGCCACCCCGGGTTAGGGCAGGGATCTAGCACTTCCCACCGACTTGCTAGAAAGCACCCCAAACACTAGTTACGCCATGCCTGGGAGCGCCTAGCTACATCTTCCCTGAAGTCACAGCCTCTGTGCCTTTTTTAGCAGACTTTTTTGTTGTTGTTGTTCCTTAGCGTGAAAAATAATTAAAGATAATTCTGAATGTAGGGCCTCCTAAGCGCCAGACCAAAAGCCTGCTGAGTGGCGGGAACCCCGGGCCGCGTGCCAGCAGACCCAGGCGCCAAGCATTCAGGCTCAGCCCTTTCTCCCAGAGTCACTCCAAGGAAACGGACCCTGACAAAGACTTTATTGTCACCCACAGCCATTTCTAATCCCAGAAATGAAGAGAGCAGGGATGTCACCTTTGCAGGCCACAATCGCTTCTCCCATCGGCACAGGACGTATTTGGCATCCGTCATGACTCAGAACTGGGGCAAGACAGGAGTCTCGGGGCTCACGGTACCGCAGGGCCTGACGCCAGAGGTCCCTGCAGGAGAATGTGCATGGGTTTTACCAAGGCTTTGCTTGCATTCCCTGAGACTCTCGGGGACACAAGCTTCCCGGGCAGAGGCTGCCTTCCCACACACCTAAGGACACACTTCAGCTCGGAACCCGGCCCTGAGAGGTTGGGCAAAAAGCCAAGGGACAGCCAGGTGCAGGCCATACCCTGGAACTTGGGGAAATGGCTCCTTTTCCAGAAATAAAATTCAACAGATTCCCTCTTCAAGGTTGCAGCCAGAACATCTGACAGGGCCCCTATAGCAGCAGTGTTTTGAGCAATCAAAGCTCACAGCCCTCCCTGCCTTAGGCCTGAAGGAAGGGTAGCTGCAGTCCACAACTCACAGAGCACTCACGGCTGCCCCGTTCCCTGGAAGGACAGGGACAGATGCAGGCGTTCCTGACAAGACACCCCTGGCAGGGGCAGCCAGGGCTGTGGACAGAAATGGAAAGATGGGGGAGGGGAAACCAAAGCAGCAGGAAGGACAGCAGGGACAAGGGGACATGGCAGCAGAAACAAGGGTTTACGTAGTAGAAGGGTTCACAGAAGCGGGGACAGGGACTACAGGCAGCAGAGTTGGGGATCACAGGGTTTCTAGCACGAATGGGAGCTCATCAGAGCAGGGTGGGGGTTCAGGAAGCAAAGATGGACTCCGCAGCAGTTATGAGAATTCAGATAACAAAAGATGAGGCTCAGGTAACAGAGACTGGGGTTGGGGCAGCGAATATGAGGCCCCACAGCAAGTGAGGTGGTTCACGGAGGAGAGGCAAGCGGAAGAGGAAGGGACCTGCAGCATGGACCAGGGTCACAGAAGGGAGGACATTCAGGATGCAAAGATGGGGTCTACATGAGGGACTGAGCTTCAGGCTGCAGAAACAGGAGTTCAGCAGGAAATACAGGGTTTGCAGCGATGATGGGAGGTCAAGTTACAGGGGGTGTAAGATGCAAACACTGGTATTCTGACATGAAACTTGCAGTTCACAACAGGGACAGGGTTTGAGCAGCAAATCTGGGGTTTGGACTGCAGAGCCGGGGTCCAAAGGGAAGAAATGGAGGTTTCAGGCAGGAAATTCAGAGTTCTTAGCAAGGGCACAGATTCAAGCTGCAGAGACGGGGTACCAAGCAGTACATTCACAGTTCAAGCTGCAGAGAGGGGGATCGAGTAAGAAATGTTGGGTTCACACTGCAGAAGTGGGGGGATCGGGTTAATATGGGGCTTCCAGCAGGAAATTCGGGATCTCAGCTGGGGCACGGGTTCAGACTGCAAAGAGGGGAGATAAGGTAGAAAACTCGGGGCTAAGGCGCAGAAGAGAGGTATCAGGCCGGAAATACGGGGTTCGGGCTGCAGAAAATAGGGATCAGATGGCCGGAAATACGAGGCTCTCGGAGGAGATGGGGGGCTCAGACTGCAGAGAGGGGGAGTCAGGTTAAAAAAATACAGGGTTCGCAGCAGGAAACTGGAGGTTCTCAGCACCCGCGGGCCTCTGCCGCACATGGGCCCTGCGCAGAACCGGACGCGGCCCAGCCGCCGCCCTTCCCCAGGCTCGCCGCCTGCGCCCCGCCCGGCCCTCCCCAGGCCGCAGGGGGCTCACCCACCCCCAGGCCGTCTGACGCGGCGTCCGAGCCTGAGCGACCAGGCCGCAGCGGTCCCAACGGCGGAAGCCCGCCCGCCAACCGCCGCCGCAAGCCCGCGCGCTCACCGCCTCCTCCGCCGCGCAGATCCCCGCGGGCTGGGGGCGGGGTCTGACTCACAGCGGTCACAGGCCCCGCCCACGCCACCGCCCAATGGGAGGTGCGTACCTGCGCCTCGGCCCCGCCCCCAGGCGCGCGCGGCCTCGTGCGGGCCACGCCCCCGCCTCCCAGCCACGCCCTCCACCACCTTCCCTCCCGCCCATCAACTCCTGTTCGCTCTAAGGGGCCCCCTACCCCCGACCCCGGGCCCGAGGCAGGGTGGACTTCGCCGCCCGCTCCAAGGCCCAGTCCTCGCTGCTGCCCAATGAGAGGATGGAGCCTACATCTTGGTCCCGTCCACAGAGCACAGAGGCCACGCCCCCAGCTTGCCCACCGCCTGCGGTTGTGCCTGTGGGGCGCTGTGGGAAGACAGGGGTCTTGGAGACGCAAAGGCCTCAGCAGCGCCTCACAGACTTCTAGTACACTCCAGCTTCTGGGGTGACCCGATTCCCACCCGAGAAGCAGGTTTCCCACCTCGTGGAAAAGGCCATCCAGGGAGCATGGCCCTGTCCCGGAGTTGAAATAGGCTGTGAGGGCACCTCCTAGGTCCCCTAGTGTCCTCGAGCCAAACCGGTGACGCGGTGGGGCTGCATCCAGGACCTCCATGGGCTTTTTTAGAACCGGAAGCTTCCAGCTTGGCTGCCCAGAATGAGGCTATGACGCAGGATAGCAACACTGCAAGAAGATAGGGGCATAAAGTTGGTCCATAGTCTCTGTGTAGCCCTGGCTATCTGGGACTCACTGCACACCAGCCTGGCCTGGAACTCAGAGACCCGCCTGCCTCTGCCTCCCATGTGCTGGGATCAAAGGCGTGCGCTACCAGCGCCCAGCTGACAGGGATGTTTACTGCCCTCTGTACAGATGGCGAATGAGCTGAGATGGTCCCGGAGGTGAGGCGGTGCGCCTGTACCCTGAGTCCCGCCTGCCTGCTGTCTCCGCCCTCCAAGTTCCACCGGGTTGGGCATCACAGGCCCAGAAGCTCCGGTGGCAATCCTAGGGTCCCCCGGCAGCACTGGCCAAGGCAGGGCACAGGTCCCTAGTTCTTCGGGTCGCCAAGCATTACTGGCCTGCTTGAGCTTGGAGACTGTGAGTGCTGAAGGGGATGTGGGGTGAGCTGTGGGAGGGAGTGGGGGAGTGAGTGGTATCAGCAGGTGAGTGGCTGAGTGGGGGGTTAGTGGGGTGTGTGTGTGTGTGTGTGTGTGTGTGTGGTGTGGTGTGGGTAAGTGGTCAGAACAGGGCAGGGGTGTGAGTGGTGTGTGTGTGTGTGTGTGTGTGTGTATGTGTGTGTGTGGTGTGGTGTGGGTAAGTGGTCGGAGAAGGGTGGGGGTGTGAGTGGTGTGTGTGTGTGTGTGTGTGTGTGTATGTGTGTGTGTGGTGTGGTGTGGGTAAGTGGTCGGAGAAGGGTGGGGGTGTGAGTGGTGTGTGTGTGTGTGTATGTGTGTGTGTGGTGTGGTGTGGGTAAGTGGTTGGAGAAGGGTGGGGGTGTGAGTGGTGTGTGTGTGTGTGTGTGTGTGTGTGTGTGTGTGAGTGGTGTGGGTAAGTGGTCGGAGCAGGGCGGGGGTGTGAGTGGTGTGATCGGAAGGGCAGATCTCTGAGCAAGGCTGTTTCACACTTGGAAAGCAAGGCAGAAACAGTGAGAACCAGATATGGCAATGCAAGGGCTGTGCTAACCCAGTCGCCGGTTAACCAACTAACCCGTTCAGCCGTTCACCCCTCTAACCGCTCACCGGGCAACCCGCCCTCTGAGGCGGCCTTCCTAAGACTCTCCTTTATTTGGGGTGTTCAGGCCTCTGCCTCCCTTTCACCAACCCCCAGCCTGAAGTAGGAGACAGAAAAGGTGAGCGGGGAGAGGGGCCCAGACCCCTTTACTCCCCCGGGCTGTTCAGGGTCAAGGGGTTCTTTAGGGCTCTACACCAATCCCCGTCAACAGCAGACGCAGCCAGCAGGCTCCTCCACGCCAACACCAAACTTTGCACAGTCTCCTTCTCCGCCTCATATTTATACCCTCAGAGTTCTAGACCACGCTCCTCTCTGTGTGGCACGGGGAAGGCCATCACCAGGTGGCAAAGACCACGCCCCGCACATGACAATTAACAGGGGTGGACAAACTATAGCCCAACTGAAGCCCCACGCTTGGGGTTAAAAGAAAGGCTTATTGACATAGCATACAAAGAAAGCAACTTCCACTACAAACCTCTTCATGGTTTAACCAACTTGCCAGTGGGTCCATTCATTATTAACCCATTTGTCCATTAACCGGTTAGCGTGGTCCCTGGTTAGGCCATTCGTCTCTTAACCCACCCACCAGTTACTGTTTAGCTTCCGAGAACAGATGTGGTAAGCCTGGGCAGGAGGTAACCTAGTCCTTGACCTCAACTCTAAGGCAGTTTCCTATGTCTTTTCTTCTTGGGGTTCTTGGGAGGCTCCATGACAACCACCCTGCCCCCGTGAGCTGAAGGTCCCACATCGGAGCTGGTGTGTCTGACACGTGTTTGAGGTGGACATGCGTGACTCGTGACACAGACATCAGGTGACTGCTGTGCGGGTGAGTGCTGTATCTCTGTTAGGTGTGGCTGGGTAGCCTCGGTTATGGCCTAACAGAGTCGCTGTCGGGCGCTGTCTCTGTTCAGAAGGGATCTGGATGTCCTGGCGTAACCTTGCGGACACCTACGCTGGGAAGTCCACCACTTCGTGAGTCACTTCCCTCCTCATCGGTGAGCGAGCGAAGAGGGCAAGGCTGGGGAGGTGGCCCCGCAGGTAGAGTGCTAGCTGTGCAGGCATGGCGGCCAACGCAAAAAGCCAGATGTCCCTGCTCGCCTCTAATCCCACCTCCGGAGAGACCGAGGAGCCGCGCTGGAGCTTGCTGGCCGGCCAGCTGAGGCGCTTGGCCTCTGGCCTTTCCGTGTGTGCTGTCAGCCCACATGTGCACAGCACATTGGCGCGTCCTACACAGTGACTTTAGTCTGGCAAATGCCTTCTTTAAAGTAAGCCCTTCCGGTGGAGAAACCCTCGCTCCCTTCCGGTGGAGAAACCCTCGCTCCCTTCCGGTGGAGAAACCCTCACTCCCAGAGATTTGCCCCAAGGAAAAAAAAATGATCAGCTGTCGAAGCTCTGTGGGCAAGAACCAGTCACACAGTATCATGGCCTGGAAAGAAGCCAACTCACGGGCTCCTCTAGCATGCCTGTTATTCTAGCACTTGGGATGTATGGGCAGAAGGATCAGGAGTTCAAGGTTATCCCTAGCTCCTTAGTAAATTTGAGGCCAGCCTGGGCTAATTGAAACCCTGTCCCAAAATAAAACTTAAAAAAAAAAAAAAAATGGGCCGGGCGGGGCATGGTGGCACATGCCTATAATCCCAGCACTCAGGAGGCAGAAGCAGGTGGATTGATGTGACTTCAAGGCCGGCCTGGTCTACCAAACAAGTCCAGAACAGCCAGGGCTATATAGACAGACCATGTCTTGAAAAATAAAATAAAATAAAATAGAAATAAAAATAAAAATAAAAGAAAGAAGCCCTTAGTCGTCTTTGGTCACTGAGCCTTAGGGGCATCTGTTACCCTTGCCTGGGCTGGCCACAATGAAGCTTCATGGGTCGGCCATGATCAGCCTGCAGCCTCTGGCGTCCCAGGACACTGACCTGCTTGAGTGTCCCTGAGTGTCACTCACTCTGGAATGACAGAGGATAGGGGAGGAAATTAATTTTACCAGCTGGCTT
The DNA here is from genome assembly GCF_030254825.1 of Meriones unguiculatus. Lineage (NCBI taxonomy): Eukaryota > Metazoa > Chordata > Mammalia > Rodentia > Muridae > Meriones > Meriones unguiculatus. The sequence goes on along the minus strand of NC_083364.1, from coordinate 16,831,577 downwards.
CAGAATTCATTTTCTGAAATGCAACCCGGCTTGTTTAGGAAAATGCCTTAATTAGTCCTGGGGGTGGCAAAGGAGGCCCTGAGGACAGGAGATGAAAAGACCCGCAAAGACACCGCCAGCCTCCTCCGCAGAACACACTGGCGCCCGACACAGAGCTAGCCAAGCTCTGAGAGGCAGAGGCGGGCCTGGAGATCAGAGCCAGGGACAGATGGGTGTCACAGGGCCTTCCGTGTCGCAGTCTCAGGCCCTGGGGCTGCGATGTGGGGACCTGTTCAGAAAAGAGGCAGATGGGATTGGGGCCTGCAGAGCCCGCAGGTTCTGGCCCCCACAGGTATGTCTCCCCATGGGAAAGGGCACAGAGGCGGTTATTCAGGAGTCCTGCGCTCATGACACACTCCAGGAGCACCAAGCAAGTGATTAAAACACAAAATTACATTCCGGGGGGTTTGGGGGAGGGAGCGGGGTCTCTGGTGGACTCTCGCCGCTGCTGCCGCCGCCTTCCTGGTGTGCCAGGGTGACAGCCATGCACCCCCACGCCTGGCTTTCCCCTAGCCCTGAGCGTGCTGGGCGGATGCTCTGCCCATTGAGCCCCAAGCCCTGCCCTTGTTGGTTGTCGTTGTTTTTGTGAGGGGGTGTACTGTGTGTTTGCTGTTTTATTTTTGAGACAAGGTCTCCTGTAGTCCAGCTGGATCTGGAATTGCTGGGTCCCCTGCTTCAGAAGTGCTGGGATGCCAGGTGTGAGCGTAGTGATAGTGGGTGTGGGTAGATGGGGCGTTGCGAATCCTCAGACAGGGCCTCATTATCTAGACCAGCCTAGTCTCAGACTCAGAGATCCACCTGCCTCCACCTCATGAGTGCCAGAATTGAATTCCAGATGTTTTGCTTGGCTTTTGTTTGTTCAAGGCAGTATCTCTCACTCTGTAGCTCTGAAACACAGGATCCAGCTCAGAATGTCATCCCCTGCTCATAGTCATCCCCCTGCCTCAGCGTATGCCTGGGGTGAAAGGCGTACAACACCATGCCAGGCTGAAGCATCACAGCCTGGTTTGTAAGGGAGGCACTAGTTCCATCGGCTGTCTTTGGCTGTGAACGGGTAACAGTATGGGGCTGCCACAGAGAAGCAGGCAGGAGAGAGAACAGGGGTAGACTCTCTGCCAGCCAAAGGAGGAGGAAGGAGGGAATTCAGCCATGGGCAGAGGTCCAGGAGACATCAGGAAGAGAGGAACTGATTAGGGAAAGCAACAGAGTGCAAGTGTCTCAGGGATTTTTGCCAGATCAGCTTAGAGGGTTAAGAACAGAGTAATAACTGCTCAGTTATTGTGCTGTGAAGCTTGTTAAACAAATATAATAAAGTCTCAGTTACTTAATGCTATCTGGGATAAGAGAGAAACTAAGAAACAACACACAATTACATAAAGATAATTTCCTCTCATAGTCCTTGGCCTTCTTTTTGCATTGACTACACTGGACATGCAGTAATTGTCTTACTGGAAAAAATATATAATCTGGGTGTTGGTGGCACACACCCATAATCCCAGCACTCAAGGGGCAGGGGCATGTGGGTCTCTGAGCTCAAGGCTAGCCTGGAAGAGTGAATTCCAGGGGAGGAATTCACTTATATCAAATGTTAATTGAATAATAATAATAATAATAATAATAATCCTATATGTTGAGAATGCACAGCTAGTTTATAAAAGTATCCAGGAAGGCCTGGGGTGAGATGTTCTGAGCCCTGTGGGGTGCTCAGCAGAGCCATGGGCCCCTACCAACTCAGTACCAGGAGCCTCCCCACTGTGCAGCCACATGTGCCCAGCATCCTCTGGGGGAAGAGTCACCTCCACTAAGACCCCTTCCTGATCAGGAGAGCCCCACCCCCAAGAGGCACTGAGTGTGTCTGTCTGCTCTGCTGAGGTCCCTGGTAGACACCCCCACTGCGGCTCCCCACAGCTCCCCAGGGCAGGAGAGGCAGGATCTCCCCTGCCTACAGGAACAGCAGTGGGCTAAGGAGCCTCCCCCATCCCACCCCACCCCACCCCGCCCCCGCCCCTCCACACCCCCAGCAGGCTTCCTGGGTGCAGCAGGATGGCTCAGTGCTGCGCACAGGTGCATTCCATGATGAATAAGGGTATACAAGCAGCCCTCCCGCCGGGTGGGCCCACATCTGGCCTTTCTCTATGGAAGGGAGGAAACCTGAAGAAGGCTTGCTGGCCAGAAGAACCCTAACCTTAACCATATCTAAAGAGTTAGCACACTGGCTCTCAACCCAAGGTCTTAACCCCTTTCAGAGGCAAATGCCACTTTCACAGGGTCACCTAAGATCACAGGAAAACAGATATTTATAATATGATTCATAACAGTAGTAAAACCACAGTTATGAAGTGGCAACAAAAGTATTTTGGGGTTGAGGTTCCCCACGAACCTCACACCCTAAGTTAGAGAAACAGTCTCTCAGGCCTGCCTCAGCCATCAGCATGCTATTTTCCTGGAGTACCACAAAAGATGTTTAGCTTCTAAGCAATCCACCCTGAACTAGCCAGCACATATAACCATGTATACATGTATGTATGTATGTACATATGTATGTCATTTCTCATGAGACACAGAGCATAGTGACATCCGTCAAGGACTGTCATGTCTTCAGTGACAGACATGTCTATAGGGCACCTCAACTTTGGTGCCCCACCCGTGCTTCAGCACAAACAGAGATCAACAACCCTGCCCTGGGGATGCCCCAGTGATATGTCACAAAGAGAATTTGCCACCTCATTATCCCAAACACCAAGTGAAGAGGAAGGCACACTAGGCCTGGAGCCAGGCCCTAGGAAGAGTCTTACCTCCTCTGGGCCCCGGCGGCTGCAGGCATCCCTTGGCTGGTGGCTGATTCACTCGAGGCCCCTCTGTTCCAGACTGCTTGTAGATCTATGACTGAACTCATAATCTACAGAGTTAGGGTGCTGCTCTCTAGACACAGATGGCCTTGTTTTAAATAATCATTTCTACAGTGTTGTGATGGCTATTCTTGGTTGTCAGTTTGACTACGTCTGGAATTAACTAAAACCCAAAGATGGAAGCCCACACCTGTGAGGGCTGTCCTGGACCAGGCTGGCTTCGAACTCACAGAGATCTGCCTGCCTCTGCCTCTGCCTCCCCATAGGCTGGGATTAAAGGCGTGAGCCACCATGCTCGGCTGGAGGAAAGACTTCTACCCTGGATCTTTGACACAAGCCTTTAATCCAGATTCTAAAGTGAGAAGACACACCTTTAATCCAGACTTTTTGAGCTGGGAATCTCCACCTCTAATCCAGGCCACACTTTCTGGAAGAAAGACGCTTCACTCTTTGTTGTAGAAGGGGAATATTAGACTCTTAAAGGCCTCTCTACCCCAGCTTGCTTCCAAGTCATTGATACAAAGAGATTTTAATTTATAAACTTTAGGCACTAGAGCTGGGCAGATATCAGCTACTTTGCTATCTCCCGGCCACACACCCCATCTTACTTGCCTTAACCATTCCCATCTGGGTTGCCTCTGTTCCATCAGTCTGTCCTCATGGGCACCTGCTCGTGGTCTGTTCTGCCTCATGGCAACTTCCTTCTTGCTGGCTTCCTCCCCTCCTGCCACATCTTTTCCCCCTTCTTCCTTCTGCCTCCTGGTCTCTCTCAGACGCCAAGCCCAGGAAGCTAAGACCCACCTACCACTCTTCTGCCCAGGCTGCCAGCAACTTTATTAACCAATCAGGAATAACTGGGGAGTGAAGTTACACAGCATCACTGGGTGTACACGAGAGTGCGTTTATTCGTGGCGTGACCAGATCTTGAGAGGAGCAGTAATTAACAAGTACATCAGTAGCACCAGACCAACCTCCAATAACTCTCTGCCTGCTTGCTCTCTCATTCTATAAATGCTGTTCTACCAGAGAACTCTGAGAAGCCAGGCGTGGCGGCACACACCTGTGATCCCAGCACTGGGAAGGCAAAGGAAGGTGGATCTCTATGATTTCAAGGCCAGCCTGGTCTACAGAGTGAGTCCCGGACAACCAAGGCTACAAGAGAAACCCTGTCTCAGAGAGAGAGAGAGAGAGCCCCGAAAATGACACAAAAGTATTTCAAAATACAATTACATGCAGGACTGGCAAGATAGTTCAGCGGGTGGAGGTTCTGATAAAATGGGGGACCTATATAGTCAAAGAAGAACTGGCCTCCAGCTGTCGCGTGAGTGCTGTGCCCTTCCACACCCCCCCCACACACACACACACAAATAAATGTCACAGGTTCTAAGACACTGTGTAACCTGGACACACCTCCTCTTTTGTTTCTGTACAGAGTCTCACTATGTAGCCTTAGCTAGCTTGGAATTCTCTGTCCACTAGACCTTTATCTCCCAGAAATCCGCTTGCCTCAACCTCCCCGGTGCTGGGATTGAAGACAGGAGTCACCACATCTAATTTTGAATATATCTTTTTGAGGATACAATTTAACCCATTAATGTCAGGAAGAAGGGCCAAGGCTCACAAATGGAGCCCTTAATTAGAATCCCCAGTGAGGGTTTGGAGGCTTGGTCAGGTGGCTCCCCGCCTATAAACCCCAGTGAGGAGCTGGGGGTGTGGTCAGGGATGGAGCCTCAGTGAGAATGCCCCAGTGAGGGGCGGGGCCGCGGTCAGCAGAATACCGTTCAGTATTTCAGGTGAAAGCAACAGGTCTGCTGTCCGTCCACCCGCGGTCTCTCCCAGCCTTCATTTCAGTCCAGTTCCCATGGGCTCCCAGACTCCAGCCTCAGGACACACCAGGCCTGTTCGCCAGCCCAGAGGTCCATTTGGTGGAACGTCCTCCGGGAACCCCACTTCTCCCTTGCACGCTTGGACCACTACCTCACCTTCCCTGGCCAAACGGAGCTATACAGAGAGGCCTGCCTTCTCCTTGACGACCCTGGCTCATCTGTCGGTTGTGACTCCACCCCCCCACCCCCATAGAAGACAGCATGCCCCTACCCTGTGTCACCTGACTCTGCAGCCCTGGGCCTTTGCATTACAACCTCGACTGTCCTGAAGTGTTAGGGACAGACACACCCAGCGCAGCCAGGGTGAGAAGGCTCAGGATGTCCCCAAGCCACTAGAAGGGGCAGGAGACAGACCACAGGGGCGGAGGAGGAGGGGTGAGCTTTCTGTCAAGACCCTGTGCACAGCAGATCTCGGTGGGCCCGGCTACAGGAGATGTGGATCGGGATTATAATTTGGATGGCCCCGTGGTTCAGTGGGTAGTGCTGGGCTGACAGCACTCCAGAGGTGGAGGCAGGAGGATCAGGAGTTTCTAGGCCAGCCTGGGCTACACTACCCTGTCTGCAGAGAAGAGATTATGTATGTGGATGACAGAAAAGCCAGACAACTGCAGTCAGAAACCCCTTGTTTTCGCCAATCCTAGCGTGTGTTTGCAACGCACCTGCATTAACTAAGGCCGATTCCCAGCGTGGCGGTCTCTAACAAAGGCCTTTGAAAAGCACACCCCCAAAGCCAAGCACCCTCCCCAGCGTGGGATGCCTCCCCACCGCCGCTGAGCACCGGGACGATCAGAGAGGGGCTGAGGGCTGGAGACCAGACGGGCGCTCAGAAAGTGACCCGGGCCTCCACGGCTGTCTTTGAAGGCCGCGGTGACTCTATGATTCTCTCACAGAGGAGAGCACAGCCCGGTCCCCATCCCCAGCCGCCCGGCAGAGCAGCCCAGCACCGTCAAGGATTAGGCCCCATCCAGTTTCCATCCCTTTTGCCTTTGATTTATTTTTTTTTTAAGTCTTTCATTTTAACTATTAGGCAATTCTGGGAGTGTCATTTACATTTCAAAAAAACACAAAAACCCTCTCCGGCTAGGATTTGTTTTTCATTTTTTTTTCCTGCCGCCTTGTTCTTCCCTGAGACTTCCTCATCCACCGTCGTGCGTTTCCTTCAAGGTCCCCTACACACCAGCTCACAGGCTTCCTTATTTGTCGGAACCTCCCTCCAGGCAACAACCCCCACAGGCCTCTCCTCTTCCTGTCTTCCCACAACTCTCCAAGTGACCCTTCGAAGACAACATAAGTTAGGAGAGCCCCAAATCCTCAGTCACCCCAAATCCTGCTTGAATTCTGTAAGAAAATACAGTAGACGTAGGATTTTTCTGTTTTCTGAGTGATTTGTTTTTTTTTTGTTGTTCCTCTAAGTGAAGACCTTACGCAGTGATTGAAAGGGTTCACCACCAAGCACCACCGAGCCTCTCTTCTGGATTCCAAGATAGCTAGCCTTTCACTAAGCTGCCCAGAATGGTCTTGAATTTTCGGAAGAGCCCCTGCCTAGACTCCCCCGTGATGGCCTGGGGGCGTGGCCAGGATGGAGCCCCGCCTAGACTCCCCCAGTGAGGGGCTGAGGGCCCTTTCTCGGAGCTAGGCAGCTGACCTGGAGAGGCAGCCAAGGCCTCAACAGGATTCAGTGTTAAAAGGAAAAGGAGCTGAGAAAAGGAAAAGGAGCTGAGTGTCCTCAAGGTCCCATTAGCAGGGGTGGCATTGCTCGGAAGCCCCTCCCCCCATGTATGCGCCCAACATCTGGGGTTTGGGATTCACCCGGTAAAGAGTTGAGCACAGTTCAGCATACTTTCTCTGTAGTCTGTCTCCCCAAATCAAAGCTCCTGAGCAGGCAAATTTTGTCTTTCTTTTTAAATATAAGACAGCTGTAACTGTTCTTTAAACACCCTGTTTGCTTTTCTGTCCTGCTTCCCCTTTGCTCTGCTGTCTGACAGCTCCATGCTCTTTGTTTTTTGAGGGGGGCTGGTTTCGAAACAGGATCTTTCTACAGAGCCCATAACTGTCCTGGTAGGCCAGGCTGACCTTGAATGCACAGAGGTCCACCTGCCTCGGCCTCCAGAGTGCAGGGATTAAAGGCGTGCCCCCCTAAACCTGGAGACTTGAGGGTGTTGGTTTGCTTGACTAAAAACTGAAGTCCTCAGGAAACATTCCTTGCTCTGCTGTGATGCTGTGCAGGCTCTCTCTGCTCAGGCTTCTCAGCCTGGTCAGCCTTGGCTACAGACTGAGTTTTCAGACAGCCTGGGCTACAGAGAAACTGCTGCAGAAAACAAAAACAACAACCAGGCAAACCAACCAACCAAAACCCCGTGGCCAGCTCGGAGCTGCTATGGAGCAATGGACATCCTCCAGGGCCCAGCCAGTAATTCTGTTTTTGATTTCGTTTTTTGTTTGGAGGTTTTAGGTTTTTGTTTTAGAAGTTCTGTGACTCCTATATGGACCCTCACTGGGGAGTCTAGGCAGGGGCTGCCCCCCTGACCACACTCCCAGCACTCATTTTGCTTTTTTTTTTTTTTTTTTTTTAACAGAGTCTTGCTGAAATGTGCTAGTGGGCAGGGCGGAGCCAGAGCCACCCTAAATGCCAGCACTCGGGAGGCAGAGGCAGGCGGTTTTTCTATGGGTCTGAGGACAGCCAGGAGAAAACCTGTCTCCAGGAGAGGGAAAAAAAAAAAAAGTGCAGTGAGCCTTGGACTAGAGCCTCAGGTAGCTGACAGGTGAGCCAAACCAGGCCTGGCCTGGATGGTCCCTTCTAGGATCCCATGATGATTTTGAAATGAAAACACTGAGATACAGTCAGAAAGGGAAAAGGGTATCCCTTTGGCAGAACTCTGTCACGGGGTGTGGCCTGAAGGTCAGACAAGGCAGAATGGTGGAAACTGACCCTACGTGGAGAGGAGGCCCTGGCACCTCTCTGTCAGGCCTTCCCTAATCCGGACTGGGGCGCCACCTCCTACATCTCTGGAAGGAGCCCTTCACACCCCAACCCCTCAGGTGCACCGCCCTCAGCCCTCCTGGCCACTCCCAGAAGCCCTCGCAGGGGCTTCCAGGCCACTGCTGCCTCAGCCGGTGGATGGGTGTGCCTGTCATGCCTGCAGAGGTAGAAGCAGGAATATCAGAAGGTCAAGGTCAACCTCAGCTACACAGCAGATCGGAGGGCAGCCTGGGCTTCTCGGTAGTCTCAGATGTGCGTGCGTGTGTACGTGTGTGTGTGTTCGTGTACGTGTGTGCGTGTCTGTGTGTGTGTACATGTGTATGTGTGCGTGTCTCTGTATGTGTGTGTGTACGTGTCTCTGTGTGTGTGTGTGTGTTCGTGTACCTGTGTGTGCGTGTCTGTGTGTACATGTGTATGTGTGCGTGTCTCTGTGTGTGCGTGTACGTGTGTGTGTGTGTGTGTGTGTGTGTGTGTGTGTAGGTCAGAAAAGAACTTCGGGTCTGAACTCAGGTCCCGTTTCTTGGGAGCCACTGTTACCCCAAGTCACCATGCTGACCCTTATTTATTTATCACCATGCTGACCCCTATTTTCTTTCTTTTTCTCTTTCTTTGTTTTTGTTTGTTTGTTTGTTTGTTTGTTTTGTTTTGAGACAGGGTCTCTCTGTGTAGTCCTGGCTGTCCTGGAACTCACTCTGTAGACGAGGCTGGCCCCGAACTCACACAGACCCAGGATCCACCTAACCGGGATTAAAGGCACAGGCCACTACGCCTGACTTCCTCAACAGGTGTTTAGAGGCCGTGACTTTTGCTGGCCCCAGTCTGTGGATGGCTTTTCCCACCACCTAGCCCATCATTGGCAGAGCCTCCAGGGGCAGGTTCCTCTTCAGGACAGCTATGTCCCCGGAGGAAAGAGAGAGTGCAGAGCAAAAGAGCCTTCTGTCCGAGGCAGGAACCTTCCAGACCTTTCTGGATGCTAAGCTTATAAACCCCTCACTGTGGGCTGCAGAGAGTTGATTCTGTGATTACAAATGTTTGCTCTTGCTGAGGACCCTGGGTTCAGCTTCTAGCACACACAGTGGCTCTAGTGGTCTGTAACTTCAGCTCCAGGACAGCTAGGACTACACAGAGAAACCCTGTCTGAAAACAAAAACAAGAACAAAAAGAAGGAAAGAAAATCACTTCACTGTCCAAACAAAGGCATCCTCCTACACACACACCCCCATCCCTCTTGCTCCCGCCATTGAGCAGGCCTGGGTGACAGTCTGGAGCCGGTGAGGTGAGTCCCAGATCCTCCTGTAGCCATGGTAATATATTAACCCCCCAACCCAGCAGTCCATGCATGCGCCTGTCCCCCATGCTGACCCCAACTTCATTCGGAAAACATTTCCATTCCCACTTCCCAGCAAATGATAGGTTTGAGTCTAGCTCTGTTTGGGGGAAACAGGTTCCCTGGTGTTGTGAGAAAAGCTTGCAGAGCTCCTGGGGAGGTGAAACCCCCTTCCTCCCACCTTGCCTGTGTGAGGACTGGCCAACAGCAAGAGGAACCCCAAAGTTAAAAGTCCCAGGACCAGGACGGACCTGCTCCCCCAACACTCTGGAGGTGGACACAGATTTTAAGTTCCTCCATGGCTACAAAGGGAATTCAAGTGGAACAAGGGATAGAGGAAGGCCTGTAACAAAAAGAATAACAAGGCAGTGGTGATGGCCGTGGCACACACCTTTAGTCCAAGCACTCTGGAGGCAGAGGTGGGTGGAGCTCTGTGAGTTCGAGGCCAGCCTGGTTTACAGAGCGAGTTCCAGGACAGCCAGGGCTACACAGAGAAAGAAAGGAAGGAGAGAGAGAGAGAGAGAGAGAGAGAGAGAGAGAGAGAAAGACAAAGAGAGAAAGAAAGAACAAAATAAAATGTAAAGAATGAATAGAAGAAAATAAGGGAGGGAGGAAGGAGGAAGGAAGGCCCGGCTGGAAGAGAGTGAGAGGCTCAGTGGTCAGAGCTCTTGCCTGGGCCGCCAGCGTTCCCTCCCAAAGCCCGAGTGGTGGAAGGAGAGACGGTGCTCCCCCGTACCATCCTCTGACCTACACACACACACTAAATTAAATGAAGAGTAAGACGACAATAACAGGGCCGGGGCAATAACAGGGCCGGGGCATGGCGGCACAAACCTTTCTCAACACATCTGTCAATGTCTGTTACCAGGACACACGGTAGGGAGAAGGCAGCCCCCACCGGGGCCCTCCACGCCCTCTGAGCTTTAACAGAAGCAAGAACGCCTGCCTTGTCAGGTCCTGCCATGACACACACCAGACAGTGCGGGTTCCCCCAGATTCCCAGCCGGACAGTGGGCGTGGTGTGTGGGGGGGGGGTTGCAGGTAGGAGGCATCAACCCCACCATCCTCACCACCCAGACATCCCATCTCTGCCCGAACCTGGGTGACATGACAGATGAGCCCTCGGGGGAAGCAGCCTGGGCCCCGAGAGGCCTTCCCGGGCCGACGGGTCCGTACTACCCATCAGGAGCAGGCCATCCTGTCTGTTGCACCCCAGCAATTAGCAGCTGAGCGATGGCTCATTGATCTGCCGGAGTGCCCCTGCCCAGGCCTCCTCCATCTCCCAGCCTGCAGCCTGATTATGCATTCGCTGTGGGAGAGGAGAGCTGACTGCGGGCCTCCTGTTTTATTCATGGAGCTCGGCTCCCCGGAACCATTACCGGTTTTTAACAGGGAGGCCCAGGCCTTCGTGTGCAGGGTGCGGAGTGGCGGTTCCCTGCCGTCCACACCGCAGAGGATGGAAAGGTATGCAAACGCCTGGGAACCACACACAGCTCTGGGATCTGATGGACCACAGGACAAACCCCGGGAACTTCCACAAAGAGCTCCAAGTGAGCAGCAAGCTGCTTCTTTTATCACATTCTTATGTTTTGTTTGTTTGGTGGGTGTTTTGTTTTTCTTTTTTAATTTTACTTTTTTGAGACAGGGTTTCTCTGTGGGACCCTAGGTGTCCTGGAACTCACTCTGTAGACCAGGCTGGCCACAAACTCAGAGATCCGCCTGCCTCTGCCTCCCGAGTGCTGGCATTAGAGGTGTATGCCACCACCGCTTGGCTTTATTATAGTTTATGTCCAAAAAAATAATATGACAAATGGCTCAGAGAATCCTGGCTGCTCTCAGGTACAACCGCCTGTACCTTCAGCTCCTGGGGCCCTGACACCATGTATTGTCCTACACACACACACACACACACACACACAGAGAAAATAAACAAGTTTAATATGTATATGCTGAATGCCTTGCTCTCCCCTATGTTTGGTAATGATAAACATCACATTGGCTAGGTCACTGTCATTCGACACAGGTCACAGACACAGGCCCGTGTCATTTGCTCTTAACCCGAGCCCTGGGGAGGCAGAGGCTGGCAGATTGAGCCCAGCCTGCTCTGTATAGTGAAACTCTGTCTCAAACAAGGGCACAGGTTCCCGGTCGCAGCTCGGGGCGCTGTGGGGCCCCGGGCCCATCTCTTCTTGGGAAGGAAAGGCCGGTGACGTCACAGGAGGCTAGGGACTGAGGGGCCACACCACACCCTCCTCTTCCCAGAGTCCTTCAGACACACTTGGGTCAACCGTGACTGCTCCCCGCTGAGAGCTGTCGCCCTGGCCTTGCGGGGGCGGGAGGGTTAAAGAAAGCACACCGTTCTGTCTCCCAACGGGCACACAAAACCCCAACAAAGACAGCACGCCTGAAGGAGGCTCAACTCTAGTTTCCATGGCTGCCTGGGGGCAGACAGAGGCCGACAGAGGTGGGGATGGCAGAAAACTCGGCTAGACAGGCGACATTGTGTGCCCAGCCTGAGAGTCCAAAGATGTCTGCAGCCGTGGCAGCCTGATTTGGGGGGGATCCAGGTCCATAGAAAAACTCAAGGGGGCTTTTGTGCGCTCCTTCCCCGTGTCCCTCTGGCCCACCGAGGCCCACCCTGGGTCCCTGGGGCCACCTCACCCCAGCAGACATTTGCGTGGAGACTTTACAGGAGATTGCCAAAGCTAGACAGGGTCGGTCTGGGGCCTGGAAGTTGCTGCCAGTCCTAAAACACACTTGGAAGAAAAGCTTCGGGTCTGCCTTCCTTCTGTCCTTCAAATGGGACCAGCGAAGTCTGCAAAAAGGAGACACGAAGTCCCAGGTGGGAAAGAGAGCACAACACACACCAAGCCAGTGATGGACAAAAAGAGAAAAACAACTGACTACAACTCCTGGAAAAACAAACATCTCAAAGGGACCGGTTTTCGTGTTTGAGTGTAAACGCCAGCCCAGCAGATGGATCTCTGGGTCTTTCAAGTCAGAGGATGATTCAAGTGAACCCAGAGCGTCCCTGTGAGCTTTGTGCTCCGCACTTCCAGGGTACCTTCCTGAAAGCCCAAACGCTCACACGTTTCCTAGACCCCATTGGTTGTCCCCAACAACAGGGTCACCGTGAGCCTCCAGGGCACATGTGTGCACAGCAGGTTCCACAAGACCAGGAAGGGGAAGGGGGCAGCTGCTGAGCTCGGCCGCTGGGGAGTGCTGAGCCCTGGCCTAGCAGGCACAAAGCTCTGCGGCCCCTCCCCTGCACAGCCTAAACTCCTGTGCACCTGACCTAGGAAGATGGAGGCTGAAAGATCAGATTCATCCTTAGCCGAATAGTTCTAGATCAGCCTAGACTACATGAGACCTTTGTTTTTAAACAAACAAAAAATCCAAAAACCTAACCTTACAGAACAAAGCACAAAGAAAAATGTCTGATGTTCCTGTTAAGTGACAAAGAGATTTGAGTGGTTCTATCTGCACGCCAGAAAGATGGTATCAGGCCCCAGTAGAGATGGTTGTGAGTCACCATTTGGGTGCTGGGAATTGAACTCAGGACCTCAGAAAGAGCAAACAGTGTTCTTAAACACTGAGTCATCTCTCTAGCTCACAACAAATAGATCTGAGATTATCATGTATTATCACCTTTGTGTCACCCAATTATTTATTTATGTGTGTTGGGGCTGGAATGATGGCACAATAGTCAAGAGCACCTGTTTCTTTCCTTTTCTTTCTTTCCTTCCTTCCTTCCTTCCTTCCTTCCTTCCTTCCTTCTTACTTTCCTTCCTTCCTTCCTGTCCCTCTTCCTTCTTCTTTGTTTGTTTTTCCAGACAGGATTTCTCTGTGTAGCCCTGGCTGTCCTGGAACTCACTCTGAAGACCAGGCTGGCCTCGAAATCACAGAGTTCTATTTGCCTCTGCCTCCCAAGTGCTGGGATTAAAGGCGAAGAGCCCTTGTTTCTTTTGCAGAGGACTGAGTTTAGCTCCCAGCACCTTCCTGGGATCCACTTCTTCCAGCTCATGACTGTGACTCCGCCTCCTGAAGATCAGATGCCCAAGGGGACTCTTCCCGGGCCCTGCGCTATCTCTGTCTTCCAAACTGGTGTGCTGTTCATGAAAACCTTAAAATTATCTCCCTGGATTGGATCCTCGCACAAGATAGTGGCTCCGGGGAGGCGGTTATCCAGGGGAAAGAGGTAGAAGCCTGGGGACATGGGAGTTGTGGTCCCACTGCGAATACAGAGACAGAGACACAGAGATGGGAGGGCAGAGACAGAGATAAAGACATGGAAATAGACAGAGGCACAAAGGTGCAGAACAGAAATAGAGACAGAGACAGAAAGTCAGACAGACAGACATAGGGCCAGATAGACGGTGCCCTGTGATTGATCTGTGCCCCCTTTCCACAGCTGTGCTGACCTGCTGTGGGCCCCTGGACAGCTGACTTGTCAGTCTGTAAACCGGCCACACACCTTCTGGGTGGGGACCTGGCCCAGCAACCGCTGAACCTTGTGTTTCCGGGTCAGCGAGGACCTGCTAGGAACACTTGGCCCTTCTCAGGCGTCCCAGGCCTCCAGCAGCCAGCAGCCAACAGCCCACAGCAGGGCTCTGCGCATCCGGTGCTCCCACCGTCTCCTGCATGGACTGCTGTGGCAGCGCTGGGTATTCCAGAGGGATCTGTCCATGCCGGGTACCAGGCAGCAGCAGCAGGAAATTCCCGACCCTCCGTCTCAGTTTCTCACTATGTGCAACACAGAGGCCAGAGCCCAGGTCCAGGATGGACTCAGTGCCAGCCCCTGGGAATGGAAGAAGATGGGGCCAGAGCGGAGGCTCACCAGGTGAGAACGAAGTCCTGCTGTGGCTCCGCATAGCCCTCAGGACGGTAAAGATGCTCTTCTGGGCTCTTCTAGGGATCCCAGAGCAGCAGGCAAGGCTCCATCAGGGGTCATCAGGGCCTCCGCACAGTCTGCTCTGGTGGGCGCTGGTCCTTACCAGAGGCCTGGCTCTTTCTTTCTTTAATAATTTATTTAATTTTATGTGCATTAGTTTGAAGGCATCAGATCCCTTGGAATTGACATTATAGACAGCTGTGGGCTGCCTTGTGGATGCTGGGAATTGAACCCGGGTCCATTTGGAAGAACAGACAGTGCTCTTAAGCACTGAGCCATCTCTCCAGCCCTTCTCTCCCCTTTCTGTGAAGCCTCCTGTCTGCTCTGCCTGAGTCTTCCAAGACAGACGAAGGACAGACAGACAGACAGCTTACTTACGCTTACGGCAAGTTCCTGAGCCCAGGCAGCTGTTTTCAGTTTGCCCTTCCTCCCTCCGGTCCGCCTCCCCTCCACAGGGTCTCACGCTGCTCAGTCTGGCCTTGAACTCCTGATCCTCCTGCCTGGACTTGGGATGCTGAGATGGCCAGTGTCACCATCAGGCCTGGTTTATGTGGTGCTGGGATGTCAGACTGAGCCACCAAGGCCTTGCCTGCCTCTCTGCCTCTCTCAGGCCTGGAGTCCTGGGTGTGGACAAAGCCCATGCTCACCACTCACTTTCCACACAGCCGTCTTTGTCCGACTGCACTGCACATGTGCAGCAGAGCCAGGTGTAGCTGGCTGCCTTACACCTGGCTGAGTCCCCTCCTCACCTGTGAGGCGGGTTTGTTGCCCCCACCCAGGGGACCTTCACTCTCCCTCCTAGCCATCCCTGGGCTCTTAGTGGTAATAGGCTCTTCCGTTTGGCCCACTTAACAGATTGGAGAAACTGAGGCTAGGGCTCCAGTCTCCATGGACACAGAGCTGGGATGGGAATCCTGGCTTCTGTGGGTTCCCAGGCCCCGGCTGTGGGTGTCTGGCTGGCGATGCCTCATTCTCCTCATTTGGTTTTGTTTCAAGTTCGGGAGTGGATACGGGGATGGAAAATCTCCCTGTGTGTGAGGCGGCTCCGAAATCCTTAATGCATTGTTTAGACAGCAGCTTTCAAACAGGGTGGGGGGGATGCAGGGAGGGGACATGGCTGCGGGGGAAGGTCACCTTCTTTTTCCTGAACAAAGGTCAGCCCCAGACTGTTGCCAGGGCGACAGCTAGCTTAAAGATGAAGGTTTAAAGAGGAGGTAGTCCCAACCTCCCCCAGGAAGGTGCTCTGGGTGGGTGCTCAGGGGGCCACTGGGAGCTGAAAGGGGGTCATTGGTCCTTTTGTGGGGATCCTGGAGGAAATATAGCATTCGGAGAACAGATCCGGCCAGGTCTGTGGTCCCACTGCCGTGAGCCTGAGCTGGTCGGCCCCTCAGCTCACAGGTAGGGCCAGGATGGATGGCTTGGGGACCAGGCAGACGGCCCTGTAAGGAGGAGCAGGGGCTCAGAGAGGCTGAGGTTCTCCCGCCACCCCTCTGCCTCCCACCTCAGACCTGGACACATGGGAGGGAGGGGAGTTGGAAGGGGACCCCAGTACGTGCTGGACACACCTGTGACAGCGATGGGACAGGCTGCTCTTCCTGTCAGGCCTGGGCCAGGAGCACCAGGCTTCAGCTCTAGGGAAGGAAGACTTGTGCAGTTACCAAATAAAAAAAAGAAAGAAAATTTCTGTATGAATCTTGGATTTGAGCAAAATTCACACGTCAGATTTAAAGTGGATTGTATCTATTTTCAATGAATTATTTTAGAGTTTTGTTGTTTAGTTGTTTTTTTTGTTTTGTTTTGTTTTTGTGTGTGTGTCAGGGTTTCTCTGTGTAGCCCTGGCTGTCCTATAACTCCCTCTGTAAACCAGGCTGGCCTCCAACTCAGAGATCCGCCTGCCTTTTTGCCTTTGTTGGGATTAAAGGTGTGTGCCACCGCCTGGCACAAACGCATTTCTAAACGAAGTAAAGAGGATGCCAAATGACTAGGTGTGGTGTCTCATTACACCTGTGATTTCCACACTCCAGAGGCTGAGGCAGAAGGATGGCAGAGTTCTAGGCTTGCCTGGAGAACGGCGTGAGATGCTGCGTGGTGAAAGCAAGGGGAAATGAAGACAAGGTGTCTAGCGTGTCACTGCTGAGACTGTTTCTATCAGAACAGTGAATTCTGGCCACCAAAGTGAGGGGGCGCGTGTCAGTGAGCCGTCCTGGAAAGGATCCAGGGACCCAAGTAAGACATCAATGGGAACGGAAAGAGGTCCCGGAAGAGGGGACGTTTCCCTGCACTGCAGAACGGGACTGTCACACACCCCGCACCCGGGGCCCGGCCAGTGACTACGGAATCTGGAGACCAGGCCACGTCCCCGGTGACTGAAACATGACTCGGAAATTTAGAGAAATTCGTTGACAAAACAGGTGCTTGGAGGCGGCCCAGTGGGCGTGCTGGTTGCCGTGCGAGCATGAAGGCCTGAGTCCCCAGCACGGGGAGATGGAGCCGGGCTGATGCTGGAGCCCACTGGCAGCCGGCTCGGGCTGCCACTGGCTGGGCTCAGTGGGAGACAGGATAAGGCGGAGAGTGGCTAACGAAGACCCCGCCCCCAAGCGGACATCTCAGCACACAAAATAAACAAAATCCTGAAACTCAGAAGGCGGAGGCAGGAGGATCTCTGTGGGTTCAAGGCCAGCCTGCTCTATATAATGAGTTCCAGAACAGGGCTACATAACGAGAGCCCATCTCAAAACAACTGCTCAGCAGGTAGAGAGATGGTTGGTGAGTGGTTAGAGCACTGGCCATTCTCCCACAGGACCTGGTTCCCAGCACACACTTCCAGCAGCAGCTACAAATCCAGCTCCAGGGTATCCGGCTCCCTCTTCTGGGATCTCTTAGCACACACATTAGACATAATTAAACAATTCAAAACTGAGCGGTGGTGATGCTAGGGGAGGCAGAGGCAGGTGGATCTCTGAGTTCCAGGCCAGCCCGGTCTACAGAGAGAGTTCCAGGACAGCCAAGGCTACACAGAGAAACCATGCCTGGGGGGGGGGCACAACTTTTAAAAAGGCGCTTGCCGAGAAGCCTGACAATCTGAGTCTGAACCCTGGGACCCACATGACGGAAGGAGAGAAGCGATTTCCTCCAGTTGCCCTCTGACCTCCACAGAGGTCATTAACCAGCCCGGTCCTGTGTGCAAACACGTGCTGGTGAGTCCATAAGAAACATGTTAACTAATGTTTCCAAATACACAGAATCACGTTAAATCTTTAAAAACAGGAGACGTTTGGCTCCAGCACGAACAAACACACATTCCTTTTTGCCCTGTGTCCTCCGTCTCCTTGTCCGGAACATTTGCTCCTGGGAGGTGGTATGAAGCCCTTGGCAGCAAGAGCTGGCCCCAGCCGTCACTCTTAGCAATCCCCAAATTCCTGGTTGCTGTGACTCTGGACCCTGAGGGGCCCGAGGGGCGGTGCTCCTCTGAGGAGGCTCCCTGCTGGGCGCATCCCCGCCCTGGTCCAGGGCTCAGTGACACACGCAGATGCACACACATGTAAGCACTCTGCAATTTCCCCCTTTCTTTTCGTAAAGTCAGACCCTGTCTCAAGCAGGGGCTGCCCTGACAGCACAGATTTCATGGTTCTTTCATCACCACAGCCTGAGGCTGGAAGGAGCCCAGCCCTGCTCACAAAGGCCCCCTAAGCCCTCCCCATGCACTCCTACACCCCGGATTCTTGAAGTGGGAGCCCTCTCTCCATTTCCTATTAACTTCAAAAGTCGCAATCCTATTACAGTGCGGGGCGGAGAGCAGCCCGCTGGAGGAGGCCGCCTCTGCTCCCCCTGCCCCGGGTCGGATCCCTCCTGGGAACGCCCTGTGAGGAGACCAGGCTGTCTTCTGTCCTCCACGTGTGCGCGCAGGCACACATACTCAGCGAACACATGGCATGTATTCGGCACACACCCCGAACGCCCCTCGGCGGTGCACACGATGGAACATGGCACACTCCAGCGCTCGGCTCCAACGGTGACACCCGGGGACACCTAGGCAAAGGCCAGGACAGCTTTGGCTTGAGGCCTGGGATTAGACAGAGGGAACCCCGTAGATGCTAAGACCCCCAGGAAGCCTCCATGTGCTAGAGACAGAGGGGATCCCACAGATGCCAGCACAGGGGAAGGAAGGCCTAGTGCTAATTACGTTGAGGGGAGCCCAGCGGTGCTAACTATGCCAGAGCCCCAGCGGCTAACACGGGGGGGGGGGGGAGCATGTGCCAAAAGGAGTTCCTTTCTCACGGCCCCTCCCTCTTCCTCTCCTTCCAAAACTTCTTGAGAATCAAGAAGACAGCTCCCTGAAGCTGAAAGAGGTCTCAAAAAAAAAAAAAAAAAAAAAAAAGCGTATTAATCAGCCAGGTTTCTAAGAGGGCCACACAGATAAATGCTTCACAAATAAACGAATGCCGTGCTCCCCCCTCAGGCTGTGTCTGTGCAGAACTGGCCCCGCCATTCCACACTCCTTACTGAACCCCGCACTCAGGGCTCCCCTGTTCCCACGGGCCGCTGAGCCTCAGTGTCCCCATCTGTACCCACTCAGCCAGATGGCTGGCTGGGCCCCTTCGGCAGGCACAGTCTGTGCCACTTGGGCCTTGGTGTCCCAGGGGACGCCTGAGCCCAGCAGTCTCGCCATAGCAGGGCCACAGCTCTGGAGGCTCCTGAGCCCGGCGTGGCACGGCGGCTGGGTCTCCCTTGGCCTCCACGCTCCACCTAGTGGCCACTGGAGCTGCGGGCCACACACAGGCCAGGACAGAGATGGACATCCCCAGGGTTCCACTCTCCTTTTTGTCTGGGAAACCGGAGGCACTGGCCCCCGGTCTCTGCGACCTTCTCCAGGGACATTCTTCCTCCGTAGCCTTCGTCTCCCCCTTTGTAAAATGGATATAGATGAGCAGATAGTTGAGCGGGCCCGGCAGGGTGAGGAAGGCTGATTGTTGGCACACGATTGACTAATCGTACTAAGGCTCCCACAAGCTCTGCGGCTCGCCACTCCCTTCCTACCGTGCTGCTGCTTCTCAGTTCCGTGTCCTCCTGTCCTGAGAGCACTGAGCTCCCGCCTGCCTCTCCGGTGCCCCAGTAGGCGTATAATACATACAGGAGGCTGCTGGGTGTGGGGGCACAGGCCTTTAATTCCAGCACCTAGGATGCAGAAGCAGGTGGGTCTCTGTGAGTTCAAGGCCAGCCTGGTCTACAGATCCTGTTCCAGAAAGCCAGGGCTATGTAGACTGAGACCCTGTCTCTAAATAAGTAAGTAAAAATGTAAAGTGAGATTCAGTGATGACAAGACCTGCTCGGAGACTGTCCACCCCCCTCCCTTCCTTCTCCACGGAGGGAAACTGAGGCCTGGAGCGGCTCAGCCATGGCAGAACTCCCCAGCCCAGCTTGTGGAGAAACACGAACCCACCTCCCCCTTCGTTACCCTCCAGGGAAGGGTCTGGCTTCAAAGCAGAGACCAGGCCAAATTGAAATTGATCGTGGGGAACAGCTCGGCAGGGTGGAACAGACATGAGACCGCCGGGGAGCACGGAGGCACCGGAGCATGCGAGCACTCGCCTGCCTCTGGTGGAGGAGCACTTAGTGTATGCGGGGCGGGGGCAGGGTGGGGGAGGCTGCTAACAGAGGCCTCTGAGGACCCAGGGAGGAGGGCGTCTGCGGCAGAAGGAAGCAGGACACCCCCCTCATCACCCATTCACTCATGCCATAGCTTACGGGGATGATTTCTGTTGAATGTGGCTCCCCCCAGGAGCCCCCTAACTTGTTTGTGGTTTTTAGATCATTTATTTATTTTCAAGACGGGGTTTCTCTGTGTAGCCCTGGCTGTCCTGGAACTCACTGTGTAGACCAGGCTGGCCTCAGAGACCCACCTGCCTCTGCTGGGACTAAAGGCTTGGCTACCACACCCAGGAGACGTGCGTGTCTCCCTGGAGGCCGGGAGAGGGCGTCTGAGCCCCTGAAGCTGGACTTCTGGACGGCTGTGAGCTGCCTGCCAACAACGCCGGGGCCGAAAAGGCTCCTCTGCAAAAGCTGCAAGTGCTCTCAGCCTTTGGGTCCGCCCCCCTGCTCCGTGGCTAGCCACTGTCCTCTCAGGGCGCTGTCCTGATCACTCCCAGCGGTGAGCAGTGACACAGGTGGTCAGGCCACAGACCGTCTTCAAGGATTGCAGCGATCTCCAGACTCAGAGATGGCAGGCGGTCGGGTTCCGCCACAAAGCAGCAGCTTCCGCACCGGGCCGCAGACTCTGGGCCTTCTGCGGGCCCTGCCTGTCTTCTGTACCTCAGTTTCCCGAAGTGGCCTCCGAGTGGCAGTGACCAGGCACGTGGCCGAGGGGCAGCCATGTTCCTCTGAAGGCCTGCAGACCCTGACCCGGAAGCCTCCCCTCGGTGCCTGGGCCGAGGGTCGAGCCCCAGATCGTCTCCTGGGACCCCTATCGGGGGACAGCTTCGGCTCTGGGATTAGGGGGCCGGGGTCAGGGGTCAACAGCATTTGCCTCGGCTCCATTCACACTGTGAGGGGATCGGTTCTCCCTGCCATCACGAATTTCCTGAACAAAAGCCGAGCCGAGGGACGGCAAGGACGGTCGGTGCGCCCTGGGGATGCCTCGGCTCTCTGGGACATTCCCACAGTCTCACCTCCCAAAGGCTCCTCTGCCCACGTGACCCGCATTCTCCCCTCTGACAACCCAGGAAGAGGGACAGGAGGGACGTCCGCTTTACGGCTGGGGAAACCAAGGCTGGGAGCTGAAGGAGGGGCAGGAGTGGGGGAGCTGCCCCGAGGCCAGGCAGACAGGGGACCTCAGCTAAGTGACCCAGGACCCCGGTCGCACAATGCACCCAGGCTCGGGCGGGAGGTGGCTGCCGTTCCAGCCGGCGGACAAAGGCAGGCAGCGCGGCCCGCGGGGGCGCGTTCCGCTCGTCAGCGTCGGTTCCGCTTGAATCCACCCTGGACAGGCCAGAATAATCCCTCCCTGGGCCACTGCTGGGCCGTGACGACTTGAAGGGGGCCCGGTGGGCCTGATTGACGGCTGGGGGTGGGGAGGTAGGGGAGCCCTGAACCCCCCGACACCCTGAAGTCTCCCTCCACCCCACCAGGCGCTGGGAACAGCATGGAGAATCATGGCGGTGATGGTGAGGACACTGAGTCACGGAGCCTACCTAGGCCTCGATTCTGAGGTCACCCATGGTGGCATGGGCCTGCTTCTGACATCCTCACCCTGGGCCCGGCTGAGTGCTGGCAATCACTCACCCCCTGTTCATTTTCTCTGCATCTGGGCAAACAGTTCCAGCAGGTGTCTGGGGCCCGGGCCAGAAGACAGGCCCCACAGGAGACCAGGAGATTCAGCCTTCATCAGCTGGCCTCAGTTTCCCCAGTCGTCCTGAGCATCCCTGGACTACGTATGGAGGGTACTCCTTCTCATTCCCTATGTACTCTGTGGAGCGGGAACCCGAGGGAGCAGAGGCGACTTCACAGCCACGCTTACTTAGATGGGGGAGAGCATGGGACACAGAGCCCCCCTCGCCAAGGGAGGCTTTGAGGTCAGAGAATTCTGGGATTGATGCCAGAGCCATTTAGAGATCAAAACTCCTCTGGCAACTTCCACAGGAGAAGCAGGGCACGGTAACACACACCTGTCATCTCGGCACGGAGACAGGAGGATGGTCATGAGCTTCAGGCCAGCCACCACAAACAAGCAAACAGATGGGAGGGTTGTAACTCAGCTCGCAGAGCGCTCACCTAGCAATGCAGGAAGCCCTGAGTCCCATCTGCACCTCCCAGAAACCAGGCTTGGGAGGTAGACGCAGGAGTTCAAGGTCATCCTCCGCCACACCGTGAGTTTGAGGCCAGCCTGGGCTACATAAGACCCTTTCTCAAAACAAAACAACCAAGCCAAACCATAACAAAATAATAAGGTAAAAGCAAAAGAGAACCTCCCCCACCATGCACACTCGGAAGGCCCCTCCACTCCCTGGGACTCCTCCCATTTAGCTTCTGCCCATCCCCCATGGACTTGGGAAAATGTACCCCTACAGCCACTACTCATCTGCCATGGTTCCCACGGGACCCCAAGGCTCATAGTCATTCCTCCTTAATTAGCAAACTCAGCACCCGACCTAGCAAACACTGTAATCTTTTACACCAGCAGTAAAGTCAGAAAGGAACATCAGGAAGGAACTGGGGAGCTTCAAGGAGACCAGAAGGCAACGATGGGCCATATGGACAGAGCTGAGGGACCCTGAGGCGAACGCTCCCTGGGACCCCCTACTGCTCTGTAGACTCCTCCTCGCTGGTCTGGGTGGGTCTCCTTCACTGCTACTTGTATGGGGCAGTGAGACCCAGCTCTTAAAAAAAAAAAAAAAGACTATCTTTATGGAAACTGAGGGAGGAATGGACAATAAAAAGAAGCCCCTGACTGACTTAGGGAAGGCGCTCTTGAAAGGACACTTGCCCCCACGCTCTGGGCCTCAGTTTCCCCAGCTATACAATTGGCATCGTCAGTGAGAAAATGGATCTCCAGGGACCACTCTGCCCAAAGCCCTTCGGACCCCCCCCACCCTGATCTGCTAATCCCCCAGCCAGCCTGAACCTTGGTTTCCCTCCCAATGGCCTAATCCCAGGATTGTCCAGGCCATTTACATTGTACAAGGTTTTCAGAAAAGATTCAGTGGGCCCCAGAGCGGCCCTCTCTGGCGATTAGCTGATTCCTAATTGAAAAATTCCCTCCTGCCCTCCTCCCCTCTCCATGGGCTCTCAGGCTGGGAGGACCCCACGGTTGTGTGTGGGCCCCTCGGGGGCCTCCTTGGGCCTGTGCGGGGGGACAGACTGCATCGTCTCCTGAGGGGCCGGTGGCCCGCCTAAAGCCCCCTTCCTTTGGGAGAACTTGGGACTGGGCATCCGGAGGCCTGAGCCCACAATCTCACTCTCTGGCCCTCTGCATCGGTCTCAGGTCCCCCGAAGGGAGGAGGGAGGTTGTCCGAATAGAATGGGGGGACAGTCGGGGGCTCTGAGAGTGGGTTACACCTCCCTGTCCTCGCCTGCTGTCCCCAGTCTTCACTGCCGGGTCCCCAACCAGGCAACTTAATTCTGCCTGTCACCAGGATATGGGCCTGGGTTATTTATCCAGTGTATATATGTATTTTAATTTAAAGATCTGCCAGCCAGCACCAGTGGCTCCCGCGGTGTCCCCCGCTGCCTCCTGCATCCGAGAGAGGCCTTGCCTGCTTCCAGCCCTGTCCCTGGCCTTCAGAGGGGAGGGAACAATGGGAAATGAGGCCAGCGCCTCCAGCCATGCCCAAATGATAGGGAGAGCACTTGACTCTGAGTCCACCCAGAAGGTTCCTTTAGACACCCAGTAAGTGTTCGTGGAGGGCAGCTGGTTTTGTGTGAGACACAGGGACCCCTGGGTGGAGGCCTGGCTATCAGCTCTCAAAGGACCCCTTCCCCACGTCCTCAGCCCTCACGCTGACCAACAAAATGACGGCCTTAGATGGGCAGCGACTTGGTCCTGGTCCGCACAGGGTGGTAAGGACGGTGCTGGAAGCCAGGCTTACCTAATCCCTAAAGGTGCCATCTGTCTGGATGCCAGTGGGTATTCCTGTCCCTCAGTTTCCCCTGGTAGCCACAGACACGGCTGCTGAGCCACGGCCCTGCTCATGTATGATAAAGGACACTAATATCGCCCCAGTGTGTGGGGCCCGTCACTGACACAGGCTGAAGGGAGTGACATATTGTCTCCAGTTCAGCAGGGGTGACAGAGCCTGAGGTGGGACCAGCGCAGGCACAGGCACAGCCCCCAACCCTGCCCGGACCCCCAGGAGGCTCTCCAGTGTGTCCAGATTCCCCGCAGGGCCCCTCCCCAGCCCACGGTGACCTGGCTCCCATTTCTGCTGGAGAAAGGGAGGGCGTTTCCATGCAAGCGAACTCCCCAAACTGGCTCTGGCCTGGAGGAGTGGGGGCAGGTGAGGGCTGGGCTCCCTGCTGGCTGGCCTCTCGGGGACCCACCTGGGACCCAAGCCACCCACAAGTCATAAATAGGGTCCTGGAGCCTGGGATGAGCTCTCCTTCCTTAGTCAAAGTATGTCTAGCCTGTGGTACAGATGGGTAAACTGAGGCCCAGCAGGAAAAGCAGCCATCTCTTTCTCTGGGAGAGAGATTTCTCTGGGAGAGGGTTTCTCTGTGTAGCCCTGGCTGCCTTGGAACTCACTCTGTAGACCAGGCTGGACTTGACTTCCCAGATCTGCCTGCCTCTGGCCTGAGTGCTGGGAGATTCTCTTATCCCCAGGAGTCAGTCTCACTGTGGGAGCAGGATTGCAGTGGAATTTTAGCTTCCAAAATGAAAAGATGGAGGAAGGGCAGTGGAACCAGCACCGCAGGGAAGGGCTTTTGTGCGTCCTGGCTTCATGGTGCCCCAACCTCATCCAGCCCAAAGCCCTCTCTAACTCCGCCCCATGACCCCGGCCCCATCCTACCCACCTGCGCGGCCCAAGATGGGCCTCCGTGTCTCCATCTGCACAGGCTGTGGGGCATCTCCTCTGCCCAGCCCTCCTCTTGGTCACACTGCGCACAAGGCCAAGCAAACTCCCCCCTCCTGGGCTGCTGGGCCTCCATTTTACATGGATGGAGTTAGGACTCTCCCTAGGGACTCTCCCTCTCAGGCCTATGAGCCTGAGTGTGTGTGTGGGTGGAGGTGAGGGAGCCCCGGCCTGGGACTCTGATCCTGCCTAAGGAGCAGCCTAGTCCACAGCCCTGAGTCCTCACACCACCCTACCTACAATCCTCAGTAAAACGGAAACACCTGCCTACGTCCTCCGAGGCTGGTAGGAGGAGCCCCAGAAGTTGTATCCACCCAGGGCTGGGGTTCAGGAGGCCCAGGACTGTGAACCCCCAAACCTCACCACTCCCAGACTATGCTCACCCCAACCTGTACCTGTTTGGCGCTCCTTCCTTCCTTCACAGGCCAGACCCCTCCCAGCCAACACCTGCCCCAGGCTCCGCCCCATCAGACCACGCCCCCACCCCGACGGGAGGCCAGCATCCCCTGAGAGGAAACTGAGGAACGTCGGCTTCCGACTTCGGGCTCAGGTTTGTGGCTGTCCCCACAGCCACACAGGTAGTTGTGTCTTGGGGTTTCCCTGCTTAGCCCTGGCTGTTCCGGACTCGCCTCTGCCTCCCAAGTGCTGGGATTACAGGCGTGCTAAGTACCACACCTGGCTTTCACGTAGTATTTTTTCATGTATGAGCGATCTGTCTTCACGCACACCAGAAGAGGAAATCAGATCCCATTGCATATGGCTGTGAGCCACCACGTGGGTGCTGGGACTTGAACTCAGGACCTCTGAAGAGCAGCAGCCAGCGCTCTTAACCTCTGAGCCACCTCTCCGACCTGGTAGTTGTGCCATCTCTGCTTCTTGGTTCCCTAGTGGCTCAAAGCTGTGTCCTGGTGGCCCCCGTAGCTCCATCCCAGGGCCCTGGAAGGTCATCAGATGCCAACCAAGATGGAGGAGGGCCCCCAGAGACACATGCCCACTTGGTGCAGCTAGGGAGACCTCTGACCTTAATAATTTTTTTTTATTTAGTCATTTAATTTTAAAAATGTTCAATATAAAGTTTTTTAATGGGCTCTTGGCTACATAGTGAAGACTGGCCTTAAGCTCACAATCCCCGTGCCTCCGCCTTTCTAGCGCAATTTGTATTTGATGCTCTTTTTCTTCCTCGCTGATCCTGTAGCTTTATCTACATGAATATATACCACGTGTGTTCGCTCCTTCAGTCCACGGACGGTGCTTGAGTGCCCACTGTGTACCCAGGGCGTTCTAGGTGGCAGAGACAGGAGGGCATTAAGGCGGGCCTGGCTGCTCACCCTCAGGCCAGAGGGTCTAAAGACGAAAGGAAGAAAAAGAGAGAAATCCAGACAAAGGAGAATTCGCTATGTAAAAGGAAAGAATCCAAGCTGGGCGTGGCACACACGCCTGCCAACCCCAGAGGAGGATCCGGAGTTCAAGGTCATCCTGGGCTACAAAGCAAGGGCAGCCTGGTCTACCTGGGACATTCTCTCTCTTTCTTGCTCACACACACACTTGCACACACACACACATGCACATACACACACACACACACACAAAAAAAAAAAAAAAAAACAGAAGAAAGAAAGAGAGAGAAAGGCGGGCGTGGCTGTCTCTTGGGGCTGGGGTGGACCAGCCTTCCGTGGTTGAGAGAAGGGGTAGCCGAGGGGCCAGAGCCATCACCGGGGGCCTGGGGGACCTCGAGCCTCCCTGTCCCCCGCGCCACCACCTCCTGTCCACGCGGCTACCGAGGCGGCAGTAAGAGGCTGCGGGAGAGAGATTGCTTCTCTCCGGCAGCTTCAGGTGGAGGAGACAAAGGCGCGGGACCGGCATACCGATGCCGCCGCGCTCCGCCAGGGTGGGGTGCGGGCGCGCGGGGCTGCGGGCGCGCACAGCTCGGGGGCGTCGCGGGGACGTTCCTCCGTCCCCGGCCGGACAGCAGCCCCGCCGCGGCGGGACCGCGGCGCACGCAGGGTCGCCCGCGCCCGGCCCCCGGGCTGGGTCCCGAACTCGCGTGGCCCGGAGTGGCGCCTGCCGTGGGTTGAACCCGGGCCGTCGGCGCGCGCAGGCTCCCTCCTCCGTCTGGCAGGCGCTCGCACTGTAGCCCAGGCTGGCCAGGGACGCCGCGCTCCAGCTGCCCGTCCCCGGTGCCGCCGGGCCGCTGCGGGGCTCGGGCTCGGGCGCCCCCCAGCCGCCGGCCGCCTTCCCGGGCAGGCC
Organism: Meriones unguiculatus; assembly: GCF_030254825.1. NCBI lineage: Eukaryota > Metazoa > Chordata > Mammalia > Rodentia > Muridae > Meriones > Meriones unguiculatus. Next base: position 16,804,796 of record NC_083364.1, on the reverse strand, counting down.
GGGCGCGCACACAGGGCCCTTTGTGCGGCCCGGCGGCTGCTCTGCCGGCTGGGGGGCGCCGCGGGGGACACGCAGCCGTCGGGGACCCCGAGCGGGGCGACCCCCGGCCTACCTCCCCCCGAGTCAGACGGGGAAACTGAGTCACGGGAACGCTCACCCGCCGGACTAACGTCCCGGGCGTCAGGGTGGCCTCCCGCCGTGCTGGCCCCAGCTTCCCCGGAGCCACAGGCCGCGCTCAGGCCCGGCTGGCTCGTCCCTGCAGACCCTCCCGCCCCTCCCCAGAGTCCCCCAGCTCTGTCCAAAGTCTAAGACCGAGAGACCCACGCCTTACAGTTCGTCCATTTTATTATAAAAAAATAACAGACTCCAAAGCTGATTGGGACGAGGGGGCCGGGCCACCTGTCCCCCGCCCCTACAAAACCCCCCCACGGCGGCCGTCCACAATATATATTTATATAGAATATCTGTAAACCACAGAGTGGGGAAAGGTGGGTAGAAATCCGTATAAATGTGTCCTGTGGCCAGCTTCACTCGGTCCTTTGCTCTTTCTGAATTTTTGGTAGGTAGCTCCCCTTCCTTCTCGGTCCTGCCCCTTCTTCTTCTTTCTTTCTTTCTTTCTTTTTTTTTTTTTTTTTCTTTTTTCTTTCTTTTTTTTTCTTACAAACATTACTAGGTCACATGATCAAGGGGGAGGGCTCCAACGGACAAAAAAAATGAGTTTATTGCAAAGTGTTGCCTCTAGCCTAAAAGTCCACCCCACTCCCCTTCCCCCCCCAAAAAAAAATAAAAGTCCCCTCAAATCAAAGGTCTGGAAAAAATTTTTAAAAAGATTTTCCATTCTGTCCTTAAGAAGACATTAAAATAAATCACAGTATACACTTGCTGGTTTCTATATACAGAAATAAAACGTCTTCCCAGGCCTGGAGACGGTTGTGGGTTGTGCCCGGTGGAGGAGCCGGGTTGGGGAGGGGGGTGAGGAGGATAGCAAGGGCTGGAGGATTTTCTCAGATGATGAGGGAAAGGGGTTCAACAGTGGCTAGAAGAGGGGGTAAGGCCCCCTGCGCCCCGTGAGGAGCTGGCACCATGTACCCTTCCTGGCTCAGGCTTGCCTGGCCCGAGGAAGCCGAGGCAGGTCCCTGGTGGCCTCCATCTAGGCTCCCCAAAACAGGAGACAGCAGGAGTGGCTTGAGGCCAGAGAGGGCTCCACCTCACCCCTCCGGCTTCCTCCCTTCCCGGCATCACCAGCGATATCAGGGAATAAATTAAATTAAAAGAAGAACCTTAAGTCTTTCTGACTGAAACGAAACAACACTGGGTGGCCCCGGAGCTCCCTGGCAGCCCCGGACAAAGTGGCTCAGCCTGGGTCCCCTCCTCAGCACCGGGGCCCGCGCCGCCCGCCAGGGTCCAGCGCACGGCCTCCTGCAGGGCAGCACCATGAAAGAGCAGCAAGGGTTTTTTGTCTCGGAGGCGGCCTCGGCGGGTCAGGGTGCCAAGGTCAAGGCGTCCAGGTGCGGCCGGTGTCCGAAAGCCGACACTAGGAGCCCAGGAGGGTCCACAGCACAGGGACGGTGGTGAGGAAGAGGCGGCAGCCGCCCAGGCCGCTGCAGGAACTGTTGCTGGTGAAGATGGGCTCCGGGGCCTCGTACAGCGTCTCATCTGTGGGACGCAGGGCGGTGGGGCTGTCAGCCGGCTGGGCTGGGCCCCCTCGGAGGTCCCCCCCAGGCTCGGGGCGTGTGGGCGGGTGGGGGTTGGACGGGCCTCCCGACCCCCAGCTCTTTGGATCACTCATGGGGTGAGGTGCAGGGCGACAAGGCCCTGAAGACACTTACTGGTTGGACGGACGTAAACTTTCAGTCTCAGGCAGGGCCGGTCCACGAGGTTGGGGGGGGTGGCAGCTGGAAAAGAGGGCAACCTCCTGGGGGCTTGTCCTCCCTCCTCCACACTGCCGACCTAACCCACCAAACTCCCAACCACGCGTCAAAACCCCAGACACAATGCCCTGTGTTTTACTGGAGTCTCTTTCAAGTTTCCTCCATCCAAGCCTGACTCCAAAGGCTGTTTTATGCCTTGGCCTAACCAGCCTCAACCCAGACAGGACAGGGGGAGATTTACTTTTTCATTTATTGATTTATTGATTTGAGACAGGGTCTCTTTATGCACCCTTGGCTGTCCTGGAACTCTCTATGTAGACCAAGCTAGCTTGAAATTCACAGAAATCCCCCTGCCTCTGCCTCCCAAGTGCCGGGATTAAAGACACGAGCCACCGCACTCAACCTAGGGGGAAATTTTAAGCAAAATAAAAATAAAACAAAGCGAGAGCTGAGGAGGCAGAGACAGGGGGATGACGGCGGCTCACGCCAGGTTCGGCGAGAGACCCTGACAACAAAGGCGGAGAGAGACAGAGGGTGCCCAGCGGCCTCCGGGGTTCTGAGTCACCAGGTGGGCACAGCTGTCCTAGCACAGCCAGCGGGAGAGGAAAGTCCTCCTGGGCTCCGCGTGGAGTCTGAGGCCAGCCTGGGCTACGAGGGCAGAGCCCTGGAGCCCAGAGGACTGAGCCCTGGTGCAGGGGCACCACCTCACGCCCTGTCAGCCACCCTCACCCCCCCATGCCAGGACTAGAAGATTAAAGAGCACGAAATAAAAATAACATTCGTCACCGCGATGGAAGGAATTATCACATCGTTCTTTCCGGGATTCCCATCTTGCAAAGAAAAAAGTCGTGTTTTTTTCCTCTCTCTCTCATATTTCGGGATTTCATTTTAAACACCTTCTGCCCGTCCCCACCCGCTTCTTCCTTGAATTAAAAGGAAGGAGGAGGAAAAAAAAAAAAAAGGAAGGAGGAGGAGGAAGAAGAAAAAGAAGAAGTGGGGCCTGTGAGGTTTAATGTGAAAGCTGGGCATCACCACAGGGCCGGGAGCAGCCGTGGCGGAGGGTGGGGTTCGCCGCTCTGGGCCTCCCTGGGAGACACTCAGAAACGGGGATCCCTTCGTGTCACCTTCCTGCTTCCTCCAGGGTCGTGGGCCATGGGGTGGCCAAGAGCTGGGGAGACCTGCCCCGGTCTCCCCATTGTCTGAGGGGGCTAGCCTCAGTCTCCCCATTGTCTGAGGGGGCTAGCCTGGGCTACTCACAGATGTAGTAGTACTCGTGGCCGGGCCGGAACTCGAAGCCCAGGGAGAAAGGGGTGAAGAGCTGGAACTTCTCGGAGAACTTGAGGGGCCCCCCGGGCGCGGCGGGCCGGTTGCACTCCCAGCGCTTGAAGCCCCGCTGGCGGTGGTCGCAGGTGGCGTGGCCCTCCCCGTTCACCATGTACAGGATGTAGCGCTCCATGCGCTCGGCCGGGGGCAGCGGCGCCCCGTAGTGCGGGCAGTAGATGTCCAGGTAGTCGTTGATGCTCACCTCCACCGTGTAGCCGCCGCCGTCACCCACGGCGCCCACCTGGAACCTGCCGGAGAGGACCGGTCAGCGGGCAGCAAGATGGACCTGGGGTCCCCATCCATCCCCCAGCCTGGAGGGGTCCTCTCCCCGCCATCCCTGCCTCGGTTTCCCAGCAGGGAGGCAGAGCTCAGGGGACGCCCCATCTCCCTCCCTCCCTCAGCCTCCCAGAGGGTCCAGCCATCTTGGAGACACCTGGGGATCAAGCCAGCCTTCCCTGCTGTGTGACTCTGCTCGTCTCTTGCCCTCCCTGTGCAGTGTGTGTGTGTGTGTGTGTGTGTGTATGACAGAATCTCCTGAAACCCAGGCTGGCTTTGAACTCCCTAAATAGCCAAGGATGACCTTGAACTCCTCATCCTCCTGCCTTTGGGAATGACACAGGGGCACCGCGCCACATCTCTCTCCGGCGGGTTCCCCGGCTTTCGGCCACTGCCTCCCCCGCCCCTTCGGCCCCGGTGCCGGAGGTCGCCCTGCTGTCCCCCAGCTGTCCTCTGGGGGACGGCCCTGACCCAGCCTCGTCTTAGAGGACGGAGGCCAGCCTGCGGGGTTGAACTGCGGTTCCCCTTCCATCTCTGCCTCAGGCTACAGCAGCAGGAACCCTCAGATCTCTCACAGTGTCCCCCGGGTCCCTGTCATGTAAACGCAGGCCAAGGGGGGCAGAGGGGGGCCCTGTGAGAACCCTTATTAGCATATAAAAGCCTGGTAGCTGGGAGTGGGAGGGCACTGCCTGAGGCTCCTTTACCTCCCAGGACAGCCGGGGGAAACTGAGGCCTGGCTCCCCGCAAAGGGCATGGGAGCTTCCTGGTACATTGTGTGGGTCCCACTGCACGGTACAGCAGTGTCTGAGGGTCATGGGTTCAAGGTCATCCTCATCTCCATACAGAGTCTGAGGCTACTTGAGACCCCGTCAAAACCAGCAGTAAAAGCCGTTCTTTTTGTTCCCCAGCTCGTGGGCTTGTGCACCGCCCACCCGTGAGTGACACAGGCCGGGTGCCAGCGGGACCGTGACTGGGCCATGGGCTTGTCAGATTCCCTGTGCAATCCTCAGACGGGGGGGGGGGGGGGGAGGCTGGGTGTGTCCATAACCAGGACTTCGTGTAAGGGACAGTGCACCAGCCACAGGTTCCTAGGATGCAGCCATGGCCGGGGAGCTCGGCCGCAGCCTGGCCTGGCCTGGGCGCACAGTGGCCAGTGCGAGCGTGTGGGCCTGCAGGGCGCCCCTCGGCCACACTGCGCGGGGTCTCACTCCGGGAGGCGCCGCCGGCTCACAGGGCAGCACGCGCCTTGTGTGGGAGCTGGGACTGAACTCGGGTCTCAGGCTCGCAAGGCCTTCCCCACGGAGCAGCTCCCCCTGCCTCCCGCGCTGTGGGCGCTTCTGCCTGGCGTGCACACTGGCAGAGCTCACCCTCCCGTCCCTGCTCACAGGCAGCGCTGGGGCTGCAGGTGCACAGACCCGCGCCCAGCCTCTTCCTGGGCTCCGGGATCTGAACTCAGGTCTTCGTGTTTACACCGCAAGGCCCCTTACCCTCTCACCGTCCCCCTGACACTCAGCTTTTCACAAGCCATCCACGCTCCTTCCCAGCTCACTGCGCTGACGGACAGAATTACAGACGCTGGTGCTCCGTAGACCAGCGATCTGCCAGGCTCCCGGCACCCCAAATCCGCGGCCAGCTTTTCTGAACACAAACCGGGCCTCCGGACCTGGAGGGCCAACGCTGCTCATCTTTCCTTGGCCCCTCAACATGGCCCGTGGTCTCCAGGCCGGGACTCCAAGGGACACCGAGTCCACCCCATTCCACAGAGGTGTCTCCACCTCAGGACGTTTGCGCATGCCCAGAAGGTCCTTACACACACACACACACACACACACACACACACACGCACACGCACACGCACACGCACACGCACACACACACCCTGAGTGCAGCATTGTCCGCAGTGGTTCTCTGTACCCGTGGCCAACCCAGACCCTGCCTGTAATGGCGCTCAATCCGTGCTTGCTGTTTGAACAAGAGAATTTCATAAAAGCCAAGGGTGGGAGGCCTTCGGGATCCTCAGGGCACACTTCCAGGGTGGGCGGAGGGAGGGTCCCGAGGCCCCTCTCCTCCGCCAGGCAGGAGTGGCTTAAGTAGGCCACTTGGCTTTTCTTTCTCTCCTTGACTCTAAACCACAGCAGCCTCGCTGTGTCGGTATTCCTGGTTCCAGGCGGGTGATGGGGAGCCAGTACCCCACGGCTGCTCCAGGGGACGCCAGCACCGGTGCTGGGGAAGGCGGGACCACCCCACCAACCTCCAGTCTCCGTGGGAGCGGACAAAGCCCATGTTTCCCTTCCCTGAAGCTGCCGAGACGCACTCGGATGGGAGAAGCTCTCACAGAGGCCTTAATGGCGGCCTGGAGAATTCTCTTTCCGGCCTTGGTCTCCATGTCCGCTCCTCGAAGCAATCCTCCTGCCCCATGGCCTTGCCAACACCTGTCCCGGGGACCCAGGAGGGCTGGTGGGAGGCACGTGGGGGCCTGAAGCTCAGGGGAGCTTCACCACCCAGCCAGGTTGGACGATGTCAGACCATGTCACTTGCCCACGGGGGACATGCCAGAGGGAGCCAGGAGGTGGCCTGCAGACTTAAGGACGGGCTGCCAGCCCATGTGGAGGCCATGGACCGCCCAGGGGTGGCCTGTAGGACGGACTGCGGGTCAAGTCCGAACGAGGACACGAAGTGGGGGTGGGGGCTCATGTAGCCCAGGCTAGCCGCTAACTCGCCATAGCTGAGGAGGGCCCTGAACTCCCGACCCTCCAGCCTCCACTTCCCCAGCGTTGGAATGACGGGCTTCCGACACCCTGCCTGTGTTTCGTGGTGCTGGGGTGCGGGTGGCGAGCTCAGGGTTCCTGCGGACTGCGGGTGCCCTCCCACTGAGCCCGGACCTTCTTGTCTGTCTGTCTGTCTGTCGATCGATCGATCTCTTGAGGCAGAGTCTCATGTAGTTCAGGCTGGCACTTACAGCAATCCTCCTGCCTCAGCCTCCTGCCCAGTTCACAGATGGTTCCTTCTGGCTCTTCTGCTACCCGAGGCATTGTCTTGTTCCCAACAGCGGCCTCAGTTTCCCCCTGAACACCTCCAGGCCACACAGGCCCTCAACCCTTACTCCCTGAGACCCGCCAACCACCAAGGGCCCAGGAGCCGAATCCTCAGGCCCTTGCTGGCACGGCCAGCACCCCTAGCCTAGAGGACAATTTTGAGCAAAACACAAAGACAAGCGAATGGCCGGGCCAGCCGAGCGAGGCCGGCAGAGGCAGAGGAGGAGCCCGCGCCAGCTCCTTCCCAGGTGGGCATCTCGATGGGTGACCACACCGCTGCCCACACGGAGGTCACCCTACTCCCCCAGCCTGGCCACCGCTCAGCCACGTCTCCGAGATGAGTGACACCCAGACACATCGGCCATCTCGTGGGATGTCTGCAGGGGACACTGGACAGTGGTCAGGCTACTTCTGCGGGTGGCCCTGTGGCCTGGGACAGCAGAGCTGTCCCCGTACCAGCCCCCGGCTCATACCACACAGCCGTGAACACCATGAACACACATGGGTGCGGCTCCTGCCCTAACACAGACTTGCACATGTGTGTCACATGCAGATCTGTGTGTGTACCCTCCTACCTACTCTGACCTCTGCACACGATGCCTTGCACATGCATGGACACACACACACACACACACACACACGCACACACACCTCCCCAGCTCGGGCCGCCCTGTCACATGCCCTCTGCGGCAGCCAGCTCCGTGCAGACCCACATCCCGGGCTCCCCCGGAGTTGTGGATGGGAACATGCAGCCTCGGGCCCCCGCAGACCCCATGAACACAGGTGCCCGGGGTGGGCCGCAGAGCGGCCGGGCGGTCGGTGCCAGGGGTGGGCCGTCCCGGTCAGCCCTGCTGAGCAGGACGCAGCTGGGAATAAGCGTAGAGACCCCCAGGGGGCCTAGCGGGGAGGGCAGAGAACGGGGCAGGGTGCCTATGGAGGTGGGCTGCTCGGACAGACCCACCCGGATAGGGGCCCCCGGGGGTGCCTGGGCAGGGCTCCGTCCACAGGGCCGGAGGTGGGTGTCCGCCCTTTGCTGCCATTGGGAAACCTTCACATCGGTCAGGTGTGGCTGGCCAGGTGGCACAGAGCGGGGCCGGCGTGGGTATCTGCTCCTACGTGGGTACGGGCACTCTCGAGCAAGCCCACCCCTCCCCCACCTCTGTTCAGAGTGTCTTTTGTGTGTGACCCATACTCATGCTCTCGGGGTCCAGCAATCCCCCACCATTGTCCCTGTTTTATTTCACCCCCATCCTGCCCCACACTGGGCTGGGGTGCCGATCCTGCCTAGTGCCCGGACTGGACCCACACACTGGGTCCCCTTGGATGCCAGCCTGAAGCCCCTGAATCGCCTACCCATGAACACCCATGAATCTCAAGGGCTCCCACAGCAGCCAAGACCCCCACGTGCTGTGTTAACGACAAGCTCAATCCTGCGCAGAGCTGGGCTTCTGGGGCATGGCGGTCATCTGTCCTCAGGCCCCGCTGTGGGGTGACCAGCAGGATCACCCACAAAAAGGGACCCAAGGAAGAGACAGGGACCCGAGGAGCCCTACTCCACACACACACTCTCTCTAGGGGCTGGCTCTGCTACCCGCCTGGCCATCCGTCCTCTTAGGCAGCCTGTCCCAACACACAGCAACAGGAGAGGTAGCCAGCCTGGGCTGGACCCTGGTGGCGGCAGGAGACACGTCCTTCCTTCCCCAGCCAGGGTTCCAGCCTGCAGCCCCGTGTCCCCACGGCAAGGGAGGGCATTAGTGGCAGCCACGACCTCGTCCCTTCCTCCCCATATCCCTTCCATCCTCTATTTTTTTTTTTTTTTTTCCAGACAAAGGACAGGCCACACTGGGGACAGAGACCCCACAAGCTAAAACCGAAAACTTAGGCCATGGAAGTGTAGCCACCGGGTTCCCTGCTTGGCCACTGAGTGTTAATCAAACCCACATGTGACCAGCAGAGCCGGCGGGCACAGGGGTGGGGGCACCAACTGAGTGGTGGTCCTGCCAGGTCGCTGAAAGGCCCTGGGGCCCCTGCCATCGGCCCAAGGGGACCCGACCCCACAGCTCCACCTTGGTGGCAGGGGACAGTCAGCCAGCTCCCACCCCCACGGAGAGACGCTGGTGGCGCCTGTCCCAAGCTAGCCTCAAAGACCAGCTTTTATGCAACTTTCAGTCCGTGGATGAGGAGGGCAGCTCGGCCGAGGCAGCCGGCTCAGCTCCTCACTGGCCAGCCTCAGACACACGGGGACTCTCCATCTCTACTGCCTCCAAGTCTTGGAGACCCCAAAGCCCGTCTCCCAGGAAACCCTCCAGCACGCACCCACCCCCGAGACCCTTTAGTGACCCAGGAGGTTCTGTGCTGTTTGAAATGTGGTCAGTGGCCATCAAACTTTTCTCGCCCGGCCTGGAACAGCAGATGCTGCTGTGTCCCCGGGATGTACCGGGTGCCCGGCAGGGTCTGACCCACGGCGTGCCGCTGGCCAGGCAGGGCCGGGTGCCTCTGCTGGGTGTGGCAGGCTGGACACTCGGCCACCAGGGTCTCCGGCCCCACTTCCAATTCTCCGGCCATGACCTTGAGGCAGCCCCTCCTTGCTCCCCTCCTGCACCTCAGTTTCCCCAGTAGCTAAAAAGAAGGTGGAAAATGAGATGGCCGGGTTCCGTCCCTCACACTGACCTCCACTTCTTTGGTGCCGGGGGTCCCCCCTGTCTCTCTAAAGTGTCGTGGGGATTGGAGCACGCCTTGGAGTGAAAAGGGGTAGAGAGGGGACGTTCCAACTTCCCCCAAGTTCATCTGGGGACCCACAGGCGGGACAAGCGGAACCTTCCCCAAAGAGCCACGTCTGGGGCTCTCTGGGTGTGAGGGAGGTCCCCAGGGATCGCTGCCAAACCCTCAGCTCTCCGGGGTGCCTCCTCCTCCGAGAGGCCAGGGGTTCAAGGGTGTCCCCGCAAGTCCAGCGAAGGAACTCCGGCGGCTGGGGGCGCGGAGGGCTTCCCCCAAGTCCGGGAGCCCTGGAGGGAATAACAGGCAGCCCCGAACTTCAGGGGAGGTCCGTGCGCTGCAACCCCGGGGCTGGGGCCTCTTGGGGACCCCGGGGGTCCCCCGCCGAGCTCACCTGGGGTTGCTGCGGTTCCAGTAGACTGCGTAGCGGTCAGCGTTGGCGCGGGCCGGGTCCTCGTTGCGCGCACGCAGCGGCAGCAGCAGCAGCAGCAGCGGCAGCAGCGGGCGCTGCGCGGGCGCCATGGCCCCGGTGCTGCCGCCGCGCTCGCTCGCTCGCTCGCTCTCCGGCCGCCGCCTGGCCCCGCCGTCTCCGCCTCCGCCTCCGCCGCCGAGCGGGCGGAGCGCCGCGCGCTTGGAGATCCCACCGCCCCGCCTCTGCGCGCAGCCCCCGCCGGAGACCGCGGGCGCCGAGAAAGCAGGCGGCGGCGGCGGCGGCGGCCGCGGCGCGGGACAGAGGCCCGGGCCCGTGCACTGCGCACGGCGCTCTCCCGGGTTCCCCGGGCGCGGGGGCTCCCCTCGCCTTTGTCCCCGCTGGAGCGTCTTGGAGGGTCGCGGGCGCCCCCTCCCGCCGCGCCCCGGACCCTCCAAGCCTCCGCCGGGCCCCGCCCCGGCCAGACTCGCGCAGACTCTGCCATGGATCCCCCGGGTCCCGCCCCAGCCACCCGCATCGGGAACGGGAACCCCCAGAGCGCTTCTCCCGACCCTCTGCGGCCCCGCCCTGTGTGGATTACAGTTAAGGGCTGGTCTGCCCTGCTCCTGGCTCCTCCGCTCTCAGGAGGCTGAGGCTGAGGCTGAGGCAGGAGGATTGACCCGAGTTCCAGGCTAGCCTAGGCTACAGAGTGAGACCGTGTCCCCAAAACCAAAGAAGTCGTAGGCCAGCTGTGGTGCCACACACACTTATCCTCCCAGCACCCAGGAGGCTGAGACAGGAGGATCAGACATTCAAGGTCATCCTCAGCTACAATGGGAGTTTGAGGCCAGCCTGGGCTACATGAAACCCTCTATCAGAAACAAAGAAAACAAAACAGCGGACTAAGTACAGTTCCAGTCACCCCTGCCTAGCTTTCCACCCCTTCCATCCTCAAGAGTACCCCCCCCCTGAGGCCCCTGGGAGTCACTCACCGGGACCCGCTCCCACCATCGCCGGCCAGGGCGCTCCAGGGGGACTGGGAGTTGTGTGAGCCAGACGATGGGTTTTTCTGTCTTGTTTGTTTTTCATTTCCAGGATATAGTGCTGGGCATGGGGAGCCCAGAGCACTTGGACTCTAGAATGGACTGGAGGAAGCTTAAGATCGCAACGTAACTTGGGACCCACAAGGCCAGGATGGTGGAGAACTCATATGTTCCCAAGCTCCACACTGCCAAAACACACACACACACACACACACACACACACACACAGCTATCTGTGAGATTTCACTGCCACCAATCTGACCACGGAAACCCTTGTCTCTGTAGACGTGTTCGTGCCTCGTTTAGAACAGGCTTTGTTCAGGGACCTGAACTGACGAGGGTGAGGTCGGAGATCTGCAGGGCAGGCCCTGGTGACACCTACAGGAGGCCACAGGACACAGGCCCACCTGTCCAAGGGGAGGCTGCCCTGTCTGGGATCGGAACACCCACGTTGGAATGGGGAAGGTGGCCAAGATGGGTGTCCCATCTACTGGACTGGCTCTGTTAGGTTCTCACTCACCAGGGCCAGTCAGTCACAAGGACACCTAGCAAGGAGGCCACCTCCCCAGGCCTCATTTGCATGCTGGGGCCACCGAGTTGAGAGCTGCCTGCCGCCAGTGGATTTGAGCAGAGAGCTTTGCCTTCTGTTCTTGTCTGTTGTCTCAAGGTCAGATCCGGAGCGGGGACAGGAACAAAGGCGGCTGTCCCCCACTCTACCTCCCAAGCCCGCCTGCTGCTCCTGAGGACGTAGAGATGAGGGGAGAGCAGGGCCTCACGAGGCCATTCCAGGGAACCCTGCCTGGTCCCACAGCGACAGGGAGCGTGGGAAGCCCTGTCCCCTCCCTGAGCAGCCTGCCCTAGCACATGGGGTCAGTGGTCACTAGAAACTAGACCCTGACCGGGAGGCAGTCAGAGGTCGGGCACTACTATGGGGAAGCATCAGTGAAGGTGAGGGGTTATCAGGGTCAGGGGTGGCTTTAGATTCGTGGTGGTTAAGATCCATCCCAGCCTGCTGTGGTCCTTCATTGTCTCCTGGGGCTGCCTGCTCAGGCCACGGTCCACCCTCTGAACCGGTCTACACGGTGAGGACGTTTAGTGGGCCTGGGCCAACCCTACCTGCAGGCTAGCCCATCTACCCTAGCTGGTCACCCATGGCCCACCCACCTGTCACTATGGCACTCAGGGCAAGGCCTCAGGCTCTGATCTCAGTGTCTGGGGATGGGGGGGGTTACGACACAGCCATCAAAGGCCACATTGCCAGGCAGGAGGCTAAAAATATGCAGAGAGGAATTTCTCATTACAGAATAAATTGTACCAAATTGCCCGCCTGAGATGAGGCAGGGTTGGGCAGTTGGGGGGTGGGTTCTGGATCCCACAAGTTCCCCTTACCCTTTTAGCTGGCCACCTGCAGAGTAAGGACAGGGTGGGCGCTTGCCCAGCCTCAGCAACTGGCACCCACTGTGGCCCAAAGAAATAATCATCTCTGGGTTACTAGCAAGCATAACCCCAAAGGGACTTCTTCCTCCCTCTTCTTCTTCCTCCCTCTTTTTTCCTCCTCTTCTCAAACTTAGCCATCCTCCCTCCTTCCTGTCTGTCTTCCATCTTCTCTCACCCCTCCTCATCCTCCTCCGGTCATCCCCCCTTCCGATAGGGTCCTCTCCCTTCATGCCCACGGCACAGGCCAGACCCTGGCCTCAAACCTATCTTCCCACAGTGAGAACTATCAAAGAGTCCCAGCAGACAGCTGTGCCTGCCCAGGCCCTCAGGGGAGAGTCTGAGAGCCCTACAGAGGATCTCAGGGCACCCTGGGGGAAGCCCCATGCACGTGTGGTCACAGCTCTCAACTCTGACTTCCAAGGGAGATGTTATTGGTCCGTGACATGGTCCTTGGGGAGCATTGAGGCTAGTTAGGGTGCCCCCCCCAGAGGCCTAGTTTGTCCACATCCAGGAAGTGCTTTGGGGGGACCACAGGAAAGGCCTTGGCTCTGTCTTTTTTTGTGTGTATTGGGGTGTGGCAGTCAGGAGACAGCTTACAGCACAGTTCTCTGCCCCGTCCGTGTGGGTTCCAGGAGTCGGAAGTTAGGCTTGGCAGCAAGTGGCTTTACCCGCCGAGCAATTCTGCCAGCCCAGGCAGGGTTCAGATTTCGAATGGGTACAGGTGGCAACACTGTGTTGAGTTCAAGGCCCTGCCCCCACTGTGCATGAATCTGGCACTGGGAGCTGCCCCAGGCGCGCGCACAGGCTGGCCAGGCCCCAAGGCCTTCCATCTTGCCTGACAGGCCCCTTTCCTGGCTTTCAGCTGTGCAGAGCGCCGGCTAATAGTGCATTAACCTTGACGGAACTGCCAATTATCCGTACTAATGCCGGGGTGCAGTGACTGCTGACAGGCGGATGGTGGCGGGGCCACCCTCCCTGCAAGTGGAGGCTGGGGCGGGGGCTGGGGTCTCTCCTGACCTCATTAGACTAATCATCCTGCCTTTTGAAGCTCCAGCAGCGGCTGAGCTGTGGGACCAGGGGCGCAGATCACAGAGTTCGGGGGGGACCTGGAATCAGGCCCATCCCAGCAGGCACCGTACAAAGATGGGGAGTGACCAACAGTGCCCAGGGGCCCCAGAGTGACTCAGAAACTCTGGCTTCCCCTGGGTGCAAGCTGGGGGTGCAGAGCAGTCTTCCTGCGGGGAGTAGCCCGGGCTGAGCAGGGGCCCAGCCACTAGAGGGGACAGGCAGAGATGACAGGGCTGGGCTGTGGCCAGGCTCTTCCTCCCGACCACAGGACGGAGAGATGTCACCATCCAGCCTGGCACCCACACCCCTAGCAGGACACAGCAGCCTCCGGGACCCAGGTCAGCCCAGTCGGAGTGTCAGTGGGGCCTGGGGGTGGATGAAGATTGGGTATCCCACAGGGCAGGGGATGGACGAGCCCAGGCCAGCCACTGGGCCACTAAGGTCTGAGGGTTCTGAAGGGGAGCAACAGAGGGGCTGGAGACCTATGCCCAGAGGAACTGGCGTGATCCTGGGAGGCTAGGTGGCATGTGGCTGCCACCTGGTGGCAACTTCTTCTTATGACCAGGCCGAGTGGCCTGAACAGTAGCCTAGGAAAACCAAGGAAAATCAGGCTGCAAGTGACCTAGGCACCCCTGTCCCTCTCCCTCAAAACTAAGAACTGGTTAATGCAATGGCTCCTGGGAAACTCTGCCATAGGTGCCAAACCACTGAGCCAGGTGTCACAGGGGGAGCCTCGGAATGAGTTTGTTTTGAGGAATGGATGGGTAGGTATCTCTAGGGACAGTGACACCAACAGGAAGAGCCTCATCCTAGGCAGAGAGGGATCACCACCCCCACTTCACCTGGACCCTTGGGTGTGGCATCAAGGGGGAGGTTCCAGGTGAGCTACAAAGCCACAGCAGCTTCATTTATTGTCCCCCAAACAGTAGGAAGGTGTACATGAATATCCCAAAGTCCGTCTGCTCCATCACATCTTGTCGTTGGGTTGCCTTGTTCCTTCCGGGGGGCAGGGTGGCAGCTCAGCACAAATCAGCCCGGCCTTGGGGGGCCTCAGGTCTGTGGGCCGGTCTCAGCGAGGTCTCTGTGCTGTCCTGGTCCACGCACCCTCCCAGGGGCTGTGCAGGCTCCCTCCAGGAAGGCTGACATCAGAGCCTGCAAACTACTTTCTCGTCCTTGCGGCCTGCCATCCCCACCTCAACATCTGCAAGGGGAGGAACAGGACAAGACGAGGGATTGAGGGATGGTGGCTGGATGGGGCCTCCTTCCATCCCAGCCCAGCCTTCGGAAGATGCCCCTTCCAGGTCTCCAAGGCTCCCTCGGGGGCCTTGGAAAGGCACACGTGCCTGAGAAGGTCCTGGCTCTCTAGGACACAGAGCCCCCGCTCAGAACCCTGCTGGAGCCACTTGTCGCTCCTCTGTCGGCTCTATTCTGTGCATGCTGCCACCCCGCCTCCTTGGTCCCCCCTAGTCCCTCACTGGGGATTCCAAGGGAGGATCTACCTCTTAGCTACACCCTCAACCCTGTCTCAATTTCATGAAGTCCTTCGTACCATCTCAGATTCCTGGTTTCAAAGACAGTCTCTTCCTCGCTGTCCAGAGACGCCATCTCTTCGTGCTCCTCTGTGTTGGTCAGGAGTCCATACCTCTTTCGCTGTGGCTTCTTGAGTCTGCAGGACACACCCCCCTCAGAAGCCGCTTCGGCGCTGGTGGCCTGCAGTCATGCTCCTTCCCTTCGCACCCCCCATCCCCAAGGCATGTGGCCAATGCCCAGTGTGGATCCTTCCGTTGTAAGGGCCACCTACAAGAGCCGCTCTGGACACGGTGAAAGCCGTGGAGGCAGGTGCGTGGACGCTGCCTACCAGCCGCAGCTTTCTAGTTAGACCACGGGCAGCTAGAGAAAAACACAAATTGAAGGCTTTTTTTTTTTTTTAAATGTCTTGCAGGAATTAAGGGATCCTCCTGCCTCCACTTCCCAAGTGCTGAGAGGACAGGCGTGTTCAGCACCCAGGGCTGGGGACGGCACCCGGGGCTTTGTGCATGCTAGGCAAAAACTATCCCTCAGCCAGAGGAGGAGTTTTGCAGTCCGCACAGTCCGGCATGGTCTTCTGCACACGTCTCACCTCCGCACTGGGGAAGCTGCTACCCTGCTACGAAACCCAGTCAGGAATAAGAACCAGGCTGGATGCCGAGTCACGTGCCCTCCCGGCCACCCACCCCTCGGGTGACTCACTAGATGCTGATTGGACCCACTAACGCACCTAAAAGCCCGGATGAGGAAGTAAAGCGAGATCAGGCCGCAGAGCCCGCTGACTACGTAGAACAGGCGAAGCAGCGCGGAGCCCGTGTCCCGGAGCCCCCCGCTCGTGTAGTTGTAAGGTGCGGCTGGCAGGCTGGAGTTCTCGGCGGATCCCGGGGTGGCGCACGGGAGCAGCAGCAGCAACAGCATCGTGCGCGGCGCCATGCCGGAGCCAAGGAGGAAGTGCGGAGGCCCCGCCCCGCCCACAATGCCCCGCGCACGCCTGGGTTGCTCATCTTAGCGCCCGGGTGTGCAGATAGGTGGGCGCCGAGGCTCCTCCCCGCGGCTCCCGGGCGCCCCCGCCCTCGCGCGCCACATCTCAGCCCCAAGCCACACAGTCGGGGTTCTGGGTCACAGCTCTTTATTCAGGACGCCCCCCACAACGTCCTGCCCAGGACCGCGCCTGCCCAGCTTCGCTTTCCGCTCCTGCAGGAAGCCCTAGGCGCCGTCTGGGAGCGGGTGCCAGCTCAGGGTGTCTGCAAGAGGAAGGAGATGGGTCAGGGAGAGCCGCGTCCACTCCTGGGACGCCCCCGGCCCCGCGCACTCACCCGGGCGACTGTGCGCCGGCTCTGGCTCCTGCTCCTGTGGAACCCTAGGACCGGCGTCACCACAGCCATCCTTCCAGGCTTCAGGTTGGGTCCCCTTCATCCTGCCAAACAGAGGCACGTGACCCTGGCATCCCCGTGGGCCTGCAGCGCCCTCCCGCCTCCCCGCCTCTCTGCTCCCACCCTCGCGGCGCCCTCGAGGTTCGTCCCAAGGTGTACATGGCCCAGGGTGGCAGCGCCGCTCAGCAGCCTCACGGACTCTGGGCAAAAACTAAAGGCAGCAGCACAGGTCTCAAGGACCTGCGAGCAAGGAACAAAGTCATGTCCACGAAGGCAGGGTTCCCGGTGGTTCTGGCCGGCTGCGGGAGGACCGGAAGGAGGTACTACCAGTTTGACTCAACTTCCAGGACTCAAAGGTCAACCCCAGGCCTAAGTTTCCGTCCAAGTGAGCTATAAACCGGAGGGATGCGACACGACCGAAGGCGTTACCTCGAGGCACAGGCCAGCTGCACAGAGCTAGCGGGGGAGCAGCGGGCGAGTCTCGGAGGGTCTGTGGCTCGCGTCTGTCCCCCGAGGGCTGCGGCTTCGGAGGCTAGCAGAGAATGCCTGGAACTGGCGGGGCAGGCATCCTCGCCGGCCCTGCCTGCACCCGGCCCTGCACGCCGAGGCCTCTGCTGCCCCGCTGCCCCTCAGCACTGCCCACTCCCGTTCCCGCACTGCCCTGCCTTCCTAGCTGCTCTGCTGGCCACGGAGCCGCAGCTCAGTCGGCAATGAAAGGGAAATGGTCAGAGCGAGGTTCGTTTCACACGGTCTTTTAATCGGCTTCGTGAAGCCAAAGAAACTGCGTACAAGAATTCCTCAGCCACTGTGAATACAACATCGATGGAGTATGCATATCTTCAGTAAAAAAGGACAATATAAATAAACACTTCCACAGCCTCCCGGACTGCTGCGTCCCCACAGACCTGTGCCCCACGGGCGGGACCTGCTGCGCTCCACAGTGGAGCTGGGGAGCTGGAGAGCCATGGCTTGCTCAAATCAAGTCCATTTCATCTCAGGAGGGGTGGGGCGCCAGACTTCATGGGCGGCCACATAAAAAAGTAAAAAAACAAAAACAAGAAAAAAAAAAAAAAAGCACAACCAAAAAAAAAACAAAAAACAAAAAACAAAAAACCACACACAAAAAAAACCCCGAAAAAACATCTCAGTAACCAAAACCCACACAACCAGACAATTTAGAAAAAAAAACAAAAACCCATGGCTCATGGTAAACAGTAAAATCTGAAGTGCTTTCCAAAACGTTTTAAAAAACGCTTAAAAACAGACAGCACTTCATGAAAAGAAGTCTAGTCACGCGGCCATCTCGGGTCAGAAGCAGGCTGCCGAGGGGTCGGAACTGAAAGGACTACAAAAGTGGGATCAAGGTGCTCACTACACAACGCTCAGCGAAGCTCCCCCATCTTAATTACAGCCATGGAAGGACGATCTGGACGCGGAGGGCTTTTACTCGTGTGTAGCTGAGGACAGAAGCGGGACAGTGTAAAGGCACTGGAGCCTGCGCTCCACCCGCGCGCAGGAGGTGGCACAGGGTTCCATGCACCTGCCCTGTCCAGTTGGCAGGCCTGGGAACGGCACCCCAGGCTGAGCAGCCTAAGATGCTCTGAGGACACAAGGGTTCCCCGAGCCCAACCGCACGCCACTCAGGTGGCGTCCTTGGAGCCAGACTTACCGTAACTGTCGTAACTGTCTCTGTAGGAACCACCGGAGCTCCGATAACCATAGCTGCCACCCTGACTCCGGCTGTGGAAGGACACACATGGACGCTAAGGGCATAGTTCTAGTGGCAACAGGGCTCCTCCCTACACCAGCTGCAGCTGGCAAGAGTGGGTGCAGTGTGGAGGCCGCCTGCCCTGTATACGAAGTCCTAGTGCCAGCTGGGTGCCCAGCAGAGAGCAAAACAAAACACCTGCACCAGCTCACCCTTTCAGCTGATGCAACCCTCCCTTTTCTCACAGCCTAGGCCCAGCTGTCGCCACCAAGGCTGAACTTCCCCAGGCTCCCTTCTGGCTTACCTGGCATAGTAGTCTCTAGAGCCCCCGTAACCCCCACTCCGGGACTCAAAGCGGCCACCTCCATAGCCTCGGTCTCCTCCTCCTGTAGATGACAGAGAGAACAGAGTCACTGAGTCCCTACCCCTGCAGCAGCCCCACCACCAGCCGCCTAAGGCCTCCCAGCACTCACCTCTGGAGAACCCACGGCCCCGGCTGCGGCCCCCGCGGAAGAAGCCCCGGCCTCCTGCAGAGCCACCCCGGTATCCGCGGGACCGATTGTCAGAAGACTTGCCAGCCTGGTCAACTCGGATCTGCCGCCCGTCCACAGACTGTGAGACAGAGAGAGGGTCAGCTGTGCCCCATTCCACACCAGACCCTTGCAACCCAAACTGCCTGACATGATCCTCACCTTCCCGTTCATAGCCATCATGGCGTCCTTAGCGTCATCAATGTTCTCAAAGGTGACAAACCCAAAGCCACGGGATCGCTGCGTCTCCCTGTCCTTTACCACCACCACTGCAGAGAGAGGCATTGGTTATGCCCAGTGCCTCCAGAGGAGAAACCAAGAACAATGCTCTCTGCCCAAGCCTCACCTTCAGAGATCTGCCCGTACTTGGAGAAGACCTGCTCCAGCGCCTGCTCGTTGGTGTCGAAGCTCAACCCTCCCACGAAAAGCTTGCCTTCATCTGATGCCATGGCAGCCTGTGCAAACGCCACAGATGTTTGCTTTGCCTCAGCCACCCCTCCCCCCAGGTAGTATACTCTTAGGCTTTACGAAGTTCAAGACAGG
This sequence comes from Meriones unguiculatus, assembly GCF_030254825.1. NCBI lineage: Eukaryota > Metazoa > Chordata > Mammalia > Rodentia > Muridae > Meriones > Meriones unguiculatus. Next base: position 16,785,938 of record NC_083364.1, on the reverse strand, counting down.
GCCTCCCTTTAAAGCCCAGGATGGCCTTCCATTTCCCTGCATTGGCCTAAGTGCTTGGATGTGGCAGGCCACTGCAAGTTTATGGAGTCTCCTGCCTCTTCTCCTCCCTTATGTACTTTTGTATATAAAAGTGACCTTCCTGGGAAACCTGAACCACAACTGGTGTTTCACACCTGCCATTCAGCCACTAGAGCCACTGAGGTAGGAAGATGGAAATAAAGAACACTGTGGGACAGTTTGGGAGAGTGTTTCAAAACAAATACCCCAGCCTTTGGGATTTGGAGGTACAGGGATCAGAAGTCTGAACCCATACGCAACTACAGACCAAGTCGGCTACTATGCTGGGATACAGTCTCAAAACAAACAAAAAAAAACCCAGGGAAATCTTTTCTACTTTTTAAACCATCCTAAACCCACATGTAAGACTGTGTCATATAGCAGAGGCTGACCTTAATGATGGTTCTAGGACTTAATACAAATGAACTCTACCCTTTCCTGCAGTGCCCCTTCATTATACCTGGGCAGAGGATGCCAAGGTCTGGACCACCCAGCTAGACTGGCATGCTGGCATTTTCTTCACTTTGGAAGAGGGGGTGTGTGGTTGGGGACACAGAGCGACTTCCTCTCCTCGCTAGCTACAAGTTGTTGGGCCAGAGAAGCTTCATCACTGAAATACGCTTTTGGGGTTTTGTCTGGGAGGTGTGACAGTTATGGGATGCAACATGGAGCGCAATAGTTCACTCAACTAAAGACTAGAGAAATGGCTTTTGCATGGTGGATTGGAAGGTTGGCCCAAGAGGTGTGGCTACAGGAAGGGGCGTGGCACTTAAGCAAAGCCATCATTGGCTGGGGACAACCAGGCCCCGACCACTTGGACCATTCTACCTGAGGGGCAACAAGGCGGGGACGCAGAAGGGCAAGATTCAAAACTACATGTGCTTTCTTCCCACATGGAACCACGAGGGAGGAGAAAACCGAGCTGAAGAAGAGTCACACGCGACACAGCTCCACATCCACGAACAAGACTCGGGAACTAGGCGCGCCCCGCCCCCGGAGCAGCGCATGCGCCACGCGCGCTCCCTGCGCCATTCCATCCGGGCACTCGGCAGTCCCGCCATTTCGCCGGCGAAGCTCTTCAGAGCCTCGCGGCCGCCATTTTACAAAATAGCCCACCATTAAAGGCGGCCTCGGCCCGGGGGGTGCCGCGCGGTGAGGGACGCCCACGGGGAAGCGTGAGGCCCCGGTGTCCCGCTGCCCGCCTTGCCGCCGGCGGGGCGGACTCCAACCCGGGCCCGCCCCCAAGTCCCAGGGGCGTGCCGCCGCGGCTCCGCCTCGCCCGAGAGTCACAGGCCGCCCGCCGCCCCGGGCCCCTCGGAGCCGGTCCGCCAGGCCCTCACCGCTGAGTCGGGCAGGTCCCGGACGCGGGAGGGAAGACAGCGCGCCACACACACCCAGGCCTCCTAACGCGCGAGTGCGAGGAGGCGCGCCCGAGTCCAGCCTGATATACCCCGCCCCCGGAGCCACGCCCCCGAGCCCGCCTACTACGCCGCCTTGGCCAATCCGGCGCCTCGGGCTCGGCAGCTGCGCCTCGGTGGAGGGGCGGGACTCTGTTGGCCAAATCCCGGCCCGCGCGGAGGCGCTGAGCTCTGTGATTGGCTGCCATGTGCCTAAACCGCATTCTCCCACCCGCTAGCAGCCAGGGGGCGGGGTCAGTGCGTTTCGGGGGCGGAGCTGACCCACTTCCTCGGTCCCCGCCCTGTTGGCCTGCGGCGGGGAACAAAGAGCTTCAGGCCTCTACTTTTAAAGAGCGTTTGCTGCCTCAGTGGGACTCCCAAATATGGCTCGAACCTTGACTGGTCGACTTATTCACACTTCTCCAGTCTTTTTCTTTTAATTTAATTTAATTGTTTTACATTTACTTAGCTAACGCCTGTGGGTGGAAGTGGGGAAGCCAGAAGACCATTTTCTAGAGTCTCTCCTTGGAGAGATGCAAACTCGGGATTAGCGGCAAGCGCCTTTATCCACTGAGTCATCTCGCTGGCTCCTCGTCTCCATTCTTGCCCACGAACCCAAATCCTCCCGAATTACCCTAGTCCAAAAGAACCTCCCAAGACAACTGATGCCCAACAATTCTCTGTACCCGCAGGGCTCCCGGACACTCCATAAGTCCAGCCCTAACGCTTCCATCCCAGGATTACCCACACTGTCAACCCTGCCTCCTTTTCCTCCAGATTTGATGCAGCACCTCACCTGCACCGACTCAGTCTGCCTACGATCTCAGCCTGCCCTTTGAACCCTCATTTCCACCCCCACCAGGTGTATACCCCACACCGCACAACTGGCAAAACAACACTCACCTACATGGACCGCGTCTTTCATGTGCACTAAGGGCCTCAAGCATGCTGTGGAAGGGGCTCTAGCCCTGAGCCGTGCCCTCTAGCCTCTCACTGGGGGATCTATCCGAGCCCATTGCTGGAGGATTCCGGGCACCGACTAAACCAAGCTACGTCCTTAGCCTTCTTAAAAATACATTTATAGCGGGATGGCGGTGGCTCACGTCTTTAATCCCAGCACTTGGTTGAGAGGCAGAAGCAGGTGGATCTCTGTAAGTTTGAGGCCAGCCTGGTAACAGCGTTAGTTCCAGGACAGTGAGGACTATGCATATATGTGTGTGTGTGACAAAACCAAAACCCCACATTTATTCACGTGTATGGATGTTTTGCCTGAGAGACTGCTCACCCCGTTTGTATGTGTTGTGCCTACAGAGGCCAGAAGAGAGTGTTGGATTCTCTGGATCCAGAGTTACAGACAGTTGTGAACCCCATGTGGAAAATGAGAATTGAACCCTGGTTCTCTGCAAGAGCGAATAGGGCTTTTCGCCACTAAGCCAGCTTTTTCTTTTGAGACAACCAGGTTTCGCAACCTGTCCTTGAACTCTGTAGCCTCACCTCCCAGGTAGCTGAGGTAAGAAGGCCAAGTTCTCTCCTTTCACTCCGGTTTGAGGGTCATGGGACGCAGGGGACCTGAGTCACCTTTGCAAGGATCCACACCCCCTGATCCACACATCTAAGGCAGTTCACCTCTGACTTCTACGCCTCTTTCCTGAGGACCCAGCCAGTGCAGACATCTCCCTGGATGTCAGCGATGGGAACCCCACACTTTGGCACTGCCCCTGGCGATTTTGAGGGCTGAGACAACCCAACCCTGCTCCAAGCCCCAGACTCACTGACCCTCAGAGGAGGTTGGTCGGGGTGACCCGGCTGTCTCCAGCAGAAGGATGCCAGAAGCGCTCAGGAATTCCACGCTCCCCTCCCCCTGGATGGAGGCTGGTGACTCATGGCCACCCTCTGCACCTCACTCCCTGCACGCAGCCCTCCCATCCCCGTCAGAGCAGCCTGCTGCGTCAGCCACTCACGCAAGGAGGTTATTAAAAAGAGCCGAGAAACCAACATGCCTCCCCTCCCCTCAACGTGCGCCATCCAGGAGGGGAGGGCACCACCGCCTCAGGGAACCAGGGACCGCTGGACCACAAGCCAGCACAGCCGGAGGAGGCAGTGCTGGTGTGGGCCCCCGGAAGGAAAACTGGGTCCCCGTAATCTCAGCTCCCAGGGTCAGTCTGGGTCCCTAGTCTGCTCCCCATTCAGAGACCTTCCAGTTCCTGGTTTTGGGAATTGCCGTATTCATCCATTGATTCATTCATTCATTCATTCAGCCAGCACCCACTTGCTTAGCCTATTTCCAGGCAGCTCCTTTGGGCTGCGCTCCACCAGCACTCACGGCCATTCGAGCCCCCAGAAAAGCGTGCAAACGGGACCCGCGGACACCGCTCCAGGGTGCGTCTCTTGCGTGTATGGTGTACTGGTGTCTAAGGTGTGTTTCCCCGGGCCCTCACCTGTGCCCATGTGCACAGGGGGCTCGGCGTGCCACCAGGACCCTCTGTTTCCTTTGGTGGGCTTTACAAGGGGCTTGAACCCTCTTACACCCCCCCATCTCCACCCACGCTGTGAACCCCAGAACCACGCGCGACTCAAAATGGTTCTCTCTGCCCGACGAGGACACGAGAGGGCGCTGCAGCCTCGGCCGGAGCGTTCGGGACTGAGGTCCCGCCTCTTCCCGGACGGCCGCCAGCTGCTTGGCCTCGCTGTGACCGCTAGACGTCGCCACCGCGGACCGTCCTCACCGACAGAGACCAGGACAGTGCCGGCTTAGCCTCACGGTGCCCAGCTAGGAGGTGGCTGGGCCGCACCACCAGAGCAGGTGGACCCCACTCTCGAGGACCGCTCCCGAGCTTCTGGGCAGAGCACTGGGCCCAGACGTCGCCCGGTGGGTCAATGGTGTCCGCGGCCACTGGGGGCCGGCCTGGATCTCAAGGGTCCTTTATAGATCCGAGGGGATGCCGGGTGCCAGCCCAGTCAATCCTGATCTCTGGTTCACACTGCACCCCACTCCGCGGCTGGGTGTCGCTATGGAGACAATGCGGGGCGCCGCACCGCGCCGCTCCCCCCACCCCATACCCGTCTGCCCTCCCGGTCCTCCCCGCACCTAGGCTAATGACCAGGCAGGAGGCAATAATGAGCGTCTGGGTTGGGGACGGGCGTGGCCCGGGATGAAAGGCGCGTGTGTGGGGGGCACCCCGAGGCCGCGTAATTACCGCCCCCTTCTCGGCTGGGCGGGGGCCGGGGACACCTGGCCTCTGCCCGGCGGGGGCGCACAAGTGGGACCGTGATGGCAAAGCCTGGAAGCCGCCCAGCTGGCCCCAGAACCTCTGGGACCGGAGCCAGGGTGGAGGACGCAGTCTGTGTGCGTGTGTTGCCAGGTGTGGTGCACATGTGCGCACGTGGGCAGGAGACCCGCAGGGACCCAGATGGAGACATGAGGATTTGAAGAAACATCTGGCTCCCGTGGACAGGGGCACTGGCTTCGTCAGGTGTGTGTGAAGAGGACATAGTCATCTTTGCACGGCTGACCTGCGTTCCCTAAGGACAGGGTGGGTGGACGGGGCGCTGTGACGCCGAAAACCATGAGCACAACCTGGAGGCAGATGCTCAGGGCAGGGCTGGGTGGTGGTGACTGAGGTGGGCCGGGACCCACGTTGCTAATATAGCCATCTATGCCTGGTGGCGTGACTCACGTTCCGGGGTGGGCACCGTGTCGGAGTCACCCGGGCCTTTCCAATCGATGAGTCCAGAGCCTGCTGTAAGGGTTAAACTCGCCTTCGGCTGGGTGGGCTCGGACTCCTCGGGAGGCCCCAGGCGTCTGAGGGCTGGCCTCCTGCCACTCTCGGGGACTACCCTCTGCTTCTGGAAGGGGGTCTGCGGCCGGGCAGGCTAGGCCCAAGTTCCTGTGACTCATCCCTCCCCTCAGCCCTGAGTCACATCCCAGGAATGGGAATTTGAAAGCTTGGGAGGCCTGGCCCTTGAGGCTCTTGCCCAGACCTGGGCCTTGAGCGGCTGAGGGACGGACGCCTCAGACAGCACACGCATCCTATGACACGCCACACATGTCATTCGACACGTGCAACGCCCACACCCTCTGCAGCAGACCCGTCAGCCTCACAGTCAAGCTGCACGTGCCCGAGTCTCTCGTACATTGCCTGCATCCCAGGGAGACCTTGCGGGCTTCCCCATACCTGCCAACCTGTCTCTATGGACAGCTGGGACCGGGAAACCACAACAGGGTGGCTGGAGCAGGGACAGGCAGCGGGTGGCCTGGTTTGACCAAAAAAAAAAAACGCCGGCAACCCTGCTGCAACACCCAGGAAACCCCGGACGCTAGCTGGTTCACCAACCTGGGAAAGGATCTATTTGGGTTTCTACAGCTGCTGGAGGGGAGGGGTTGGCATCTTCTCCCAGGGGTCCTCAAAGGTCGCTCTGTGAGGGCCTCCTCCACCCATCATCCCGGAGAGCCAGCCTTCTTCCACTCTGTCCACTCACAGTACGCCCACCCAGCCCCACACCTGACTGTGCTGTGGCCTCCCTCGCAGGGTCAACCCACTGACAGGCTCCCTGGCAACTGAGGTTGAGCAGAGCGGCTTCTGCCGGGGGCTGGTGGCCTGCAGTACTTCCTCTGCACGGAGCTGCATGGGGACAGTCACATGTGTGTGCAAATCCTCAGGTCAGGACGCATCTGTCAACCTCCGTGTGCCTGGAGGGTCCCTGTGCAGGCAGACGTCCCAACACCTGTCCACCCACCCCAGAGGGTCAGCCGTAGCCCACGGGCCCAGCTGTCTGGGTAGGCGGCACCCAGGCGCCTCCCTGGCCCCATTGCCTCATCTGAGAAGTGAGTGGGATCTGGGGAGCCTCCAGGGTCTGGCGGGGACTGGATCAAGGGTGGCAGTTGAACCTTTTCCTCTGTCTTCTCCGGACGTCAGTTGTTCAGCTGTCACTCACCTGCCCCGATTTGTGTGTACTGCCAACATTCCGCAGAAGACTTAGGGTCTCACCAAGCCCAGGCTGTCCCTGATGACTGTCTTGTTTGGAAAGTGAGCCTCCCGGGTCTCCCTCTGAAGTGCCGGGGTGACAAGCCAACAATGGGCAGTCAGTTTCTTAGGGCACATCTGTCTCCAACCAACACACCGATTTCCCACCAGTCGTATCAGAGGCCGTCCAGAAGCAGGGAGCCCTACCTCTCCTTGGCTGGCCTGTGGTTGTTGGGGGAGGGTGCTGTCTTTCGTCCTAGGTATACTGAGCGCTACTTGCTGGGCAAATATCCCAATGCTTGGGGCTGCAAAGATGTGTCAGCAGCCAAGGGCACTGGCGGCACTGGCTGCTTTTCTAGAGGGTCTGGATTCAATTCCTAATGCCCACATAGTGGCTCACAGGCGTTTGTAACTGCAGTCATAGAGGCTCCGACAGGAGTCCTCCAGTGGCTTGAGCCTCAACCCAGCCCCAAGGCACAAACATGGCACACACACACACACACACACACACACACACACAAAACACCCATACACATGAAAGAAGTCAATTTAAAACAATAAAAATAAAGAGACCCCAACTCTTTCGGTTTCCTTTTTTTTTTTTTCCTGTGGGGAACACAGAACAGGCAAGCAAGGCCAGCGCTTACCACGGAGCCATGCACCCAGCCTGCTTCGTCCTTTACAAGCCAAGGGGGACACGGGGCTCACTAAGTTGCCCGGGCTGGCCTTGAACTCCCAATCTCTGACCTCACCTATCTCTGACATGCTTGGCCCTGGGTGTGCAAGAACCAAAGTGTGGGGTCAGGATCAGGTTCACGGGGTGGGTGTTGTGCAACGGGAGCCGGGTGCACAGTCCTCATCAAGGCTTCTGGCCAGTGCAGCTGCTCGCTGCCCTGAGTGTCCAGAGGCCTCAGCTTGGTGGCGTTCTGCTCAGGGATTGTGGGGCATGACAGCTGTCTGCGGCTGCCTGCTGCGGAGAAGGATGACCTCCTCCTTCAATAGGGACCTGTCCCGCCCACATTCCAGAAGGCTGAGGGCACGCTCTCCGGTTCCCCGCCTGTTCTGAGGGAGGACCTCTGACCCGAGTCAGAACCCACCTCCCTATCAGTCCCTTGGACACCCAAAGCAGCAGCTGGCCCCGTGGCTGGGGGCGGGGGTGGAGGTTGGAATGTAAGGGGAGGAGGAAGGGTGAGGAAGGGGGCGGAAGTGAGGGAGGGGAAGGGTGGGCCAGCCAGTGAAAGGACGAAAATAGAGGGGGCCTGTGTGGAGACAGAAATAGAGAAAAGCTTGAAGGGACTGAGCCGGGGACCGAGCCAGCCTTGCACAGGAGCAGGGAGGCGTCCAGGTGACAGCCCTCCTCCTCCACCTGGCAGGCTGAGCGGCTCACCTGCCCCGCGTGACACCGGGGAGGACTGGGTGGCCGTGGGTGGGGCTGGAATCGGACTCCACACCCAGCCGCCGCCAGCATAGCCTCCTTCCCAAGGCCGGGCAGGAGGGTGGAGCTGCTTGAGGCCCCACGGGGGCGGCTATGCCCTGTGGGTACCATCTCTGGCCTCCTCCACGGGTTCTGTTCCTCCCGGCTGCCCACGCAGAGCCACCTCCAGACCTCTGCCTTCTCAGAGCTTACTGCCAGGTCCCGGCTGGAACGTGGCCACCCCACCCCCCAGGGGACTCCAGACTCTGGCAGGAAGCCATGACCCCTAGTGACCTCTTTCTGCCCGCCCCCGGCTGCCTGGTCACAGAACTTGCCCATCTGCGAGGTTACCCTCTTGGCAGGCTTGGCAGGTCACGCCACTGCTGGTCGCCAGCCCCTCCCGTGGTCTTCTCACCCTGGGCCAGCCTGGGCACAAGGCTGTTGTTTAGCACTGCTCGGCTCTGACCGCGCAGTCATCCTTCTGCCTCAGCCTCTGGAGCGTCGAGATGACAGGTGTGCGCCGCCCACCTCTCTCCCACTTCTTTAAGGAGACCACAGGCCACGACAGCTGAGGGTGACCTGGAATTCCTGCCCCGGGGTCCTCTCCTTCTCCAAAGAAGGAGCGTGCATTTTAACATCCTCGCCCTCCCCATCCTCCATCCCTGCCATCAGCCCTCGCAGCTTCTTCCGGATGGTTGGAATTTCGTGCCGTGCAAACCTGTTCTGCTTTTGCTGCCTCCACCTCCCAAAGGGTGATTATAAGCAGGGTCATGGCCAGGCGCCCCGCCCCCACCGCTCAAGTCTAGACTTGGGGGATCTCCTTCAGAGCCCTTACCAGCGTCTGTTTTTCCTAGCTCCCTATCCCCTTCGCAACGTTACCTGACTGCTGTCCCCGCAACACACCCTTTCTCTCTTCCAGCAACACTTGGCAAACTCCTATTCTTCCCGCAAAGCCCCTTCCTACAGGTCGCCTCCCTTCTTCAAGTCCTCCCAAGAGGCTGGGAAATGCAGGAGAACCGGGTGTGTGTGTGGGGGGGGCGTCAGTCAACCCAAAGGGGATGTGGCAGGAAACGCCGGTGTGCCAAGCGGGGTGCACGTGGCGTGTCTGTGCTGGGGGGTCCACGTGCGACACCCCCGGGGACGCCCCCTCTTCCGTCCAGGCCCAGCCGCAGCCGTCAAGCCTCAGCTGCGACTCCCGCCCCCAAGTTTGCAGACACGCGGGCAGAGGGGCGGGGCCGCTGCGCCTCCGCGCTGGCGCACTCGGCTTCGCCAGGCCGGAGGCCCCGCCTCCAGGGGACAACCTCAGGCAATTGGCGCTTCCGGAAGACCGACGGGCACTTCCACCAATGAGCCCTCCCCGCGGGCGGGCGGACCCCGGACCGACGCGCGGGCGGGGGCGGACGGGGCGCTCTCCCTGCGGTGACGTCGGGAGCCTCTCTCGGTGCGTTTCCCTGGCAACCGCGTTTCCATCTCAGGTTTCCGGGGGGCCGCCCCCTCCCATTCAGCTTTTTCCTCAATGGGGTGTTGTGCGGGGGGGGGGGGGTGCGGAAGGAAGCGAGGAGCCGACCCCGCCCCTCTGCGAGTTCGGCTGCCTTTGCTGGCCTGAGCCTCGGTTTACCTCTGCTTACCTGCCCTGCGCACTGGGCCTCTACTCGGGGACGGGGTGATGGCCCTGCGGTGGGTGGTTAGTCCGTTCGCCCCGAGCGCTGGCGGGGTGCAGAAAGCTTTGTGGTCCGGTGATCTGGAGGTTTCACGGCCTCAAAAGGTCGTGACCTTAGACTCCCAACATGCACGCACCTGCAGATCAACCACCTCCAGGGCCAGGCCTTGAGGTCCCCCGGGATAGCCTACCTTCCACCCCCAATTCGTGGACTAGGTTGGCGGATTCCTGATGGCTGGTGGCGCAGGCGCCTCCCTTCCTGGCCCCTCACCTACGTCCCGTGGTCCCCAAATATCTGAGCGTATTGACCATGAACTCTCCAGGGGTTAGGCTTGATGGGTCACCCGCCTTCTGGGTGTGGGCGTGGGACGATCTGGGGTTGCTGGGCGGAGGGAGGGGCAGAAAGCTCCTAAGGAGTCCCAGGCCGCCCTCGGGGAAGCAGCTGCTCCCTCACCGGCTGAGGACTCGAGAAACATAGATTCCTACAAGTCCACACCTCCAAGCCCAAAGCTGTGCTGGGGCCTCAGTCTCCTGGGTTATAAAATGGGAGTGTAACTACTTCTGACCACAGCAGAGCGCAGAAAGACAGAGGATTAAGAGGCTGAGAGGGAACTGTGTCAGCTCGAAACCTGAAGGCACGGAGGTGCCAAGGTCCCAGGCATCACCAGAGACTGTTGTGCCCAAAGGGGGTATAGGGGGAGCAGAGGACCGAAGGAGCCCGCCCTCAGGGGTGGGCACCGAGGGGCTAGTCACCTGGCCTGGCTGGCCTAGCTCCCCCAGAACGCGAACCCGCAGCGCCCCCGACCCCACACTGCCTGGAGTTTGGCGGCGAGAATCTGCAAAGTCCTTCCCAGACCCTGAGCTCCCGGGAGCTGGGAAGCTCTGCCCCGCTGCTGACTCCCACGTTCCCGTCTCCTGCCCACGGTGGAGCCGGGAAGTGAAGGCGAAAGCGTCGCCCAGGGCATGCCCCGGCCCCACGCCCAGAAGGACTTCCGGCCCCGGGTAGCAGGAAGTGGCGAGGCCCTCCCTCCCTCCGCCCTAGGCAGCTTCCTGCCAGACCCGAGCCGAAGAGGCTTGGGAAACCATTTTCGGGAACCAGGGCGCCTCAGTCCTAGAACAAGGGGCCTGGAATCCCTAAGGAGCAAGCGGGGGCTACGGTTACGTCTCATTTTTTTATTTGAAATTCGGTGCTCGTGTAAGTTTTTTTTTTTTTTATCACCCTTCAATTTTCAGTAAAAGGAGACTTGGGCGAGGTGGAGCCCCACAGCCGGATTCTCTCCCCCTCCCCCCGAGGGCGGCTAATGCTATGTGGGGAAGTCCGTCAGAGGGAAGAACTATGGGTGGGCTCCCGCCTGAGGCTTCCACCCTCAGCCCAGGGACACTTCACAGGCAGTTTAAAAAAATCCTAAAAAAACCCAAAACACACATTTAAATAGGTATCCAAGACAGCTTTAAAAAAATGCACCCACCTAGCCCACCCTCCCTTTTCTTTTTTGGAAAAAAAAAAAAAAAATTTGAGAACAAAACCAAACCAAACCGAATTCTTGCTTGGCCTCTACCCTTGGGGATCCCCTCCCCCCACCCCCCACAAAAGACCTTTACAGCTAGTCAACACGTTCACATCCCAAACCATTAAGGTTGAACACAGTGAGGAGGCAAAGACGGGGTCCACACACTAGAACAAAGGGATCCGAGGACAGGTGTTGGGGTGGACACACATCCCGTTATCATGAAAATTTTCAATGTGGAAGGGAAAACAACGAAAACCACAGATTGACCCCTGCTGAACCGGCCCCAGAGTGAGGGGAGGGCCAAGTGGCCCAGCAGCGTGCTCTCCCCAGAGCGGGGTTAATGCTGTCACAGCTCGACAGCCCACTCCCCATCCCGCCTTACAGGTGAGGTGGTCCCTCGGTTCACGTCCCCAGCAGGGCCTGGAGAGGGACAGGGGCTTCTCGCTGGGGACCCCTCCCACCACCTACCCCCCAGTTTTGCTTTTTTCCTAGAGAATAGCAACCATTACTGGCTCAGTCAGAGAAACGAAATCTATAAATAGTCCCCCAAGCTCCATCGGGAAGGAAGGTTAGGGGAGTGGGTGTGTGGAGGAAGGGAAAGGACAGTGGGGCAGTGTCCTGCAGAAAGGGTGGCCGGAGGCCTGTCCCTTCCTGTGAGGAAAAGGAGCCTCCCCACCTGACCAACAAACAGCCACCAGCTACAGCGTCTGCCATCAAAACAGCTTTTTGGGGTGAGAGCAGGGCTGGCCAGGCATGCTGGCAAAGGCCTGTCATTGTAGCACTTGGGAGACTGAGGCAGAAGGCAGGCTGTGGGCATTGTGGACAAAGAAGTATTTCCCTGTTGAATCTCTTATTAGTTTCCAGGGTGGGAGGGGCGGGGGATCCAGCTGGCCTGGAATGGAGGCCAAGTCTGCAGACGGGGGTGGGGGTGGGGGACACTCCTCTCGGGTCCCCAACCCTCATCTGTAAAGTGCTTCTTGGAGAATCTACGTGGAGTTAAAATCCTGAATCGGGTTTCGGGTGGGGGTGGGGAGAGCTGCGCAGAGCGGAAGGGCTGGGGTGGGTGGCTTCCTCCGTCTGGGCCATCTGGGAACAGACTGCTACATATTTGGAGCTGGAGAAGGTGGGAGGGAAGGGCCCTGGCGCAGAGGCCGCGACCACGGTGAGGGAGGAAGGAGAGGTGGGCATGTGAGAAGGGATGCAGGGCAGACAATCAGGGGGAGGAGCTAAAAAAGAATCAGAAAGGCTGGTGAGTGGCGACGGAGGTAACCTCCTGCCCCCTAGAGCTGGGCTGCTCAGCGTCCGTGCTGTGGCTTCCCCCTGCCCGTGTCTGGGGTCCGGGACGTGACAGACCCAAGGGGACTGGATCCTTTAAGCCACCACAAACTCGGACTGGATGTCCGGGTTGACTTCAGGCTTCCAAACGGAGTCCTCGAAGTCGAGGCCCAAGCCTGCAGCCTCGCTGGGGCTGCCTCCGCCCCCACTGCTGCTGCTGTCACTGCGGCCAGCTTTGCGGCTGGGGGTCCAGTGGTAAGGACCCCGGGCGTCCCTCCGGGCCTTCCTTCGCAGGCGTTTCTGCTGCAGCAGGAGCTGGAGGCGTTCCACTTTGCAGCGCGTGGCGCGGTTCTCTGTCTGTCGCAGTCGGTCTCCTACAAAAGGGGACAGGCCTCCGTGAACCCTGAGCCCCGACTCGCGATGCCGGAGCACCACCAACGGGGAGGAGCAGGGCACACAATGCCCCAGCCCCACTCCCGTTCCTGGGGAATGCTGGGAGGGCAGGCAGGGCTGTGGGCTGACTAAGTGTTGTACCGGGGTTTAGTCACAGAAATGCAGGAAGTAAGCAGGGCGCAACTCCTCTAATTCCAGAGGCAGGAGGCCTGAGGCCAGCCTGGTCTACAGAATAAATTCCTGGACAGGCCGAGCTACATAGTAAGAACCCCGTCTCAAAAGACCAAAGGAGAAATGGCACGGTATGGTTGGATACACCGGTCACCAGTTATTTAGGAGGCAGAGACCCAAAAACTCCAAGTTCAAGACCAGCTTGGACAACAAAGTAGAAAATAAAGACTAAGAGAGCCGAAGGCTTGACTGAGCAGGGAGAGAGCGCCCTGCCTAGAGGCCCCTGGTGAGAGACTGAGGGTCTCTCTAATGAAATACAAACGCCAAACAAGCAACCTCAAAAGAACCTGTTTCCAGAACAGGTGCTACCAAGCTTCTGCCTCAGTTTCCCTCCTTGGAGAACAGGGCTATGGAGGCAGGTGATCTAGGTAGGGCACAGTGGCCACAACCATCCCACAGCTCGGGTGGGGGAGGGCCTGTCTGGCCCATCTTAGGGGCTCGAACTGATTCAGCCATTCATGAAAGAGCCAAAGGCCATCTGGAGATGGGCCTGGGGAGGGGGGAGGAGGAAGTGAGGCCGGGGCCCTCCGGAGCTCACAAGGACCCTCTGTGCAGCAACGAACAGTTGCCTCCTTTTCTCCCAGCTGGGGCAGGTCTGAGGGGGAGGGGAGCAGCTGCCAGCTCCAGGGGGACCCCAGGCAGGTCAGCTGTTCCCTCTGCCACCAGCTCACAAAGAGAAAGCCTTGACCGACAGGGAGGCTGGGTCGGGTGGGGAGCACTCACCAGGGGGCTTGCACATTCGGATCTGGCTCTGGCCCTGGAGCAGGGAGGTGGGAGCTGTGGCTGCCAGCTTCTCACAGGAGGTAGTTTTGGGGGTGAGGTCGGGGGCCGGTGAGGCAGGTGAGCACTGGGCATGGCAGCGGAGCTGGGTCAGCGAGGGTGGCATGCCCTGGTAATGCCGGGTGGCACTTAGGAGGTCATTCAGTATCTGCAGGATGGTGCCGATGTCCCGCCGCGGCCGCCCGCTGCTGTCTTGGCAGTTGGGATGCAGTGTGCCTGTTAGTGGAAAGGATCACGAGCCCCTGTGAGCCCCAGGCCCTGTTCAGCGTGGGGGAAGGAGACAGCGAGGTGCAGCGAGGGAGGTCTTAGACCCCAAGCCAAAGCTGGGCGGCGGTGGCGCACGCCCTTGATCCCAGCGCTCTGGGAGGCAGAGGCAGGAGGATCTCTGAGTTCAAGGCCAGCCTGGTCTACAAGAGTTCCAAGACAGCCAAGGCTACACAGAGAAGCCCTGTCTCAAAAAAAAAAAAACAACAAACCAAAAAGACCCCCAAAAGACAAAAAACACAAAACCAAACCAAACTCCCAAGACGGCTGGGGAACCTAAAGAAGAGCCCACCTCGAAAAAGGGTGTGGCCCAGCAGCAGCAGCGCAGCCTCAGCAGAGCCCATGTGACCACAGGGGCACAGGTGGCACGCCCTATGTTGTCTCGGGTCACACAGGTGCGCGCCCCAGATTCCCGGGGGGGAAGAGGTTTAGAGAGCGCAGCGGGGACGTGGGACCTCAAGCTCAACAACACTCAGGTGTGGCCACACCTACCAGAGAAGGTCCCTGAGAAGACCCCCGGGGCGTGGTTCACGAAGCTCTCGATGACGGCACCGGGTTTGCGGGAGCGGGCGGTGGGGCTGCTACCTGGGGTGGAGGTGGCGCTGCTGCTGGCCGGCGGAGAACAGTCCATCTGCTGCTGAGAGACGGAGACAAGTGGGTACCGAGGTGGGGGCACTCCCCGCCTCAGCTTCCCCAGCCTCCAAGGGCAGCCTCAGGGCGCTCCGACCAGCCCCAGGCTCCCATCTGCGAGCCTGCACTTGACCAAGGCCACCTAGCCGGAGCCCCCCACCCCACCCCCCTGGTGCAGAGGGAAGATTCGCATCCTCACCTCGGGACAGGCGGTGGAGGCTGCGTGGGATCGGAAGGAGCCGGCGGTGACGGGGGCAGGGGACACTGGTGAAGGGCTGCTGGATACTGGGGGCACACGGGCGGCACTGGACACCGACCGACAGGGCGAGGACACCGGGGCGGCCACGCTGGACTCTCCCCGGGCCGCAGCGGCGGCGGCCGCGGCGGCGGCGAGCACGTGGCGGTGCTGGAGTGGGGCATGCTGGGCGGCCAGCTGCAACTGCACAAACATCATGTGATCCCCGACGCGCAGGGCCAGGGTCAAAGGCGAGCGGCCTGACAGGAAGTCGCTGACCTGCGGAGAGAAGCGGGAGGCAGCCGTCAGTGGCCGGCGTTCTCATTCCCGATGCCCCCGGCCCAGCCCGGCCCAGCTCTCCCCGCCGTGTGTGACCTGGGGCCTCTCGCCGCCCCTCTCTGGGCTCTGGGGTCCCTGTCGGTGCCACGGACGCTTAAATAAAATCAATCTGTATTTCCGGAAGCCTCCTCCGGCAGCCCGGCCTGGCCCGGGTGTCGCTGGGGGCTGTGGGGGGGACAGAGGTGGGTCAGATTGGAGCCCCTGGTTCTCCCCAGCCAACTTGGGTCCTTTAAAGGGGAAACTGAGACCAGATGGGCGGGGCCCAGCTGATGGTCACTGCCCTCCCTCAAGTCATCACCTCTCCTTTCCCCCACCTCAGCCTCCAGATCCTGCCTGCCCGTGAGTCTAGCATTGGAGAACCCCTGGTAAGGCTCTCCCTTAACAGCTAAGCTGAATCCTGAAGGACCTCTCCAGTCAACCTTTGCTTTCCCAAGATAAATATTTATATGTCCTGGGCTGCGAGAAGGGGAAGGGCCTGGAGGCCTGTCCCCAAGGGCCTCCATTTGCTCTGGTAAGCATGTGCTCGCTCTCTGACCTGCTGGCTGTCTGCCCCCTCCCCGGCCTCGCACACTGTGGGGGCTTCTCTGTGGGCCTACCTGACCCCTGGATACACTGGGCACCCTCTGCCCCACCTGTGGGGCCCTGGCATCAGCCTTGTTCTCCCCATAGGCTGGGGGGGGGGGAGGTGGAGGTTTCTGAGAAGTGACATAGAGGCTATGAGTCACAGCAGACTGCCTCGCAACTCCCTCCCCTGGCTCTGCTGGCAGAGGGCTGGAGTAACCTTCTCCACTTGGGGCCCCATGGGGAGGGGATGAAGGGGTGAGCAGGCAAGAAAGCAGCCAGACCCCGAACTCCCGCCTCCCCGCCCCAGGTTCTCCTCCGCCTTACTCCCTTCCAGGCAAGGGCTTGAAATAGCTTCCTGAGCACCTGGGGTCACCCCTTTCTCTCGTGGGGGTGGGAGGCACAAATGGGTGGCCAGGTGAGTGATGCACTGTGGGGGGGGGTGTCTCAAGGCTCCACCTAACGCCCCTTCTAGTTCCCTCATGCCAGGCCCATCCCCCACAGACCAGCAGGCAAGTCTGCTCCTCGGACCCAGAGGCCGGACCACCCAGCCCCGGAGCCCCTGCGCCCCTAGCTGGGGAGACAGCACACCACACATCTGCGGCCACCGTGGGGGCCTCGGGCGGGCAGGCTTCCTGTATCCAGGCCTGGGCAGGGGAGGGTCCCGGGACCCTGCCTACTCCCCCTATCAGGGTGGCCACAGTCTGCTCCCCTGCTCCGCCACTGTGCCGAGGAGCTAGAGAAGCTGGGCGGCTGTGAGCAAGCAGGGCCCTGCTGCAGCCAAGAATATGCGGAAAGGAAGGGGGGGAACCCTCAACAAATCTGGGAACCCTCCTCAGAGCCAGGCCCAGCCTCCCTCCTGGCTGCTTACTAAATGTTTTCTTAACATCCTGTGGAGGCCTCCCTGGCCTAGGGCTGGGTGCCCCTGCCTGCCCCTCCCCTTGTTGGGGCAGAGAACAAAGACCAGAGAGAGGAGGGGGGGCTGGGAGACTGCCCACCCCTTTGCACCAGCGGCTTAAGTTCTGTCACCCTACTTCTCCAAAGGCACCCCCACGGGGTTTTTATTTCGAGGGGCGCAAGGGGCACACAGTCTACAGTGGGAGGGCACTAGGCCTCGGAGGGGACAAGCTCCAGTGAGCATGGGCCAAGGTCACCCACAGTCAGGGCCGGTGGGAAGATCGGCCCTTCCCCCCCAACCAATGGCAGCCACCGTGGGAGAGAAAAGTTCTCAAGGTCAGCTGGTCAGGTGCTGGGGGAGGTAGGGAGGAAGAGGAAGCGGGGTGACCAGGCCAAGCTGGCACCAAGGCGGGGCTTTCTTCCCCTCCCCCACAGGCCACCAGGGAAGCACAAACAGCTGGAGGCTCTAAGGGTGTCCCTAGGCGTGGCCGCTGCCGCCAGAGCCCACCTCCGGGTCAGGACGGCGGCGGGTGCTTACCTGGGTCTCGGTCAAACTTTCCAGGGCTTGCATAACGGACTGTTCGGGCCTTGAGGCCTGGGACTACAAAGAGAGGGATGAAGAGTGACCTCAGTGTGGGTTTAGAGCAGGGAGCTGGGGAAGGGGCCCTGTGAACTGGGGTCGGGTGGGAGAGCTCATTTCCAAGGGACAAGATGGTGCATTTATGGAGTGAGGTGGCCAGGGTTAAGATTACAGAAGCCTCCAGGGCACGCGCCCCTCAGTCATTTACCATGAGGCCAGCTTCCACCGTGGGCACGAGCGTCAACTTGCTCCCATCCCCCACGCCGAATTCCTGCAGCTTCCCCGAACTGAGCCGGCTGGGGGTAGGAAGGAAGAGGGTGAGACGGGAGACTACACAGAGACGCGGAAGCGGAGGCCGAGGAGGAGGAGGGCTGAGCGTGCGCAAGGAGTGGGGAGGACGAGCGCGCGTCCCACCCCACCGCTCGCTCCCCAGGGCGCTCCGAGTGCCTCGGGGAGGCCTCCTGGTCCTGGGAGCCCCCCTCCTCACCGGATGACTTTACTCAGGGTTAAAGCACCCCCCCACCTGCGAGGAAGGAGACTCTGCTATCACCTGCACCCCCGTGGGCTCTTTGCCACCCTCCCCCGCAGCCCCCTCCAGGCCAGCTCCTGCCTACAACTCCCCATTTCTTGCCCGGGCCCGTCTTTGTGGGCGCCGCGGGCCCTTTTAGAGAGAGGCCTTCCGGGGCTCTGCCGACCCAGGTTCCCCCTCCTCCCTCCCGGGCGCAGGCCGCTGCTCAAACAAAGAAGACCCTCCCCCTCTCGCCCCTCCCCCACTGAGGCCCCTCCGCTGGGGATGGACACCGTGTGTCCCCAGAGGCCCGCGAGGGGACGGGTAGGGAGGGGGTGAGGGACTCCCTGGCCTGGAGGCGATTTAAATACCGGGTTGGGGGGAGGTGTGGGGAAGCGAGAACAAAAGGGGGCAGAGAGACGCAAGTGATGGGGAGACAGCCAGACGCAGAGGGGGCCGTCAAGCAGATGCGGAAGCGGCGAGACCGCCGGCACAGGAGGGGGTGGCTCTGCACCCCCTCCCGGCGCTGAGGACAAACCCCTCCCCGTGCCATCCCGGGGGCCCACATCTGCCGTGCCACCCCCGTAGTTCCCGTGTATCCTGTGGCCCCGCGGGGCGCTCCTGCCTTTGTGCAGACCCCGACGGGGGAGGGGGCGCAGGCGAGTAAGGCCGAGCAGAGGGCGCCCGAGAGCGCGCAAGGCGCGCCGCGCGCCCCCGCCCCCCGTCTGGCTGCCCCCTGCTTCCCCGCGCGGCGCGCTCTTTGTTCCCGCCCGGGGCCCGGGCCCGAGGGGGCGGCCCGGTGCCAGGGGGCGCGCAGGCGGGGGCGGCGCTCTACCTACGTGTCTTTGTGAAGCAGCGCCAGGCGTTCCTTGGGTACTTTGAGGCGTTGGGACAGCCTTTTGCGCAGCCCTTCCACAGTCTCGTCGTGGGGCACCGACAGGTCATAGCGGGTCCCGGTGGTGCTGTGTATCGCCAGGCTCATGGGTGCGGCCGACTCCGTGGCCGCGCTCAGCTCGCAGGCGCCGCCGGGGGCCCCGCGCCGGCAGCTCCGGGCGCCGCCGGGCTGCGGCTCCATCCCCGGCGCGCGCAGGACTGGGGTCCGCGGGTGGCCTCCAATCCTCGCCGGGACTCCCCCGCCGGAACGAGGTCCTCCTCCGCTCCGCGGGCGCTCCTTGGTGAAGGTCCCAACCTTAGCAGTGGAGCCGGCAGGCGAGAATCCGAGCGGCGCTCCGGGGTCGCGTGGGCTCCTTGGTTTGCGCCCCGGGGTGGGGTCTGCGATCCGGTTTCAAGGGCGGAGGATGGCGACCCGGGCAGGGCACGGGGAGGGTTCTACAGAAAGGGGGCGAGCTACCCCGGCTCGCACGGTGCCTGGATCCCTCTCGGGTCGTGCTACCCCGCGCGTCCCTTCCCTTAGCAACAGCCGCAGCCGCCGCTCGCAAGATCTGGGGGTGAAAGTACGAAGAAAAAAAAAGTTATCATGTATCAACGTTCCAAGGGGCGGGACCACCGCCCCCTCCCATTCACTACTTACTCCGCCGGCCAGGCGGCGGCCAATCAACACACACAGGCCGCCCAGTCCGTCGCGCGCCCGGGCCAATGGGAACCGCCGCGGGGCTGCCCCACGTGGCAGCGAGGCCCGCCCCCTCGCCCCGCCCCATCCCTCTTGCATCCAATGGAGACGCCAAGGGGGTTGGGCTGATGGCGCTCCTGACCCGCCCCCGCGACCCCCACCCGAGTCCAGAGCCATTCATAAGGCCCAGAGAGCGCAACAAAGGGCGAGGGTAGCGGACCCCGGGTAGGAGGCCGAGCGGCCTGCCCCCCCCTCCGCGGGAGCGCGGCCCCACCCGCCCGCAGAGGCAGCGCTCTGGAGAGCAGGCCGTGGGCCCGGCCATTGTTCCCGACTGAGAGAGGAACAGGAAATCGTGGGGCCTCCCCGCGGGCTCCGTCCGGGAAGCAACGGCCTGCGGAAGCTGTCGCTCGAGCCCAGAGCCTCATGGCCAAGGGTCGCGGGTTGGGCTCTCAAGGACGGGCCAGTCCTCCGCCCCCGTGGGTGGGCGGATGCAATGATATCGGAGAACTTGGGCGGGACCCGCGGCTTGGGCGGGGCCCTGCAGCTCGGTGACGTGGCTCTGATTAGATCCGTCCCTCCCGAACCAGGGCCACTTCGCGTCCCAACCTAACCCACCCTCCCCTGTTTTCTCTGTCACCCCCCCACACCCCATCCCGGGTCGGCCCGTTTCCCGAGGTGCTCCCGCCCAAGCCGTGACGTGACGCGGCGTCCCCGGCTGCGCCCGCGCGCGCCCCGCTCCGGGCAGCGGTGAGTCAGCAGCCCCGGCGCGCCCTCTGCAGTCCCCGCCCGGGAGCGCTGCCCGGGTCCCGGGGGAGGAGTGCCCGTGCGTCTTGCTTGGGGAAAGGGGACGCAGAGACTCGGGGGTGGGCAGGTGGGGAGGCTCCGTCGAGAACCTTTGCTTTTACGCGCGGAGACTTAAGGCCGCACGTACAGGGAAACTGAGTCTCTTATCTGCAACTAGTTCAAGGTCAATGCCTGGAAAGAGGGAGGGGGCGTGGGCAGCGGTCCCGACAGGGCGGTGCCCATAGGACGCGGCCCCTCCCATCCCACAAGTGGGGGCTCCTTGTCCGGAGGCACCCCGGGCGCCGAAGGTTCAAAGAACAAAGAGTGGAAAGCCCGAGGAATCCTCGACGAGTGGGGACCCCTCTCCCCGTCCTGCGGCCTCCCTCTACTCACCGGGCACCGTCAGTCCTGGGTCCCCACTGCTCCAGACAACCTGTGTGCGGGCCGTGGCGAGAGGTGGCCGTGCGGGTCTGGGGACAGGCAGGCGGCCCCTGAGCCTTTATCCGCGCCGCCTTCCCTGGGGTGGAGTTTGGGCGGGCAAGGGGCGGGGGGCCGGGCACTGGTGACGCATCTGCCCCCCTGCCTGCTGGCCTGGGCTTGGGAGACCGGGCCGTAGGGCTTCGCAGCACCCACAGAACAGTCCCTCAGGGGTGCCACCGGCTCGGGTAACTCCTACCTCCACCCATACTCAGGTGCACCTCACATTGTGGGGGGGGTGTTCTGGCCCACTTCCCTGCCCCGCCCCCTTTCCTGTTGTCCTGGTGCTTCCGCCTGGGGGCGCCCGCCTTGGGAAGGGGGGGGAAGGACGGGAAGGGGTTCCTGAGTCAGCAGCCTGGGTCCAGGAAAACAGGGCAGTGTCACCTGGCAGGCAGCGGGGTGCCCCGGACAGCTGCCTGATGGCCTGGCCTCCGCATCCTTTCCCGGTGACCTCAGAGGCCATTTCTGTGACGATTCAACCACCCCTGGCCTGCCTAGGCCAGTCACCTGTGTGACCTCCATGAGTAGCCCAGTCCCCGACGCACCCTGTACCATGTGTCCCAGGAGTCAGCTCCGGTCATTGGGCTTGGCAGCACGTGTCCGCATCTCCAGCCCCTCTGGGCCAATTACAAGGTAGCCAGACAAACAAAGGAGACCTCCTATGGGGACATTCTGCAGCCCCAGCTGTGGGGTCCGTTCTCACACGCTGGCCCTAGCCGTTGGGGTGGACACTTGCCCACCCTACGGAGCAGGAAGCCAGCCCTTTAGCCAGGAACCAGACTGTCGCTCGAGTGGCCTCAGCAGAGGGCTTCCTGAAGACGAGGCTGCACTCTCCCTCCTGTCCCCACTCTACCACCGCCTGTCCACTTACCCACTTATCGGATCTCCTGCTTTATCTGGCCAGGGCACCTCTACCACCCCTACCCTGGGCGCCCCTCCCAGGCCAGTTCCTTCCTGCCCTCTGTCGTGCTCTGCCTGATCACGCTGGACAGGCGTGCTGGGCCCCCTGGGTGGCAAGCAGGCGTGTCCGGACACTCCCAGCCCCCCCAGGGTCACTTGGAGGCCCAGGGACTGAGGGATGGACAGAGCCTGTTCAGGAAGTAGGGAGACCTTTACCACCAGGTCAGAGGCAAGGTTGGACCCAGGAAGGATGTGATGGTGTGCACTGGGGCAGGTGAGGTGGGCTGGCTCTGGCAGGACCATTAGACTGAAATCTACTGCCCACACTTCCTGCTTCCTGGCCCTTCTTCCTCCATGATCCACTGCCCTTAGGTGTGAAGCCCCAGGACTCAGAGCTCTGTCCAGGCCCTGCCCTCAAGGAGGTCCCAACCTCTGGGCGCCCCACCCCGCCTGACTGCTGTCCCAGGACGCAGCACAGGGTGTCCTGTCCCGAGGCCGGGCTCCAGAGCTCGCACCTCCTTGCCGGAGATGCCTCTCTGGTTTTGGTAGGGCGGTATGAGGGAGTCACACTAGGTGTACTAGCCCAGGCTGGGCTGTTCTGAGGGCCTCCTGTTGACATCTGTCCAGCCTGTGTCTTTGGTTCTAATTGACAAGGCCCCTGGTGGCCCAATCAGCCAGGACCTGGGATCCCAGCCTGAGGACAGAGGGTGGGGCATGGGCAGGCCCTGAAAGATGACCTCAATGACCTCTGGGGCCCACACACCTCTAAGCCTGAGCCAGGCAAGGTGGGGCCCTAGAATGACCCTCCCATCAAGTATCCGGGAACACCCCCAGGCTGCAAGTGTCTGGAGGGCTCTGGCACACTCAAGCCCAGATCAGGCGCAAGTGGCCATCAGGAGTCACCCACACAGGGCCCTGACGTGTGCGACAAGCTTCACTCAGGCCCTAGCTGGCCTGCTGGCCACTGTCCAGGTAGTTCAGATGACTGGTGATGGCAGGCTCTGACCCTCCTCGCATTCCTCGAAGCCCAGAACTAGTGTCGGCCCCTGAAGGGGTGGGGTAGGGGAGTCAGCACACTACCTGGCCGTCAGGGTGGGGTTGGGGGGTGGTTGTAGAAAAGGGTGGGGTGTGCCAGGGCCACCCCACCCCACCAGGGGCCAGCTAGGGGCCTAAGTGCCTAAGGAGGTGCCAACCGAACCAGGCACCGGGAAGGTAGCCAGCTAGGCTAGGGCCACCCACAGGCTGGGTGTGCCCAGGGCGGGGCCTCCGTGGGAGCAGGTGGTACCTGCCTCTTCCCAGAGCCTGTGGGTGGAGCAGGGGGCCTCAAAGGGAGGGCCGTCCTCCCTGGTGGTCAGGTGCTGAGTCTGGCCAGCAGTGCTAGCCACACCCACCGTCTCTTGCCCATCCCACCTTGGCAAGCGGCACCCCAACAGCCAGTGAATCCCACCCACTGTTGTCCAAGTGCCTCTGGGGGCCCAGATACAGGAACCCCAGGCAGGGGCGGGGAGGGTCTTGGCTTTGTGCTGTGCAGTTAGAAACGAGAACACTCAGCTGGTTCCTGGTGTTTAATGGACAGGCCGGGGCAATCGGTGCCAGCTCTCCAGGGCAGCATGGGGATCCCGGGCCGTGGGCAGCCTGGGGGAAGACCTCCACGACCTGGCAGGCAGGCACCAGGAAGTTTTAAGCCAGTAACCGGAGCACGGCTGCCCCCTGGTGGCAACTAGAACAGCAGCCAGCCGCACAGCCCCGAGAGGCTGCAAAGACCTGGCGGTGGGTGACGACCACGCACTGCCTACTCCAGGGCTTTCACCAGGGCCTCGTTGGCCTCAATGCGGATCTGGATCTCGGCCCGCGCTGGCCCGTCCGCTGCACCTGACAGTTCCGACTGCGCCTTCTCCAGGTTGGCCCGGGCCGCCTGCCAAGGGGCAGGCAGGGTGAGCACGGCAGTGCCACACTGTGGCCCGCCCCACCCCAGCAGCCACACCTGCCCTGCCCAGAGCCTCAGTTTCCCCTTCCGATGCTCACCCCCAGGTCCAGCATGTCCAGCGTCACAGCTTCTTCAGCTAGTAACTGCACTGAGGAGTCCGCGTTCACGGTGATGGAGCCACTGCTCACTATGGAGAGATGTCAGAGACTGCTCACTACGGACAGAAGCCAGAGCAGCCTCCACCTGCCAGTGTGCTCACAGGAGTCCTCCACCTCCTCCCAGTGTGCTCGCAGGAGTCCTCCACCTGCCACTGTGCTCACAGGAGTCCTCCACCTGCCACTGTACTCACAGGAGTCCTCCACCTCCTCCCAGTGTGCTCACAGGAGTCCTCCACCTCCCAGTGTGCTCACAGGAGTCCTCCACCTGCCACTGTGCTCACAGGAGTCCTCCACCTCCTCCCAGTGTGCTCGCAGGAGTCCTCCACCTCCTCCCAGTGTGCTCGCAGGAGTCCTCCACCTCCTCCCAGTGTGCTCGCAGGAGTCCTCCACCTCCTCCCAGTGTGCTCGCAGGAGTCCTCCACCTCCTCCCAGTGTGCTCGCAGGAGTCCTCCACCTCCTCCCAGTGTGCTCGCAGGAGTCCTCCACCTCCTCCCAGTGTGCTCATGGCCAGCCGTCCAGGGTGACCCCGAGCCTGGGGCTCAGGCCCAGCATGTAAGCGGCTGCAAAAGGATTCCTGCCTGGCCTTGGTGCACAGGTCACCCAGCCCTGGGCTGACCTCATCCCCAGGCTGAGACAGGGGACTACCAGCTCAGCCAACTAGGGCAACACAGAGAGATGTCCTCTCAAACTAAGAGTGAAGGAGGAGCTAGCGCTGAGGTGCGGTCAGTACTGTGCTTGCCTGGCACATGCAGGGCCCTGGGTCCAATCCCCAGCATGAAGGAAACTGGGTGTGGTGACACACCTGTCGCCCAGCATGTGGGGCGAGGAGGCTCAGGAGCGCACAGTCAGCCTGGGCTACAGGAGGCCCTGCTGTGAGCTAAACAAAACAGGAAAGCGAAGGGGCTGCAGAGCTGAGAAGACCAGCTATGCCAGCAGATCGAGCAGGGTGCCCGGGAAAGCCCAGGTGCCCGTGACCCTGATGCCGGGGGCAGGCACAGCGATGGCTGCGGCTCACTGGGCAGCCTGCCCAGCCAGAAAGAGGGCAAACTCCAGGTTCAGGCCCTCCGTGAGAGGAATGAAGACAGGAGACGGACAACAGCCACCCCCTCGAGAGTGCGCACGCACGCTCGCACACCCCTTGCCCATGCATGACCGCGCAGAACAGACAGGGCCGGGGGTGTGGAGGCCTAGACCAGTGATGCTGGCGGCTCCCCTGCCCAGAGGGCTTCTCAAGGTCCCCCTCAACGCCGAGCCCCGAGACAGCACAAGACATTCCTCTCCATCTGGGGAAGGGGCGACGGAGGGCCCTTCATCGGGCTTCCTCCTACCCTGCAGGCTAGCTAGCTCAGCCCCTCACTTCCCTCCATGCTCCACCTGGGCGAGCTGCCTGTTGCCTTTGCTTTCTCCCTGGCCTGTGGGGGACCTGGGCCCCACTCACCAAAGTACTTCGTTGTGGTGCCGTCCTCAGCGTGGACCACTACCAGCCCAGGCCGCAGGACCTGCAGTGTGGGAACGTGGGAGGCCAAGATGCCAAAGGCTCCGGTCAGCGTGGGCACGTCCACCTGCCGGACGTTGGCAGAGTCAAAGAAGACCTGTAGGAGAGTGTACAGCATGCGGTAGGCAGTGCCCCGGCATCATGGCGACTGCGCTCTCCTGCTGTGCGATGGCCGCATGGAGGATTTTTTTTTTTTTCCCTCTTTGGTTTTTTGAGACAGGGTTTATCTGTGCAGCCTTGGCTGTCCTGGACTCAATTTGTATGCCAGGCTGACTTCGAACTCATAGCAATCCACCTGCGTCTGCCTCCCAGGGCACTATGATTACAGGCGTGTGCTGCTGTGCCCATCGAGGGTGAGATTCCGGTGGGGCATGGAGGCCATTAGCCTCAGCTTGCTCACCTATGAAATGGGACGCCTGTGTCTAAGGAGTGTGTAGGTGGCTCAAAACACAGGGCCGTGCAGGACAGGGTGCTGCTCCAGCCCCTGGGATGGCATCCTTGGAGACGGAGTTTCTGGGAAACCCTATGGCTGTCCTCCCACCAGTCCAGGAAGTTGCTTTGAGGGGAACAAAAACCTAAGGCCAACCTAGGCTTATGAAGGGCACAGGTGTGAGTTGAAAACCCCCGGCTGGGGTCTGCACAGGGAAGAGCTTTGGTCCAGGGGAACGCAATGGGATGAGGAGCCAGGCAATCCCACCAGTGCTGGGGCTTCCATTCTGAGACCATTCAGTGGCAGGATCTGGGTCCAAGAAGGGGTCTGGGTTTGGGTAGTGGTGACTCCTGCTTGGGTGACCTCTTGGTAACATCATGGGTAATAACTGGGATCCATGTAAATCCCCAAGAGGACAGGACTGTGGCCCATAGCAATCCTGGGGTCCAGGTGACACCACCTAAGCCTTGGGTGGAGGCTGGGGTTCACATGAACCTCAGGGACAAGACCTAGAATACAGGTGACGCATCAGAGGATGGGACCTGAGTGACCTCCACCAAGGTGTGGGGCTTGAGATCCGTGTGAGCCCCCCTCAGCTCAGCGGGCAAAATCTGGGTTCCAGGTATAGGTGACCTCTCCCCCACCAACACACAGGGTGGAGTCTTGGGTCCACGCCTTTAGGGGTGGGACCTGAAGTTTCAGTGAACACAGGTCTGGCCCTGGGTGACCCTACCGAGGGGGCGAGGCCCGCGGAGAGGGTTCCCGTGGGGTTGGAACTTGAGACCCAAAACAAGTGGATCCTCCACCCACCACAGGTTAAGTCAGGGTCTTGGCGACCCCGGGGACTGCGAGTTCGCACCTGCGTTGGGGAAGCGAAGGTGAAGGACATCTGTCCGGGCCCGGCGGCGGGGGCAGGCGCGGCCGCGGCCTCGGCGTAGGTTCGCGCCTGGAGCAGCAGGCGGCGCAGGCCCGGGCGGCGAAGCAGCGCGGCAGGCAGCATGGCGGCGGGGGCGTCCGTGAATCTCGGGCGGCGTGGACAGCGGACACCCTGGGACGGCGAGGCGGCCTTGAGGGAGGGCGAGGAGGACGGCGCGCGCGGCCTTCTGGGAGGCGCGGTTCCCACCGTGCGCATGCGCACACTGCGGTCCCCTGTAGGCCGCGCGCACTGCAGAGCGCGCTGAGCATTCTGGGAGGTGTAGTTTTTCTCGCCTTCCCTGCGAACGAAGCGCAGGGTCCTCAGGACGAGGTTAGGCTGAGCCGCAGCTGGACACCCACCCGCCGGAGGGGACATTTGGCGCGGAAGGGATGGTGACAGGTGTCGATCAGCGTAGAGTAGCGTATTCGAGGTCCAAAGAAGAAACCTGTTGGGAGAGGAAAATGGAAACGTAGACTAGCAGCTGGGTGTCGTAACGCGCTCTTGCAGCCCCAGCCGAGTGATCGGAAGGGGACCACCGAGTTCCACGACACAGTGAGAAGTGCGCACCGAAATACATCGTTAAAAAAAAACAAATGGAACCAATGTGCGGTTCATCCCAGCTCTTCGGAGGCAGAGGCAAACGGGGCCCCTGAGTTTGGGGCCACCCCGGTCTACACAGTGGGAATTTGCCTACACGTAATAAAATTGGTGCCGCCGCCGGCTGCGCAACGGGGAGCGGTGGCGCGCGCTCGGGCGCCCGCAGAGGGCGCTCGGAGCCTGAAGACGTGCTCGCTCTTCTCCGCAGTCACCCCACCCCCCTCCCCGTCCCCGTGGGCCTCCGCCCCCGCGCGCCACTGACGCAAAGGCGCGTGCGCGGGCGGCCGAGGGGCCCCACTAACGTCAGCCGCGTCCGCGCAGCCTCGCTCTCGGCCATGACGTCACCGCCCTGCCCCCGTGATCACGCAGGTTCCAGCCTCCGCTCTGGTCTTGGTCCCCATCCCTCCCCCGTTCCCCCCACCTCCCCTCCCGCCACAGAAAATGCGGACTTAGATTTGGTGGGGTGAACAGTAGGGAGGCGCGACTTAGGGGCGCAGTGTTGGACCTTAGGTGGGCAGCCGGCAGCTAGAGGGTCGTGGTCACTCATGAACCGGAGTCTGGGTGATGCAAGTGTAATTTCTTTTTTTTCTTTAAATTCTCCAAAGCATAGACCCTGGGGCTCAGACTTGCGCAACAGCCAGCTGTCCCGGCTTCAGTCAAGCCCCGGGAGACACATCAACCTGGACATTCTCTGCCTGTTCAGTGAGTAACGAACACGCCCACCTCCGTACCCAGGTGTGTCCTGCACACGTCTTACACACACACACACACACACACACCAACCCAAGGACCCCGCATCTACTCAATGCTCCTCGAAGCAAGGACCCAAACCTAGGACGTGTCTGTCAGGTCCTGTCCGCGCAACATGGCCACTGTGCCTTAGCAGACAAGCCTTTAAGAGCCTAACCTAGGGTGGTGGAGAGAAGGCTCCGCCGTTAATGGAGCGCTCCATTCCCGGCACCCGTGTGGGGCAGCTCAAGGCCTGTAGCTCCAGCTTTAGAAGTGACACCCTCTTCCACACACATGCGGGGAGGATTTACAGTATTTTAAAAATCCAGGATTGGTGACATGGCCTGAGCTTGAGGCCAGCCTGGCCTTTCGGTCTATGTAGCGACTTGCCGGCCAGCCTCAGGTCCTGAGTGAGTCTCTGTGTCAATCCTCTTCACTGGGGGCGGGGGGGGGGGCTGTTGTCCTGGAGACCAGTATAAGCAGCCCACCTCCGTTCCAGCAGGTAGGGCCTGGAAACATAGGCTCCTAGAATGAAACGGACCTTGGGTTTGAACCCAAGCACCAACCGGAAGAAAAAAAAAAATCACTGCAAGGGAAAGGATTTGTCTGGTATGAATGACAGACCTACGGACCCGTATGGATGCAAGTTAAAATTTCAATATGCTCATTTAGTGGGCAAGGGGACAGCAAATCTTCGGCTGGCAAGGACAGCTTGTGGGAGTAGGCCATCTTCGTTTGGATGTTGTGCCCAGGGATGGAGCGTGGGTTATTGGGCTTAACCGCTGGCACCTGTACGTGCTGGGCCATCTCAGCACACTTTTGTTTGTTTGTGAGGGGGGTCGCATGCAGCTCAAGCTGACTGAGGATTCCGTGTAGCTGAGGGTGGTCTCGAACGCCTGATCCACACGGTTTCGAATGCAGTTGATCACCATCACAGCCACTTTTGGGTGCAAGTTCTGAGGAGGTGCGGGGCAGCAGTGGGAATCTGGCGGGCCCGTAAGGGGACCCCGCAGAAGAGCAGCACAGGAAAAACAGGCGAGTTGCGGGACGTGGGGTCCCTAGATCTCACAGCTTGTAGACCGGGGGTGGGGGTGGGGGGACCCGCAGGCTGGAACCGAACACCCGGAGTGGCAGGTGACAAGCTGGATAGCCCAGGGTCCCCAAGACCCAGGGTCCGGTGTTCCGCTGGGGGCGCCGCGCGCCCCGCCCGCGCTGGGTTCCGGGACGCTGCAGCACCAGGTAGGCTGAGTCGTGCGGGGGGGGCGGGGCCGCGCGGCCGCGCGGCCGCGGGAGGGAGCGCCGGGCGCTCAGGCTCCGCCCCCCGCCCCCGCCGGAAGGGAAGAGGAGGCGGTGGCCAGCGCGCAGCGAGCCAGACGCGGCGGCGAGAGCGGCGGGGGCGGCCGGCCTGCGGGACCGGGCGGCTACCGGGGACACCGAGCCAGGGGCCGGAGCGGGCGCACCGCCAACGCGATCACGTGCGCGCGGCCCCTCCTCTCGCGCGCGCCACCCCCGCGCGCCGCTGTCTCCATTCATAAATTCTCCGCCGGCTCCGCGGCCACCGAGCTCCAGAGCCAGCCGGGAGCGCCGTGCATCCGCCGCCCGCCCTCCCGCCGCCCATGGGCC
This sequence comes from Meriones unguiculatus, assembly GCF_030254825.1. NCBI lineage: Eukaryota > Metazoa > Chordata > Mammalia > Rodentia > Muridae > Meriones > Meriones unguiculatus. The sequence goes on along the minus strand of NC_083364.1, from coordinate 16,756,637 downwards.
GCACGCCCCGGCGCTGAGGTAGGCGCGGCGGGCCCTGGCGACGGGGCCGGGCGGGGACGGGCGGGCCGATGCGCGCGGCCAGGGGATGGCGACCAGCTCCGGGGCCCGCCCTGACCCACCAGTCCTGTCGCGCGCGGTTGCGCGTGGCCCCGGGGAGGGAGCGGAGCGTGGGAACGGCCTGAGCCGCCCTGCACCCCGCCCACCGTCCGCAGCCCGGAGAGGGAGCCCGCCCATGCCCTCCCTCGGCCTCAGTTTACCCTAGTGACAGGACTAGAGCAGTGTCGCTCTGGCCCCTGGATCCTCGTGACCCTGCGCTTTCCCTCACCGTATCCTTCTCGGGAGGCCTGGGGGGGGGCGCCCTGTGGGACCCCTATCTAGGCTCGCGGTCCCGCCTGCCCTCACGACCCCACCTTCCTCGCTTCGGGTGTCCAGCCATCTTCCTCCTCACCCCTCATTGCCATCCTTGCCATGCCCCACCCCCCCTCCAGCCTGAACTCGTTTTCCGACCCATATTATGCGCCCCTTGCCGCCCGCCGACACTGATGCCCGCCGGCCTCTGCCTCGGAGCGCTGAGGACACGTAGCCTTTCTAGGGACTCATCTGTTCACTCAGCCCCCGCCCCCCCACTATTGAGTCCGAAAAACACTGACGACGCCGGAGCCTGCAGGCTCCTCTTCCGTGGGAGCGGGTTTTGCGCGCTCACGCTCAGTGTGGGAACTAGGGGTGGCTGGCCAGAGCTGCCCCCGACACTCAGAACCTCGTCCTTCCCGGAGTGAGGCAGGTGCAGTCCTGAGTGTCGCCCCCGCCCCGCGGTGTGGCCCAGCCTCAGTTTCCTCACTACTGGTGAAGGCCTAGTGGAGCAGCCATCTTGGCCACGGCTCGGGGCGCCCCTGTGGGCGTCCTCCCCCGCGCCCCCTCCCGCCTCCTTCTGCCTGGCAACCCGCCCCCGGCGCGGCCCTGCGCACCGTCGCCATGGGAACCAGATTTTTCAGGCCAGGAACAGATGAGCGTCTTTTGTCCTTTCCACTCCCACCAGTGGGGGGGGCACGGGGACCTTTTCAGCTGGTGTCGTGACTGGGGGGGGTGTCACTGGTGCAGCCCCTCCCGCGCCTCAGGTGCGCAGTCTCCAGTTGCTTTTCTGTCTCATGAGACCCTGAGACATGAAGGACCCCAGGGCTGTCTCCTGAGTGTGCCTCGGAGGCTTCTGGTCCCCATCCCTCCGAGGGTACTTAACATTTCCTGGGCATGGCTGCGCTACCTTGCTGGGCCGGCCACACCGGCCAGCCAGGTGGCTGGGACGTGGGAGACCCACGCTTGCCACAGACACACACACACACACAGACAGCGCTGCGCACGCGCGATGCACCTTCTGTGGGTTAAAGATGGCGAAAGAGAGGTCCTGGGAAAAAAGCCCTGGCTCCAAGCGCCCTTGGGGGAGGGGATGCGGGGGGGGCCTCTGGCCCCACCTGTCCATGAGTCACCCTGGTGACGGCTGCTGTGCGCGGGGATGATGGGGGCTGGCTTGCAGGGGCTCCTGTGGGGAGGGCTGGGCAGAGCTGAACCTGAGCTGCCTCTCTGCCCTGCCCGCAGCCTCAGAATGCAGCCCACGGCCACCATGGCCACCGCGGCCGCCACCACCGCCACCGATGCCCTGACCACTTCGTGGGAAAATGCCACCATCCGTCCCACGGTGGGTGACTCCTGGAGGCTGGGGAGAGGGGTGGGATGGAAGCTCCTCCCCGCAGCAGAGCCCTTACACACGCAGTCCCTGTGCGCTCACCCCGCCCCCACCCAGGCGGAGCCTGACCCCATCTTGGACAACTACGTGCTGCTGGTGGTGGTGATGTCGCTGTTCGTCGGGGGCACGCTGGTGGTGCTGTCTGGCGTTCTTCTGCTCTGCAAACGCTGCTGGGAGGTGCACCAGCGCTTCAACAGGTGCATGCCCTCGGAGCCTCGCGGGAACGCGCCCGGGTGCCCGCAGAACCTCCCAGGTGGGCGTCCCCGACCCTGCTCACCCTTCGCCTGTCTTCCTCAGGGCCATGGACGAAGCGGAGAAGACCACCACCACCTACCTGGACAACGGCACCCACCCCATACAAGGTGAGGGGCCCGCGCGGCCTGGCCTGCAGCACCCCTCGCTGCGCTTGACTGTGCCTCCCGCCGCGCCCCGCCCCTCGGTCCCCTGCCCGCCCCCTCGGGCCGCCTGACGGTCTGTCTGTCTGTCTCCCCCACCAGACTGGGCGCAGTTCGAGTCCGACTCATCTCTGTTTCCTTAACGCCCAGGCGTAGGTGCGCACAGGCGCGTGCTGAGAGCGAGTGAGTGTGTGAGCGGATGAGCGAGTGCCCGCCGCCCCGCCCAGCCCGCCCCGTCCTGCCCTCACTCGGCCCCGCCCTCCTCCCGGCCCGCCCCCGCCCAGCGGCCTGCCTGGCGGCGAGACACGCGCGGCCCACCCCGGGCCCACCCTCTCTTGGCTCTCCTCACAGACCCCGACTGCAGGAGGGAAGACCCCGAGTGTCAGGACGCCGAGACGGGGCGCTTCCTAGCCACCAGTTCCACCGGCCGCCGGGTGTCCTTCAACGAGGCTGCCCTGTTTGAACAGAGCCGCAAGGCTCAGGACAAGGGCCGCCGGTGAGGGAAGTCAAGGGGTTGGTCACAGCTGCTTGGTGTGAAAACGGGGGCCCCGGCTTCCCACAGGGTGGTTAGTAGAGAGATCCAAACCGCAGGACGAGACAGGAGGGTTACCGGCCTTCTTTGAATGTTTATTTTCATTTACATGTGTTGGCGGGCAGGTAGGTACATGTGAGTGCAAGGGCCCACAGAGGCCAGAAGAGGGCGGCCGATTTCCCCAGAGCCAGAATTACAGGTGGCTCTGAGGGGCCCGGAATGGGTGCTGGGAATGCCCCAGCCATCGCTCCAGTCTGGATTTCTACAAATCTGAGGCCTGCATAGGCAGTACGAGGCCAGCCAAGGGTGCATGTTAAGACCTGCCTTTAGAAAGAACACCAGCAGGCCTGGAGTCCCAGCGCATGACCAGCAGAGGCTGGAAAGGTCAAGGCAAAAACATCTACAAACAAAAAAATGGAACAACAATAATAACCCACAAACAAAAAAGGGGGGGGGACGTTGAGTGTGACAGGGGCAGAGGTAGGTGGATAGTCTGAGTTCAAGGCCAAGCTGGTCTACATTGAGAGAGACCCTGTCCTAAAGAAATAAACAAAACCCTGTCATGCCAACGCTTAATAGGTGGAAACATGAGAATTCAAAGTTCAAAGTCATTCTTGTTAAAGTAGATGCTATGCTAGGGACTGCCGTGGGCTGACTGTTGGGGTCCCTGACATAGGTACACCCTGACAGAGGGGGACTTCCATCACCTCAAGAATGCCCGCCTCACTCACCTCCACCTACCGCCCCTCAAAATCGCTACTATCCATGAGTGTGATTCGGGCGAGGCCAGCGCAGCGGCCACGCCCCACCCAGCTACCACCCCCAAGGACAGCTTGGCTATTTTCCAGGTGAGGGTCCCGGTTGCTGCTAGCCCCCGTCCTCGGCAAGGTGGTGGCGGGTACGCTGAGGAGGGCCCCGGCTGCCTAGGGTGAGACGGTGGGTTCACCCCTCATCTTTTTGCGCTGTTACTCCACCCCCCTCCCCGTCTCTCCGCTTCGCAGCCCCCTGGGAAGGCTCTCGCTGGCCGCTCAGTCGGTCCCAGCTCTGCCCTGCCAGGTGATCCCTACAACTCTGTGGACTTCTCAGAGATCAGCCCCTCGGCCTCCAGCGACTCCGGGGAGGCCGCCTCGGTGAGGGTCTTCTCTGGTTTCCCCTCGGCATCCCTTCTCGAGGCCACCTTCTCCCTCACAACCACTCCAATCCCAGAGCACGGCACCCTAGGATTCCCTTAAGAGCCAGGCTGGTGGGAAGGGTGAGGAGCCAAGAGAAGAGAGCTTCCGGTCACAGTCCGTCCTTCCCCCACCAAAGACGAGATTCAGGACGGCAGAGCTGGCCTGAAAGAGAAGGCTGCTAGAAGGGGCTGCAGGCTTGCTCAGCAGGGACCCAGGGGTCGGGCCGGGGCCGGCTGGGAGGGGACTCCACCCCTGACGGTCATCCTGCTGCCTCCCCCCCCCCCAGTTAGATGCAGGCACATGCGGTCCCAAGGCCGCCGGGCCCGGGCCTGAGACGGAGGCTGGGGAGATGGGCCCGGGCTCTTCGGGGGCCGGCACTGTGCTGCAGTTCTTTACGAGGCTTCGCCGCCATGCCAGCCTGGATGGGGCCAGCCCCTACTTCAAGGTCAAGAAGTGGAAGCTGGAGCCTAGCCAGAGGGCATCCAGTTTGGACACGAGAGGTAAGGCACCCCAGAGTGGCCGTGACTTCCGGGGGCCGTCTCCCTGGAGGCCTTGCGGATGGCCCGGAATGCCCAGGGCCTGAACGTGTCCGTCTCTAGGAAGGCTGTCAGCTACCAGTGCCCTGTGTCTCCTAGGCAGGGTGCCCCAGGCTTGTGTGCACGGGCGTCTGTCAGCATGCCAGTCCCCAGCCTCCCTGGGCCACACCCAGTCCCTTGGCCTGTACAGTTCTGATCATTAGAACAAGTCTCAGCGGTAGAGGACCTCTCCGGCACGCAGGAGGGCCTGGCTTTCCTGCCCCGTGTGGAGGTGTATATCCCAGTACTTGGGAGGGCAGAGGCAGGAGGACAGGAACTCAGTCGGCTGCAGCTGTGTAGCGGGTTTGAGGCTAGCCTTGGCTACATGAGAACGCTTCTCCGAAAAGAGAAAGCAGAGGGAGTGGTGGACTAATTTTAGGATCCGTGGATGCCTTCTTGTTATTTTGAGAAGCTGTCTCCCTGTGTGGCCCGGGGAAGGCCTTAAGCTCCCAGTAACTCTCTTGAGTCCGGGGGACGAGCCATACCCAGCTAACCCCCACTTTTGATAAGGCTCTGGACAGTAACAGTTTGGGCTTCAGTGGCGACAGTGTCCCATCCCGACGGCTGCCCGTGGTTGTGCCAAGAAAGCTGTTTACGAAAACAGGTGGCAGCCTGTCGGCCCCAGGGTACAGCGTGGCTGAGCTGTAGGGAGGACACCCTGGCCTTGCTTAGGTGACAGTGGGAGAGTGCCGGGGAGGATCCCGGTGGCAGAGGGCTCGAGGCCGCCAGTGCTCTGTGGGGGGTGCTTCTGTGGGATTGGAGGTGCTGCTGACTGCCCAGGTGAGAGCCTGGCTTCCCAGGTGGTGCGGATTGGCCGCAGGCTACTGTGGCCGCCCAGAACCTGTTTGCTGGGCGTCTCCCGCCCACCCTCCTACCTGGAGGCCTGCCCATTGGCTGTTCTGTTTGGGGAAGATCCTGGCTACTGGCCAGGCGCCGGGGTGGGGGCGGGGCAGCTCCCCCAAGCTTCCCAGGCCAGGGTGCAGCCTACAGGCAGCACCTTCCTCTCCCGTGCAGGGCCGCGCCAACCCCAGCCTCCCTGCCTCCTGCTTCAGCAAGCGCTGGGCCGCGCTGGCCAATGGGCGTCCTTTCTCACGGCCACTCCTGTCCAGCCAGGGCTCTCTGGACTGCCTTCCCCCGCGGTCTTTCAGTCCACGCCTAATCTCTGCTCCCGATCGACTCTGCCCCACTACAGGCTCTCCTAAGCGGCACCATTTTCAGCGGCAGCGGGCAGCCAGTGAGAGCATGGAGCAGGAAGGCGATGTCCCCCACGCGGACTTCATTCAGTACATCGCCAGCGCAGGCGACTCGGTGGCTTTCCCACCCCCCCGCCCCTTTCTGGCCAGCCCCACCAGCCCGCCCCCCACTCTCGGCAGGTATTTTTCAGTAGATAGAGGTGCTAAGGGTGGGCCCCTGGGCCCCTGCCCTGCCCCGTCCCCCGTAGGTGGCCCGGGGACTGCCCTCCTGGCCCTGTGGACACGAACTCGAGTCACCTTGGCCACTTCATGGGGGCCACCTCTCCAGCGCAGACCGGAGAAGGAGGAGGGAAGCAGGGAGAGCCTGGGTAAGGGTAGGTGGGCAGTTGTTGGCCCCAGGGTCTCCAAGCTGGGACACCCACCTGAGCAGAGCAGCGGGCCTGGGCCTACCCTGGCCCTGCCGGTTTGCGGCAGGCTCCGAGGCCTGAAGGGCTCCTCGGTGGTCCCAGCGACCCTTCTGCCCGCCTGCACTCCTGAAGTCTGCCCGACCCCTCCCAAGAGCCTTGGTAACTGCTTCTCTCAGAAGTAACCTCCCTCCCCTACCCAAAAGCAAAACTCCCCAATGCTAAAGCCGCTGGGATACAGGCCTTGCAGACTTGGGGGTGCCCCTTGGTCTCAGTGATTCACACGTGGCCGTCCCAGCCCGTGACCAGCGGGGTGAAGTAACCTAGTCTAGGACGAGGGGCCAATTTGGAGTCTAGCTCAGGCCATTCCCTCGAGTCTCCTTGCGCACACATCAAGAGAATGTACCTAGGAGTGGCCCGGGCTCCACGGGAGTCCCTCAGTGTCCATAGTCCCTAATGCACCAACAGTGGCCTGGCCGGCAGGGCGGGGCGCTCCCTGCAGGCTCTGACCACGTGGGCCTGGCCTTGCAGGCTAGAGGCAGCTGAGGCGGCGGGAGGAGCAAGCCCCGAGACTCCTCCGGAGCATGGCATCTGTTTGGGGCCCGAGCATGCGCAGCAGCAGGACCCGCAGCAAGAACAGGACGCCGAGCATGCGCAGTGCAGCTACCGTGACCTGTGGAGCCTTCGTGCTTCGCTAGAGCTCCACGCGGCCACTGCGTCGGACCACAGCAGCAGCGGCAATGACCGCGACTCAGTGCGCAGCGGGGACAGCTCAGGCTCGGGCTCTGGGGGTGGCGGCGCAGCACCCGCCTTCCCGCCTCCTCCCGAGTCTCCGCCCGCCTTGCGGCCTAAGGACGGCGAGGCCCGCCGCCTGCTGCAGATGGACAGTGGGTACGCGAGCATCGAGGGCCGCGGCGCGGGCGACGAAGCCGCTGAACTTCCTGTTGCGGCCCGCAGCCCTCCCCGCAGCCCGCGAGCCTGGCCACGCAGGCCGCGCCGCGACTACAGCATCGACGAGAAGACGGATGCTCTCTTCCACGAGTTCCTGCGCCACGACCCGCATTTCGACGACGCACCCCGCCACCGCGCGCGTGCGCACCCTCACACCCACGCGCGGAAGCAGTGGCAACAGAGGGGGCGGCAGCACAGCGACCCCGGCGGGGCTCGCGTGGTCACGCCCCCGGGGGCCGCGCGCCCCACGCGCGCACCCCTGCGCCGCGGTGACAGCGTCGACTGTCCCCCGGAAGGCGGCCGCGCGCTGCCCGCGGCCGGCGATGACCCTTCTATCCCCGTCATCGAGGAGGAGCCTGGCGGCGGCGGCGGTCCAGGCCCTGCGCCCTGTGTGGAGCCCGCCGGGGCCCTGCTGGACAAGCTGGCGGCCAGCCTCGACGAGAGACTCCTTGCCCCCCGCCTTGCCGAGCCAGTCGCTTCGTCCCCGGTGCTGGTGGTCGCTGCTGCCGCCCCCACGTCCCCCGACCACAGCCCGGTCTAAGCTCTGTGACTCGACCCGCCTCTCGGCAGCTCCTCCAGCCGCACTTGGGGCAGCCACGGGAATGGTGGCGACAGCAGGAGAGACCTGGGGTTGCCGTGTACGGGCGCGCGGCCCAAATCCCAAGTGCGCACGCGCAGTGCCCCCTCGGGCACTTAGCAGGGCGCAGTGGCCTCCCGAGGCACGAGGCTCCAGGACCCAGGCTCAGCTGCAGGGAGAATGAAGAGGTCGGACTTTTGGTCCGCGTACGGTGGACAGCAGCACCCAGCTCTGGCCACAGAGGTGGGTGAGGGCAGGCTCTGAGGCGCATGCGCAGCCTCCCTCCAGGATCAGCTGAACGTCCACTCCTGAGCACGTGCTGGCAGTGCCACTGCTGCCTAAGCATGCGTGAACCTCCTGGACGGGAGGGGACCACGGGGCACTGAGGACCAGAAAGGAGCTCCCTGCCCCAGACCCTGAACCCACTTACCTCGCCGTGGTGTGCGCTCGCTCGCAGCTGTGCCCTCCCTCAGCAATAACCGCCCGCCCGCTCTCCGCATGTGCTCAGGCCCCGCCCCGTCCTGCTCCTCCCCGAGAGCCTCGGGCTCTGCACACACGGACAGAACAGCCCAGGTGGCAGCTTCAAGTTTCCCAAGCTTTATTTATTGCCAAAAGATAGGGCGGCCTCGCCGCGAGTGCCCGCCCCCTCCCTGCCCTGCGCCCTCCGTGGGTAGTTGTGTTGTCTGGTTGATCATAAATGTCTCTGCATATTCGCTCGCTCTGCGTTTTCTCTGCAGGCCACCCTGTGCCCCGCCTGCTCCACCTTTCCAATCACCCTCACAGCCACAGCTCAAATCCACCTGTTTTATTTTAAAAAAAAAAAACAAAAACAAAAACAAAAAAACCAAACCAAAGACAGCGAGGCTCGCGGGGCGGCATGCGGGCGAAGCCGGCCAGTGGTCTCGACATAAAGTGCTTCTGGGGCGGTGGGTCCGCCCTCGGCTCCAAAGTCCGGAAGGGTCCGGATGGGCAGGCCCGGAACCACAGCCTTGCCGGGGCCTCTGCCCAGAGTTCCTGGCGACACACTGCTGGTGGAACGACAGTCGCTCAGCACCGGGATCCGGTACTGGCCACCTCAGAGTGGGAAGCCCTTTGTAAACCTGCGATCTCAGACCCCACCCCACCCACCCCTGCGACCGCCGTGCCCCGTGCCTACCTGTGGCCGCAGTCACTGCTGCTTGCAGGCCGAGAGCCGGCGGATCTTGTTGCTGGAGCACACCTTACGCGCAGGGTTGGTGGTGCCTGGTCGGCCCTCCGGCTTCCCCTTGCTGCTGAGCTGGGGCTCCGTGCCATTCACACACACGGCCTTGGGCAGGCTGCGGCTCTGTCCATTCTGACCCACTTCCTCTTCCAGGACCTGTCCTGCGGGAAGATGGCAAGCACGGCTTGAGCCAAAGGGCAGGCAGCCCAAAGTCCCGGGGCCCCGCAAGCCCCAACTGCGCCAGGGGCTGGCCAGGCTTCTGTTCTCTCGCCACCGAGGCCACCCCTCGGCAGCTCCAAAGGCCTGTCCAGCCAGGCCCAGTGCCTTCCATAGTGGGATGCCCTGGCCCTCCCTGCAGCACACCCATGCTCACCTGCCTGTCTAGCCTTGGCAGCCCAGCACCAGCTCACAGAGCTCTCCAAGGGAGCCACCAGGCTCCAGGCCCACAGTACAGGCCCAAGGAGATGAAGCCCTCAGCCTGGGGACTACTGACTAGCTGTGCTGAGCACAGGGAGGGACCATCCAGCCGGGGGCTACAGGCCTAGCTTGCCTGGGCGGCCTGCCTTCACGGTGGGTAGGAGGTCACCTCTCCTGAAGCTCCTCAGGCTCAAGTGGGCAGTATCTCTAGCTTGAGATGTGGCTGCGGGAACTCAACAGAGGCCCCACTGCCTGTGCTCTTGGATCCAGAGTTCCTCTCCCACAATGTCTCTGACGTGGCCCAGACTGGCAGCACCCCCACCCCACCCCACCCCCGGCCCTCATTCTGGATGAAGCTGGGCAAGAGGTTGGGCAGACCCGGCAGCAGGAAATCCCTCCCCATCTCCACACAAGGCACTGGGTACAAAGCTGCCTGCACTGTCGCTGCAGGCGGAACCACAATCTTGCTCTGTACGTCACTATCCCAGGTGACACAGGGGACCCATGGCCACCCAGACACAAGGCAGTGTCCCTTGCCTTCCTTCAAACCTCAGCAGCCCCAAGGGTGTCCCCTGCGGTCAGCAGCCTTCTAAGCGCTCCTCCTCCCCAGTTGAGGGGCCCACATGAAGAGGGCCTTGCAGGCACCAGCTCTCAGCTCGGAGCCCAGCCTATGGCCACAGCCTCGGAAAGGCTCCAGGTGGACATCAGGTATACACATGTCCTGTGGGTCCCACCTGGCACCCAGCAGGTATTCCAGATTCTGAGGCACTGCTCTCAGAATCCTCAATTGCTACAGGGACACGAGGAGCCCAGGGTCCTCACCCTCCTTCACACAGCTGTTTGACAGGCCAGGAGTGGCCTACCAGTGGGACTGGCCTGAGGGGCACAGGGACAAAGGCCCCGAGAGCGCTGGCCAGTGGTCACCTTGGTGCTGAGGGCCTGGCCTGCTCTCTGGTACCCTGCTGGGCAGCCTGCCGGGACAGCGGTGGGGAGGGGCAGTCGCGGCAAGCATCCACCTGCAGACACAGTGGCAAAGCTTTATGGCAGGCATGGGGCGGCAGCTACACTAAGGCCCTGAGCCCCTCCTCAGGCTCCTCTCCAGGGGGGCCTGCGCCCTGGCTCTTCCACATGCGTGTGTCGCATGCGTCCTCGCTAAGCCCTGACTCGGACGCCTCCTCGGCACCTGGGGAAGAAGGCGACAGAAGGTCAGGCGTGGCCAGGGCGGAGGGCCACCGGACCCTCCCTCAGGTGGCTGTCTCAGAGCACCTGCCCACTGCCCTCCAGGTCCCATCCTCCTGCTAGACGTGGCCAGGGAGGCCTAAAGAAGCTGTAGACGGGGCCCAGGGAGCCCCAGCTAGCCCAGAGTGAAATGCCATAGCCACAGGATGGCTATGACAGGCCTGGCGGCTCATGCCGGCTGGAGCCTGGGAAAGGGCAAGTCCCAGACTGCACAAAGGCAGGAGCTCCTGGGCAAGCCACGTCAGCCAGCTCACCAGGCACTGTGAAGTCCTGGGTATAGATGATGCCGTCCTCCATGTCAAACAAGTCCGCCTCCTCCTCCTCCTCTTCTGCTCGGCCATGAAGGTCCTCCAGGTAGGGAACCACGGTCATACTGCGCCAGCGGTCCTTCGTGTCTGGGCTCGGGGGGATAGGCACCAGCGCCTCAGCCAGCGGGTGTTTCTTCCTGAACCAGCTGCAAAAGCCCATGTGCAGCAGAGGCATCAGGCACTGTGCCACCCCTGCGCGGACCCACCACCGCCCACACCCCATGGCTGCCCATGCAGAGGGCAAGGCCTCAGTGCTCAGGCTGCAGGCCCCGGGTCTCGGCACGTACACCGACACTCCCCCCCACCCACCGACAGCAGCTGTAGCACCTTAGACTAGGGTGGGCAAATAGGGCCCTGCACCTGTAGTCCCAGCCTTGAACAGGGACGGGCTGAAAGGCCTTGCTGGGGAACAGCCAGCTGAGCCAGTGCCAGGCCAGCAAGAAGTGACAACAGGACTGGGGACAAATGGCAGGGGCAGAGAACCCCTAGAGCCAGTGTTAGGAGCAGCTGCTAGATCAAGGCTCTACTGCCACCCAGAAAGCTCCAGCCCTCAAGCCGCGAGAAGACACCATGCCCCATGCTCCCCGCTGGCTCCCTGGCTGCACTCCCATGTCCAGATGGCCAGGTTCCACTGGGCCAGTGACCAGGTGGGGTCCAGACTGACACTTCCCTTAAGGCCTGACAGGGCCTGCTGTGGCCCTTCCTCACCAGCTCCTGCCACACCCTTCCCTCAGTGGGAGGATCCACCTCAAAGCCCATCCCTGAAGACCCAACTTCTCAGGCACACAGCTGCCTGCACTCCTGACAGGAAGGGAGAGGTAGAAGAACCTCTAACCCTGGTCTACACTGGGCACCCCTTTCACATCCCAAGCTCACATACAGCTTTCCCAGGATAGCATCAGACACCAGACACATTCTTTCTCCTGTGGCCGTCCAGCAGCTGAGGCCATGCTCGCACATGCCTTCAACGGACCCCGGCAGGCAGAGCCAGGCAGCCGTGCTCACCTGTGCTGCCTAATCTGTCGGATGGAGAACCTCTTGGCTGGCTCGTACTCCAACATCCCTGTATGACAGAGGGTCAATGGAACAGCTGCCTGCCTGCCTGTGCCACACCCCACCCCATCATCCACCCCACTGCCTTCCTAGGTCCCGAAGAGACACACCGGGCATGGCACCGGAGATCTCCCATGCTGGCTGGCAGCTAACAGAGCGGCTGTCCTGTCCGTCAAGTCAGGCCACTGACCCTGCCCCAAGCCACCTCTGCCCCGCCAGGGGCTGACTCAGAACCCCTCCACAGACCAGGGGCTCTCCCCTGGCTGCCCTGGCCTTCGGGAGACCCAGAGATGCCCACCTCGGAGTAGGTCAGAGAGTGGCGGGCCGCAGTCACAAGGGATGGTGAAGTCCCCTCTCCCGATGTTCTCAAACAGCTTGTAGATATTGTCCCCCTCGAATGGGTACAGGCCCGTGGTGATGTTGTAGCTTCACATGGGAGGACAGTGTCAGTGCTGGCCACACCTGAGCCCGGCCAGGTGCCCCAAACCCAGAGAGTGTAACTCTTAAGTGGTACATGTGCAGCCACAGAAGCTACATGTGGCAACGCCCCGTGGGTAGTGAGTGGAGGGGAACTTCACCCACAGACCTGGGCTGTCCACACCGCTCACCACATCCCGTGGCTCACGAGGCCTAAGAACGCTCGAGAAAATCTGCAGTCCTGCCTCTGCACACACAAGACACTTACAGTGTGACCCCAGCCGACCAGATGTCCACCTTGAAACCTGAGAAGGTGTCCAGTCCGTTGGCGATCTCTGGTGGCTGGAAGGCTGGGGAGCCCTGGCTTGTCCGGCAGGTGTCATCCACAGCGAAAGGGTGCAGGGCCTGCAGGGCAGCGAGAGTCAGGGGCGCTCAGGAGAAGCGGCCCGGGAGCCCTGCACAGGGTGCCTACCTCGGCAACACCCAGGTCGGAGATCTTGAGCGTGCCGTTGGTGGTGAGCAGCAGGTTGCCCGGCTTGATGTCCTTGTGAACAATGCCCTGGCTGTGTAGGTACTCCAGGCCGTCAATCAGCTGGCGGAAGTACCTGAATGGGTGGGACTGGCTCAGGACCCACAGGGCCTCAGCCCACACCATGGTGTCTACACAGTCTGACAAAGCCTGGCCCACAAAAGGACAGGAATCTGGGTCTCAGGCACACAGGCCTGACAGTCAGAAAACCAGGCTCACTGGGAGTCTCGCAGAGCAACTACAGCCATTGCCGTGCAGGCCCAGGGAGCCAGGTTTCCCCTCGGCTTCACCCCCGCCCCCTTTGGTCTGTGATAACCAGGGGGCTGTGACTGCTGGACTGGAGGGTTAGTCAGGCCTGAGAGCCACTGTGGCTCAGCAAGGAAGTGGACCCACAGGGCCTAACAGGATGGCAACCCCAAGCACACTGGGTGGGGAACTGGGTGCCCAGAAACACTTGGCTTTTCCTGACAATGGCCGTCATGAGCCACAGAAGGTGCTACCTGCCTCTCCTGCACCTAGCAGCCACTTACCCATGGGCTTGGCACACAGGGAAGCGCTTCTCCGGCACACTGTCCAGCATCTCCTGCATGCCACACACGCAATACTCCATCACCATATACGTAGGGCGCTAAGGAAAGCAGCACACAGCAGGCCCTGGGAGCCGTGCTCCCAGCAACAGTAGTCTGGACTACCCTGAAAGTGAGGGCAACTGAGGCAGTGAAGACACTGCTGAGGATGCAGGGCCCTCCTGGGCCAGTTGACTGCCACTGCCCTGATCTCTGGCCATCCTCTGTGCTCCCTACCAGTGCTCCCAGGGCCCCACAGGGCCGCCACACTGCCTTGAACCACATGGAGCAAGCATGATGACACAGGAGGACCAGAAATGAGTTGGTCTACTCATCACACCAGCAAGGAATTGGGTGCCTGGGCGCCAGGCCTGCAGCCAGGCACAGGGCACTCAGTTCTGCGAGTACGCCGAGGATGCCCAGATCCAGAGGACAGCATGCAAACTACCTCTGCAAAGGGGCAGCACGGAAACCATTTGAACCAAAGCCCTGGCGATAAATGAAGGCCCCCGGAGACCTGTGAGGCCGGGCCAGCCACAATGGTCAGACCAAGCTGGCATAAGATGGGCGCTCCGTGCCTTGCTCACCCAGCCTGCTGAGTTGCCAGGCACCACAGAATGCAGCTGAGCCAGAGGCTTGCCCAGGGCTTCCACTCCCTACCACACATGGGCCGCCCTCACCCGCTCCACCCCACAGGATATATCTTCTGCTTCTCCTCATTGTACAGCACGTCCACAAGCTGGATCACATTCCGGTGCCGCAGCCGCCGCAGCAGCTGGATCTCCCTGCAACAGAGGACACTGCTCAGCCCACCTGCCTGCTGCGAATGGCCCACATGCGGCCTCCACAGAGCTGCCCACCTGGGAACACACAGGACACAGGGAAGGGGTGGGGCACGACGCCTACTTGCCTGTGACACCCGGGGCTCAGTCCCAGGGAGTGGACGGTCACCTGTGCTGTGGTGGCTTCAGGCCACAGCGGGGGGTAGGGATGGGGCCTGGGGCCATCCCTCCAGGGAGGGACCATCGGGACACTAAGAGTGTTTTATGAAAGAAAAGCTCCTTGTAAGGCACAGGTCCAACATCTAATGTGCCTGCAGCTAGGCCATGATACGGCCACAGGAGCTTCTCCCAAGCACTGTCCCACCTCACGACCTTGGGTGTCCACCAGCTGGGCTGAAGGTCAGCCCAGAAACTGGCAGCATCAGCAATGACCACTGGTGAGAGCCACTGTCCAACAGGTTGATGGGCCGCTGGCCAGTCCAGGAGGATTCCCTTAGCTCACTCAGGTCAGCACCTTTCAGATCCACAGAAGGTGTCCAGCCGCCAAAGGGCAGAGGGCAGGCAGGCAGGTTCACTCTGACAGATACCATAACATGCCCCAGCCACATAACGAAGTGTCACACATGTCTGAGCTGGAACAAGGCTCTGGCACTTGTTATAGCCTAGAGGGCCCAGTGAAGAGACCCAGACAGTGTGGGTCTCCATGACAGCTAATGGCCAGAACAAGTGACTCCAAAGCAGAGGTACGGCTGGAGTGGACAGCTCACAAGGCTTCCTTTATGGTGACTGAATGCTGTGGCACCAGACAGTGGTGACAGCCACAATATGCACATCCTTCAAGAGGCTGGCATACTGTAATGGGGGAGGCCAGCGTGGCACTGCTCTCTAGTTTGGTTTGCACCCTCATGAACAAGCTCAGCTGGGTGGGCGTGGCCTTCCTGGCCTGCCTTCACCATCTCAGGCCCCACAGCTTCCAGAAGTCTCCCTGCACACAGCCCACTGGGCATCTGTCAGATGCTCTGGGCTGTCTCCCTCCTGGCCTCCTCACAGAGCTGGTGTGCAGGGGCTGTGTGCAGCTGAGAGAAAGAGGTGCTCTGCTCTGAGCGCTGCCCAAGTTCAACACTGCCCACCCAGTCTAAGCACGCAGGGCCTAGAGCAGCCAGCCTTCCTCAATGTGGTAGGTACAAGAGGCCCTGGAGCTCAGCCCCTAGTTCTCCTTCTGTCCCCAGGGACCACAAACACAAAAGGAAAACTGCACATGCTAGATGCCCCAGCAGATGTGAGCCACCACGGGCACCAGAGGGGCACTGGCACCAGGAAGCCACAGCATCTGGTCATGGGGTTCCTGGAAAGCCACCTCAAAGATTCCTGGACCAGTGCTAAAACTGAACCCTTGACCCTAAGAGTCCCCATTTCCACACTGAGTTCCAGGCAGTTACCACAGCTTTAGAACCAAGGCTCCCATCCTGATGTCCCCACATGTCAGGTTAGGGCTTCAAGCCCACTAGGAGGGTGGGTGCTGATGCCATACCCAGCACACCAGTGGACAGCACTGTGACAGAGGCCACTATTCATTGTACAGATGCCAATGAGGGCAGAGGGGGCACTTGAGCGAAGTCAGCTGATAGCTATGCTCTACAGAGCCCCTCCCCCCCAAGTCTCCTGGGTATTGCATATAACAGAAGGAAGGGCCAGGCAGAGGCCCCAGGCATGAGGCTGTAGGCTCCCGGAATAGGACAGCCGCCCCCACCTCACTCTCAGGCTTAGGGAGCACCCTGCAACCAAGACCAGACCACACCAACCGAGACATCAGCACACACATCAGTGCAATGTGGCTCCATGCCACCTTCCCGGGTAATAAGCATCAACTGACCTGTTGAGGTCCAGGGCCACACTGCCCACCCTTTGGTTAGAACTTTACTTCCTAGGTGCCGCACACAGACCGAGGCTGCTGCTCTGCAGATGCCCCCACGTTCCCCACACCTAGAGCTTCCCACACACCCTCCCCACAAAGACCGCAGCCACTGCTCTTATGATAGGCAGTGCTCTCCAACACCCGTCTGGACCAAGTGGCTCACCTCTGTCCACCAGACACCCTCTGGCCTCTCCTTGGACCCTATTTACCAGCAGTCCCAACTCAGGCTATCACACACATGCTCAGTGCGCAGCGCCCAGCTGGCCTCCTGGAGCACCCACTCCCACCTAACAGACACACCTGCCGGTGGCTCTGAGCCAGCGCCTTGCTCTCTTCAGGGCCTGTGTAAGCAGCACTGCACCCCTCCCTTCTGGAGTCTTGAGCGTGCTCCTACCCTTAGGGTTACACACAGCAGCAAGCCGGGGATCACGTAGCCTCAACAACGTCCCTGGACACAGCCAACCACCCTCAGGGAGCCCCAGCACTGAGAACCTGACCTCTAAGGTCCATCAACTAAACCCCTGGGCTCAGTGTCATCTGTGGGGGGGGGGTGCTTACAGGCCCTTGGATCCCAGCACTCTTCCTGTGACTTCCCAGCAGTCAATGAAGACCATGAGAGCAGGGCAAGACCCCAAATGCCCACCTTCCCGCCAGCTCCTGACACGGCACTTGCCCTGTAGCCTATACCATCTGCCCTACTCAAACTGACGGGACTGCTCGAGTAAGGCCGCCCCAGGCCATCAGCTGCACATAGGCGTCATGCCCCTGGGCAGTGTGACTGCAGGTCTGTCTCAGCTATGCAGGAGGGTAAGGTGGGAGGACCAAGGGTATAGGGCCAGGGGCTGGACATGGTTCAAGCAGTGGCTGTGAGCTCCTGTGCTGGAACTAGCTTCACTTCCCAGCACCCACCCAGTAGCTCACAATCCTATGGAACTCTAGCTCCAGGGGATCTGATGCCCTCTTCTGAGACTCACAGGCTAATGCACACATGTAGTACACATACATAGAGCCAGATACACTAACACACGCTGTTTTAAATTTTAAAGAGGGGAAAGAGAGTTCAAGGTCGGCCCCAACTATGGAGACATCACAGAGTGTGGAGGAGAGAGCCCTGCTTCCAGTCACCCTGGGGTCTCTGCACTCGTGGATCTCAGACTGTGGGATGCAGTGGCCAGAGAGCACCCTCTGGACTCTACCGCTTTACCCACAGCAGGGAGCACGCATCACAGTGTGTCTAACAGGCCCTGCAAGGGCAGGCAGAGCTGGACTCGGGCAGGACACGCACCTTGGAGAGCCCTGGGCTCATCTGCAGCACCACAAAACACATACTCAAAAACCTAGAGTCAAACATGGTGGCGCATGCCTGTAATCCCAGCACTCAGAAGACAGAAGCAGGCAGATCTCTGAGTTCCAGGCTAGCTTGGTCTACACACTGACTTCCAGGACAGCTAGGAGATAGGACTATGTTGAGAGATCATGTCAAAAAAAAAAAAAAAGGATAAAATGTGGTGGGCTGACACCCAGCCCTGAGCACAGTAGTTGAGTGAGACATTCTTCCTGCAGAAAAGATCTTTAAGACAGAAGGTAAACAACATGGCTGAGGGTAAGGGGTGGCCCACCCCAGCACTCGGGGGCCAAGGAACAGAGGCAGGTGGATCTCTGAGTTCTAGGCCAGCCTGGGCTATAGAGCCAGCTCCAGGACAGCCAGGGCCACACAGAGAAACCCTGTCTCCAAAAAACAAAAAAGCAGCAGGGCTTGGTGTTGCATGCCTTTGACCCCAGTGCTCAGGGAGGCAGAGGTAGGCAGAGCTGTAAGTTCAAGGTCAGCCTGGTCTACAAAGTGAGTCTAGGACAGCCAAAACTACCCAGAGAAACCCTGTCTCAAAAAAACCAACCAACCAACCAACCAAACAAACAAACAAACAAAAACCCCTGAAGGTAAACACCACAAAACAACATTAGGAAGGCCAGGAAATGGACCAGATGTATTAGGCCCCTCCCTCCTACAGTAAGAGATAAAGGTTGCTCAGAGTCATTCTCAGGAGCCAAGCTGCAAAGAGGACTCTGAGACCAGCCAACCTGAAAAACACAAAACCCAGCTGAGCCGCCTGGAAGAGGGTCAGAGCAGCCATGTCACTTGGGAAGGACACCCTCCAGCCTGTGCGGCCAGGCATGCAGGCTGTGCAGTGTGCTCAGGGGCCCAGCTGTGGGCTGCGGGAGCCGTCACCCATGCTGGCTTCAGCCAAGCAGCTGTCTCAGTCATTTCTGCTCTCGTAAGTGACTCCCCCAAACTCACTGGTCCACCACACTGGACCTCCCTGCTTTGGTCTGCTGTGGGCTCCCTGTGTGGGTGAGTAGACAGGGTGTGTGTCTCCCCGGGAGAAGTCTTGTCACACAGCAGATGGTGTGGTGGTTGATGGTGATCATCAACTCTAGATGCACCTAGGAGCCAAGCCACTGGCCAAGTTCCCAGATTAGGGCTGGCAAGGAGAAGACTCTCCCATGCATGGGCTGAGGGGAAGTCTGCCTCCTGACTGCAGATATAAAGTGACGTGAGCAGCTGCCTCGCAGTTCTGATACCAAGCCTCCCTAAAGGGAAGAACTAGACCTGCACACCCCTCTTTCAAGTGGCCTCTGTCAAGCGCTAGGTGGCAGCAAAGAGACAAAGCCAGGATAACAGTATTCTGATGACTGGGCATTCTGGTACACAGCTGCAACCCAACACTCAGGAGGCTGAAGCAGGAGGGGCATGAGTTTGAGGCTAACCTGGGCTACATTGATAACAGAACAGTTTCAAACAAAACAAACAAGTAGGGCTGGAGTTAAGAGTTCTTCCAGGTGACCCAGGTTCAAGTCCCAGGACCCATACATGGCTCACAACCATTCACAACTCCAGTTCCAAGGGATCTGATGCCCTCTTGTGGTTCCCCCAGGAACTGTGTACATTTTTTAAAACAACACGCAGACAAAACACTCATCTACATAAAGTGTTTGTTAAAACAAAACTTCCTGCTTGTATGCAGCAAACTGGTCAAATGCTGAAGACCCTGACCAAGCCCCCAGCACCCCACTCCCACCCACAGGAAAGTACTTGGGGGCAGGAAGGGCCTGTGAGCCGAGGCAGGTTCAGGCACAGGAAGGGCCCCACCCTCCTGGCCTCAGGGCTCTGTGCCACCCTCCCCATGTAGTGTTTTTTGTAACCAAGAAAAGCAGAAGAGGAAAAGGAAGCCGCTGCACACATGCCTATAGTCTAGAGTGAGGCAGAGGCAGGTCTAGGTCAGCCTGGGCTACAAAGACAGCCCCCGTTCAGAAAGAACAGAACGCTCGTGCTGAAGGAAGCAGGAAGCCGGCTCAGCACAGCAGGGCATAGGCGAGGGAGGAAGCTCCTTCCGCTAGGTTCCACCCAAGCTCCTCTCGGGCAGCCCAGGCAAGGCCCAGGCAGGATGCATACACTTGCTCTCTGGCCAACTACCCAGAGCTGAGACCACAAACCTGCTGGAGCTGAGAAATGACAGGCCCTCAGCCACAGGCATCCCTGCACCCTAGACGGACCAGTAAGCCTAGGAGAGAGGACAGCAAGCCAACTCGGTTCTCAAGGCAGCAGAGCTCAGCGATGGGCACCCACCTCACCGTGTGCAGGCTGGCACTGAAAAGGAAAGGCTGACAACCTTGACACGGTCCCGAACGCTGGGCTGGGATTCTGCCTTCGGGCAGACGGGGAGCTCCACCTGCCACAGTCCAGTGTGCAGACTGCAGTACTGGCTCTGGGGACCAACATGGTTCCCTCACTGGAAGCATCAATTCCTTGCCAAGATAAGTAGCTAACAGTGGACCGAGGAGACAGTGCGTCTTGGCAAGCAAGCACGAACACCTGAGTTTAATCCCCCGACACCCATAAACACCTGACTGTGGTGGTGTACACCTGTGAGCCCCAGGACTCACTGGCTCCCGGCCTAGTCACCTAGTCTTGTCACAAGCCCCAGGTCTCAGTCATCTGAAGACGGTGGACTGCACTGTCAGGTGACACCTGAGGCCGACCTCTGCCTTCCACATGTACACACGGGTACGCATGAACACAACAAAATAACCCGGTGGTCACGGCGTAGATGGGGGCGCACTGGGCAGCCTCACAGCACAGTCCCTCAGGCAGGCAGCAGGAGCAGTTTGTCAAGGCTGGATGTCCTGTGAGCTGAAGGCTGAAAGCCGACAAAGTCCAGGGCTCTGCTTCCCGCCTCGCTAACATCCCAACTATGTGTACTGCACATCCCAGAGCCCGCCAGTCGCCATTGGTGTGGACTCCAGTTGTCCCTGGAGAGCTGCCAGCACCTCCCATGGCCCAAGCAATTGGGACAGGTGCAGATCCCGGACAGCGTGGCGACACCCAACAGCTGAGCACACTGTCCCCCCCATCTCTAAGTGGCCAGTGGCCATCCAGCACAAGCCACTCTGCCTGAGCAGGTGCTCCCTGTCTTCAAGGAGAGATGGTGGCCAGGCACTTTGCAAAGGGCACGTAGCTCAGCTAAGCATGGTCCACACTGCCAGGACCCAGCTTTTGGCAGAAGAGCCTTCAGCCCTAACTGCCAGCCTGGAGGGCAAAGGGAACTAAGAAGAGGGTCAGGGGGAGGGCCAGCAGGAGTCCTTGCTTTAGTGGACCGGGAGAACATAGGCACAGGAGCCCTACAGCCACAGCTGACCATCCAAGACCCGCAACTGGCAAAGAGCAACCAGATGGGGCGGGGTTGGGGTGCCTGGCCTCACCACACATATGCAGAGACCCAGAGCTCAAGATTAAACATATGACAAGACAGTGCCTCAGAGAAGCAAAATAAATGCCTTACATGGTGGTGCCCAGCCCTCACCCCCGCTGCTCAGGAGATGAAAGGTCACCTTAAATTCACACCAGATTGGAACCCAGCCTGGGCTACACGGGATGTCTAAAACACTCAAACGGGGATACAGAGAGATGCTGGCCGAGTAAGAAGGCTTTTGGCTCTTGCAGAGGACCTGGCTTCAGCTCCCACTACCATGTTAGTCAGCCACCAAGTCCAGCTCCGGGGAATGCTGGCCACCTCGGCCTAACACACTGCCCCCCCACACACATACACACATGCATGAAAGCAATCTAAACAGCTAGCGGGGGGTGTTCAACTGTCACCCCAACAGAAGCAGGTGGATCTCTGAAGCTGAAGCCAGCCTGGTATACAGAGTAAGTTTCAGGACAGCTGCACAGAGAGACTTTGTCTAGGAGGAAGGGGACAGGAGAGAAAGAAATTAAAAAACAAACACATCAACAACAAAATCCAAAAGCTCCAAGAAAACAAAACAAAAACAAGATTGAACACACAGAAGCGTTCTCCCAAGCGTCGAGCGCCTCAGTAGAGGGCTCTCACCAGGTCTGAGGCCTGTACAAAACACACACTAGACTGGAAGTCATGTCCTTGCCACATTCTGGGGGGGCTTGTCCAACTTGTTCCTGCAAGCAGGTCTCAGAAGTATACCTATGTACAAGCAACAGGCAGCAAGGCCCATGCAAAAAGGGGGTTCACATTGGGCCATACCCCATATCCACATGAAGCCCCACCAGCAAGGCAGAGGGGCCCTTCAGAGCTGTAGAGCCAGCAGGTCACCAGCAACTCCCTCATCTCTCCCCTCAGTAGGCATTAAGATCTTGCTACTTGTCACAGTTGGGCAACAGGAGCAAGGGCACAGGTCCCTAAAGCCTTCCCAGGACTGGAGGTGCCACACTGTGCCATGCCTTGGCACCCTCCCACAGCATGGTACTAGAAGGAGAATGCTTTGTGTGCAGACTGAAGGACAGGACCCCAGAGGCTTGTCTGGAAGGCTCCGGACACTTCACCATGAGAGAGACAACTTGAGTGCAGTTTATTAAGCTCCTGCAGACAAAGGGGCCTTTCTGCCTGAGCCAGCTGTCAGCCAAGCTGTCCCTTCAAGGCTGTGGCTCTGTGTGTGTGGATCCTCCAAGCAGGTGCCTACAGCCTTGGGATGTCCACTGCACAAACCCTTCAGGCAGTGTGTCCACACCAGCACTCCAGCATAGACACCTGGCCGTGGATCGTGCCGTGTGAGGATCTCAGCGCAGAGCAAACTGCCAGGCAGTCTGCAGCTCTGGCCTGTTTCTCCTCCTGACTCCTCCATAGTCAGAACAAACTTGTTGGAGCTGGGGCTGCTTTCACGGTGTGACTCCTGAGTCCTTCACCATTGTGCCATCTTGCCAACCCCAGTTTTCCTTATGAGACCAGGTCTTACTCTGCATCCCTGGCTGGTCTAGACCCGGAAGCAATCCTCTTGCCCTGTTCTTTAAGCACTGTGATGACAAGTGTGTGCCTACTTGCCCAGATCAACTCCTGTCTTGAGGAACAGCCCAGGCTCTTTACGGCACCCTAGCTGGTGGCCTCTAGTGGACTGTGGCCAACATCCCTCTAAGCTCACTCACGACACCTATCACCCCCATGCTTCTCCACTAACTCAGGCAGGGACATTGCAGGCTCTAGAAAACAACGTCTCTCACCTGAACCAGCCTGTCTCTGCAAGCCACACCCTGACCTGCAATAGCAGGCACAGTCCTCCGAAAGCCTGAAGTAGCAGATGAGGGCTACAAGTTCAGAGACAGCTGTGGAGGCTTCAGCCACAGGCAGACACTGAACCCTGGAGTGCTGATGACCCAAGCCAGGGTCCAGGCCTGGGCAGCCAGTCACTGGGCTCCCACAGGCCATTAACCCGAAGCCAAAGGAGGCCACTCACATGGAAGACCAATAGACCCACCCAGAAATGAGCAGCCTATGGCACCTCCACTTTAAGACAGTGATTTGGAACCAGGTTCTCACAGATCAGGCCTCTGAGTCCACTTTCAGCTGCTCCCAGGAGGAACACCTGCTGCTGGGTCCCCAGGTCGCCCAGTGCCAGACTCCTGCACCAAAGGCCAAGCAGGTCCTAGCCTAGGACACCAGCCTGTCCTGCTCCACCCGAGTCCACACACCTGTGCCCAGTTATCTACCCACCTTTCTGTGGGTACCACTCAGAGCAGAGCCCAGCTGGCAGAAACAAGGAGCTCCCAGTCTTTCCTGGGACAGGCTCACAGGCAAGGTCACAGCCAGGCAGAGCGTCCCCGCCATTGCTGGCCCCACAGATAAGGACCCTTCTAGGAAGCCGGGGTGAAGTTTCCCAAGTTCCAGCAACCTGGCAGGCGATAAAGCGTCCCCACGGCTCGCGACGCCAACTACGCAGGACACCCGCAGGGATCCAGGCGAGCACTGGCTGGCCACTTTCCCCCCACCCCCCCAAGTCTCTGTTCACCATTATTTTTGGCCCCACTGGTTCCCTCTGACTGTGTAAACAAACTAGCCACCCGCCTGGCAACGCCCGCCAAGGAAGCCAGGCGCGCCTCGAGCCAGGACCGGGCCAAGAGAGGAGGCACACAGTCACAGCCACACTCTCTCCTCCTAGGACACCCCTGAGGACAGTCCTGCCGGATGCCCCAGCACGCTGACCCCATGGAGTGACGCTCGGGGATTGACGGAGTAGATGGATAGTGGGAGTGAGGAGAGAGGAAAAGGAGGTAGGAAAGAAATGAGAAGGAGAAGAAGGTTGGAAGGGAGGAAAGAGCCAGGAAGTACAGGAGGAAGGGCCTCCCAAGGAGCTCAGCCCGCGTCAGCCCCAGGCCCTTGGCACCTACTTCTTGACGTTGGCCTCGCCATTGGGGATCCTGCGCAGCTTTTTCTTCTTGAGGATCTTGACCGCCCTGCGGCACAAGGTCTCGGAGTCCAGCACCTCCTTCACCTTGCCGTACGAGCCCTCCCCGAGCAGGTCCCCCATCAGGTACTTGCCGATGAGCTTGGCGCGCTTGCGGCGCGGCTGGTAGATCACCTCGGTGGAGTCGATGCGGTGGATGAAGGTGTCCATGCCCACCGACATCAGCTCGCCCTCGGGGAACAGGCCCAGCGGCTGGGGATCTGCCACGTCCATTCTGGCCCAGTCCTTGTCCTCGTCCCCTTTGGGGGCGCCAATTCTTTTCAAGTTCGAAACCCTCCCTCCCGCTTCTTCCAAATGTTCAAAAAGAAAAAAAGAAAAAAAAAAAGGGAACGATTCCGCAACCCTCCCGGTCCCCTAACCGGGTCCACGTCCCCTTCGTGGGAGCCAATTCTTCACTTTTGATTTCCCCCCCTTTCTTGGAGATGTTCAAGGAGGGAAAGTAACGAAAATAAGAATGAGAAAAAGCAACGAGCCCCCCCAACCCTCGCGTCCCCCCAATTCGGGTCCCCGGGGACGCTGCTTCCGACGGAGGCGACGGTCCGCCGTCGCGGCGCGCGGGCCGCTAGGTCATGGTCGCCACCAGGGCCCCGCGCTCAGGGGCCCAGGCGGCCGCGCCGAGGCCGGTCCGCGCCGTCCATGTCCGGCCCGCGCCGACGCCGCGCGCGGCCCCTTAGTTCCGAGACTTCCCCGGGCGCGGACTCCACCCGGACGCGGGACACCGGGACACCGAAGTCGGGGCAGGGAATCTTCCGGAGACCCACAGAAGAAAAATCACCCCGGGCGGCGCGTCCCCCTCGCCGCCTAGCCGCCGCACGACAGGCAGGAGGCCGGAGCGGCGAGGGGGGAATCGAACTCCGGGCAGAAAGATGCTGCCCGCGAGCGAAAACTCCACGCCGGCGCCGCCCTCGGCGGCTCGCGCCTCACTCGCGGACGCCGTGAGCCGCCTCCCCTTTCCTGGACCGACACGCCGCCGCCATCTTGTTTACCGCCCTGCGCCGTGCCGTCGTCGCACGCCTCAACGGCGGACACGCCCCCTCGCGGAGCTGACGTGCGCGGCAGTTGGCTGTAGCTTCAAGCCCCGCCCCCCTGCCCCGCCTCAATCCCGAACGCGGATTGGGCTGTTTGGATATGGGTGGGCGCCCGAGCTGACATTGGACAGACCAGGTTCCGCCCGAGGAGGCGGGGTCTACGTTCTCATTGGTTGACTCGAACGCCCGTCAATGGGAGTTGGCGTGAGCGAGCGACTGTAAAGGAGCTACTGTAGACTGTGGCTTCAAGCCCCGCCCTTTAGTGGGCTCCAGGAAGGCTATTGGTCAGTGCTGGACTGTGGGGGCGGGACTTTGTCCCTCAATGGCTGTTGCAAACGCCCGTCAGCAAACGAGCCTGACCGGCGATACCCCGGGGCTTGCGGTGGTGACCTCGGAGTTTCGGTCCTCGGGTCAGAGTTCACGCGCGTCAACGTCCCCGGGGAACGGCCCCGAGTGGGAGGGTGGGGAGGGTGGGGAGAGAGGCTCGCGGGACCCTAAGTTGATCCAGCCCGGGCTTGTTCTCAACGGCCTTGGCGGCGGGGTGAAAGGTCAAAAAGTAGCGGAAACTCTACGCAGCGCCGCCGCGGAGGCCCGGGCGGGGACGGGCGGAGCGCCAGGACCCGGCAGCCGGGCTGCCGAGCTGGCTCAGCGGGTCCGGGCGCCGCTCGCGAAGTCCGACCCGAGTTCGATCCCCGGAACGGACGACCTGGACGGCTCCGCAGGCGGGCACGCGTGCCCACACACGCACGCACACACAACTTTAAATAAAATAACAGCCGTCCGTAGACGCGTGTGTCTGCCGTCCCTCCGAGGCCGCTGGGGGGGCGGGAAGAGTCCGGGTGCCGCGCGCGGGCCGGGCGGGATCGGGGAAGCAGAGGGACCGCGGCGGAGGGTGAGGGGTCGCTGGGTGAGAGAGAGGACAGAGCGAGGGTGCAGAGCCGCGCCTGGTCAGAGGCCTGACGCCCCGCACCCACGCGGCGGCCCGCCACCGTGACGCCCCTTGCGGTGCATTCGGCGCCTTTCCCTGGCCTCCTGAAGCCCACGGCGCACCACCGTACGTGCATGTGAAATGAAACTTTAATATTTCTTAACAGGCAAGACGGACAGAGGGGGGCAGCTTCGGGACCACCAGGAGCCGCAGCCCTCACAGACTCTTGGTTTTCGCCTCCCGTTTCCTTGTTCTGACCTCACCTCAAGCCAAGGCAGCAATACAGTCTCAAAGGCATCGGCACCCTTCCCTGCCCGACACCGAGGACCCTAGGGCACCCCGGGAGCTGCAGGGTGCTAAGTGTCATCCCGGCCTGGAATCAGGGTTGTGAGCAGCCTTGTGGGTGCTGGGAACCGAACCTGGGACTTGTGCTAGAGCAGCCGGTGCTCAAACCACGCCATCAAACAGCCCCAACTTGGAAGTTTTACAAAGGAAGAGATTAGGATCTAGGGCTGTGACTCAGAATAATGATCAGGCAGTGTAGGGAAGGCGCTCTCTCTCACACACATCCTTAACATGATCCTATGTCCAACAGCTGCTGGATGTACTTTTGAATCTCTCTTTTTTAAGATTTATTGTTTATTTTATGTATGTGACTGCTCTATCTGCATGCACACGTGCACGCCAGAAAAGGGCATCAGATCACGTTACAGATGGCTGTGAGCCACCATGTCGTTGCTGGGAATTGAACTCAGGACCTCTGGGAGAGCAGGCAGCTGTCTTAATCTCTGAGCTCTGACTCCAGCCCAGAATCTTTTAGTTTGTAAGTGTGGGGACTCCTTCTTCAATAATGAGAATTATTCCTGAGCACCTACGGTTCCAGACCACAGAAGGGCAGAAGGAATGGGGAGGTAGACGCCGGAGTAACAGAGCTGCAGATTAAAGGTTAACTGTGCAGCCAGCTCGGAGGGTGCCGTTCCAGTGTAACCGGACAGGGCCCCCGGTTTCCACGTGAATCAGGCTTGCACACCTGTCAGCCCAGTGCCCATCCAGAGGTGGGATTTCAAGGTCATCCTCCACTGCATCGTGAGTTCCAGGCCTGCCTGGGCTATAAAGGATGAGTGTCTCAAGAAGAAGAAGAAAACGAAAATAAGGCTACACAGAGAAACCCTGCCTTGAAAAACAAAACAAAACAGAAAAAAAAAATTGGATCATTTCAGCTAAACACCCAGCAGAAACTGTCCGGTTAAAACCACTAGGCTTGGGCTGGAGAGATGGCTCAGAGGTAAGAGCGCTGGCTGCTCTTCAGGAGGCTCTGCTCTCACTTGGTAGCAGCCACATGATGAGGTCTGGCGCCCTCTTCTGGCCTACAGGCAGAACACTGTATACATAATAAATAAATTAAGCAAACCAACCAGGAGGTTCTTTAGCTCTCCTCGGTTTCATCCATCCAGCTCCTCCTATGCCTCGTAGGCAGGTCTTTTTGTGCCTCCTTCCTCCAGCGTTCCTGTGGCTCCAGAAGTTCTGCCAATTCTCTCCCACCTTTGCTATAGGCTGGGCAGCTCTTCCATTAACCAACCAGAGAGTGATGGAGAACAAGGTTTACAAAACATTAAGACAGGTGATACTTTGGTTGGTTGGTTTGGTTTTGGGTTTCTCTGGGTAGCCCTGGCTGTCCTGGACTCCTTTTGTAGACCAGGCTGGCCTCGAACTCAGAGATCCGCCTGCCTCTGCCTCCCAAATGCCGGGATTAAAAGAGTGTGCCGAGGCACCAGTGACAGCGATGCCTGACGGGCTCTCTGCTGGAAGAGAAATCAGCATTTGAATCTACAAAGACAACCTTTTCCAGTGGGCAAAGACATCAGTGCCAAAAGGCTCCATGGGGCGGAGAGAAGGCTCAGAGCTCACGGCACGGGTTGTTCTCCCAGAGATCCAGGTTTGGCTCCCAGCGCCTATGTGGCAGCTCACAACCGTGGGCTCAGATGCCCTCCTGGTCACTTCAGGACTGCATGCAAGCGCTGCCCATACCTGCTGGCCAAACACTCACAAAAGAAGGTAAATAGAACTTCGGGCCATCCAGGATTGAGGACGGCCTCTGCAGCAGATGGACGCGCTGGCGAGTGTGGCCTTGTTCCACCCCCAGCACCACCACCTGGGTGCGTTAGTTCAGTTCAAACACAGGTAGTGCAGGACCAGCTCAAGGTCACCTTCCATGGCAGAGAGAGCGGGAGAGCCTGGGCTATGTGGGCCCTTCCCTGTCTCTCACGTGGCCCACTGTCCTTGACAATAGCGGAAGCACCAAGTGAGCAAGTGAGTGTGAGTGAGAGCAAGCGCGGTGAGCGAGTGTGAGTGACTTAGAGTGACTGTGAGTGTGAGCAAGTATGAGTCAATGGCTCAGTAAATAGGCAACTAAGTGCTAAGTGCTGAAGAGCAAGCGGCCTGAGGATGGACAGCCCAGCCCCCAGTGTGGGAGTGAGCTGCTGGGCGTCAGCCGTGAAGCTGCCACCCCCGGGTCCTTCCGTTGCTCGCTGACTGACACCACCAGCTCCAGACCCTGGCTTCCGCTCCTGCCTCGGGCCTCATGGACCCATCAGGGAAACCTGCAGATCTGTGTGACAGCGGACACTGACAGACCAACAGGCCGTGCGCCGGGCTTGGGGAGCTGTTCACTCCCTGCCTGAAACCAGCACCCTGAGACCCCTAAGGAGCGGCAGAATGGGAGCCAGGGTCGCCGGGCCTCCAGGGATGCCAGAGCCACCTGCTGCTGTGCAAAGCTGAGGGGGAGAGGAAAGGCACAGTGTCCCGCCTCCAGCACAGGAAGACTCTCTCTGCCAAGCTTTCCACAGCGTCCAGCTCAGTTGTACTTGGCAGTTTCAGAATGAAGGATTTATTTCTGAGTTCAAAGTCCTATAAAATGTTTGTGTTTAGACTGTGAGCTCAGAAGTTTGTAGTCCGTAGCTGATCTTCCGGTGGTGTTTGTCAGCTTAGCGGGAATCCTGGCTAGGTAGAACACAGCAGTCAACCCAAAGGATCCCACTGTTTGCACAGAACCTGGCAGCAGAGGTGTGGGGCAGTGTTGCTCAGTGGTTAGTGTTACACAATCCAGAAAGTTTATATATACATAACAATCTTATCGATTCAGAGGTAATATTTATATCTCAAGAAAAGTTTCTTTTAAAGGACACTCCTTTTAAAAGAAGATTTATTTATTCTGCCTGCAGGGCAGAAGAGGGAACCAGATCTCACTATAGATGGTTGTGAACCACCATGTGGATGCTGGGAATTGAACTCAGAGCCTTATGGAAGAGCAGGCAGTGCACTTAACCTCTGAGCCATCTCTCCAGCCCCTCTAGCCCACATCTTTTTTTTTAAAAAAAAGATTTATTTATTATTTATACAGTATTCCGCCTGCATGTGTGCCTGCATGGCAGCAGAGGGCACCATATCTCATAGATGGTTGTAAGCCACCATGCGGTTGCTGGGAATTGAACTCGGGACCTTTGGAAGAACAGCCAGTGCTCTTAACCTCTGAGCCATCTCTCCAGTCCCTCTTTTTTTTTTTTTTTTTTTTTAAGATTTATTTACTATGCATACAATGTTCTATCTGCAAGAGGGCACCAGATATCATTACAGATGGTTCTGAGCCACCATGTGGTTGCTGGGAATTGAACTCAGGACGTCTGGAAGAGCAGTCATTGCTCTTAACGTCTGAGCCATCTCTCCAGCCTTCTAGCCCACATCTTAAGAAAAGTCTGGAAGAGTCAAATGAAAATGAAAAGGTTATGAGATTTTGGCAGTAAACAGTCCCTTATTTTTTGTTTTCCTCTGTCCCATACTAGCTGGCTTTTCTGATAGGAGACAGAGATTTGGGGTTTCCATTAACAGCATGAGTGGGGTTGTCCAGGCAGAGAGCCACACTCCAACCTCAATGCCAGCCTTATTTTTTATTTGAATTGGGACCACATGAAGACCATTTGCCACTTCTGTCCGTAGAGGGCAGCAGAGACAAGAGGGGGTGAGCAATCACTTGGCCAATTTGCTATTTTCTGGTGACATTTTCTCTTGATGATCTGTCCCTTTTTTCCCCAGATGTTTTATTTGTCCAGTGGTCTCTGGATTAGTTGGATTCTTTTATTCTCCAGTAAATATAAAAACAAAACTCTGTCCCAACCCTAACCCTGGGCGTTTCCTTTTTTTTTAGCAGGTCATATCTTTTCTAGGGCAAAATGTTTTTTGGAAACAGGAAAAAGTTATTATCTTTCAACTGAAATTTTGAAAAATTCTTTTGAAATTTTGAAATTAAATATACCTTAGTATGTGTGGATAAAAATACCTACATTCTCCTTTCTCTTAATATATAAACTCAAGGTTTTAAGTGTATTTAATTTTAGATCACAGAGGACATTCACATTGAATTTTAGCCTTCCTTTGCAAGCAGCTTTTAAATTTAAATCACTGTAATTCCTCTGTCTCCCAAGTGTTGAGATTAAAGGCGTGTGATGGAGAGATGGCTCAGAGGTTAAGAGCCATCCATTCCAGAGGTCCTGAGTTCAGTTCCCAGAAACCACATGGTGGCTCACAACCATCTGTAATGTGATCTGGTGCCCTCTTCTGGTGTGCAGGTGTACCTGCAGATAGGACACTGCATAATAAATAAATATTTTTTTTAAAAAAAGAAAAAGAAAAAGGCATGTGCCTCCCACATGCTGGGATTAAGGGTGTGAACCACTGCCTGGTTATGGGATTCCTTATAGTAGTTATTCTCGTAGGGTTGTCCTGGTTTAATTCTTATTTCTTAGTGTTAGGGGTAAACTTTCAATTTTTTTTGAATGTATAATCTATCATTCTTGCTGATTTGTTCTGAATTTTAATATTCTAGTCCTAATTGAACATGACACCAGTCTGTCCACTATTTCACTATTTTCAGATGGTCTGTCTTGCCAAAAGAGTTACATAAGATGTGATACAGTTTTGTATTTGTACAGTTGAGTATTATTGTTTTGTTGTTGTTGTTTTTCGAGACAGGGTTTCTCTGTGTAGCCTTAGCTATCCTGGAAGTCACTCTGTAGAGCAGGCTGGCCTTGAACTCACAGAGATCCTCCTGCCTCTGCCTCCCGAGTGCATCCCATGCCCAACTATGTCTTTGCTAGGGTTTGCTAGGTTTGGCCATGTCCACTCCTGCCTCCCGTGGTCTTCGCCGTTTACCTGACAGTCCGTGGTTTCCCGTTCGATGACCATATAGCGATTCCATTGCCCTGGCGCCATAGCTAGAGAAGACAGGACTCTTCCCTTTGTTTCCCTAGTTGTTTGTCTTAGGGCCAACGGTGCTCCGCTGGTTTGTGGTTCCTTCCTCAGCGTTGGCCATTTTGTCGCCTGGCCACAGGCTGCGGCTTCCCATTAGTTTTGGTTCCATCGGAGGTTGATGGGCCGTCAGTGAGCGTTATGTTAACCACCACGTGTGTGTTGTTGTTGTAAGGATTTAGTAGACACATCTCTGTTGTGCTAAAATAAACGTCTGATTTGCAGGCAATCCTGGGCTATTCCTGTGAAGAGACCTTTTGTTTCTCAAAGGTCATTGTCTTATTGGGTCATAAGACAGGGATTCCTTAGTCTCTGGCTATTCATTTACCTATTCATCAAGATCATCTATTAATAAGGACATTATAATAAAAATACTTGAGCTGGGCACGGTGGCGCATGCCTGTGATCCAAGCACTCAGGGAGGCAGAGGCAGGCCGATCTCTGTGAGTTCGAGGCCAGCCTGGTCTACAAAAGCCAGTCCAGGACAGCCAGGACAGGACAGGACAACCCTGTCTCAAAAACAAACAAACAACAACAAAAAAAAACTTGATAAACTTTAAAGTGTCTCATAGCCTTAGATATTTAAATGTTTTTTAATATAAAAATAAAGTACCTGTTTTAAAGATTGGAGTCACAGAGCATGCCCATGAGTTTTAGAAGACAAAACCAAATTTTAACAGTATAAACAATTCGGTGCCTCTAAAATCAATACCAAGTGCGTTATTTTGATTTTATAAAGTTTGCTGCCAGAAAAAGAAAGAAAGAAAAGAAAGAAAGAAAGAAAGAAAGAAAGAAAGAAAAGGAAAGTTTTTGTATATGACCACATGAATCAATCTTTGTTTGTTTGTTTTTTCTAAATCTGGTTTTTAAGACAGGACAGAAATTATGTAAAATCTTATCCCAATTTAAAAGTACCTTTGGAGACCTGTTTCTTTAGTTGGCTCATGCCATTTGTTGCTGTCCTGGACTCATTTATAGCCCAGGCTGGCCTTGAACTCATAGAGATCTGCCTTCCTCTGTCTCCTGAGCGCTGGGACTACAGGGTGCGCCGCCACACCTGGGGTAAACGCCAACATTTAAGAAGATGTATGGTGGCTGCATACATTTGTGTATTTCGGACAGGTTGTTTTAGCTTCCTCTGGCTTAAGGAGCACCTTGCTACCTGCTGAGTCTAGTTCCACGACCACAGAGGGTTCGTGGCAGAACCGGACGTCAGTGCTGAAGGGGCTGGGGAGCTGCCGGCGCCCCTTCCAGGGCAGCCTGTACAGATGGGGCGGCGCCCCGGCTCGCTGTCAGCCTCCCGACGGCAGGTGCGGGCTGAGGGCAGCTCCCGTCATCAATTTGTCGGTCCGTTTCAGCCGCCTTTTTCTTTTTTTCTTTCTCTCTGAAAATCCTTGAAATGACGTAAACTAAACAGCCTTTTCCTCAGAATACGAAACGCAGAGCAGCCATCAAGCAATTAAATAACAGCATCGACATAACCAGACACCAACAGACCCACATGCCCAGAACCAGAACCGAAAGGAACCAGAGGGCGGCCGGGACATCTTCTGACCTCCTCAGCCCCCGGAGCCTTCCTTGCCAGCTCTCCTACCACAAAACAGATCCTCGAAACGCTGAGCACGGATCTCCCAAACAGGGATGGAGCACTGAGTTCAGGGTGGAAGCCAAGAAAACTCACCTCAGATAGGGAAGCTTCACATGAAAGCGTCATTTTTGGGCTGGAGAGATGGGTCAGGGGTTAAGCGCACTGCTCTGCTCTTCCGGATGGTCCTGAGTTCAGTTTCCCGCACCCACATGGTGGCTCACAGCCATCTATAGTGAGATCTGACCCCCTTACGGCATGCAGGTGTACATGCAGATGGAGCACTCACGCATCAAATAAATAAATAGATAAATCAATAAATAAGAGCATTATTTTCTGAGCTCAGCCAGGTAGCTGGTTTGGGCTCTGAATCACATCCAGCTTCTCTTTTCTGAGTCACCAAGAGCCTAGACCATACTAGAAACAAGACCAAAACCATGAAAAAACCGGCCAGTGTGGGGGTTCATGATCGGTAAGTGTGGGGTGGTGAAGAGCAGAGGGCCATCTTGGTGGAACCCCCGGATGTTACAGTCCAAGGATAACCACACAAACCACTCAGACACTGATCTCAGTCAGATAGGGGTGGTTTATTGAACGCACACCCCAAGACTGATCGTGCTCAGGGACGCAGCCCAGACTTGCGAGCTGGGCTGCCATTCTTGGATTATTGCTGTAACCTGCTTAAACTCTCTCGCCCCTCTATGGAGACCTTCTTTAGTTTTTTTGTTTGTTTGTTTGTTTGTTTTGTTTTTTGGGTTTTGGAGACAGGTTTCTCTGTGTAGCCTTGGTTGTCTTGGACTTGCTTTGTAGACCAGGCTGACCTCAAACTCACAGAGACCCACCTCCCTCTGACTCCCTGAAGGCTGGGATTAGAGGCATGCACCACCACTGTACCTTGAACTCACAGAGATCCACCTGTCTCTGCCTCCTGAGTGCTGGGATTACAAGAGTGTGCCACCGCACCCTGCAAAAATATTTGTTTTATTTTTTCATGCCAGATCAAACGAAAGACATTTGTTAGTCCTTTTTAGTTAGTTTGGACTGAATAGCCAAGCTATCTAATGAACTATTGCCTCCTTTCATTCAGAAGATCTCTCCTGTTCGAATCTAATCTTTATCAATTTTGATGATATCCACGCCTTTTTTTCTCATGTAGAAACAAAGGCAAAATCTCTTCCCCAATGTAATACAGACTCTGTTTTCCATTCTGAGGTCAACACATCTTTAAACTATACAGGTTGATTTAATTCAGCAGTTTTGTTTTGTTTTTTTCCTACTACCTACTGTCTCTCCATAGCTGTTGTGTCCTGTTTATGGACAACCTGGACAGTCTGTAACTGTTCTCACTAATGCCTTTCAATATTTTCCTCAGAAGCATTCTTTATTTTTGAGTTTGTGTCCAAGATTGGAGCAATGTTAATCTGTGTTTTCCATTGCTGCCACAAATCACATCCCCATAGATTCATGGCTCTATTAGCTGCATATGGCTTTAATTTTCCTGTTTCTCCTTCTGGCCCTATGCACTCGACCCATCTTGCACTTGGTTTTACCTGAGATAAAGTTCTAATCCCTAGAAGCTGGATATTTACCTCATGAAGACGCCAATCTGGATGCCAAGGTTTTGGTGAAATATTGCTACATCTGCTCCTGTGTCTACTCAACTAGGGCTTCAATGCCGGTTACTTGTATGTTTAGCTTTGGTCTCAAATCGTTTATAGCAGTTTGACAAAATACTTGTTTTCTGGTCTCTCCGGAATTTTGTTTTATCTACCGAAGCTGTTCTGTCCTTGATTACACCCAGAGCAGTGTTGTTTGTAACAACAGGCACTAAATCTTTTAATTGCTCTGTGGATGAGTTTCTCTGACACTGAATTGAATTTGATTTCAGGGCCTGTGGGAGGCCCCTAGGGCCTTGCTTGTCCTTTGATCTGCACTCACTCGTCCAACACTGTGTTGTTGGGGTTTTTGTTTTGTTTTGTTTTGCCACACCTTCTACATACCCCAGAAGGTTGGGATCTTCTTTTTGAATCATTTCTAGAAAAAAAACATTGTTTCTGGTAACATCTTGCCTACAATTCCTTTTCAAATGACCCGGTTTACCACAAGTTAAAACATCTGCCATTTTGATTTTTCTTAAAACTTTTAGAAATTACTGCTTCTATCAGATGTGAGACCCATTATCAGCTGTATCTCTAATCCAGTCATCTGTTGGTGCTAACCTAGCCTTGAAAGGTCTAATCACCCTTTTGCATACCGAGTTAGTGTTTCAAAAGCAAAAGGTTCAAATTATATTTGTGTGACTTTGTATCTGATACTATTCTATTTACAGCTGAAGTCGATCTTTGTAAAAAAATCAGTGAAGGCTTCTTTTGGACCTTAAATAAGTGACTCAGACCTCTTTCCTGATTCTTCAACCTTATCCCCAGCATTTAAAGCTGCTAAATGGCATAGTGCCAAGTTGTGGTCCCCAAATTCAAGCTGGCTTTGCAACTCAGCATGTTGACCTTCACCCAGCAACTGATCCTGAAAAATATTAATACCTCTAGCCCTATTCCATTGCTCTATGGCCCTAGCTTCCTCTTTCCACCATTATTTGCCACTGTTAGCAGAACACCAACTTTCAGTATTGCTGTTGCCAAATCTTTCCAGTCTTGTGGGATAATTCTGTTCTGAGTTGCTCGTGAATTTAATACCTGCTT
The DNA here is from genome assembly GCF_030254825.1 of Meriones unguiculatus. Lineage (NCBI taxonomy): Eukaryota > Metazoa > Chordata > Mammalia > Rodentia > Muridae > Meriones > Meriones unguiculatus. The sequence goes on along the minus strand of NC_083364.1, from coordinate 16,721,362 downwards.
CACATAGGGTGAGTGCATACCATCTAAAATGACCTTTCCCTTAAATCTCTTCAAAACCAGTATGTCTATAGAGTTTCTCTTAACTTCATAACCTCGAGGGTGTAGTCTGTAGTCTCCTGGTGTATCTTGCATAGTAACTGGATAAACTAAGGCTGACTTTCTAACACCCTTGGGCCACTTCCCTTTCGATTTCATTATGCAGTGGGATGGTAGGGTCTCGTCTAAATTCCTTGTCTATGTCTGAGTATTTTTCTCATTTTTATTTGTAAGTCTCTCTAATTTTTTTTTCTTTTAAGGCTTGTATCTTATCAATCTACTTTTCATACCTTTCTTTTTCTTGTATATCTAAAGCTTTTTTTCTTTGAGAGGGTACAGAAAGCCACGGCGGCTATTAAGAATAAAGTATTAATTACTACACTGACAGTAATTATAATCGGTATTATGTCAGTCTCAGTTAAGTCATTTATCTTTTCATTTTCTGCTTCTATTTTCAAGCCATCTAAAGTAGCACTGTACAGGGTCTTAATGCCTGAACGCTCTCCTTGAGGACTTCCCAGGTGACTTTTCAAAGGTCCTGGCTTCTCGGTTTGTCCACAGCTAAAGTGAGTTCTCTGTTTGTCATAGGAGGAGTTGGAATGCCAAATGTTGTTTTTCACAAAATCTTATCATTTGATTGTTGAGGTTTGTGAATAGTCGAACACCAACCACTTGGACACCAGGCTCAGACAGATGGAAGTTTACTGAACATTTAGCAAAGTTTGACTGGTCAGGGACACAGAGTCTGAATTTGGGAACCATGACTGTGATGCTAAGCCATTCTCAGAGTGAGTTTCTAGAGAGAAAAATAACCAAGCAGGAAGAATCAATTCTATTCCAAGTACATCATATCTAGGTAGCTGTACTGGCTGGCTGGGATTTAGGTTAGGGGAACTTTGGGGGACTTTTTCCAGTTTTCTGGGAGAAAGGAACATAGCAGGGTATTTAGGTTTAACTCCAACAGAACATACACCTACTTTTAACTCAAGCAGAATGTGTATTTATCATCTACTGTTTCACTCTAACCAGCAAGTACTGAACTACTGAATTTTAAGTAAAGGCTGTTCTTGTGTCAGACAGGCAGAGCCTGCGAACTTGAACTCAGTTTCGCCTTTTGATCAAAATGGAGACTAAAGATAAAATGGCTTCAGTTATGGTAAAGATGAAAGCAGGTGTTAAAGGGAGTTACTGGTATGCTAAAAACAGAAGGTCTCGACAGAGGGGCTATAGTTATGCAGACAGTTAAAGCAGGCCTCAACACAAGGTTCACGGCGTGATCAAATATCCTGCAACAAGGAGGGTTCTCAGGCACCTAATGTGTGTCCCTGGTGTTTGCTACTTTATGGGTTCTTCTTTCTTCTACCCTTTCAACTTCCTAACACTACATAGGAGAGGAAAAAAAAATGATAGAGAGGAAAGGAAAGAGATCCCTCAGACTACTCAGCAAACTGTGACTAACAACCCACCCACTGGAGCTCTAGTATTTATGTACCCTCTGAGAAGTCCCCAGAATTGTCACACAGTCGCAGAAACTATTTGCAGCTGGCAAAACCATGGCCCTGCTATGAGCATGAGGCAAAGCATAGTCAGCTGCTGTGGACGGTCTGAAGCGGCGCCATGTCCTACACCTGGGATTTAAACCAAAAACACATTCTGTAGTATTTCTGCATTTTTAAAGGAAACCAAAATTCCAAAATCCTCCGCACACCCAGCCACGCCAAGCCCTGGCCCAGGCTTCTCACACAGGCGTCATGAAATGTCATCCCCTTGACGTTATTCTCACACTCCTCTGCAAAAGGCGCTGCAGGTTCAAGGCTCCTCTCCAGTCAGTGGGCGGAAGACCGCTGCGGGCACAGGGCTGGCCATGCGAACATGAGGACAAGAGTTCAACCCCAGAACCAACACAAAAATCCCGGCATGTGGGATGTGGCAGCTCACGCCTTTTATCCTAGCCCTTGAGAGGCAGACACAGGCAGGTAGACATCTGTAAATCCAACAATTCCTGCTTTACACAGGAAGTTGCAGGCTAGCCAGGACCACAGGGTGAGACCTTGTGGTGAGGACATGGGGACTGCAGAGATAGCTCAATAGGTCTTTGTTGTTGTTTGGTTGGTTGGTTTGGTTTCTCTGCTAGTCTCGGCTGTCCTGGACTCTTTGTAGGCCAGGCTAGCTTCAAACTCACAGAGATCCACCTGCCTCCGCCTCTGCCTCTGCCTCCGCCTCAGAGTGCTGGCGCAGCTGCGCGCCATGGTGCCCAGCTGAGATAACAGTTGATAGCACTCATCCATATAGAGGTCCTGGGTCTGAGTCCCAGCTCCCACGCATTGTCTCGCAAGCATCCATAACTTTAGTTCCAGGGGATCTGATGGCCCCTTCTCATCTCTGAGGGCACCAGGCACTCGTGTAATGCACGGACATGCATTCATGCACATAAAATAAAACACGCAAATCTAACATTCGGCCATGCCCCTCACAGTAGACCCCGTCATGAAGGCTTGACAGCCCCAGGGAGCAAACATGGCCACTGTGCAGAGTCCAGGGAGGCAGGTGGGCCACCGGCTGAGCGTCTCCGCGAGACTCCAGTCCTGACCAGTCCCTCATTAGAGCCATTACAGAGTCCAGCTGCGCACACCTATTCTGGGCGCCTAACCCAGGAGCACAGTGAGGAGCACAGCGAGGAGCACAGTGAGGAGCACAGTCATACCGTGAGGGCGCGATGTTCAGGGTGACTTGTTATGCAGCTGCAGCCTGGCCATTCACACTGGCTGACACAGCCAGCCCAGGCCATTCTTACAGCCATTTACTGTGTACATCCTGAATATGATATGTTATTTATCCGCTTGTTTATTTGTTTTGCTTTATTTCATTAAGACTATGTAGCCCTGGCTGCTCTGGGACGCACTATGTAGACCAGGCTGGTCTAGAACTTACAGAGTCAGGCCTGCTTCTGCCTCCTAAACACTCGTGCTACAAAGATGTACCACCATGTCCAGTTATCAGCATTTATTTTGTTCCGAGTTTGAAGATTTCTGTGTACCTTCATGCCCAATTCTGCATGGGTTTACTTGTGTATAACTCAGGGTCTCACATGTGCTAGCCAAGTCAGTTATTCTGCCACTGAGCTATGCCCCCATGTAGCCTGGGCTGGCCTCAGACCTGACCTTCTGTCTAGCCTCCTGAGTGCTGGGATGACAGGCCCCTGAATCATCTCCCCGTTTCTGGATTGCTCTGCTCTAGGCATTTCCCATCATGGAGCCCCACACCATGCAGTCTTTTGTGTCCTCGCCCTCCCTCCGTGTTCAGCCTGTGTCACAGTCTCTCTCCTCACGGCTGAGTAATGCTCCAGTGTGTATGAACCACCGTGTGTGAACCTGGGGCTCCCCCACCCCTGGCCGTTGTGACTCACTCTCCACTTTACTTAGTTTTTACTATGAAGTCATCACTGTAAGGCTGAATATGTAGCTCCATGGCAAAACGCTTGCCCAACACACTTGAGGACCCAGGTTCTATCCCCAGCACCAAAATTACAACACCATCTTCTCATATACAAACACAACACTTTGTGGCGTTTATATAAACTCCTTTAAAACTCTTCTGAGAGTTACTGAGGGGACATTTTTTTATTTTGTTTTGTTGTGTTTTCTGAGATACGGTTTCTCTGTGTAGCCTTGCTGTGTAGACCACTGTAATGGAAGTTTTGGTTTCTTTGTATGTTATGTAAATACGCTTTTGTGCTTTTGTTTTAATCCCAAGTGTGAGATTTTAGTTGAGCTATAGTTTGTCCACAGCTGATAATTGTCTTGTGTGGGATGTGGCTTTTGCCAGCTGGTAATGGCCTTCCCCATGCCACAAAGAGAGGGGTGTGGTCTAGGACTCCGAGAGTATAAATATGAGAGCCCAGAAAAGGAGGGGGGCATTTGTTGTTGCCGTGTGGCCTGGAGCAGTGGTTGATGGAGATTGGTGTAGAGCCCTAAAGAACCCCTTGACCCTAACTAGCCAGGAGAAATAAAGGGTCTGCGCCATCTCTCCCTGCTAACCTTTTCTCTCTCCTACTTAAGGCTGGAGGGTTGGTGGAAGGGAAATAGAGGCCTAAATACCCCAAATAAAGGAGAGATCTTTTTTTTTTAAAGACTGCTACAGGTGGCTTTTGCTACAGGTTAGGCTGGCCTCGAACTCACAGAGATCCGCCTGCCTCTGCCTCCTGAGTGCTGAGTCCTGAAAGTCTGGGCCACCTCACCCAGTGAGATGATGTTCGTTTTAAAGATGATCAAAGCAGCCAGGGCATGGTGGCGCACGCCTTTAATCCCAGCACTCCGGAGGCAGAGGCTGGTGGATCTCTGTGAGTTTGAGGCCAGCCTGGTTTACAAAGTGAGTCCAGGACAGCCAAGGCTACACAGAGAAACTCTGTCTAGAAAAACAAACAAACAAACACACACTAATATGGTCAATGCAGCGAGCAGGTTCTGAGCCTTCCTGGGGCCAGACAGCACTGTATGGAAGAGTTGCAATATAAACCCTGGAGGTCACAACCCCTATGGGTGTTAGCCTGTCCTCCGTCCTTGCTGGAGCTGGGTGTGAGGTGGTCCGTAGTGGCGGGTACACACCGGTGACCAGTTCCAAGCCCCCACCCACCCAGACCTGCTGGATGTACAGTCTCTGTGTCCCAGGCAGGGGTAGCTGAGCTGGCCCAGGCTGGACTCCATGCCCCTCTCCAAAGGCCGTCTGGTCCTGCTAGGATGGGGAGTGAGTCACCCCCTTCCTGGAATCTCCCTTGGGCTGGGTGGTGACTCCCAGGTGAAGGTCCTGGAATCCCCGGAGCAGGTGAAGTCACTGCTCAGGGCTCGCTTTGTGTCACTGCTTAGGACCAAGTGAGTGTGTGGCCTTGGCCTCTCCGGGACCTATGAGCAGTGTCCAGGGAGTCTGCAGTTCCCTCCTCTTGCCTGCTGAGGGTCTCAGGCTGTCCCTGTGGCCTGGCCTCAGGTGGTCCACCGCCCTGGTTATCCTCCATGCGCTGTATTCCCTCTGTGACTCCCAACCGCTCAGGAGTGGACCAGAGCTCTCCACCCAACGTGCGAGGCCCTCAGAGCCGTCATGGTTTTGCACTGGACTGGGAGCGCAGCGTGGAGTAAGGGGACCCCCAGGGCCTCCCGCTGCCCCAGTGAGTTACACACAGCTGCCTATGGGTGCTGGGCGACAGAGCATCTGAAACCGCACTCCTTTCTCCTCTCTAGGTCCGTCACTAGCCGAGTCCTTGGGTTTTCCTGTGCGTGTGTCTATTAGTGTCTGTACGTATGTGTGTATATGTGTGTATGTCTGTGTATATGTGCATTTGTATGCATACAGATGGGCACCCACGTGTATGCATGTATGTATGCATGTGTGTGCATACGCACGTATGTAGGTGTATGTGTCTGTGTGCATGTACATAGATGTGCGTATGTATGTGTATGTGTGTTTGTATGTGTGCACATGTGTGTGTGTGTCTTTGTGGCCCCGGGCTTTCAGCCCCTTACTGGGGAACTCCAAGCATTAGCCCCACATGTAAGCCAGGTTTCAGAGCCTTTTTTTTTTTTTTTTTTTTTAAGATTTATTTATTATTTATACAGCATTCTGCCTGAACGCCAGAAGAGGGCACCAGATCTCACTACAGATGGTTGTGAGCCGCCGTGTGGTGGCTGGGAATTGAACTCAGGACCTGGGAACTGAACCTGGGTCCTCTGCAAAAGCAGCCAGTGCTCTTAACCGCCGGGTCATCTCTTTCCCCCTCTTTTTACTTTTTGAAGCCAGATCTCGTTAAACTGTTTAGGCTGGCTTTGAACTCCCAATGTCCCTGCGTCATCTCTGGTGTCCCAGGATAACACAGTACTACGCCACCACGCCTAGCTCCAACGGTCTGTTTCGGCCCTGGCTGTACATACCCCTGCTCTATAACCCTTCGTGGCTCCTTGTTACCTCCAGGTTGTGTTAAGCTGTTGCGCCAGTTCCCCAAAGACCGCCAAGATCTAGTCCTAGACCTTCCCCTGTCCACAGGCTCTGCGTTTCACTCCTCTTGACACTATTCCCACTGTTCGTCCAGCACTGTCCAGCCTTCAGCTCCCCAACCTCAGGACCCACTTGGGACAAAGTGGAGGTGAGTGGACGATCGAAGCCGCAGTGGGCGTCCCGGGTGTCCCCGGCGTCCCGGCCTCACCCTGTAGAGGAGGAAGGCCTGGCCCGGGTGGATCTCAGACCCGTCAAGCAGGTTTCTTCCTCCCTGAAGCCTTGCCACAGACCGCGGCCCTAACAGGGGCCTGGCAGGATCTGGCTGTGCGCCCTGGGGCTGAGATAGAGGAGCCCAGGTCCTGGGACAGTAGCTTGCAGACACCTGGGGACACCGAGAAGCCAGGTGACAGGTGGGTAGAGCACAGCAGGAGGGGCCGGGGTCTGCACTGGGCGGTGCTGGCTCTTGGGAGGGGTGGCTGTGTGGGGAGAGACGGGGGAGGGGAGATGAAGCGGAGGGGCAAAGAGAGGCTTCGGCAGCTGCTCCTGCCTCACCGTCCCCTTTTGCATTAAGCTGGACCCGCTAGACCAGCTAGAGCTTGAGAGGGGGAGATAGAAGGGTGTCGGAGGTGGAGAGGGGGAAGACATGCTGCCAGACTGCAGGCCCACCAGGGGAAGTGGGTATAGAAAACAGAAGTGGCCAGGGGGCCACGAGGGAGGAGAGGCTTCGGTGGCAGCCTGGGAACACCGGGACTTTCCAGATTGTGGGGAAACAGGAAGTGGATCCCTGTCTCCCTGCCCCCTGGGCCAGGCGGGCTCACCTGCTCCTGGGTACCTGCCCAGGGCTGGGAATCTGCTGGGGAGCTAGCTGGCTGCTGGGTCAGAGAGGGGCAAATCTCAGCAGGGAAGCTGGGGCTGGGGCTGTGCTCTGACAGGAGAAGCTGAGGGCTCAAGTTTGTCCTAAGCAACAACTGCAGGGCTTTCTGCCCTTTGAAGTAATGAAATGGGCTAAGCACAACTCTTCACAGTGCTTGCCTAAACTGCTTAGTCCTGGGCTTCTTCGTCCCTACAATTCTGGCCACCACCACCCAACCCCCAAACCATGCCCCCCGACACACAAATTCTAAACATAAAACAGGGCTCTGGCTGTTAGAATACACAGTATGCACAAAGCTCTGAGCACCACCCCCAGCACCACATAAACCAGACATGGCAGCACATGCCTGTCACCCCCAGCCCTTGGAAGGCGGAGGCAGGAGGATCAGGAGTTCAAGTTCACCTTTGGCCACATTTTGAGTTTGGGGTTGGCTTGAGTGCGTGAGACCTTTCCCAAAACGAAAGAATCAACACTTTGGTCGATGTAGTCATTTGGGCTGTTATCTGCTCGTTGGTTTAAAGGTTAGGAGAGAAAGGCTCAGAGGAGTCGGCTCACATTCCTAGGGTCACACAGCAGCTCATGGTCCTGCCTCCAAAACTGGGCCATGAACTTCGAGCCAGGTCCCTGTCGCTCTCCGCGGCTGACTCCTGTGATTCCTTGGAAATCCCCAAATCTGACTAATTCCCTAGCCATGCCCAGCTTGGCGGATTCCTTCAGGCTGACAGGGCTGGATACACCCTGGCCTGGGCGAACTGCCCCCATTCGAGCCAGGGTTATCCATAGTGACCTCCTGGCTTCCTGTGGTGGACGTGGCAGAGGTCACTTCCATGCTGTTTCTTAGGTGACCTGGACAGTCCTCTGCTTCCATTTCTTCCCCTGGGGAAGGCAGGTGACACTCATCCCGGAGGACTAAGGTGAGAGGGGGCTGGACTCATGGGTGTGGGGCTCGGGCCTCCTGTGGCTCCCGCACTTGTGTGACTGAAACTCTTTATTCTGTATGTGTGTGAGTAGGTCGAGAACCACCTGGACTGTGTTCTGAGACATGGCCCCTCACTGGTTTGGAGTGTGTCCACTGGGCTAGGCTTCTGGCCAGAGAGCTCTTGGGGCCGTCCTGTCTCTACTTCCCCAGCGCTGGGATTTTATTATAAGCATGTGCCAGCACACCCGGGTTTTTACACGAGTGCTGGGGATTGAGCTCAAGTCCTCATGCTTACAAAGCATCCCAACACGCTTTACCAGGATGCTGCTGTTGTTTGGTTTTTGAGACAGGGTCTCTCGGTATAGCCCTGACTGTTCTGGAACTCACTCTGTAGACCAGGCTGACCTCAAACTCACAGAGGTCCACTTGCCCTGCCTCCAGAGTGCTGGGATTAAAGGCCTGTGCCACCATTGCCCAGCTTCTTTTACCTAGGCTATCCTTCCTTTTGGTCTAAAATTAACTCCCCCCCCAAAATAAAAAACCCACCAAACCAACAACAAACAAACAAAATTAAAGCCTAAGTTTCTATAGCCTTAGGCACCATGAGATCCCCAGGACATCCTCGCCCCTGCCTGGGTCTCCTTCTCCTAGGGCCTGTGTAAGAATGTGGAATCCTGGCTTTCTGCCTCCCAGGCAGGCCTTTCCCAGGGCCGAAATAAAGAGCCGTTGTCTCATTCTGGGATGGTGCTACACGCCCTTAATCCCAGCACTCAGGGAGGCAGAGGCAGGAGGATCTCCGAGTTCAATGCCAGTCTGGTTTACAGAGCCAGTTCCTAGATGGCCAGGCTATGTGGAGATAAAGCAGCAGCCTAGCGTTCGTTGAATTATTTATTCCAGGCAAATCTAATCTCAGGGTTGCAGGACACAGGAGGCTTCTGGATGGTGGTAGCTCTGGGTGTGAATTCATGATACCCAGCTGTGAGAAGGGATGGTGGCTGAACTGGCTTTACCCCACTGAGGCCAACACCCTAGGTCTGCATTGAGAAAGGAGACACATGGATGAAATCTATGGTAGGGTTGAGAAAGGACTGAACCAGGCATGATGGGTTATGCTTTTAACATCAGCTCCTGTGCTTGGGGTTGCACGCCGGTAATTCGGCACTTGGGAGGCAGAGGCAGGTGGCTCTCTGAGTTCCAGGCCAGTCTGGTCTACAGAGTGAGTCCGGGACAGCCAAGGCTACACAGAGAAACCAAACCAAACCAAACCAAAAAATCATCACTTGTGTCATATGGACTGGAGGATCTTTGTGAGTTCTAGGCTAGTCAAGGCTACAATAGTGAGACTTTATCTAAAAAAGATAAAGGAAAGGACTTCTAGATGGTTCTAAGGGAGCTAGAGATTGCAAGGGTGCAAGAGGTTGCTGGGGTCTGAGGTATCAAGGGTGCCAGGCCAGAGCTCCTGGACATGTGCAAAGCCCTGAAGGAGAAGCTGATGATCATACAGCCCAGAGCAGGGTCAAGTTCATTTGCTGAGGCAGAAGAGACAGTGAAGGGGTTCGGTTCCCTGCGGTGTTCAGGTCCCGCCCCAGCCCCAAGAAACCCCGCCCCCTCGCAAGAGCGGAAGTGCGCGCCGCCGCCAAGATGGCGCCCAGAACCCGGAAGTGAGCGGCGGCCACTGTGAGGCTCCGGGAAACTGAGGCGCCGCGGGCTCCGCGACCAGGTCTGAGGTGAGGCGCCGGCCCGAGACTCCGCCGTGACCCATCCACGAGCCCCACGAGACACATACGGTCAGGCCCGGGTTCCGGAGTTCTCGCGGTCGTTCTGGGGCTGCAGGGCGGGAGCGAGCGCGGAGGAGAGGGCGGCACCGCGACCTCTGACCCCCCACGACCCCCTGACCCCGCCCCTAGTCTCGACCCTTGTTCGCCCCCTTTCTCTCTCTGAACTTTGACCCAGCCCACCGCGTCAACCTCAGACTGTCTTGTTCCTCGAGTTCTGACCCCACGTCCAGCTGCGACCCCCTGACCCCGCCCTCTGCCACGACCCCTGACCCCGCCCCCGCCGTCGAGCACCTTGGCAGTTCTCTGTGCGATCCTTAACTCTGCCATCCCCGTGGACCCCTTACTCCCTCATTGACCCTTCTCCCTGGGAATCTTAAACTCCTGTTGCGACCCCCCATTGTCCTTTGACATTGACCCTAATTTCCTGTGATCCTCGTCCTTTGGGCGGACGTGGATTCCCGCCTCTGGTGATGAGAACACTTCCTGCTCTGGGAATCTTGACCACAGCCTGTCACTGCTGGCCTTGACCCTGGTCTTGGGTCCTGGGGGGTACCCCTTACTCCTTCCTGCACCTCGGAGCCCCGACAGTCTGCTTTGAACCTTGATCCCAGCCTCCTGCTACCTTTTGTCTACAATTGAACCTTAACCTCACACACGGGGGACCCCATTCTAGTGAATCCAGGTCCTGCCCTCCACTGAGACTCTGGTTGTTCCCTAGGAACCTGGACCATTGCCTTCCCCATGACGCCTGTCCTTGACCCTGTCCTGGGAGGGAACCCCAACCCCCACCCTGTGCCATGATCTCTTGACCCCAGCCTCAGTCATGACTTCCAACCTTTTCAGTTGTTTTCTATCAGCCCCTGTCCTGTGTGTTTTTTGTTTTCTTTTGACCCCTTTCTTTTTCTGGTGACCTTTGACCCCAGAGCCCCCTGGGGTATCTTTGCCACTTCCTACCCCACTTGTTGGCCTTAGCCCTGGGTTTCCCAAGACCCCTGGCCTCCTCACTGGGTTCCCTGGGTGAATGGCAATCACTACTGACCCCAACCACATCGTTCATGCTCTGCTCTTCTTGTTTGGGTTGGGGGAAGCGTGCTGAAAGTGATGTTGAAACCGAGAATCCAGGGAGCCGAGGGAGGCAAGTGGGTGCCACCACCTCAAGTACTAGAAATGGCACCGGAGGGGGACAGCTGGGCTAGCCTGGTGCTCTCTCCACCAGGCAGGGATCTCCGGGTGTCTCCTTAGATGTCGTGATTAACACTCTGAAAAGTTAAAAAAAAAAAAAAAGGCATGAGTGTGTCAAGTGGCCGGGACATCCCCCGGCTCCGCTTCCCGGAATGCCTGTGAGTCCCGCCTGCTGGGGAGCGGCCTTCCTGCCCTGGCTGTCTGGTGCCAGCTCCTGTACCCTGTGAGTGCTGAGCAAGCGGGGTGCCTGGCCTTGAGGGTGCTGGCTGTTTGGCGAGTGGTGAGTTTTCCAATATGGTGAGGGATCCTGAGGGGCCGAGCCGAGCCTGGATCCCAGTGAACGGCTGTTGGATGAAGCATTGCCAGGAGCCTGGCATGATTGCAACTGGCTCAGCCTAGAGCTCTGCTGTGTGGGATTGGGGATGTTTGAAGGGACAGGGGTATAACCTGGAGGCTGCAAAGATGTCCCTAACGCAGATCCAGGCCAGGTAGCAGGGCCTGCTTCAGTTTCCCTTCTTCCCTGTGATTGGCCCTGCTGGGGACCTGCTTGAAGAGCAAGTGGCTGGAATCTATACCTAGGGGGCCTCACTAGGCCCCTCCTCCCCTCCATTCTCTAGTACCTTTGGGCCCAGCTCTGGATTTTCCCAGGGGCTGGCTCCTGAAGGTGGGTACGAGGCTCCTTCCAGTTGGGAGTGATGAAGTCAGGGAACTCGCCAGCCCAGGCCTGGGTGTGATGGTGGTAGGCAGGTACTCTGTGACCCTCAGCTGATCCTGGCAGACTTCTGCCCCTGCCCCACCTTCAGGGAGAGCCTGGGTCATACATTGAAGTGAGTGGCCTGGCCCTGCCAGAGGCAGCCTTTCTGGGCTCTGCACTGTGGGCAGCCCTGGGTAGAAGTAGGTGCAGGTGTCTAAGGGAGAAACTGAGGCAGTGAGAGCTTGCATCTGGCCCATGTAACATTGCAGCTCACATGCTTGCCTGTACAGCCTTGGCCTCACATGCCAGGGCCCCAAAAGCAGGAAACACTGACCCAGAGACAGAATAAAGAGACGACTGTGCCTGTTGCCCCCACCCCCCGGCCCCTGCAGGGTGAGGTTGGCTGTTTCTCTGCTAGAGAGGTGTGTGACATAATCTAAAATTATGAAAGTGTGGGGGGGGTTTGAGTGGTGGTGAAGGAAGGTCCTCATCTCGCATTGCCAACATGGCCCCAGGCCTGTCTGTATGTGTGCTACACACTGGATTTCGTATGAGCACAGTCAAGTCTGTGCTGAGTGCCTGTGTGTGTGTGTTTGCCTGCCGAGTATCCCTCTCACTCACCCGCGTGGGGTTTGTGAGGTTTGCGTGTGTGTGCTGTTCACTGTGCACAGCCCACAGCTCCGTTCACTTCTTCCATGTCTAAGAGTCCTGTGGTAACAGTATGTTGGGGGGGGCAGCGTGGGGTATAGCCTGAGACAAGGTCACCCAGGTCATCCAGGCCTGTCCCGGACTGGAGTGCCAAGTCTCCAGCCTGCAAGGGCTTGGGGTGAGGGGCTGACTTCCTCCGGAACTGTTGCTGACAGTGCTGCCACCTCTCTGGTTACCTTGTTTCTCCCTGGGAGACGTGGACACCTCTTTTGGCTGTGGCTCGGGATAGCAGAGCCAGGACTGTGGCTGAGACTTTCGCCCGTGTGCAGTGGGTACTGTGTGCGCAGGACAGTGAGCAGGGACCTCGGGACATCGTGTTCAGAGGCGCAGATGCAGAAGGCCACACACTCCCTGTGGTGGGATGTATCCAGAGACAGGAGAGGCTGGGGCAGGGAGGTGGGGATGAAGTGACTGCTGTGGGGACAGGCCTTCCTTTGGGTTGACAGAGCATTCTGGAGCTCTTCGTATGACTTAGGATATACTAAACCCCAGTGCGTCGGAAGCTGCAGATGAACTTGATCCGTGGGCATTGTTTCCCAGTGCAAGGCGGCTTGTATGCCTCAGAAGCCCATGGCTGTGGCTGCCCTAGTCAGCGCACATCAGGGACACTGGAGATTGGCTTGGAACCTTGTCCTGGGCCCCTTGGAGGAGGGCAGGCACAGTGACCCATATAGCCACAGCTCAGCTCTATCTCCAGCAGGCAGCTTCCAGGAGCCAGGCCAGATGCCATGGTGGGGTCCTGGGTGTTTGTGAAGATGCTGTGTGCTGATGGAGGTGGCCTTACTGTCAGCTGTTGTCCTGGCCTCTTGCTCTCAGTAGTGACCACATTCATTCACACATGTGTTGTCAAAGGGACAGGAAAGGTGTCCAGGTCATGTGCTGAGGGTCTGAGGACAGCAGAGATATCCTATGTGCTAGGGAGACATTGACTTGGCCCCATGCTGCCACCTGGCCAGAGAGGAGGTGGACAGTGGGTCAGATACAGCGCTCCCAGGTGGCTTCAGATCTGCCCTTTTCCTCAAGTAGACGCTCACCCCTCACCCCGTCTCCTGTCCTCAGACCCTGCTGCCTGGGTCCCCAGGGTGCACAGGTAGGCTGCTCCCTCCAGACTTGTACCGCCCACAACTATGTCTGAGATAAACAGACATACAGGGTTTCAAGGCTGGCCTGGTCCTGTCCCCAGTGGCAATCCAGCACAGAGTGAAACTGAAAGGGGCGGTGGCTGGGATGGGGCAAGGTCCTGCCAGGTTTGAAAGTGACAGCATAGATCCTGGAGGAAAGCTTGTCATGTCATTTGCCTTTTCTGGAAGTCCCCTGACTCATGGAGGGGATCAAAGGCTGTAGACACAGGACAGGTTGAAGGTCCCATGAGGGCAGCAGATCTAGGTCTTTATGGGGGTGACTCATCATGGCCAGGGTGGGCTTCTGAACATGAGGTAAAACAAGGCGAGCCTTGCCTCTCTGGGCAGTGTGGTGCCCTCTCCCCTACCCCCCAGTCCTCTCCGTGCCCTGTCTCTGTTGCATGTGGAGAGGGGCAGAGTTCAATGTTGGCTCTGGGTCCTGGGAAGTGGATGCTGTGGGAGTCTGCTATGCCTGGCAGGGACCAGGGGGGGCAGGTGGCCAGGTGGCCAGGTGGTGCATGTCTTTATTTCCAGCACTCTAGGAGACAGAGGCAGGTAGATTGATGTGAGTTCAAGGCTAGTCTGGACTACAAAGGAAGTCCAGGACAGCCAGGGACACATAGAGAAACCCTGTCTCAGAGAAAAAAATAAAAATAAATAAATAAAAAGCTGGGCTTATTGGCAAATGCTGGTCATCCCAGCACTCAGGAGGCAGAGGCAGGCAGATCTCTGAGTTTGTAGACCAGCCTGGTCTACAAAGCGAGTACCAAGACGGCCAAGGCTACACAGAGTCTGTCTTGAAAAAAGAGAGCGAGAGAAACCAGAATGTTCTGGGTTGAGCCAGTGAGGGCTCTGTGTGTACCCCATGTGCTGTGAAGTGGGGTATCTCAGCCCGTGTATACTGGCCAAGGAGGGATCATGCCGGAGCCTGGCTAGAGGCCAGCTGAGAAAACCCATTGGTGTTACCTGGGCACAGATGGCCTGGAACCCTGGGAGACAGCCTTTTAGATTCTGAAGCTTGGCCTTTTGAGCCCCAGGTGGAGGTTGGGGACTCAGGATGGCAGCAGAGGTGTCCCAGAGTTGTCATTTCTATTCTGGCTCTGTGGGAACCTGGCAGCACCCAGCATTGGGGGCTGGGCGTGTCATCCTGTGTCGCCCACTTTAGATAGTCAAGGGGCTGCCACCCCCAAACTCCTGTCCAGGGCTTCTCCTGAAAAACCAGCCTGTCTAGATACCCAGGGCCACATTCTTTTCTCCTGCCCCCTCCTTCCATGGCAGGGCCTCCCCAGTATGCCCCGCCTACCTATTTCCTCCCCCCCCCCCAGAGGGCGGGGCTGGGAAAAGAGCCCCAGAGAAGCTGTGGCACTCCAGAACACCCCAGCATCTGGCACTGTGCCCTTGGAGCCCTACTGGGCACTCAAGAGTCTCAATTTGAGGGCATGAAGCTGGCCTTGGGTGGTGGTGGGATCCTGGTGTGGCCCAGAGAGAGCATCAGAATAGCCAGTCTTGTGGGTGCGCTCTCCCATGGTCAGGACTACAGCTCTCAGGTTTTGGTAGGAGTCCTGGGTGAGGGGCTGTAGCTCCATGCACAGAGTGCCTGCCACACACCAGCCCTGGGTTCTCTTTCCTCCGCATATAAACCTGGTGTGGTGCCACACACCTGTCATCCCGGCACTCTGGAGTTCTGGGCCAAAACCACCATGGGTGTGTCTGAGTGGCCATGGTGTCCCTGGGGTTCTCTAGGAGAGGCCTCTCTCTTCTACCTGCAGGCAGGGGAGTTGCCTGTGAGTATGTCTGAGAACCCAAGTTGGGACACACTGGCTGCCCCACTGGTTATGGAAATGGGCACAGCAGGGGTCCTCTTGATTCAAGTTCTATCCACCAACTGCATTGCAGAGGTGGGGCTTCCCCTCCCCACCAGCCTAGAGCCTGCCCTGTGGGCCCTTGGGAACCTGCCAAAGTCTGGGTCCCCATCTGGAGGACCCTGTGCGTATGCTGCTGGACATGAATTCTCACTGTTTTAGAGGGAAAAAAATGGTGGGCCTTGGGCAGCCGTGTCAATCTGGCCTGCCGGTCACTAGCGTGGAGCATGGGCTCTCACATAGACACACCGTGCTCCTATGCCCACAGCCCAGGCCCAAGGACGAGCTGTCCTCCACTCTCCTCTGAATGTTATAATGGATAACTTTCATGATGAAGGTCTCCTGTGTTGTTTTGTCACTGAGGCTAGACGAAAGGACTCCAAGAAGAGTAGTGGCTACTAGACTCGCTGTGGCCCAGTGATGGCCAGCCCCAGACACCACTTGAGTTCTCTAAGGGACACTGAGCTTCAGGGGGTTGGCAGCAAGTGTGGGATGATAGAGATGCCCATCTATGCCGACCATAGACTTTCAAGGCCATATCAGTTCCAAAGGACCAGGAAGGAAGACAGTCCCAGGGGGAACCTAGCTTAACATCTGCTGGGGAGAAGATGATCTGGGGGTCAGGAGACCGTAGCTCAGACTTTCAGCACTGAAAGTCTCTCAGAGACCACCATTAAGCAGGAGATCCAAATGGGCACTTCCCAGGGCTGGGGCTGGGGTCCTGGCAATGCATCCAGGACAGCCAGCTCTATTATGCTTCCAGGACAGGCAGCTCTAGAGCTAGGTGAGATGGAGGACTGTGAACCTTAAAGCCGGGCACTGGGGCAGGTCCTGAGGCTGTGACCTCTGACCTGTCCACATGCCTGTATGGAGCACCACCTCCCTCTGCAGCCAGAAGAGGGTGTTGCGAGCTCAGGGACCCTGGAAGGTCAGCTGACACCTGCATTGGGAGCTGTGAGTCCTCCACATGGCCACTGCCCGGCAAGCCTGGGAGCCTGGCTGTTACTCCAGCCCCAGTGGCACCCGTGGGCCCTGGTGTCTAGAGCTTACTCCTCAGATGGGCTTTTCCTCCTGATGGTTGCAGCATCCACAGGACACTGGCTGAGATGTACACCTGCCATCCCAGGGCTTGGAGGCTGAGGCAGGAGGATGAGTTCAAGGCCAGCTTGTGGTAGGTGAGACTGTGGCCCTAACAACAGAAAGCACAGCACCTTAGTGTGTATCCTGTCCTTGCTGTGGGAGAGTGAGGGGTCCCAGGCAACTGCCTGTCCCCATCCCTCTCTATGCCTCCCTTGCCTCAGCCCCTACTGGCCTCAACTCCTGCTTGCATTCCCTGGGTCGGGGCAGAGCCACAGCAGCCTGTCCCCTCCTGGGCTTTCCTCCAGGCTCATGGTGACCTCCTCAGTTGCCCCCAGCCTGGTTGCTGTCTATATCTCTCGGCAGTCGGGTTCCTAGAATCTCCTACCCTGTGCCCTCTCTTAAGAGGCAGGGTCATAGCCAAGTGAGGGAATGACAGACAGTGCCTGCCAGGCCCGGGACACCTTAGACTGCGTCCAGCATGGCCATTCTTTTTGCCAGCTCTGCCAAGGGCTATAGAGTCTCCAGCCTGAGCGCCCCATCCCACCCCTAAAGCATACAGCTGTCATCCCATCCCAGCACTTGTGGACAAGGCCTCTGTCCGAGAGACAGGGAAATTTTGCAAGAGAGGGTGGGCAGTTTAGACTTCACTCCAGGCTCCTCCTGCTCCTGACAGTCTTGTCCTCTCGTGTTCCCTCCTGCCTATCCCTGTCCCTCCAAAGCTCCTGGAAGGCAAAAATGGGGCATTCCATTGGAAACGAGGGTACTGTGTTGAGCCCCTACATTTGTGACCTCTTGAGTAACCATGGGGCAAAGGCTGTGGTGGACCTGTGACCGCTGTCCCCAGTCAGGACCTGAGTGTAGTAGTGAGGGCTTGCCAAGAGATTCTAGGGCCAAGTGCAGCCTGCACACTTTTTTTTTCCTTTTGTTTTTCAAGACAGGGTTTCTCTGGGTAGCTGTAAACCAGGCTGGTCTCAAACTCCAAGATCCTTCTGAATGCTGGGACTAGAGGCATACACCACCGCCTCCTGGCACCCCCACATTTTTTCCTGAGGGGATCACATGAGATTGGTGGAGGGGCGTCCTGGGCTGAGGGTCCTGCAGGCCAGCCAATGGCAGAAGTGTTGGCTGAGGGGTCAGAACTGGAACTTGAGCTACAGCGCACATCCAGACCCCCACTCCCTGGCTGCTCCCCAGGCACTGTGTCCTCATCACACATGTGTGTCTCCTCCCGCCAGCATGCTTCTAACAGCCTGTGCCCATGTCTGGAAGGCTGGCTGTGGCCTCTGGCAGTCATTGGCATCCCCAGTGTGTTCTAGGGGCCTCCGGGGGACTCTGGAAGCCCAAGGTCATGGCCAGGGCCAGGCTGCTTCCAGTGCACAGAGGCCCTCAGTTTCAGCCGTAGAGAGTAAGCACAGGTCTTGGCTGCCTCCGTCGTCCTAGTGTGGAGGCCCTGTGAGTTTCCCAGGGCGCGGAGCCTTCCAGCCTGCGTAGTTTGAAGCCCTTGGAACCCAAGCTCCAGACCCTGGGGCCCTGATGCCTCAGTCTCACCGGCCACCATGTCCAAGGCCAGGATGCTGAACGTGAGAACGTCACCTGAGTGCACAGGTCACTGGGCTTGGGGGTCAGCACCTCTAGCCCCATCTCAGCCATTGTGTGTTCAAAGACTGCAAATGAGGTGCTCGGCTGGCGCCTGCCTAAGCCAACTCCCACAGGCACTGTAGCGGCTCTGATTGCTTCAGACGCAGCCATGCACATCTGGGCACACAGCAGTGGAGGGCCCTAGGGCTGGCCCTGTGTCCACCCCACCCCGTGTGGTCAGGGCAGATAAGCCTGAGTTTCCTGTGTGTCAGGTGGTAGGATCTAGTCTGGGGGCCATGCCAGTCAAGGTGAAGGTCTGGTCCGCTCCATTTCTGACCACCGGAACTACTTACTCATTACATTCATTTATTTTTGGAGTTGGGGGCCGTGTATGCCACAGCATGCACATAGAGGTCAGAGGACTTGTGGGAGTTGGGACTCTCCTTCAACCATGTGGGTCCTGAGATTGTAACTCAGGTCACCAGCCTTGGCATCAAGCGCCTTTACTGCCTGAGCTGTCACACTAGCATACCTTACTTGTTGGCTGGGTTAGCCTCTTGAGGCTGGGGAGTAGCTCTAGGGGTCTCTATTCAGGCCCCTGTCCCAAGCTTCCACAGAAGCCTCAGGCTTCCTGGCTGTGTAAGATGGGCAGAGGAGACCGAGTGTGTGGGACCCTGGGCCACATGCCTGATCCTGCAAGTCACAGGCACCAGCCCTGCCTTCTCTGGCTCTACCAATGATGGAGGCCTCCACAGGCCCTCCCTGTGTGGAGACAAGGCTCAGCACCCCACCCCTGGTGTATCCAGCAGCCACAGTGGGGGAGGCCCCAGGACCTAGGAAAGGAAGACTGTGCTGTCTGTCTTACCCTGGCTTTCCAGAGTCACTGTGGTCCAAGGTCAAGTCTGTTTATAGAAACTCCCAGGCATGGGGGACGCCCGGGTTAACTGGCCCTGAGAGCATGGGTAGCCCAGGGTAGGAAGTGGTCCCAGCTGGACCTTGGGGTGGGAGCAGGCACACTGGAATGCTCGGAGTGGGTATTGAACACATCTTCTGGTGTGTGCCTGAGTGCCCTGGGGGAGGGGGTATTCTCTGGGGTTTGGTGTCTTCCACAGTCAGACTGACCTCTACAGAGGCCAAGGAGATGTGGTGCTGGTGCTGGGGCTCTTGGGAGCCCAGGCTCACTTGGTTATTGGGAAAGGAGTCAGGGTGGCCTGGCTGGACTCTGCCAGACTGCTGTTCTTGGCAAGCTGAAGAGTTTTAGCTATGAGGAGACAGTACTGCGACTATTTGCCCATGGTCATCCTCATGCACCAGCCCAAGGTGACAGCATGGTGCATTAGCTGTGGAGCGGGCTACTGTGGGCAAGGACCCATGCCATGGTCTTATTCTGCGGACCCTTATAGAGTGGTGTGGAGGAATACCCAGCCTCCCGCCCCCAGCCATGGGCACATCAAATGTGTGCGTCTGTCCTTGAAGCCACCCTTCTGCCAACTCCTCTCTGTCTAGGATCTCCATGGTGGTTCTGTGCTGTGTAGGGGTGCTGGTGGGGCTGAGGCTCAGTATAGCACTCAGCAGGCACAGAGCCTGGCTTCCAGGACGCCCTGGGCATTAGAAAGCAACACCAAGAGCCACCCAGTCTCAGTGCCTGCCGTTTATCCTACAGCGTTCTGTTTAGAGATCACAGCATTGAGTCCAGAGGCGCCTTGTACACTCAGGTTCACCAATGTTTGCCTGTCACCAAATTAGCCTGGTTTTGAAGATGGTCAGGTGACTGGTATTTCACAGGTATGGTCCTGCTGCTCTTCCTGGGGCTTCAATGTGGGCTGCACCCCACCCTCCCCCACTCCCACCTCCTGCCCATGCGCATACTTGTGTGAGCCTGGTCTGCACGATCTGGTAATCCACGGACAGGTTTTGTGTGGCTGAACCAGGGATCTGGCGCCCTGGTCCCCAGGCTCACTGATGTGACTAGGGTTTTGTGTGCTGCTTGGGAATAAGCCCTGACTTTGTACATGCCACACAAGCTTTTGTTTTGTTTTTGTTTTTATTTTTCGAGACAGGGTTTCTCTGTGTAGCCCTGGCTGTCCTAGACTGGCTTTTGTAGACCAGGCTGGCCTCAAACTCACAGAGATCCACCTGCCTCTGTTTCCTGAGTGCTGGGATTAAAGGTGTGGGCCAATATGCCTGGCTGGCATCATTATTTTTAACTGTGCCTCCTGTTTTTATTACAGCTTGTTAGATTTGTTTATTTTTAACTTGTAATATGTGTTGGCTACTTGTGTGTATGTGTGCCTGCTACCCACAGATGTCAGAAGAGGGTTTCAGGTCCCCTTCAACTGGAACTCAGGATGGTTGTGAACTGCCATGTGGGTTATGGGAACTGAACCCGTGTCCTCTGCAGGAGCAGCTGGTGCACTAACCATGGAGCAGTCTCCAGCCCCATCGTGGTATTTCAAAGAAGGGGAGAGAGAGCAGAGAGAGTGGCATAGGTCTTTGTTTTCAACATCATGAGAGGCTGAGACAGGAGGATTGCAAGTTTAAGGCCAGCCTGGGCAAGTTAGTGAGACCTTGTCTCATTTTCAAAACAGGTACTGCTTTCATTTATTTAGTTACTCTTACTTAGTTTGGGGGGGTGAGGTGGTTGGTGGGCACATATATGTGGGAGACAGAGGACAACATGTAGGAGTCATTCCACCATGTGGGTCTCAGGTGTTGACCTCAGGTTGTCAGGCTTGGCGCTCAGTGCGTGTACCCACCAAGACATGTCACATGGCCCTGAAAAGCGTTTAAAAGCCAGGGCAGGGCTGTGGTTACACAGCAGAGCCCCTGCCTAGAACCCCCAGGAAAGGTCTAGAGCCCCACCTAGAACCCTCCAGTTCCTCTTGCCAGTACTCATTCTCAGTGGGTTTTGAAGACTTAGGCACACTCCTGCCCGCCATCTCAGCTGGGCCCTGTCCTTCAGTGGATGGACACACCTCTAATTATAGCTGCGCTTGGCATCTTTTCTAGTCAGCCCCCAGCTGTTCACAGACTCATCCCCATGAAACTCATCCCAAAGGTTCCCAGGAGGCCAGGTCCGTACAGAGGAAGGGGCTACCTGGACCTTGAGCTCCAGGACCAGAGGCTGCATGCATCTCTAGGATCTGAGAGACTGCAATGGTCTCCTCACTAGACAGCTCTAGCTGGACTAGTCAGGGCCTAGCCAGGCATCTGAGTCGCCCAGTTCTCTGCCTCCTGCTGCCTGGACCAGATCCCAGGGCCATGCACTCGCTGGATTTGGGGACATGAGGCTAGCCGCCCTGACCCTGTGGGGGCCTGTATGTCCTGGAAGGTGAAGGGTAAGTGCCAGGGCTCTGCACTGTCTGTCTGCTGTGCCCTGCGTGTTGCAGCTCAGGACATTCTGGCTGGTTCCCTGTGGGCAGCAGACATCCACTTTGTGGCTGACTTCAGGGAAGGTAGCTCACAGCTAAGGTCCCACCATAGGTGCTGAGGCTCCCGGAGGGCCAGCAGCAGCTGCACAGTGCCACAGGCACTTTTAGCAGCTTGAGGTCCTTTGCCCTTTAGGCTGCCCCTTTGTTCATTTTATGTCTGCCGACACTCGTAGAGGGCCACTAGCCCCTGCCTCCCAGGTTTAGTCATGCGAAGGGTGTGCCACCACACCTGCCCAGCTGGCCTGAATTCTTGATCCCAGGTGCTGGAATGACAGGCATGCACTGAGGGCGGGCGTGATGGTGCACGCCTTTAACCCCAGCACTCGGCAGGCAGAGGCAGGGGGATCTCTGAGGCCATCTTGGTCTACAGAGAATTGCAGGACAGCCAGGACTACATGGAGCAATGCAGTCTGGAAAGGCAAACAAACAAAACAAGACAGGTAAGCACCACTACTGTGGTCAAACCAGAACCATGCATGCCAGGCAGGGCTCCTCATGCAGAGCCCTGTCCCAGCCTTATTATTTATTTATTTGTGTGTTTATTTGTTTTTGTTGATGTGGAATCTTTATCTGAAGCTCAGGTTGTCTTAAGAACTTGGGGAAATCCTCCTGCCTCGGTTTCCTGCAGGCACGTATTACTGTGCTCTAGTCAGGCTTCCGAGTATAGCATTGGGGTCTGGTCTGGCCTCCTTGAAGCCCTTGTGTTCTAGGCAGGAACCTTAGCCAGCCAGGGTCTGTGAGCAGTTGGAGAGGCTGCACTCGGGAGAGACCCCCACACTCTCCATGTGCACAGGGACCTAAGGCAGGCTGAGACGAGGAGCAAGGCTGGTTTGAGCTGCCCAGTGTCTGCTGGGCCGGTTTCTCCTGGTTCCTGCCTTGCCATCCTCAGTTCTTCTAGAACACACAGTGGTTCGCTGTAGTCTCTCTTGATACAAGTCCGTGAAACTCGGTCGCAGAAGAAAGCCGCATGCCCCTGCAGGCTGACCAACATCACTGCGTGGGGTCCCCTTTGCGGAGACCAGTACCCGACCTGTACCACTCCTGGCCACACACCTGAAAGCAAACGCAGCAGGCTGCCAGCCAGGGGTGGGCGCCCTGTGCCCTCGGGGCTCCAGGCCCTTTGTTGTGCCCCACCTGATTCAGGAATTTGCTTTTTAAACGTGTTCAGTGTGTGTGTGTGCGCGCATGTGTGCACACTTGGAAGTCAAGGGACAGCTTGGAAGAGACCGGTCCCTCCTTCCACCTTGTGAGTCTAGGTGATCCAGCGGGGCATGATGGCACAGCCTTCATTCCCAGACGGAGGCAGGCTTAGTGGAGCTCCGAGTTCACGGCCAGCCTGTTCTGCATCGTAAGAACAGTCTTTACAGTCTTTACCCACTTTGCCATCTTGGCAGCCTCCATCTGAGCTTATTCTGGTCATGTGTGTGGCTGACTGGATGCCCTGGAGTGTGAGTTCAGGGCAGGAAATAGCATAGCAGGAGACAGCTGTAGAGAGCAGGGTTGAGAGGTAGGCCGTCATGTCCCAACACGGACACCTTGGGAGACCTTGGGAGGGAGGACGACCACAGGGCATGCTGGAAGGATGGAGGAGGTGATGCCGTGCCGTGGCTGCTAGCAAGGAGGGTGCAGGTTCAGGTTGGGCACTGTCCTGTGAGGGTGGGCGGCAGGTACAGCTGTCTTCTCCACAACCCAGCACTCAACAATCTAGTTCTGGGGCTGGATTTGCCTATTCTAGACACTTAAATTTTTGTACTTACTATTATTGCTGCGTGTGCGTGTGCGCGCCATGGGGTGTGCGTGGAGTCAGAGGACAGCTTGCAGGAGTCAGCTCTTTGCTCTTGTCACTCATGTCGTCAGCCTGTGTTCTAGACATTCTTATCACGGAGTCCCACACTGCGGTCCCTTGTGTCTGGTTCTCACTGAACACAGTGTCCGCAGCGTCCCTCTACCCCGTGGAGTGTGCCTGAGCCCCACTCCTGTTCCTGGCTATGTAATACTCTGGTGCGTTTGTGGTACACAACATGTGTCCATCGTCTGTCAGTGGCCCGTGGGCTAGGTGTATGGAGGATAGGCTGTTCTGGATGTTCGCGTGGAGCTTGTGTGGACCTTTGCTTTGGGCACGAGGCTGAAAGCAGAGTTGCTGGGTCTTGTGACAGCTCTGTTTAACTCTTAGGAACTACTGAACTGTTTCCAGGGCTTTGCCATGCTGCTGGATTGCCTGTGCCATGAGGGCCTGGCTCCTTCTCTAAACTCAGGGTGCCTAGCGTACCTTAGCAAGTGCCCCTTGTCCCCACCCCTACCCTAGGTTCAGGTCTGAACTCTCTGCCTGGCCAGAGGGGCCAGTGAGGATCACCAGAGCTCAAACCACAGCTCACCTGTGTGTGTTTCCTGCCACACAGGCTCCTGAAGCAGGTCCTGTCCCTGACTGATCAGGCACGACCCATACCTTCTGGAACTGCCACTCAGAACAAGAGGGGGCAGCAATGAGTGCTCCGAGGGGGCAGGAGGAGAGGACACAGCAGAGTGGGGCCCGGCCCGCAGCTGTGGGGTTCCTGGGACAAGTCCTCAGCACCGCTCTCTAAGCCGGCTGCCTCCAGCCCAGCGGGCACCAGCTGAGTGAGCGTCTCCTGGGAGCCTGAGGGCACAGGCATAAGCCAGCACCACGGGGCTGGCCTCTCAGGGTGAAGGCGGGTCTGCCCACTCACCCTCAGGGTACTTGGCTGGGAGGCAGAGGCTATGGCTGAGAATGTTTGAGCCTTCCAGCCCCTTCAGACCGTCAGCTAGTGGCTGCCCCCCCCCCCCCCTGTCTCTGTATGTGTGTACATGCTGTGTGGATACATACACAAAGGATTCTATTACTCTTGCTCATTCCTTTGCTTAAAGAAACAAAACAAGGCTGGAAAAACAAAAAATAAAACAAGGTGGTGGCTCATACCTCCCCCCTCCCACACACACAGGGTTTCTCTGTGTAGCCCTGGCTGTCCTGGACTCACTTTGCAGACCAGGCTTACCTTGAATAGGTGGTTCACACCTTTAATCCTAGCACTCTGGAGATCGAGGCAGGCAGGTCTCTGAGTTCAAGGCCAGCCTGGTCTGCAGAGTGAGTTTGAGGCCAGCCTGGTTTGGGAAACCCTGTTTCAAAAAACAAAACAAAAACTAAAGCAGATTGAAATAAAACAGCCTCTTGGGCTTGAGAGATGGCCTAGCTGTTAGGAGCACTACCTGCTTTTGCAGAGGACCAAGTTCAACTCCCAGCATCCGCACAACAGCTCACAACCATCTGTAAGCTTAGTTCCAGGGCATCCAATGCCCTCTCTAGGTTCTGCAGGCAGCAGGCACACACAGGTGCACAGATACACATGCAGGCAACGCTCACATTAATTAAAGCACATACAGTTGAAGCAAACCTTCAACACCCAGCAAGGCTGATCCTGAACTCGTTGTTGTTGATGACCTCAGACCCCTCACCATCCTGGGTTGGGCCTAGTGCTGGGATGGCAGGTGTGCACAGCACGCTTGTGTACGCCGGACCAGCACTCCACCCTCATAGTCCCAGCCTGATTTACTCCCTTGGGGCAGCCTCTCACCAAGCCTGGAGGTCGCCGTTGTTTGGTTGTGTCCGTCAATGCTGGTAAGAGTGGCCATGCCCGGCTTGTTGTGTGGGTGCTGGCATCCAGAGTCCGCACAGTGGGTGTTCTTACCTGGTAGACCATCCTCCAGGTCCTTTTTTTGTCTCTCACAGATGGTCTCATGTAGCCCAGGCTGGACTCTAACTTCCTGTGTAGCCCTGGATGACCTTGACCTCCTAATTCCCCTGCCTCTACCTCCCTAGTGCTGGGACCACGGGTTTGCAATACCACAGCTTGTTTATGGGGTGCTGGGGATGGAACGCAAGGCTTCATCTATGCTTGCAAACAGCCACGGGTCTGCCTTGTGTTTATTTTTTGAGGCAGTCACGCTCTATCCCAGGCCCCTCTTGAGCGTGTTTCCTTGCTGCCTCAGCTTCTCAAGTGCTGTGGTGATAGCCTCCTGCAGAATGCTGGGCCATGCCTGGCTAGGCAAAGGCTCATCACTGAGCCACATCCCCAGTTCACCACAAAATATGAGGACAGCCAGTCCCCCAGATCACACACTCCATCAGTGGTCTCTCTGAATGCCTCCCAGTTGTGACCAGCTCTTAGAGGTCCGGGCTTGCTGGGCAGATAGCCTTGGAGCTGGGACTAGTGGGGAGCAGGGCTTCTGGCCTTGCTGGCATTCTCACGTCTGCCCACTGGGCCCCTTTCCCTCCCTCCTGCCACCATCCCCAGGCAGGCCCTTCCCCTGGCTGGATTACACAAGCCACTGCCTGCTGCTTGCGGCCTGGGCTGTGGGCAATTACTGGAAGGCCCAGCTCTGCTCCAGGGCTTGGCTGGGCGGTGGCCATCTCTTCTTCCTGCCTGTTTGGTGATTAACCTTGTGTGCTGCCTGCCTGAATTCCACCCCCACTCCTGGCTGGTCTAGGGGCTCTGATCTTGGCTGGTGGGGAGCCTGGGGAGCTCAGTGTGCTCTGGTCTGTGCCACAGGCCTGCGGCAGGACACAGTTGTTCTGTGTCTGACCCTGTAGGGGCTTAGTGTTCACCACCGGCCCGCCAGAAACACCCTGAGCAGGACTTTCCTGGATCAGACCCGGGCCAACTTCTGGAGTTCTTCTGAGGTACTTGGGGCTCCTGATAGCTCTGGGTATCTGTAATGTCCTCTGAGGGCCCGTCTGACCCTCCCCTGGGATCAGAGCCTCAGGCTGTGCTGCTCATTAGTGGCTGGGCCCAGTGGGCAGTAGCCATGCTATGACCAGCTGATGGCCTCAATGGGGCAGGAGCCACCCCTGTGCCTTATGCCCTGACACCTTCCCAAATGGGAGGGACAGGAGTCAGGGGCCTTCACAGTCCTTTCAGGATGATCTCTCCACCACAGGACATGAAGTTGCACCTGCTGCTGCCAGCACAGAGTGGGAAGCCCAGATAGTCGCCACCTGAGGGTCTCGGAGCCCCCTCCCGCCACCTGCCTGATGCTGGCAGTGGAGCTCACCATGGATGGGGACTTCCCTCCGCATGAGCTCCCACCCCCTGGAGGTGGCATCCAGCTACAGGTGAGCCTTGTCCTTGAACTGAAAACCACCTCGGGGTACATAGTGGGTGCCCTGATGGCCAGTGTGGCCAGGACAGCCTTTGGAGCACTTCCTGCTCCCCAGCTCCCTGATACCCTGACATGGTCCTGCCCCCGAGTGCAGAAAAGGGTTGACTTTGATCTTGGCCGGCAGCAGCCTCCCTCAAGTCTCCTGACACACAGTTAGCTGTGGAGGGGCTGTTGTTGTCATTTTGTTTTTGAGGTTGGGTTTCCCATAGCTTAGGCTGGCCTCAAGTGTGCATATTTTGAAGAGGGTGATCGTGAACCAGCTCCGCCTGCTGAAAGCCAGGTGACAGGCACGTGCCACCACACCTCATGTGTGTAGGGTTAGCAATGAAGCCCAGGGCTTACGTGCTGCAAGCTGAGACCAGCTCCAGCTTTTGGGTCGTTTGAGACAGGACGTCACTCTGTAGCCCAAACTGGCCTGGAACTCTTAGCAGTCCTCCTGCCTCAGCTTCCTGAGTGCTAGGACTCCTGGCAGGGCTTCTCTTCATTGAAGGAGCACCCTCTCACCCTCTGTCTTCTCCTTGTGCTGTCACAGGCCCTGAGGATGCAGGACAAGGATACCACACTGTTCCAGGACACAGGAAGGGTGGGTGGTCAGACAGGATGAGGGTTAGCCAGAACTGGGCCATAGTGTAGTCTCCAGGAACACAGGTGGGACAGGAGGGCTCTCTGAGGCGATTTGCAGGGCCAGGTGGGGTGGTACTGACCCAGTGCCCATACCCATGCCCAGCTGTGGCACCATGCACTCCTGTGGTGGAGCACGAAAGAGGAAGTGTCATTAATGGAGCTTCCAGACCTTTTGGGGTGGCGGAAGCAACAACTACTGATACCCAGAATGTCACTTGCAGCTCAGAAACCCTGGCTAGCTTCCAATGCCTGCGGCCAGTGGCAACTAGGCCATACCGACCTCCTATCTCCTGCTTGGCTTTCTGTGTTTCCCGCCCACTGTTCCTTCATCCACAGCCCATAATTTACTTAATTATTTCCCTATTGTCGGGCCTTTGGAGAGAGTCCAATTTCCTGTGCTATAAATATCGCTGCCTCCTCCTCCCTCCTTCCATCCTTGTGGTGTGATTCTGAAACAGGATTTCAGGGAGAGACCTGGGATGGTGGGCTCTCAGTGGGTTGAACTGGGACCACCAGGCTGTATGTACTTTATGGTGACATTCCATGATGCCCATTTAAGGCAGAGCCAAAGCCCCATTAGGGATAGGAATGTTGATCTCCTGTTGAAGAGGTTGCGGGTGAACCTCAACTTTTCCCAGGGTATGCTTTGGGCCTCAGTGCCTGGAGCTACATCCCCAGCCTAATCCATTCCCAAACCGCTCCCTTACTGGGGGATTCTAGACAGGGGCTCTGTCACCAAGCCATGTTCCAACCCCTCCATGCACAGCCTCCAGGGCTCTTGTTGGCAGGGGATGTTTTCAGCCTTCCGGGGCCATACCCCCACACTTAGTGCATCATTACCCCCTGCTGTCTGCATTGCAACCCTCCATGGCTTCCCTCATGCACATGGGCAGGCTGAGACCCTGGCTGACTCACTGGTTGTCCAAGCCCTGCCTTTGCACACTGGGGCCCTGCTTTCCTCCTGCCACCCAGTGCCCTCTGTTTCAGAATCCGCTCCTGCACCGTCCATGGTGGAGCAACTTCCCACCGGCGCATCCCATCTTCTCCAGTGAAAACCAGTAAGTGTGGCAGTGGGGCCTCACCTCACCTCTGCATGGCCAGAGCCCACCGAGGGCCCCAGGGTCTGGAGAGAGCGCTGGCTGAGCCCTGCGTCTCATCAGCCGGCTTTGAGATGGAGGAGTTACTGGGGGAGGACTCCAGGACACCCAGAGAGCCCTGGGTTTTGAAGGCTTAGAAGGAGTCTGCCTGGGGAGTGTGCAGACATCTCAAAGCAGATGCGGTTACAGCTTCTGAGTGTTTTGTGATGCTTGAGGGGCCGTTTAAGGATGCCGCGTGCCTGCATGTGCCTGTACATGTGGAGCCAGAGGTCAACACTGGCTGTGTGTAACCCTGACCAGAGCTCACTCTGTAGACCAGGCTGGTGTAGAACTCACAAAGCTCCATCTGCCTCTGCCTCCCAAGTGCTGGGATTAAAGGGTGGCTATCACACCCAGCTCATATATGGGCATTTTGACTGCATGTATGTCTGTACATGACATGCATGAAGAAGGTGTTGGGTCTCCTAGAATTGGAATTACAGATGGTTGTGAGCTGCCATTTGGGTGCCGGGAGCCAGTGCTTTAACCACTGAGCCATCTCTCCAGTCCCATCTGCCTTGGTTTGGGGGTAGGGGGCATTGTTTTAATCTTTCGGGGGTTTTGGTTGTTTGTTTGTTTGTTTGTTTTGTTTTTTGAGACAGGGTTTCTCTGTTTAACAGAGCCCTGGCTGTCCTGGAGCTCGCTCTGTAGACCAGGCTGGCCTCAAATTCAGAGATCTGCCTGCCTGTCTCTTGAGTGCTGGGATTACAGGCGTGCACCGCTGCCCGGCCCACCTTGGTTTTTGAAACTGGATCTCCCACTGGACCTGGAGTGCACCACTGTGGCTGCCTCCGCTTCTCCCAGTGCTGAGGTCATAGGTGTGTGCGGCCACGCCCTGCTCTGTGGGGTACAGGTCCTCACCTGCACAGCAAATGCTCTTCTGCACAGAGCTGTCTCCCCAGTGCAGGCTCTGGAATTTATTATGTAAACTCAGCCCTTACCAGGTGCATGCAGCCGTCATGTTTGTCTTAGGAAATTCTCCAGGTAAGAGGTAGAAGCCTAAGATGGCCACTGCCTCTCTGCTCTGGGAACCAAGGAGGACAAGGAGTTGGAGCCCTGAGAGGAGAGGCTCTGGGACCTCCTTTTCTGCCCTTCCGAGTTCCCTTGAGCCTACCCCCAGGGTCAGCACAGCTCACTGAGTCTGGCCCTCCTCACCTTAGAGTGTCATTACTCAGGTGGGAGAGAGGCAGCCATGACAAGACTGGCATCCGTTCTGGTCCCAGCCTTCTCCTCACTCTTCTTGGCCACTGAGGAGCAGGACAGGGAGATGGACAGGGAGGGACTCGGAGTCTTAGGGTATGATTGTCCATCCTGTCTTGGTGCAGAGCTGAGGGGCAGGTTGGTGGACTGTTTCAAGCCTGGTCCAGGATGTTCTCAGCTGTGTGTCTGAAGTGCCTGGGCCAGACCGTGGCTGCTCAGCGTGGCTGGCAAAGCCACGTGGTTGAGCTCCCATGAGTTGTGAGGAGTACTGGGATCCTCTGTCTCCCTCACCTCACCCAGCCCCATGGTGACGATCCTGACTTCTTCTTGCAGACAGTTCGTGGGCTCCACCCCATTCCTTGGTGGCCAGTCCTGCCCTGAAACCAGCTATCCCACCCCAGCCAGCGTCCCCAGCTTCTTCTCCAAAAGCAGCGACTTTCCTCAGGTAACAGTCTTCCTTGCGCCCACTGCACAGGGCTCTTAGCTGTTGCTGTGGCCACTGGTTTTCAACAGGGCTGACTGGCACAGGGATTCGAGGCCACTCTGGGCAGGGAGGATCAAGGCCAGGCTGGCCTTGGCATCGTGGGATTGAGATCTGCTGTCACTGGCCTTTGGCACTTCGCCTCGGGGTTGTGGGGTTGTGTCTGGAGGTGACTTTTTCACAGCCTGGGAGCTTTATGAGGAAGGCTAAAGGCTGCCAGGGGCTGGGGCCCGCTGGTAGAGCGTCCTCACTGGCTGCCATGGTGTCTTCTGCCTGCACTGTGGCAGGACCTCCCTGCAGGCCCTACACAAGTGCCCGTGCCCTGTGCAGCCTGTGTGGCAGAAAAGCTCACCCGCAGAGCCCAGGAAAGAGTTTGAATCCCATTCCCTGTGGGACACCAAAGCAGCTGCTCCACCGGCCCCCTCACTGCCACTCAGGGACTTATGCCAGCCAGCTGTCCCAGAGGTGTCTGCTCAGTAACAGGCAATGGCTCACGCCTCTGTGTGAAGAGGCTCCTCAGACCACAACAAGGAAACCAGCCCAGCCTATCAGCCCCTTTCTGGCTGCCTCCTCTGTCTTTCTGTCTTTGCCTCTGTGTGTCTGTCTTTGTGTCAGTCGGGATTCTAAAGGAATAGAACTAATGAACGAATATACAAGATACAGTGTATGTCATACACAGGGGAGATATACAGGCACACGTGGCCATTCGGCAGAGTGGCTTGTGGCAGGCTGTGGTCTGGAGTCCGTCTGTGGCTCTCTCCCATAGTCTCTCAGTCCAGGAAGCTGGGTGTCTCAGCAGTCCCGATCCAGAGCTGGAGTCCTGGCGGATTCCTAGGGAGCGCTGCTCTTCGGTCTGCACTGGAATCCTGAACAAGTAGGTTCTAACACGAGCGAAGGAATGCCTCCGCAGCAGGGTAGATGAACCCGCCAGCGAGAGTGAGGGCAAGCAGGCAGAAAGCAAAAGCTTCCTCCTCCACGCCCTTTTGTGTGGGCTGCCACCGGACGGTGTGGCCCAGGTTTAGGGTGGTCCAGTCAAGAGACTCCCACAAGTGTACCCAGCTGCTTGGGCTGGTTGATTCCAGATGTCAAGCTGGCAACCAAGATCAGCTATCACACTCTGTCTCTGTATGTCTCCCTGTCTCTACCCTCTGTCTTTGTGTCTATCTGTCTCTATCTCTCTTCTGATGCCAGAGGCCCACTCCTGCCTCCCTGTGGTCAAAACTCCACGAGGTGAGCCACCCCCTTGCTCTGCCAGCGGTGCTCGTGTGGGCTGCTTGTATGAACCCCATTTGTCCCCACACATCTGACGACACGGCGGCTAGCTGTTACCTCTCATCAGTGGCTGGCCGTTTCCATCCAGTGGGTGAGCATTTACTGAGCACTTGCTGATTGTGTGTCTTGCACACATGGACCCCAGAATGCTTTGGAGGTGCCCACCCTCATGCCTGTGCCCTGTCCACAAAAGGTTGGATCCAGGGGACTCTGTTAAAACTGGCAGTGGGGCCCAAGCTCATCACCTGCTTCCACGCCCCCCATCTCCCCAGGCCACAGATGGCCTCTAATTCCAAGAAGGAGCCAGACCTAAGCCAAGCCTCACAGCAGGGCAGAAGGAGTGGCTTCAGTAAGGACCCCGAGCTAGGGGCCTCTCCCTGAGGCAGACAGCGAGAGTCAGAGCTTACGAGATGCCGCGCTGCCAGCCCCGAGCAGGGAGGAGGGCTGCAAGCCCGCTGGAGATGCTGCCCCACCTGCCTGCGTGTAGTCTCTGCCTTGCAGGTGGCAGGATTCACACTGGCTTCAGGACACAGTTTCCCAGTTTGTTCCTGTGGCAAGAAAAGCAGACACCCCAACCCTCATGTGGCCTCTGTGCTCTGTGGACATGTCCCCTACCACAGTGTGAACCAGGAGTCAGAACGGAAAACCCACCTCTGCTTGGACAGAAGCTGGGAACTAAACATGAGCCCCTGAGCTTCCTGGCAGAAGAAGCAAAAAGAGAAAAGAGATGAGCCACGTGCCTTATGCCTACAAGGAGAAAGCCTGTGAAGGTCTTCCCATCCTCACTCACACTCTGGGAGCCAGGCAGGAGGATGGAGAGTTTGAGGTGTTCCTGGGCTACACCTTGAGAGTCTATCTCAAAGCAACAAAAAAACTACAACAGAAAGAGAAATAGAAGAGACCAAATGTTATCTGAGACTGTCCCTTCCCCATGGGTAGGAGCCTCCTGTGCTCAAGGCAGCTTGGAAGATGCCTCTGATGTCTGCTGCCTTCTGCTCAGGCCCTGTGCTCAGCCTCCTCATCCCTCTGCTATGAGCTGTGGGGTCCCCTCCCCTGACAGCATTTCCCATGATGCTGCTTATCTCTGAGACCTGGGCCCCCAGCAGCTGCTGACTGGACCCGCCACGTCACACACTGGTCACATTGGGCTCCCACCAAGTGTCTTGAGTGCCTGACAGTCCCCCTGGAGCCCTGCCTTCCTTTTCAGCCAGTCCCAGTCCTCGACCGTCTGCTTCTCCCAGGAAAGGGCTCGGTGCATCCCTGCTCGGCCTTCCTTCTCTAGGCGGCACGGAGCCCCTACCCCATGGGCTCCCATACCCCTGCGTGGTGACCGGAACAGCTCCACGGGCCCCTGTGGGAATAGCGCACCCTGGGCTGTACAGGTGCGTGGCTACTCGACACCTGGTTTTGTCTCCATTCTTGAGTTTTTTTTAGTTGAGACATCATGTGACTCCCAAGCTCCCATGTCACCCATCCCATGAACCACCATCTCTCCCTCCTCAGTCCCCAGCACCCAAGAATCCTTTTCCTGTCTCTGGAGTCCCCTGCTCTGGACATTTCCTGTATGGAGCCCCACACTGTGTGGCCTCTTGCGTCTGGGCCTCTGGCGATGTCTTCAAGCCCCTCCACACTGTGGCCTGTCATTACCTCTCATGGCTGAGCAATACTCCACGTGTGTGTTGTCCGCTCATCTGCAGGAACTTGATTATCCATTTGACCATCGTGGATGACAAGCGTTTTCGTGGGGATTTGATACTGTGGTTCAGGGGTGCATCCCGAGGAGCGTGGGTGTGGCTGGAGACTGCAGCCAGAGCTGTCAGCCTTTGAGTACTGGGGGTTTACACATAGTTGGCTCTTAACTTGGGAGGGCAGGTGTTTCATGCTGGGGCAGAGCCTGGGTCAGATGGGAGCGAGGGGGGCCGGAGGCCTGGGGGAGGGCCTGCCATCTAGAACCACCTGCCCCTCTTCTGCGTTCTCCTCAGGCCTCTTCTGGGCTGTACCCCTCCTGGACCGCTTGGGTGTCCTCAGCATTCCCAGTCCCCCCATCAAGCTGTGTGTCTTCCCTGAAGCCCCCTGGGTAGATGCAAAGCCGTACAGACCCCACATTCTTGGCCGTGGTCCCGCCACTCATTACCCCTAGCCCCTGTACAGGGAGGGTAGCCTGCAGGAGCCCTGTGTGCACAGGTAGGCCGCACCCCAGGCCCCCCGCTTCCCTCAAGGCTGTGTGTCCCGTAAAGCGCTCACTTGGCCAGCTGCTGGGAAGCTAGATGAGCTCACGCTCAGGAAGGAGCGCTGCTGCCTCCCGCCCCGCAGCGCAGCGCATCGCATCGACTGCTCTGCAAATGCTAGCGGGGATCAGAGGTCTGGCCACTGCCTGCGCAACGGCTTACCGGCATCAGGGAGAGGAGGGCCAGAGAGGGGCGCTAGATTACAGGAAGCCACACCGGCGGCGGCTGTAGCTGCTCCCGGCTTGTAGAGACGTGGGCTGTGGGTTGTGGGGACCCTGCGTGTCGAGATCCACTGTGGCCTGGGCTGCCTGTGCGCAGGACTGTGAGCCACAGGCCACGGCTCGTGGAGAGGCAAGGGTGGGCAGGGCAGCGGGGCCTGCAGCCCAAACCATTAAGAACCGTCTCTCCCAGCTGGGGAGCCTGCTGGCCCAGGGGGTCTTCACAGTGCCTCCCTGGGCACTCCCACTGTCCCAGGCACCCCTTACCTCTGAGGCTGTCTCCAGCCTGTTGTGTCAGGGCTCCTCCTGTGTCTGTCCCTCCATGTCATAGGGACAGCTGTGGTGGGGAAAAATTCACCGTGACCCTGCAGAACCTCACAGTAGCCCAGTATTTCTGTAAGGACTGTGTTGCTAGGAGCCAGGGCCAGACACAGCCTGTTCTAACAGGAGTGTTGTGTTGTGTCATATTGTATGTTTTTCTTGAGATAGGGTCTCTGTAGTGCAGGCTAGCCCTGAACTTATTATGTAGCTGAGGATGATCTTGAACTCCTGGTCTTCTCAGCTCCACCCCCATGTCTAGTTTCCGTGGTGCCCTGTGATGAAGCTCTGCACTCTGAGCACGCGCTCTGCCCACCAAGCCTGCACCAGCTCCTGCGTTCTCCTTTCTCTTTCTCTTTGGTTGGTTTTGCTTTGTTTTGGTTTTTTGAGATAGGACTCTACATGTCCCTTACTTTCCTAGAACTTATTATGTAGATCAGGCTGGCCTTGAACTCACAGAAATCTGTCTCATAAGTGTTGAGACTAAAGGTGTGTGCCACCAGGCCTGGCTTATCTCATTATGAAGCCCAGGCTGTTTTGACCTTGTGACAGGGCTCCTGCCTCAGCCTCCTGAGTGTTGGGATCACATGAGCCACCATGTCACTGTAGCAGCTGGGATGAGCTGCTGGCTGCCTTCTGCCATCCAGGCCAGCCCTGCTTCTCTGCCCTGGGGTCCCCTATGTTAGGCTAGCAGTCCTCCCTGTCCTGTTCTGTCCCCTGCGTGGTACAGGAAACTCCGCTGTTCCCAGCCTGGCCATACAGTCCTTCACCAGGTGGACAGGAGGATGGGCAACCAAGGCAAAAGGAGACACAGTGGGGAGTTGAACCTAAGGTCAGATGGTTCAGGCTCTCCTTCCCACCCCACTGCCTCTACCAGGTCCAAAGACAAAGTTGCTGGTGGTCCCATAACCTGTCCATGCCCTCGGGCTAGCTCTGTCACTCCTGGCCACCACTAGGCTTTGTGCCCTAGCCTGCCCTGTCCATCAGGATGACGTAATGCCTTCTGCTGCTGAAGTCCTCGGGTCCCTCTTTCCCATGTTCCTAGTTCTCCCTCCTCCCAGGCTGACTCTCAGAGAGCTCCCAGCCAGTCTTCCTGGCTCCTAGAGTTCCCTTCCCATCTCGTGCCTGGCCTCCAGGGGCTGGGAGGGGCAGAATCACCCACAGCTATGGTCAGAGACCCCTCCCCCCACACCCTGAGTGCTTTCTCCTTATACCCACCTGACTCTGACCCCTGGGAGCACCCCAGGCCCGGTGTCCTCACTGTTGGGGAGTGTCGAGGCTTTGGCTTTTCATATTAGTTCCTCCAGTCTTTGTCTACCCCCACCCCCAAGACAGGGTTTCTCTGTGTAGCCCCGGCTGTCCTGGAGCTCACTCTGTAGACCAGGCTGGCCTGCAGTCCACAGAGGGCTGAGATGAGATGTGTTCCACCAGCGCTGGGCCCTTGGTTCTTGGGATTCCCATAGCTGTAAAGATTGTCCTTTCAAAGTCCACTCAGCACCTACGGGAGGATCAGGAGCTGGAGGTTAGCCTCGACTGCATAGACTATATTTATGGATGCAGGCATCCCTCACCTCTATGTAGTTCTAGAACATTCTGTCTCTCAAAGAAAGGTGTACCCATCCCATCCCCAGCCCTTGTAGCCCACGCCGTGAGCGGGCCTGTGTCTGGCTGTTTCTGAGCACTGTGACCTTATGGTTCCTCTACACTGCCCTGCTGGAGCCTCTCTTGTGTTCGTGGCTGTGTGATACTCCTGTCTGAGGACAAGGCATGCTTCGTGCGCCGGTGGACACCACTGTTTCCTTCTTTGGTGCTGTGATTCACTGCTGTGGGTGCTCCTAGTTTTCCCACAAGTATTTGGAAATGTGTTTGTGAGGTTAGATCTGAGCCAGCACTCTGCTGTCTGAGAAGCTGCTTCCCCAGAGGCCTCGGGCTTCAGCTCCCCACACCCTCACCAGCAGTTGGCATTGTTGGCTTTGACTTAGCTGTTCTTGGAGGTGGCATCCTGCTCAGATTTCTGTTGTGAGTTTTTTGACATAAGGTCTTGCAGTGTAGCCCAGGCTATACTCACAATCCCCCTGGCTCAGCCTCTGAAGGGCTGTTTCGGCAAGGATGCACCACAATGCCCGGCTTCACTGTGCTGATTGGAATTGACAGGTTGCTCCGTGCTGTGCCTGTCTGCAGTACGAGGGCTCTTGGGAGGATGAGGGGCTGGGAGATGGGTTTGCTCTGGCTGCTCCTGGATGGGATCCTGCTGGCCTGGGCTCCTCAGCCTCTGACACTGTGTGGCCTTCCTCCTGGTGTACCTCACCCTACAGCAGGAGAAGCCGCAGCTCCCAGGCAGCCACAGCTGTAGCCCTGTGGGGGGCCACGCCACTGTGCTGCACTCCTGCCCGCCCACAGCAGAAGTGGCTCCTGCTTTGTGGCCCTGGGGTCTGTCCTCAGCATCCCAGCCCCTGTGGGGACACCAGGAATGAACATTTGTGGCCCTGGGATGAGGAAACTGGAGGATGTGGTTTAGTGAAGGGTTAGGGAGCCCCAGTTCATCTTAAGGGAAGAACAGAAGGGTACCCAGGCTTTACTTCCCCTAGCCCAGCTTCTCACGATTGTGCCTACAGCCCCTGTTCTTTGTGATCCCCTGGGGGAGGGGCTGGCACACAGCACGGAGCCCTGGGCTTCAGCAGTCCCAGGGAAACTGAGGCTTTGTCTTTTGCCCCCATGGGATGCCCCAGAGGAGTGGGGTCAGACCAGGCGCTGGGCCCCGGCAGGGTGCGCCGCCTGCCTGCCGTTGTTGACAGCCCTTCTGGGCCGATCCGCCCCCTACAGTAATTCTCCGAGCTCTGCCAGTAACTGCCCTGACTTACCAGGCAGGCATCATTTCCTGAAACCCAGCCCAGCCTTAGGGGAAGTCGGGAGCCGGTGACTAACCCTCATGCAAATGGGGTCGGCAAGATCGGTAGGCGCTGCGGACTCTGAGCCGCTGAGCCTTTGGCCACCGTGGTCATGAGGCTGGCGCTCCCCGGCTGTGCTTCCAGGGGGACACGGAGGCCACTGCTCAGCGCCCCGCACCCCGACAATGTCGCAGCTGCGCTTCTGGCTGCAGTT
Organism: Meriones unguiculatus; assembly: GCF_030254825.1. Lineage (NCBI taxonomy): Eukaryota > Metazoa > Chordata > Mammalia > Rodentia > Muridae > Meriones > Meriones unguiculatus. The sequence continues at coordinate 16,684,366 of NC_083364.1, read as the reverse complement.
CGCCGCGCTCAACAAGGTAACCAGCCTGGGACCAGCAGGGCCACCCAGAGCCACCTGTGGCGCCCCTGAGCTCCCACAGGTGGCAGAGCGGTGTCGAGGGACGCCCCCAGCTCTGGCCACTCTGTACTTTTCTTGGCAAGTTACAGTGAACATGCCAGATTTTTTTAAGCTAGAGAGTTGGGACTCGGGGTAGTGGCTGCATGAGGTTGACTGTGGGGAGGAGCCACAGGTGCAGGCAGCCCAGCTGCCCTCTGTGCTGGGGGAGGGCTGAGGTGAGGGTGTCCTCAGCCCAGGAGGGACTGTAGTGAACTCCAAAGGGCAAGACTCAGTCTCTGCCAGGTCTGGTAGGACGGGCAGAGCAGGGAACCCACCTTGCCTCTGGTCCTCCAGTCCAGGAGGAGTTGGGGTATTTGTGTTTCTGTGGGTCCTTTCTGGGTTTGTCTTCCTGGGCTGGGGAGGTGTCTGCTGTGTGACTTCAGAGGCCTGGGAAGATTTAGGGCTAGTTCCTGCCGATTCCCCCACCCCCACTCCCAGCAGGGCTGCTTCAGATACTGCAGCCTTAACCATAGTAGGGACCCTCCCAACCTCCTCATGTGCCACCCAACAAGGTATAGATCTTAGAAGGGCCTCACCGGGACCCCATCCTTAGAGCCTCCTGCAGGGGAGGCCCAGAGCACCCAGGGGACCAGGCACCTAGCTGTGGCCTTTCCCATGAAGGGCGCCTCACCAGTGTGGGTCAGTGTAAATTAGCTGAGTCCCGAAGTGTCTTGTGTATTGGCACTCAGGTGAGCAGGGTCAGGCCTGGGTATTCCGGAAGCCCTGTGTCCAGATGAAGTACCCCACCCCACCCCCGTGCCCATGGGTGGAGGTGGTGTCAAGACATTTATTCCTCGCTGGCTTTGTTGATAGAAGTTTTAGACTGGTGTGGAAGGTGCCAGGCAAGGCACTTTCCTGCCACCCTGGCACTGGAGGTGGAGATAGGAGGATTGGGGGTTCAAGGCCATCCTGGGCAATATAGCAAGTTTGAGGTCAGCCTGAGCAATGTGAGAGTGCCTCAGAAAATTAGAGTTCCAGAGTAGCCCCGTGTAGCCCTCAGGGCCTCACTTCCCATCCCTGCTTCATACCCATCACACTGATGAGGAGCTTTCCACAACCACACAACCAGAGTGGCCTGCCTCAGTTTCCCCTCACTTTCTTCCTCCGTCTGCGACCCCTTAGGAAATGGGCCATCCTGTCCCCTCAGGTAGCTTCCTGGGGCCAGCCTTAGCTGGCATTGTCCCCATCTGGGCTGAGGCCACTGTAAGAGCCACAGCTCCTGAGCGTCCCGGGGAAAGTGGTGACAGAACAGGATTGGAGCTGCTCTTGCCAGTGGCTTTGCTAAGCCTTGGTCTCCTCAGTGTGGGCCTTGTGATCCACTGACTAGCTAGGGCCACTGTGGGAGTGTGCTGGGCACCTTGCTCATGGGTCCTCAGGAGCCCTGAGACGTGCAAACCCAATGCCCCAGGGCTACGTTCTCCTAGGGGATTTTCTCACCGTGCTGGAGAGCAAGGATCTCAAGGCTGTCCCAAAAAGGGTTGAGACTGGGTGCTGTGCTGGGGACAGGGCGCGAGCTGTGGCTGTCCAAGCCTACACCCAGCACATGATGGGGACACAGGCTCTCGAGAGCCCATGGTGCCCTTTCCTGCCCTGAATACAGGCTGCCACCTCCACAGTGTTGTTGTAGGGCCCTGGGAGGTGAGGGTTGTAAAACCCAGCCCCACGGCATCCCGTGTCACTCAGGGTTCCCCAGGAAGCCACCAGGTGCCCAGCCAATTGACTCCCCTCTCCTGAGTGAAAGCAGATGACCCTGACCGGCCTCAGCCAAGGGGTCAGCACCTGCAGCTGTCCCCATGCCAGTACTGGGCCAGGACCAGGACTCTTGAGTCTATGGAGACAAGCCCTGAAGAGCAGTGGCAAAGCAGGCTGGGGCGGCTCAGAGCCACACTCAGGCCTTCTGTCCCTCCCGACCTAGCCTTCCTGTGCCCTGGGGCAGAGAGAGAGCGCTAACCTGGGCTGAGCAGGTTCAGGGACAGCCCCTCCCCCAGGGCAGTCCATCCTCCAAGGGTTCCTCCCAGGTAGAGCACCCTCGGAGTGCTCTGTCAAGGCCGGGGACAGAAAGCGTAAATGGGGCTCTGCAGCAGGTCCCCTGGCCCCAAGGGCAGGTGTCAGCAGGACCCTCAGTTTCCTGCCACTGGACTGCCATGCTGGGGCTGGTGGCTCATCTGGACCGCAGGGCACAGGGAGGCAGTGGTTCTGCCTAAGCCCCGGCCTTCAGGGTGGTCACCGAGCCGCGATCCCTTGTCTGGCAGGGTGGGGCAGGGGACCCCCACCTGCAGGGCGCTCTCAGGCGGAGGCGGGATTCCTGACTGGCTGGCTGGCATGGTGGCTCACACCTTGGGAGGCTGAGGGAGTAGGAATGCCGTGAATTTGAGTCTAGCCTGGGCTGCTGAGTAGACAGGTGTATGTTTATTAAGTTTTATTCATATTCCATCTGGTTCACTCATTTAAACTGTACATTTCTGTGGTTTTGATGTATTCACAGCTGTGTATTTATGACTTTTAGAACATTCCATCCCATCCCCACTATCATCACCCAGCCCTCCCACCCCTGGAACCCCTACATCCCCTTGCCATCACTGAGGTCCTGTTTCTGGCCCAGAGTCCACACTGTGTGGCCTCATGTGTCTTGCTGTCACTGAGCACCATGTCCTGGGTCACTGCATGCTGTGCTGTGTGTGGGACGTCACTCTTCTTGGCTGTGTAATACTCCACTCACTGTGTAGCACAACACATTGTTGCTTGCCTGGACGCGCACACATGGCCAGCCACTGCCTCACCTGTGCCTGTCCCCTAGGACCCCTCATTCCTTGAGGACCTCTCCAATGTCTCCATCTTCTCTTCGTCTGTGGATTCCCTGTCCGACATCCCAGATACACCTGACTTCCCGCAGGCCGACAGCCTCAACGAGGTGCCTACCATCTGGGACGTCAGCACCACCTCAACCTCGCACGACAAGGTCAGCGCCCGTGTGTGGCACCTCCAGGGCCGCCCTGGTGATACGGGGTAGAGCAGGGGCCTGGCCAGAGCTTGGGAATGATGACAGCAGCATGCTCAGGCCTGGGTTATAAGGGGTCCTGGACCCCAGAGGCTGGCCAGCCAACCCCACAGCCCTAGAGGCCTGCCGCACAACCGAGGTCCCCTCGGGCCCCCTGCTGGGAACCCAGGTGAAACCTAGAGAGAAATGAAAAGCAGCTTGAGTTTATTTTCCTTGGTTTCTTTTTTAGTGTCCGAGCCAGGGTCCCACAGAGCCCAGTCTAGTCTCAACTTTGTTCTGTAGTCAAGGTTAACCTTGAACTCCTGATCCCAACCATCTCAGCCTACCGAGCACTGGGTGAAGGTGTGTGCCAGCACGTCCAACATCAAAGGCAATTTGGCTTATCAATTCTTACCCCAGGAACTCTGGCCTCAGTGGACCCCAGGCAGTGTCGGGAGACAGACACTGTGACCAGTGCAGGGAGGGGCAGCTCCTGGCCCGGGGTGGGCGATAGTGACCCTGCTGAGCGCCCTGCAGGCCCCACGACGCCTCCCAGGGAGCACCTGGCCTCGCGTTCAGGCTGAGGGAACATGTGGCTGATGGTTTAATGCCGGGTCTGTTCCCTGACCCCATGAGACCACAGGAAGCACCACAGTGAGGCAAGCAGAGTCTCTGGGAACCCTGGCTCCCAGGACCGACCTGTGTCCCTCCCTGCACACACAGCAGGCGAATGTGCAGCACAGGCTTCGGGGTGTGCAGGACTCCAGCCTAGAGGGATCTTAGCCAGAAGTGTTGCCCCCAAGAGGACACTAATAACGTCTGGGAGCCATGGATGGTTCTCCTGACCGCGGGGGTTCCTGGTGTGCCCAGAGCTCATGGAGCCTGACCTGGTCCCTGATCGCAGCAATGCAAGGCACCCCAGTCCAGGCCTCTCCAAGGTCTTCCAGATGAAGCTCCTAGACCTTGAGAGTGTAAGTTAGGAATGCATCCAGGAGCCTCCAGGGGGAGACCTTGATGCCCTACACTCCAAGCTAAGGCCCAGTTGGCACAGGGCCAGCAGGACAGGGGCCCCTGTGTACCCCACCCCACCCCCTGCTGTGTGGAGCCTCAAGGCCTGTTCCTCCTGAGATCAAGGCCACAGGGTCCTGCCCACCCCGTCCAGGGCCCCAGGCTGCCGGGACCAAGCTCCATATCTGAAACCCAACACCCTTTGCTGCCCCGGCCCGGAACATGACTCAGCCTTCCAGGAACCTCCACAGGCTGTTTGGGTTTTTGTTAATTTAAGAAAGAAAAAAAGAGAGAGAGAGCAAGAAGGCAGGAGGGCTGAGTGTGGACTTGCAACCTTCCCAAGCTTCCGCTGGCTTTCAACATCCCTGGCCCTGTTCCCAGCAGAACAAGGGCCTTGCGACAGTGACGGTCCCAGAGTGCCCTAAAGACTCGTGTCCTCCCTTAGGGTTCTGCGTCTCAAGTGAGCTAAGCAGAGGCCTGGGCTCCTTGAGTAGAGCCTTCTCCTGGCTCCACGGAGCCCTGGCTTCCATCCCCTGGGCCACGTGGGCTAGGTGCGCTGTGTATGTCACCAGGGGCCCAGGAGACAGAGGCAGGAGGATCGGGAGTTCAGGGTCATCCTTGGCTACAAAGGAAGTTTGAGGCCAGCCTGGGCTACCTGAGCCCGTCTGAAGAAAAAGGGGGTACGCAGGCTCTGTTCACAGCACCTACATGGTAGATAACAACCATGTATAACTCTGGTTTAGGGGTCCAGCACCTTCTTCTGGCCTCCACAGGCACTGCGTTCACACAGTGCGCTTTACACGCATAGAAGGAAAACAGCCATACACGTAAAATAAATAAATCTTTAAAATATATCCATATAGCTTTAGGTTGAGGAGTTGATAATCAGTTTGCGCAGGAGCGACCTGTACCCTGCTGTGGCCACAGACTCAGCCCACCGGCCAGGCCACACCATTTGTCCAGACCAGGGTCAGCGCCTGTGGCTGGTATTCCGTCTCTGCTGTGTGACATTTGGAGTCCAGTCACAGTGTGGGGGACATTCTCACCTGACCACCCACAAAGGAACCTTTGCCCTGGGGAGATCTTGAGATCCCACCACAGGTGGCGGCCGCCCTCAGCTACTGGGTACTCAGTCACTCCCGAGGACATTTGCCCAGCCCTCAGGGCCCAAGTCTGCATGCCAGGACTGGCTGGCTGGCTCTTGTCCACTTTTCCCTGGACCAGGGGCTACCATCTTATAGTCTCTCATGTGCCAGAGGGACACAGCTGTTCGCAGCCCACCCTGCCAGGGCCTGCCGAGTCCAGGTTGAGGGGGGCAGGGCTCTCACCCCTGAAAATGAGCAGTCCCTGCCTAGGATACAGACGCTGGCATGAGAGGCCGTGGCTTACACGCTACCCTGCTGTCCCCTAGCTGTTCCTGCCTAGTGGGCCATTTTCAGCTCTCGAAGACCCGGCGACCTCACTCCCCAGCACCCCACTTCTCGTCAGCTACCAGGTAACCTGGAAAGCCGGGGTATTTCCTGGGGATCTAGAGAGAGGCTCCAAAGGCATGTCCAGTGTGCTGGGCCCTGGGAGGCCTGGATGCCGGGCTGCCCTGCCCGTTATACACCTGGAAAAGTTGAGGCCCCACTTAGAGGTAAGGGTGGGGTCTCCATTCCCACAGCAGGGTGCTGGGGCCCTGCAGTGTGGACTGTCGCTCCCTACAGTCACACAGCCAGCCTGAGGAGGAGGAGGCAGAGGAAGAGGAGGAGGCTGAAGAACTGGGCCACGCCGAGACCTATGCCGACTATGTCCCATCCAAGTGTAAGTGTCGGGGCCAGGGCAGGATGGAGATGCCCTGGGAAGACAAGATTCTCGCACCCACAGCGTGGCGGCATCGGGAGTGGGGTGGTCTGTGCACGGTGGCTGGCCGGCAGGATCCTACCAGTCACTTCCAGTAGCCTGCTACTTCCCTTGTCCTGGGCCAACTCTGCCCTCTGTCCCCTCACCAGCCAAGATTGGGAAGCAGCACCCAGACCGCGTGGTGGAGACCAGCACACTGTCCAGCGTTCCCCCCCCAGACATCACCTACACCCTGGCCCTACCTGTCTCAGACAAGGGCACCCTGTCTGCCTTACAGCTGGAAGCCATCACCTATGCCTGCCAGGTAGCTGGCCCTGCCCCACCCCGCCCACCATGCTCATAAGGAGGGCACCAGGCATCCCGGGCCTGACCTGACGAATCTCTGCTCACCCACAGCAACACGAGGTTCTGTTGCCCAGTGGGCAGCGTGCTGGTTTCCTAATTGGGGATGGGGCCGGCGTGGGCAAGGGCCGCACAGTGGCTGGCATCATAGTGGAGAACTACCTGCGTGGCCGGAAGAAGGCTCTGTGGTGAGCTCCTTGCCTAATGGAGCGGGTAGGTGGGGTAGGGCAGGGAGTGGGGCTCCTGACCAGGCCTTTCCCCAGGTTCAGTGCCTCCAATGACCTCAAGTATGACGCAGAACGGGACCTGAGAGACATCGAGGCCCCGGGCATTTTGGTGCACGCCCTCAGCAAGGTAGGCAGGCACAGACAGCGGCTGAATGCAGAGGCAGGGGAGTGCCCCTGAACACAGACCCATGGCTGAATCTGTCCACAGATCAAGTACGGCGACAACACTACCTCAGAGGGTGTCCTTTTTGCCACCTACTCTGCCCTTATTGGAGAAAGCCAGGCGGGCGGGCAGCACCGCACGCGCCTGCGCCAGATCCTGCAGTGGTGTGGGGAGACCTTCGACGGCGTGGTATCCTGTGGCCGTGGTGGCTGGGTGGACCGAGCGGAGAAGGCCAGAGCCCAAGGGCTAAGCCTGTACTGGGTGGCTGCTGAGTGTGTGGGAGGGGTCCAAGACTGAGGCCTTGGCGCTCCCGGACCAGCTAGGAGCCCCAGCACCGCTGAGAGCCGTGCTGATGCTGGGCTGAGCACAATGCAGGACCTGCAAGCCTGCCCTGTTGCCTGCACCTCCTGGTCGCGCCCGAGCAAGCCCGTGGGCGACCAGATACCCTCTAGTGTGAGAAGTGACTGGAAGGCAGTGGCTGCCACACGCTGAAGGTGACAGTGCGGGACAAACTGGTCCCGCTGGAGCTCCTCGGTGTGGGCAGCCTAAAGACCCAGGGCATCCACTGCTGGCCCTACAGGGTGTGCCCGGGGCCCGCAGGGCCTGCCCTGCTGTGGGGAGAGACCCTAGCCAGTGTTTTCTTGCTGTCTTTCTCCTGTTGGTCTTGAGATAGTCTTTCCATGTAGTCTAAGTTGACGCCTCCACTTAGTGCCTTTTTTGTTGTGTTTTTTTTTTTTTTTTTTTTTTTTTTTGAGACAGGGTTTCTCAGTTTAGTCTTGGCTATCCTAGATTCACTTTGTACACCACGCTGGCCTTGAACTCACAGATCCGCCTGCCTCTGCCTCCCTGAGTCCTGGGATTACAGACATGCGCCACCGCACCCAGCTCCTTACTTTTTCTTTTTCTTAATTTAGACAGGGTCTCTCAGCTATAGCAGGCAGGCACTAGGCCTGAGGATGAAGCCCAGAGCTTCATGCCTGCTAAGCAAGCACACCTGCCACTGAGCCCCCATGCCCCACCCCCAGCACCTTTCTAACACCTACCAGCTATTGAGGGTCCCAGATCCCAAGCTCCCACATCCTCCCAGTTGACAGATACAGCCCCCATGCCCACGCTCTGCAGTCCCCTCTGCGGAGGAGTGGGATATTTGACTAGGGACAGCTTCCGTCCTTGTGGAACATTCCTTAACCCAGCGTACCCCAGATTGTGTTTGATGAGTGCCACAAGGCCAAGAACGCCAGCTCCACCAAGATGGGCAAGGCTGTGCTGGACCTACAGAGCAAGCTGCCCCAGGCCAGGGTCGTGTACGCCAGCGCCACAGGTGGGACATGGGACAGCAGCCGACCAGGGTGGGCGACCCCGTCACCTGTGTGGCCTGTTAGTGCTGTCACCTACACAGGAGGGACAGCAGTGGGGCCTGAGCTGCCAGCCGTGCACGGAGTTTGGACCTGTGCCTTGTTTCTGCTTGGCCCCTGGGGCAAACGTGGAGCTTGCTGTCTCTAAGCCAGCCTCTCCTCTGCTGAGAGCCTCTGGCTGAGCTTGCGGGTGCCCTGGACATGTTCCCCAGAGCCTCAGTTCCCCTCCCTTGGCCCCCAGGCCTCCTGGGCCTATGACCCTGTACCCCACTCAGCCTCCACATGACCCGGGCCACTTCCCAGCTGTGTCTTGAGTTGCCGGCCTCAGGCCCCCGCTTCCAACCACCAGGTGCCTCTGAACCTCGCAACATGATCTACATGAGCCGCCTGGGCATCTGGGGTGAGGGCACACCCTTCCGGACCTTCGAGGAGTTCCTGCATGCCATTGAGAAGAGGTGAGCCCCACGCTGCCTGGGGGGGGCTCCCCACCAGACATCCAGAGGGCCGGTTTCTCCCCAGCACCACCTGTCCCCTCAGTCAGATGAGCCCCTCCCCTCTCACGGTCTCTCTGCTGCACTGTTCTCTAGCCACACAAATCTTCCCCAGGCCAGGCGCAGCCTTCACCCTCACAGCCCAGGCCTGTGCAGAAGTTCACCTCCTGCTCTTTGCATCCTGTACCCTAGTGGGACACAGTGCTCAAAGGCCCTGTCTGTCTGCAGGGGAGTGGGCGCCATGGAGCTTGTGGCCATGGACATGAAGGTCAGCGGCATGTACATCGCACGCCAGCTCAGCTTCTCGGGGGTGACGTTCCGCATTGAGGAGATCCCACTGTCCCCCGCCTTCGAGCAGGTCTACAACCGGGCCGCCCGGCTGGTAAGTTGGGGTGACTGTCTGCAGGAACCCTGATTTTCCTCCTCATCTGTGTCACACTGTGTGCGCTCTATGGCAGGGAGCAGATGATTCCCGGGCTCAGGCAGGAGCATCCATCCGCCTGAGGCAATTCTTCGTGTTTTTTTCCACTTTTACTTTGTGTGTGTGTGTGTGTGTGTATGTGTGTGTGTTTTCTTTTCTATTCTTTTTGGTTTTTTAAGGCAGGATTTCTCTGTTTCTGTGTCTGTTCTGGAACTCACTCTGTAGACCAGGCTGGCCTTGAACTTATAGAGATCTGTCTGCCGGGACTAAAGGTGTGTGTCATTACCTCCTGGCTACTTTTGAAAAAAACAAAACAAAGCAAAACGATTTACTTATTCTTATTTTTAGGCATTGGTGGGGTTTTTGCCTGTATGTATGTCTCTGTGAGAGGTCAGATCTCCTGGAACTAGAGTTGCAAACATTTGTGAGCTGCTGTGTGGGTGCTGGGAATTGAACCTGGGTCCTCTGGAAGAGCAGCTCTTCATCCTTCATCACTTTTATTTTTGAGATTTTTTTTTTTTTTTTTTTTTTTTTTTTTTTTTGGTTGAGACAGGGTTTCTCTGAGTAGCCCTGTCTGTCTTGGACTTACTCTCTAGCTCAGGCTGGCCTTCCAACTCACCGCAGTCCACCTGCCTCTGCCTCCCTGAGCGCTGGGATTAAAGGTGTGCACCAGCACTTCTGGCCGAGATTATCTTAACGCACTGTAACTCACCTGGTTTCTGCATGGAGGATTCACACCTGTGACACTAGCAGTCCCACCCCCACTTGCTAGGACTCCCAGGCATGTCGCCCTAGATGGTGACCTGGAGCCAGTGACCATGTCCAGCCTCCAGGCGGCTGTGGCCCTGTATGGATGTATGGACAGGGTCCACACTGGCTCAGCAGTAGGCCCTTGACCCTGGCCCACGCTGACCTCCCAAGTACTAAATGACGTTGCCCCCAGCTTGTCTAGTGTGTGCAGAGCCCTGGGTTTGGGTCCCACAGCACAAAACAGGAAAGAACAAACTGGATGATGACCCACTGCTGCCACCCAGGCCTTCAGGGGCCGTGGGCCAGCCTGAGCTACATGGAAACCTCTGTCTCCAAACGGGGGTTGGAGAGGGGGGTCAGCAGGTGAGAGCACGGGCTGCTCTTCCAGAGGACCCGGGATCAATGCCCAGCACCCACTGGCAGCTCACAGCCAGCTGTAGCTCCAGTTCCGGGGATCCGATACCCTCACACAGACAGACAGGCAAAACACCAGTGCACATCAAATAAAAAAATATTTTTAAAATTACAAAAAAGGCCACAATGCATGGTCCTGGCAGAGCCATGCTGTGATGAGCAGCCCTCCAGGACTGCAGGGACACCGGAGTGCCTGGCCTGAGGCCTCCAAGGAGCATTCTTTGTCCTTCAGGCCCAGCCAGCCTCACCCAGGACAAACTGTCCCCAGAGGACCCTAGAGCATGTCAGAGGACAGGCATGGCTCTCCTGACGGGGAGCTCCTGGCAAGGACTGTAGAGAGGCCAGGGACACGGCTCAGAGCCTTGCAGAGCCCAGGACGCCCCACAGAGAGACCTGTGCCCACAATCCCTTGAGTCCCGCTGCCCTGTGGAAACGTTGAAACTGGGAGTGGGGTGCATGCTTGCCATCCCAGCACTTGGGAGGCGGAGGCAGGAGGGTCAGAAATTGAAGGGCGTTGTTGGCTACATGTCCAGCCTGGGAGAGATGATGCACGCCCTCTCGGGAGCCCCTCCCCAGAAGAGGGAGGTGCTTTGTCAGACATCCAGCATCCACCTATCAGTGCCCAGGAGGCTGAAGCAAAGGGTTCAAGGCCAGCCTAGGCTACATGAGACTCTTAATCAAATAACAAGAAAAACAGCCCTCCTCACACACACACCCCTTTTTGAGCAGTTCTTTGACGGCTTTGCATGTGTAGTGTGTTTTGACCGTGTTCATCCTGCCCTGTGCATCCTCCCCCCCACCGCCTCTGCTGCTGCCAAAGACAGGCTGGCCGGCTCAGCACAGGCCTTGCTCTTGCAGTGGGCCGAGGCGCTGAGCGTGTTCCAGCAGGCAGCCGACTGGATCGGCCTGGAGTCTCGCAAGTCCCTATGGGGTCAGTTCTGGTCGGCACACCAGCGCTTCTTCAAGTACCTGTGCATTGCAGCCAAGGTGCACCGGCTAGTGGAGCTGGCCCAGCTGGAGCTGAGCCGTGACAAGGTGAGGGGCCGCTGACCCCTGCCGCCTCCCCTCAGATTTGGGGGATGGCCGCCGCCGCTGCCCGGGGACCGAGCAGGGTCTCTGGGGTACATGGGCAGGATGGGACAGTCACCCCGGAGCCTGGCTCAGACGCCGCTTCCCTGCAGTGCGTGGTCATCGGGCTGCAGTCCACAGGTGAGGCGCGGACCCGAGAGGTGCTGGCCGAGAACGAGGGGCAGCTGCACTGCTTCGTCTCCGCAGCAGAGTGAGTGCTGGGGAGGGGGTGGGGCACTGGGACAGGGTGATGAGGGACGGGGCACAGAACACGCTGGGGGCAGCCCCTGCCGTGCAGCTCCCTGGGGCCTCACCTTGCCCCTCCGCACCTGGGGAAAAGCCGCCAGGGCAGGACCAGATGGGAGTCCTGTGGGCGACCCCTGGGTCTGGAGGGCACATTCTGGGGTCTCAAAAGGAGACTTTGGATCATTGCCCATACATGGGGTGGTGCCGTTTCAGCACAGCGCCATGGGGCCCTCAGGCCTGGCATTGTGGCCCCCCAGGCCTCAAGTCCCTCTCAAGAGCCACCCCAGTGCGCCCCAGTGAGGCTCCTTCCCGCCTTGTCCTGCCAGAGTCCCCAGCCTGGGAGCCATTGGGTCCTGCCCGCCACCCCCTCCCTGAGCTGCATGGCCACGGGCCACCCTTTTGCTGAGCCCTCTTCCTTCTCCCTTGCAGAGGCGTCTTCCTGTCCCTGATTCAGAAGCACTTCCCTTCCACCAGGAGGAGGCGTGACCGTGACCGGGCAGGAAGGAAGAGGAAACGTAAGCCCCCCAGCTCCTCCCCTGCTTTGTGCTCTCTACTTCGCACCCCTGCTCCAGAGCTACCTGGAGCCTGTCCCCACTCTAGTGGCCTGCACGTGAACACCACGGACAGCGAAAGTGTGTGGCACTGGCCACGTCCCTTCAGGGTGTTCAGACAAGCAAAGGCCTGGGCCAAGATCCCAGCAGGCTCCAGCCTCAGACCACCTGGGGACCAGCCCCCACTAGCCGAGGCCCTGGGGACCCCAGTGACACGGCAGATCCCAGCTGCAGCCCCACTCTTGGCAGGTGCTGTACAGGCCCTGCTTCTCAGCCGCGTATGCTGACTTAAGGACTGTCCTGTGCCCGAGGGCTCTAGGTAGGCGTGTAGCCTCCTGCCTTCCAAAGCCAGGCCCAGAGAACCCAAAGATTCACCTACAGACACAGCCAGGCACGAAGGACAGCACAGGGCACCTGCACTCCATAGTCCCCCAAACACACACAGGACCTCTCACCCTCCCCACATCTGTCAGACTGTTACATGAGGACCCTGGACCTTGAGGCTCTGACTTCCTCTTTCCTACCGCTGGGGTCCAGGCATGGAGCCTATGGCTGAGGGTGGAGACACGGTACTCCAGTTCCCCTCACCCTCAGAAGTAGGGCTGGCGGAAGTACAGAACACACCAGAACGGCAAGAAGCCGGCCTGGTCCCACACAGTCCCCGGGTCCCTCCTCACCCGAGGGTAACCCCCTGCCAGCCTCAGTGCCTCTCACCCTCAGCCCTAACCCCAGCCTCACCTGCTTCCGCAGCCGCAACAACCCCCACAAGCTGACCCGTGACTTCCCTGCAGGGCGGCCTCGGGGTCGCAGCGCCAAGGCTCCCAGACTGGCACTGGAGCCAGCAGGAGTTATCCGCATCAGTGACGGCAGCAGCACCGACTCGGATGCTGGCCTAGAGAGCGACTTCAATTCGTCCCCAGAGTCCCTGGTAGATGATGATGTCGTCATTGTGGATGCCCCAACGCTCCCCATAGATGACCGAGGTGAGCGCCTGTCATCCAGCCAGACTCCAGGTAGCCCACACAGCCACGTGAGGCCCTCTCCCCACCATGTATCCGTGTTACGGATGGGGAAACTGAGTCTCACACCCAAGGTCAAGACCATGCTATTAAACACAGCAGAGTGGGGCCTGTTGTACCCAGGGGCCTCCATTCCTCTGCTGTGACTCCCTTCATCCTCGAGAGGCCACTTCACTGACCCTTTTCCTCACTCCCAGGTCCCGTGTACCCCCTTCAGAGAGAGCTGCAGGGCCCTGGGGTCCTGGACCGGGTGGAAAGGCTGAAGCAGGGCCTGCTGGCTAAGGTGCGCGCGCTCGGCCGAGAGCTGCCGGTGAACACGCTGGACCAGCTCATCCACCAGCTCGGGGGCCCTGAGTGTGTGGCTGAGGTGAGCCTGGGCCCCTAGACAGCTCCGAGGGCCCTGTGGGTCAGCCCCTAGGGACGGGTACAGCCTGGCTGCATAGGGTCCTGAGCACCTGTCCCTTACCCACCCCCACTGGCCAGCCTGGGCTACATGAGCGCCAGTCTCAAAAAGGGGAAGGGCTGGAAACAAAGCTCAGCAGATAAGCACACTTCTTGCTCTTCCAGGCAGACCTGAGGCACCAGCACTGTGCCGCACGCTCAGACACACTTACACAGAAAATAAAAAGTATTTTCTAAACAGAAAGGAAGGAAAGACTTTGGTAGTGTCAGGAGTCCTCATGGCTGCGGAGGCCACATTGGAAACCAGCTCCCTGCACAGGGTCCCAGCAGAGCCACCTTGTACCTCAGACAGGGCCATGGTGCACTGGGCCCCCGGGGCCACCACACTGACCCTGTCGGGACCTGCTTCCTCCCCTCTCAACCAGATGACCGGCAGGAAAGGCCGTGTGGTATCCAGGCCGGACGGGTCAGTGGTCTTTGAGTCCAGAGCAGAACAGGGCCTGTCCATCGACCACGTGAACCTCAAGGAGAAGCAGCGCTTCATGAGTGGCGAGAAGGTGGGGCCAGGGCCAGGGCGAGCCCCTACGCAAGTGAATGGCTGCCGGGTGGGGGCCGTGCGTGCTCCTGTTGCCGAGCCGAGAGGAGGGCGCCCCACTACCCTGACATCTCCCCCACCTCCAGCTCGTGGCCATCATCTCTGAGGCTTCCAGCTCTGGTGTCTCCCTCCAAGCCGATCGGCGTGTCCAGAACCAGCGGCGCCGCGTACACATGACGCTGGAGCTGCCTTGGAGCGCAGACCGGGCCATTCAGCAGTTTGGTGAGGCCCTGGCCCTGCCCCGGCTGCCCTTCCCCGGAACCTGCCCCAGTCTCTTAGAGCCTTTTTGTCCCTAGGCCGCACCCACAGGTCCAACCAAGTCTCAGCACCCGAGTACGTCTTCCTCATCTCCGAGCTGGCAGGGGAGCGCAGGTTCGCCTCCATTGTGGCCAAGCGGCTGGAGAGCCTGGTGAGCAGGGCAAGGGGGGGGCAGGTGAGGGAGTCGGGGGGGGGAGCCATGCTGGGCGGGACTGGGGCAGGCCGAGGGGATGCTGGAATCTGAATCACAGATTGTCCTGGGCCACCCTAACAGGGTGCCCTGACCCACGGAGATCGCCGAGCCACCGAGTCCCGAGACCTGAGCAAGTACAACTTCGAGAACAAGGTAGGTAGAGGGTGGGCAGCCCCGGGGAGGCCGCCCCCTGCCCCGGCCTCACTCACCCCATCTGCCCCACAGTACGGCGCCCGTGCACTCAGCCGTGTCCTTGCCACGATCCTGGGCCACACGGACAACCGGGTGCCCCTGCCCCAGGGCTACCCTGGAGGGGATGCCGCCTTCTTCCGTGGTGAGCCTGGGCTCCTGGGTCAGGGAGGCGTGGGGAGTATTCTGGGGGCTGGTTCTGTCAGGATTTGGGGCCTGGGTGAGGGTGGGGTTCTAGGAGAGGGCGCCCTGGGATCCGAGGTCAGCGTTAGGTCTTCCCCCGCAGACATGAAGCAGGGGCTGCTGTCTGTGGGCATCGGCGTCCGGGAGTCACGCACCGGCTGCCTAGATGTGGAAAAGGGTGAGTCCCGCAACTGCGAGGAAGGTAGCGGCTGGGAGGGTGAGGACGCTGGCCTGAGACCCAGCTCCATCCACCTGCAGACTGTTCCATCACCAAGTTCCTGAATCGCATCCTTGGGCTGGAGGTCCACAAGCAGAACGCCCTGTTCCAGTATTTCTCTGACACCTTCGACCACCTCATCGAGATAGACAAGAAGGAGGGCAGATACGACATGGGCATCCTGGGTGAGCGCCAGACGTGGGGCCCAGGGGCCAGTGCGGCCTCTGTGGGAAGTGACCGCTGAGTGGCTGCCGAGGAGGCCCAGAGAGGCGAACCTGCTGGCGCTGGGCAGCCGCAGAAGGGCTCAAACTGCGGTTACAAAACCAGCCAGCCGACCAAGAGAAGCAACACGACCTCAGTGCTTCCAGGAGGCTACAACCTCAGTGCTTCCAGGAGGCTACCTGTGGGCTTGTTTGGGGTTTTGTTTTTATTTTTTAACTTGTGATTTTCTGAGACAGGGTTTCTCTGTGTAGCCCTGGCTGGCCTGGAGCTGACAGAGATCCGACTGTCCCTGTTGGATTACAGGCGTGTGCCACCCCGCCCGGAGGGAAGCTTATGTTTCTGTGTCGGGCTGCTCTGAGAGCCAGCTCCATGCTGGCGCTCACTGAACCTAGTGTCTGCTGCAGCCTGGGCTAAGGTTGTGGACCCTGAAGAGAGATGGTCGTTTCTAGGTGTGCTGGCACCCGCCTGTCAGCCTAACGCTCACAGAGGCAGAAGGATGAGTTCGGGCTCACCCGCTGCACTAAAGTAGCTACCTGAGAGCCTGCCTCAAAGCAGACCAAACAGGCCGGAGGGAGAGCAGCAGTGAGGTCGCTGCTCTTCCAGAGGGCGGGCTCAAGTCTCCCAGGACACAAGCCTGCAGCTACGCCCCAGTGGGTCCCACGGTGTCTTCTGGCCACCTCGGCACAGCACACACTGTGGGCACACAGGCAGGGACACAAAAAGACAGACCCGTCCTCACCAACAGACAGTTCTCTGGTTAGCCGGGCACAGGATGCCGAGTACCCGGCCTGGAGGTTACCAGACGCCTACCCACAGGACATCTGGCCTCCAGGCTTTTGGGGCCTGCTGATGGGAAATATAAGAGAATCAGCTCCATCAGCCTGACCCCTGACCTCCTACCCTCTCCTCAGACCTGGCCCCTGGCATCAACGAGATCCATGAAGAAAGCCAGCAGGTGTTCCTGGCACCGGGGCACCCACAGGATGGGCAGGTGGTCTTCTACAAGGTGAGCAGAGGACCACCCAGCCCAAGCCCTGGCTCCAGCACCCAAACCTGCTAACAGCCCACTTCCCACACAGATCAGTGTAGACCGCGGTATGAAGTGGGAAGACGCATTGGACAGGTCGCTGGAGCTCAAGGGCCCGTATGACGGCTTCTACCTCTCCTACAAGGTGAGTGGACCACTCCTGATGGGTGCTCTGCCAGCCACCTCCCCAGCGACCCTGCTGGCCATAGGCCTCACCACTCTGGATCCTAGGTACGAGGGAGCAAGACGAGCTGCCTCCTGGCAGAACAGAATCGCGGCGAGTATTTCACCGTGTACAAGCCGAACATCGGCCGCCAGAGCCAGCTGGAGACCCTGGACAGTCTGTGCCGGAAGTTCCACCGGGTAGGGAAGGACCTACCCTCTTATGGCGGCTGGGAACGCGAGGGGAGCTCCTGAGCCTGTTTCCCCTGTTGACTCCCGGGCCTGCGTCCCCAGGTCACCGCGGAAGAGGCCAGGGAGCCCTGGGAGAGCAGCTATGCCCTCTCGCTGGAGCACTGCAGCCACAGCACCTGGTGAGGCCCGGGCGGGAAGCCACAGGAGAGGGCGGGGCCGGGCGCCCAGCCTCGCAGGGCCCTGTGGGCTGGGAAAGCCGAGCGCGCGCTGCCGCTGCGAGCTGACCAGCGCTCGGCCCCCCGGTACAGGAACCAGCGCTGCCGACTGGCACAGGAGGGCAAGGCCTGCTCCCAGGGCCTGCGCCTCCGCCACCACTACATGCTGTGCGGGGCGCTGCTGCGCGTGTGGGGCCGCATCGCCGCCGTCATGGCGGATGTCAGCAGCAGCAGCTACCTGCAGATCGTGCGTCTCAAGACCAAGGACAAGAAGAAGCAAGTGGGTGAGTGGGGCGGCGGGTGCGTGTCCCCGGAGACAGGGGTCCCAGGTAGGCCCTGACCGCGTGCCCGCGCCGCCACAGGCATCAAGATCCCCGAGGGCTGCGTCCCCCGCGTCCTGCAGGAGCTGCAGCTGATGGAGGCCGAGGTGAAGCGCCGCAGCACTCACGGTCTGTCCGCACGCCCACCCACTCCACGCGCGCTCGCGCTCCCCTGCGGTCCTGCTGAGGTGCTGGACTTGACCTACAGCCCCCCGGCCGAGGCTTTCCCGCCGCCTCCACGCTTCACCTTCCCTTCGCTGCCGCCCCCAGACCCCAGCTCTCTGATGCTGGGCGCGAGGGATCCCGCCACCAACCCCGCGGAGCTGGCACACCAGGGCTGCGACATCAACTTCAGGGAGGTGTTGGAGGACATGCTCCGCTCTCTGCGCGCCGTGCCCCCTCAGAGCCCTGCCCCCCTGGTGGGCGTGAGCGGCGGGGCCACCGAGCGCCAGAGCGTCATCCAGTTCAGTCCGCCCTTCCCAAACTCATAGGCCGCCGCCCTGGACCCTGCATCACAACTGTCCCGGGCAGGGAGGCCCACCGGCTCCTCTGCAAGCAGACGGTTCCCACGACTACTGAGGGTGCCAGGCCGCAGTGCCTTCCAAGCCAGCGCGGAGTGGGGCCTCCGGGCCTCCCCCGCTCCAGCGGCTCCCAGCCTGGACGCTGTGGGGCTTGGGGGTCCCAGAGAGCTGGTAACTCAGGAAACCCGGTGCTCAGGCTCCGCCGTCTACGGGGGCTCCACGGGGCAGACCCCGTTAATATATGCAATCCCCTGCTCCCTAAATTATTGTCAACCGCCCCTCCCCAGCCCCAGAATGTGGGCAGCCGGCGGGCCCTGGTTTCTATGTATTTATAATGAACTGATGTATATATGTAAAGATCTTTTTTAAAATATACCGCCTTTTGCCTACTTCCCAGTGTGTTAAGGCCAGTGGGAGAGGGGACCTGAGGGTCACAGAGCAGTGGCTGCTGCCCACTTAAGAACGGACACAGGTGACAGGGCCACGCAGCAAACCTGCCACAGGTGTGCTGGTTGGGACATGCTGGGGGGTGGAATTAATCCCAGACCAGTGGCAGCTGCAGTCGGTTGGGGTGAGGATCACGGGTCCGGCTTTGCAGACCTCCAGGGAGTCATTGGAGGCAGGGGGCCATCTGCTGGTACTTCTGCACAGTCCTAGGGTCACTTCCGCCTGGGAGTCCAAAGCTCACACCCCACAGGGAGTGAAGAGGCCCCGGGCCAGTAGTTCAGGGGACCCACTGGCCCCTCCCTCCCGGCCTGCCCCAGCTCAGCCACACCCACTGCAGGCAGTCCTTCCAGCGGGCCTGGGAGCCTCGGGGTCAGTAGGGACTTTTGATCAGCTGACTCAGATTGGCACCCAGAGTCCCAGGGCACAGGAACTGCTCAATCCTCGGTGCGCTTAATTCCTGACCCACGGACACACACGCACATTTCTACATTTTATTCCCACAAGGCAGCCAAGCTGAAGCTCGAGCCGGTGCCACAGGCCTCTGGACCTTCCTCCGGCGGGGATGCACGCCAGGTCCTCAGGGTTGCCCCACCAGCAAGCTGGTTTGCAGGCAGCCCGTCATGAGTGCCGGGGGGTGGAAGGCTCCAGGGGTCACAGGGCAGGGGGCTCGGCCGGGGCACACACTTGTAGGGCTAGAGATAGCACGGCAGGTCCTTCTCTATTACCTGTGGGGAGATGACACGGTCAGGCGGCCCCGGCCTGGCTCGCTCACCCAGCCCTCCTCGGCAAAGGGGCTTACCTGGGGCTCTTCCATGGGGCCATAGCGCTTCACCACGCAGCCATTCTTATCAATGAGAAACTGGGGCAGAGCAGACATGTTGACAGGGTGCAGGGGAGCGGGCCACACCCACACGCTCACACACACACACACACACACACACACACGGAAACCCCAGCCACTCTTACCTTGGTAAAGTTCCATTTGATGGCGCTGTAAGAGATGGGGAGAGAGGGCTTAGAAGTGGCACCAGGGCATGGTGGTGCCCAGCTTTAATCCCAGCACCCAGGAGGCAGAGGCAGGTGGATCTGAATTCCCTGCCAGCCAGGGCTACAGAGTGAACCCTGCTCCAGAGGAACGGGGGTGGTGGGCTGCCTCACTCAGCGGTTAAGAGAACGCACCGGTCTTCCGGAGAACAGGGTGGTGTGGCTGGCACTGCCAGCGCCCACAGGGCATGCTGGCCTACCCAAGTCTCTAACTCCAATTCCAGGGACTCAGAGACATGCATGTACGACACGGACAGACATGCAGACACAACACCCATACACAAAAGGAAAGTTTCGGGGGGGGAGGACGGTGATCAATGATTAAGAGCACTGATAAAAGCACTGGCTGTTCTTATAGAGAACACAAAAGTTCAGTGCCTAGCCCCCTCTAACTCCAGCTCGGGGGGAGTCAACCCCTTCTGGCCTCGGCTGACAATGCACCCAGGTGGTTCTCATATTTCAACCAAACACATGAAACAGAAACAAATCTTTGAGGCAGGGTCAGGAGGTTCACGCCTTCAATCCCAGCACTTTGGAGGCAAGGCAGGAAGACCTGTGAGTTCCAGGCCAGAAAACCTCCTCCCCCCCCCCATAACACACCCAAAACTAAGAAGCTGTCACCTACTCCCACCCTGGTCCAGAGCCATCTGGCCATCTGCCCACGCCGCCAGGGCCACTCACTTTCCCAGCATGCCCCTGCCCTTGGGCTGGACTTTCATCCATTTCCACAGTGGGTGGGCATCGTCCCCATTCACACAGATCTTGCTGTACATGTCAAACTTGACGTTGTAGCCGGCCGCAAACTCCTTGATTTCCTGATTATTCCCTGGCTCCTGCGGGAAGCAACAGAGTCACTTGGAAGGTTTGCGACCCTGCATGCAGACATGCAGACACACAGACACACAAACACCGACCCGGGCCCTCGTGGGGGCGGGGCAGGGGGCCGCTGACTGGGGACAGCCACGCACCTGCCTCCCGAACTGGTTGCAAGGGAAGGCCAGGATTCGTAAACCACACTCAGCATATCGGGCATGCAGATCAACTAGCTGAGTGTAGTTTACGTCGGTTTTGCCTCATTGTGAGGCTACGTTGGTGACGATGCACACGAAACCCCTGGGAGAGAAAAAAAAAAAAGGGTGGAAATGAGGCGGCCGTCAGGAGAGCCCCGTCTTCAGACTGGCCCTGCACCACCCTCCTGTCCAGGCACCCACCTGTACTTATCCAGGCAAATCATGTGCCCGTCGATGTCCTTGGCTGCGAATT
Source organism: Meriones unguiculatus (assembly GCF_030254825.1). Classification (NCBI taxonomy): domain Eukaryota; kingdom Metazoa; phylum Chordata; class Mammalia; order Rodentia; family Muridae; genus Meriones; species Meriones unguiculatus. The sequence goes on along the minus strand of NC_083364.1, from coordinate 16,663,946 downwards.
CGTGCATGGAGCGCGCACAGCGCCAATCATCGCGGGATGCGCACTGTGAAAAGAGGAAAACTGAGTGTCCCACCTCCGTTCCCCCAGGGCGGTCAAAAAAATAAAATAAGGGCAAGCCCTGGGGCACCGGGCGGGGAGGGCAGGCTCCTCGGTCCCCACACGCGCCCCTCTCAGGTAGGCTGCGGCCCCATGAAGACTCTCCCGGGGGAGGAGGCAGGGTGTCCCCGGACGCACACCGAGCCCAGGAGGTCGGCGCAGCTGCTGCAGTCCGGGGCCTGCCGCAGCGCGGCCGGAGAAGGGCCCGACGGCTCGGGCCCCGGTCTCATCCGGCGGGCGCGCGCCCTACGGCGGCGGCGCGAGCGAGTTCTCCTCCTCCTCCGAGGGCGCCGGCGCCTCCGGGGACTGCGGCGCCGGCGTCGACGCCATCGGCGGCCTCCCCGGGACCGGCTACGCTGCCTGCAGCGTCCCGGGGTCCCGGCGGCCGCGCGGCCCATGGCCGCCCCTCTGCGCGTCTCGAGCGCGGCGCGGGGACAAAGAGCCGGTAGCCAAGGCGCCGCCGACTATGACGCACCGCGGCGGACGGGGCGCGTGACCAGGTCAGAGCCCGCCATGGTGACCCCGACACCGGTTCACGCCCTCGGGGACCTTCCCCCGCCGAGGCCTGGCTCTGTGCGGCCTCGGGGGTGCCACCCGGGCGCCCCCCACTCCAGCCAACCGACCCCACGACCCCCGATCTCCACCCTGGACGAGGGATCCGGCCCCCGAGCCCGCCCCCGCCCCGGCCGCGGCCACGACCGCAATCCCCCGCGTCCCCAGGGCGCCCACCATGGTGACTGCCAGCCCAGGCGTAGCCAGAGCCCCGCACAGCAGTGCCGGCTTCAGTAAGCGGCTCAGACGGCCCCAGCTCATCTCGGCGGCCGGAGCCAGCGGCTCCTCCCCTCACGCAGCCGACCAATGGACGCACGAGGCCGAGTGTGGCTTGCCCGCCCTTGGCCACGCCCACTGACGTCTCTTATTGGTCGGGTGCGCCTGCGCTGAAGACGCGAGGCCCCTGCAGCCAATGGGAAGACGGAATGAGGGGGGTGGCGTGGGCGGGGCTGGGCTTGCGGGTTTGTTGTTGTCAGCAACTGCGCATGCTCAGTGGTGGGGCGGTCGGAGAAACGGGAGCCGCGTCCGCGCGGAGTGCGCGTTGGAGTATTGCGGACAGTTAGTTACCCGCGAGGTTGCTTGCAGCTGGGCAGGGGGCCAGGGCGCCTAGGGGAACCCCTGGGAATAGAAGACTAGGCAAAGTCATCCCCCTAATCACCCCCTTTGAGCACAGGAGCTTCCTTTTTCTCCTGGAGACAGAATCTCATGTAGCCCAGGCTAGCCTTGAACGATGTATAGCAGAGGATGACCTTGAACCCCTGTTCTTCCAGCCTCAGGCTACTGAGTGCTGGGATGGCAGGTGTATGCTATTCTCTCCAGCCCACACACATGTCCATTTCACTATTTTTCTCTCCTTTAGAGCTGGTTTTATGTACCCCAGGCCTGTCTCAACTCACTTTGTAAAAGCAGGATAATCTTGAGCTCCTAATCCTCCTGCCTTCACCTCCTAAAAGCTGGAGAGGCAGATGTGCAGTGCCTTGCAGTGTAAGGATGGAACCCAGGGCCTGGAGCCTGCTAGGTGTGGGCTGTCAGCCCAAGCCCCAGATTTCCCTCATTCAGGCCGGCTTGAGGCTCACAGCAGTCCCCCTGCCTTAGACTCCTGGGTACTAGGATGCCAGGTCTATGACAGCAGGCCAGATCCTGATCCCTGTAGATACTGAGGAGGCTGTACGACTGGGTCGTGGGAAGGAGGTGGCACCGGGTACAAAGTGACCGCACACACAAAGGGCTGTGTTCAGACTTCAGCCCGCAGGTGACAGGCACACATGGGTACTTGTGTAATCCCAGCACCTGAGACAGGAGGATCCCTGGGGCTAAATCGGGACAGCCAAATGCTTGGGGTCAGTGAGGGATTCCCTGCCTCAAAAATAAGGCAGAGAGAAGTGTGCCGGCCACACCCTTACCCAGCCCTTGGAGGCAGAGAGGCCAGCCTGGTCTAGGAGAGAGTTCCAAAGGTCAGCCAGGGCTACACAGTGAACCCTGTCTTAGAAAACAAGGCGGCAAGAGATTAAGGAGGACAGTCCAGCATGGCTTCCACACAGCAGTTATCATGTGACCTCAGAGGTCCCTGCACAAGTAGCCCCAGGGCCTGAGGGCCTACGTGAGAATAAAGGCTACACAAGGAGTCACTTGTCCAGGTCCCACACAGGTGCCTCCACACAGGGAGGACAAAGGGCCCACAGGGCTGCACACAGAGGGTGACTCACGAAATTCCTCAGTCAGCTGCCCGTCCCACCCCCTCCCTGGACTCTGATGCCTCTGCCAGCCCTTAAATCGGCTCTGTTTTTTTGACCGCTCGAGGAGGCCATCTGTCAGGAGCCCTCTGGAGGCGCTGGGTCCCTCTGAGGGAGCCCAGGAGCCACCTCCTGACAGGCAGAGCCCAGGAGCCTAAGAGGACCGGTGGGTTGTCACCAACCATTCTTTCACAATCTTGTTGGGCAGGGTTCTCAGCGACCCCAAGGGCCCCTCCCGCCTCAGGAAGTCAGCTGTTTCCTCCCAACCCAGAGTAGGACAAGCTCTGTAAGGATTTGCCTCTGAGCCTTAGCCTGAAGTTGTAAATAAATACCAGCGCTCAGAGGCTTAGGGCGGCCACACCCCCTTCCTGCTTAGTGTCTGCTAAAATAAAGGCAGGATTGAGAAAGAGAGCCACGGGGCGGGGCTGAAGGTGGCCAGTCCCAGGAGCCCAGCCCCAGGCTCTGGGACAGCTTTGTGTGTTGAGAGTCCCATTCTCCCAAGTGACCAAAACTTGAGTCCTGGGGCGACCACAGGAAGCCACCAGCTCCCAGAAAGACCAGGACAGGGCCCAGGCTTTTACTGCTTATTTTGAAGACAAGGCCTCTCTGTAGCCCAGGCTGGAACTCAGTCTGTAGCCAAGGATGACCTGGAACTCCTGATCTCCCACCTCCCAAGTGCTGGGCTGGCAGGTGTCTCTACGCCTGTTTACAGGTGCTGGGTGTGGACCCCTGGCTTTGCACATACCCCGAGCCCCTGAGCCCCGACCTTCATCTCTAATTTTCTTTGTTTTCTCAGACCAGGTTTCTCCCCTTCTCCCGGGCTCCTTACGTCCCAACACCGAAATAACAGAAGCACAGCCACCCGCAGAGAGGACCCCAGACACCCTGGAGGACCTGGTGAGCCGGAGTGTAACTGAGGGGGCGCTTGCTCAGCGCTGAGCAGCCTTGCTGGGTCCTCTAACAGGACCCAGAGCAAGCTTCAGGTGGCTGTTAGCCCTGTCGCCATATCAAAGCCCTAGAGTTCAGAGCTGGGCCACTGAGTCCTGTGGCCAGTCAGTCCTGCTCTTTCCTTCAGTCCCAGTGTCTCAGAGGACCCTGGTCTGTGTCCGGACAACTGAAACTACAGTTAAAGATTTAATGTGTAGGGCTGGAGAGATGGCTCAGAGGTTAAGAGCACCTGCTGCTCTTCCAGAGGTCCTGAGTTCAATTCCCAGAAACCACACGGTGGCTCACAACCATCTGTAATGAGATCTGGTGCCCCCTTCTGGCGTGCAGGTGTACATGCAGACCAGCATTGTATACATAATAAATTTTGAAAAAAAAAAAAGATTTAAAGTGTAAAATCTCCCCCTTTGTCCAAAGAGCCTTGGAGTTTCTGTCTCTGTTATGTTTAACAGTAAGTTGTGCTAAGGCAGCAGTCCCCAACCTGTGGGTCACAACCCCTTAGGGGATCCATGAGTCCTTTCACAGGGGTCTCCTAGGAGCACTGGAAAACACAGATACTTACATTACAGTTCATAACAGTATCAAACTCACAGTTACGAAGAGAATAATTTCGTGGTTGTGGGTCACTATCCCTTCACTAATGTCTAAGTGATGGACCCCAACGGAAGGACAAAGGGAACACTAGGGGCACATGTGGCAAGGTCCAACCTGGGGTTGGGCCTGAGCCTCCAGAGTTAAGGTTTTAGTTGGGAGGCTGGCTTTCTCCCCTACAGGGCTGAGATTATCACTCTTGGGGCAGCTGCTCCAGAGACCTGTGCTCTTTGTCTCTTTGGTCAACCTTGACCACTTTCCCCTGCAAATAGCATATAGGATGCTGGGTTTCTTTTATTAGTGAGTGAGTTAGTTGTTTGTTTGAGACAGGGTCTCTCTGTGTAGCCCTGGCTGTCTTGGAACTCACTCCATAGCTCAGGCCGGCCTCAAACCCACAGAGATCCGCCTGCCCCTGCCTTGGAGCACTGAGATCAAAGGTGTGTGCCGCCACTGCCCCGCAGGCCCTGTTAGTTCCCAGTAAACTTGCTCAGCTTAAGTCATCGGCTTACGTTTACGCAAGGCCTCCCAGGCCAGCTATGGCTTTTGCCTTCATTCTTTAGTCCCCAGGCCTCCCACTCCGCACCTCCCCATTGCCTTTGAGACCCGTATTCCTTCGGGCTTAGGTCTGGAAGGCTAGACCAGCACACACCCGGGGTTACGCCTTTCTTTTTAAACTTGTGTTATTGATACACATTTTTGTGTGTATGAGTGTTTGGTCTGCGTAAGTGTCTGTGTGCTGTGTGTGTCTGGTGTCTAAACAGGCCAGAAGACGACAGGGTCCTCTGGAACTGGAGTTAGGGACGGTTGTGAGCTGCCATGTGGGTGCTGGGAACTAAAGCTGGGTTCTGTGCAAGAACAAAAAGTGCTCTTAACCCGTGAGTCACCCCCTCCCCTTCTTCCTTCTTCCTTTCTTCTTTCTTTCTCTTTCTCTCTCTCTTTCTTTCTCTCTTTCTCTTTCTCTTTCTTTCTTTCTTTCTTTCTCTCTTTCTCTCTTCCTCTTTCTTTCTCTTTCTCTTTCTCTCTCTCTCTTTCTTTCTCTTTCTTTCTCTCTTTTTCTTTCTTTCTCTCTTTCTCTTTCTTTCTCTCTTTCTCTTTCTCTCTCTCTTTTTCTTTCTTTCCTCCCTCCCTTCCTTCCTTTTTCTCTCTCTCTATGTAGAGCAGGCTGGCCTCTTTCCCCCCAGGGCTGGGATCAAAGGCTGCACGGCCAGCACACTTGGTAATAGGATCCTTTTTGAAGAACTGCTGGGGCTGGGCTCTGAGCCCACCACCCCTGAATGCCCAGCACGGTGATGAGCACCAGCTCTCATCCCAAAATTGCATTGCTGGCGGCAGGAGGATCAGGAGTTAGACCAGACAGACCGGTGTGGCCTCAGACCTCCCTCCACAGTGTGTGCTGCCCGGATCTCGCAGGGGCTCCCAGACAGTGGGGGAACAGCCCAAGAAGGCCCTTGCCTAGAAGAAAGCCACGTGCTCCACTTCTGCCTCTGAAGGTGTTTGCTCCAGGAATTCCAGTCAGCTAGATGAGGTTATCTCTGTTTATACCACAAAAAAACAAAGGCAGGTTGCTTTCCCCCCTTTTTTTCCATTCTTTCATCTATTACATCTGTCTGCAGTTTCTCCTCCCTCCCCTTCCCCAGCTTCTCCTCACATCTCCCCTCCCCCACCCTCAGTTCCACCCCAGCTCTGCCTCCCCTCAGAAGAGAGCAGGCCCCTCAGGGACATCAACCAAACACCAGGCACATAGCGTCACATCAAGGCTGGACTAGGCAACCGGACCAGGAAAAGGGTCCCACAAGCAGGCAGAAGTTTCAAGTTCATGTGCATTTAGTGTGTTTTGCCTGCATGCATGTTTTTATGAGGGCAACAAATCCCCTGGAATCAGAGTTACAGACAGTTGTGAGCTGCCATGTTGGTGCTGGGAGCAGCTGGTGCTCTAACCACTAAGCCATCTCTCCAGGCTTTTTTTTTTTAGAGAGAGAGAGGGTCCCACTCTGTAGACCAAGATGACCTTGAACCCTCCAGCCCTGGGATGAAAGGTGACAGTATGACCACAGCTTATTTTCAGCCTGTTTCCTTTGCCATGCAGAACAAGTTTTTGTGTGGACCCAAGTTTTCATCCTTCTTGGGCTGTTCCCACAGCGGAATTGCTAGATCCTGCAGTGACTGCTTCACTTTTCACTCTCAGCTCTCTGGGTACGCACACGTGCACCCCAGGAGAGTGTCCGATCCCTGCGAGTCGCTTGGGGTCCCACATGCGCGTGTGGGGAACTTGGCTTCCCCACGGCAGCCGCGCAGTGCTCTCCACCTCTGAAGCACCCCATCGCTCGCACCAGCCCTTGGGTGTTGGAGTTTCTGCTCCCCCGGTTGGAGCTGGGCTGTGAGGCCAGGTGCAGAGGCCACAGGTCATCGAGGACTCTTGTCACTCAGGATCCTGGGGCCCAAATGCTCCAGGCAGCACCGCTCTCCTCTCAGGCTGCCTTCCCTGTGGCTCACTGCTCTGAGGAATAGCAGGACAGTCCCAGCTGCCACACCAGGGCCACACCGGGGCCCTTCCATTGTTTCCATTTAGTCCACCCTCTTGCCAGGCCCAGGACTCTCTCCTCAGGCCTCCTCCTGTCTCCTCTTTCCTCAGCTGGGACCCTCCTGTGCCTCTTCCCTCCCCAGGGCCTCCTGCCCCACCTTCCCACCTCCTCTCATCTGCCATTCTTTCTTGCCCTAACAGTCTGCCTGGGCCCAGCTCTGGCCGCAGACCCCAAGTGGCCTCTCTTTCTTGGTCATAGGTCGTGGCAACCCTGTCCAACTTGGCGATTGCTGGCTTTCTTGCCTCCAGACACATTCCTCACCTAGTTGCCAAGACACCTGGCTCCTCTTGTCCTTTTTCCTATTTCAGAAACTCTGTGGCAACAGCGTGGCCTGGGGAGGGGTGCTTCCCTGAGCAGCTGTGAGGGCGCCAAGGGAGAAAAAGAACAGGTTAAGTCAGGAGCCAGAGGTTGCAGCCAGGACCAGCGTCCAGGGATCCGCAAACGCGTCCACCAGCTGGAACAGACCCTTCCTGATGTGGATCCCACAGAGCCCGAGCCCCCTCAGCCCCTCCCTGACCCTTGCTGCGCTGTCCCAGGCAGGCACCCAAATTACAATGGCCACAAAGAAAAAAAAGGCAGAGTTTGCTTTGTTGTGTTTATTTTGTTTTGAGACACATTGTTAGCTCTGTAGCCCAAGTAGGCATAGAACTCATTATGTATCCTAGACTGACCTAAAACTTAACAGCTGTCCTCCTGCCTCAGCTTCTCAATTCTGGGATGACAGGTGTGCCTCTCATATCTGGTTCGTGTGGAGCTGGGGATGGAACCAAGGGCTTCAGGAATGTGCTGCCTGGCTCCTCCCCACTGAGCCCTGACCATGACACTGTTTGCCGTGAGTTTTTTGTTTTGTTTTGTTTTGAGACAGTCTCACTGTGTAGCCCTGCTGGCTTGGAACTTGCTATGGAGACCAGACTGGTCTCAAACACTCACAGAGATCTGCCTCCTGAGTCTTTAGATTGCTTTTAATTGTGTGTCTGTGGGTTTCTGCGTGTCTGTGCAGGCACAGGTGAAGGCCAGAGGCGCTGGAGTCCCCGAGGCTGGAGGTACAGGTGCTGGGTGTCACCTGACACAGGTCTTAACAACTAACCGTGTCTCCTGCCTCGAGAGCTGAATGTGGTCTTGCTACCTTAGCCCAGGCTGGCCTATGGTGATCCTGTCTGCCTCCACAGTGCAGGGATTTCTATGGCTCTCCTGTTCATGGCCCCTGTGTTCCCTTTAGCACCACACAAGGGAATACAGCTTACCATAAGGAGACAAAGCATGACGACAGAAGGGACCAGCTGGCAGGGTTAGGGGTCCGAGGAGAGGGGGTGAGGCTATGGGATCAAACGCATTCCGTGCTCACATGAAAATGCCCCATCTGTGCGGGACCCTCCCTCCACAACAAAGCTGAGACTTCAGAGAGAACGCCAGATGGGATTTATTCTTCAAGACCCGGCGTCAGCCTGGACAGAAGGCAGCCGCAGCTGGCACGCCCGTGTGTGTGGCAAGGGACCACGGCTCCCTGCTCTCCTTTCCCCGTAGGCCGGCCCTCCACACAGTCTTCTCAGAAGTCCCTCCCAGGTGCCCCCTCCTCCCACAGGCAACGTAGGCAGTCGGGGAAGAGGGCCAGAGCTTCCCGCTCACCTGCGATTCTCCAAGGAGCTTGAATTCACCTCATACCAGAAACGGATCATCGTCACTTAGTTCTTATGTCCTCACTCCTTTTCGCACTTACAGGTCTGATTTTTAGAATTTCCTTTTCAAGACAGGGTTTCTCCGTATACCCTTGTCTGTCCTGGACTCACGGACTCACGTTGTAGACCAGGCTGGCCTCAAATTCACAGGGATCCGCCTGCCTCTGCCTCCCTGAGTGCTGGGATTACAGGTGTGCGCCACCGAGCCTGGCTCCTATTTTCACATTTATTTTTACCTTGTGAATTGGCCTAAAGTTCTTCCATTCCATTTTGCTACAGGACTGATGTCTGACCAGTGGCCAACACCATTAGGTTTGTATTGCTGTGCATTTGTCTGTTGACTGCTCTTCAGTGAGTTTTTCTTTCTTTCTTTTCCTTTCTTTCTTTCTTTCTTTCTTTCTTCCTTTCTTTCTTTCTTTTTATTGTTTGTTTGTTTGTTTTTGGAGACAGAGTTTCTGTGTGTAGCTCTGGCTGTTATGGAAATCCCTCTGTAGACCAGGCTGGCCTCAAACTCACAGAGATTCACTGTCCTCTGTCTCCTGAGCGCTGGGATTAAACGCATGCACTACCATAAAAGGCTTCATGACTTTTTTTAGTCAAACCTTCACATAAGGAATAAAGCGGCAGCCTGCACCCCTGCTTCAGGGTCTGGAAAGATGGCTCAGTGGCTGCTCTTGCAGAGGACCGGGGTTCAATTCCCTTGCACAACCCTCTGTAAGTCCAGTCCCAGGGAACCCAGCGCCCTCTTCTGGCGTATGGGTACCAGCATACATTCAAGCAAACATACACACTAAAGTGTCAAAAAAAAAAAAGTCTAAAATATTTCCAATACAATTCCAAGTGAAAGTAGGACAGGGGACACCCTATCTCGAACTCGAACACCATGAGCAAATACCACTCCCTGAGTCAGCTGCTCCCCTATTGGGCGGCCAGGGGCCTTGGGAATGTTCCCCTCCAGAGCTGTATTATTGGGACTGAAAATGCAACACCTTCTACCACTCAAAACACAAGTGCCTCCAGTAAGAGGCCACCAGACCTTGGCACAACTGACTCGACGATGGCAGTGCCACTCGGGCTCTAAGACTCAGCACGGCGACAGTACCGCTCGCCAAATACAGAAACAAGGTCTAATGCATCAAAGCCCCCAGTTACGGGATGCTCTCTCTCTCTCTATGGACTAACCTTGGTCTTTGGCTTCTGTAGATCCACTTCTGGTTTACTGTTCTTGTTAACTGAAGTCGGTCAGTCCAGAACACGGGTTTCGTGTTTAAAAGCTCATCCTGAAGAAGGCTCAGGCTACACCAGGATCCCAGACACTAAGGGCAGTCACTGCCCGGCTAACAAAGTCTTTCTTTCTATTGGCTTCTCTGGTGGACACCTCCCCCTCCCCCCCCAACACCATCTCCTACTTCCCATCACCTGTAACCTTGTCTCCCAAGCCATTCGCCAGTGTCATCAGCTGGCTACACACTCCTTTAAAGGCCTCTGCAGTCTGACAGTGAAGCTATCTTGATGATCATAGGTAGGTTAACTCACTCTAGATCCCTGATAAAGCCCACTGCAGTCCTGCAGTAGTTCCTAGACTTACATATCTTTTTAGAATTCCCACTAGGGCGTCCATGAATTCAACAGAGAGATCAGAGGACCCAAGTTTATGCCTCTCGGCCCCGAGATTGGCTTTGTGAAGAGGAGACTGGAGGCCAGGGTGTAGGGTTCATCTAGGTGAACCAGCAGGCAGCTTCTGTGTCCACCAGCTCGGGGACACAGACTGCAGAGAAACTCCTCTTTGCCCCTCTGTTGCTCGAGACATTTGGGACATTTGAATAGACTCCAGGAGCACTCGGTGGATAACAAAATCCATCCTGTCATGTGAGACACGAAGATTAATCCACACTCCATGCTGAGAAAAAAAGGTTTGGACGTGCTGGCCTACTCAGCCAGGAGCAGGAGCAGGTTCCCGAGTCTCATTCCCCGTGTTCCTCATCCTGAAACAGGGCCAGCTTGCAGTGTGCCCCTGCGGGGCCTGTGTCACACCCCAGAGGGACAGGCACTCCTTGAGCCTGGGCCCTGTCAGACAAATGTAGGGGTCGTTGCGACACACTCCACCCAAGCTTTCCGCCTTGTTCCTCCTGTAAGGCCCCACGCCCCTCAGCCCACTATTTCCACCCTCTTTGGATCCTGTAAGCGCTGTGTTCCTCCATGGCTTCCTGGGGCTCCTCCAGGGCTTTGTAAGGCCGAAGGCACTAACCAATCAGATCTGATCCAGGTGTGCGGCCCTCGCCCACGCCACTGCGGGCTGAGCTTCTCCACCTATTCTGGTTATGGCTGCAATCAGGGAGCACTTCTGGGCCTACAGACCCTTTCTCAGGTATTGCTCTCTGGGGTGAGCTTCTCCCGAGATCAGGCTGTGTGGTCCGCTATCCACTAACAGCAGTGGAGGGGCCTGATATCCGGGGTCTTGGGTTCCGGGCAGACGTACTTGCTGCAAATGCTCTGCTTCTTTCTGTACCCACAGTTTCAGATCAGCCAGCTGCCTACTTTTGTTTGTTTTAATGGAAAATTCATACAGTGTATTTTTATCATGTGTCCTCTCCCCCAAGTCTTCCCATGCTCCTAACGTTATATTCTTTATTTCTTTTTGAAACAAACAGCCAGGAAGTGGTGGCAAATGCCTTTGATCTCAGCACTCAAAGGCAGAGGCAGGTGGATCTCTGAGTTCCAGGCTAGCCTGGGCTACACAGACAGTTCCAGGACCGCCAAGGCCACATAGATCCTGTCTCAAATAACAACAAAAAGAAACACACATACACAAAAGCATGAAGAACAAAAACATAAACAAACCCCGAGGTGAATTTGTCTTGGCCATGTGCTGCTGGGCATGGGCCTACCCTGAAGTGTGAATATATCCACAGTGAGACTCCACTGGAGAAAATGGATTTTTTCTTCACACCCGGATGACAACTGGAGGTTGCTTCTTGGTTAAGGGTGGGAGCTCATGCCCACTTCCCCTCTCAGCTTTAGGACGCCATCTGGCTTCAGCCTGTAGAGGCTCTGCGCGTTGCCACAGCCTCTGTGAGTTCACATGTGCGTCAGTCCTGCTGTGTCTGGAAGACACTGGGTCCTTGGTGTCATCATGCCCTCTGGCTCTCACACGTGCTCCTCCTCTTCCTCACAGGTGTCTGAGCCCTCTGTCGGAGTCAGTGAAAACAACTTTTAAAGGCTGGGCGCTCCAGTCTCTCACTCTGCACGCTGTCAGTTGTGTGTCTGTGTTGGTTCCCATTCACTCAAGAAGCTTCTCCAGTGAGGAGTGAGCAGAGATAGCACGGGTCTCGGGTTTTTGTCTGCTATCCTAAAATTTTCACTTCCAGTTGAGGTTTTCTTTATTGACTGTATTTCTTTTTTAAATTAATTTATTATGTATACAGTGTTCTGCCTGCATTACACTTGCAGGCCAGAAGAGGGCATCAGATCTCATTCCAGATGGTTATGAGCCACCATGTAGTTGCTGGGAATTGAACTCAGGACCTTTGGAGGAACAGCCAGTGCTCTTAACCTCTGAGCCATCTCTCCAGGTCTAGGGACCACAGTTGAGTGTTCTGGATCCTGGCATAGCGTTGAGCCTTTCCTAGGGTGAACTTTTAAGCACAATAACCAAGGTTTGGGTTGACATACTTCAGCTACTAAGAACAGTTAGCCAGAAGCAGAACTACTACAGCCAAAAAGCGAGGTGAGTACATTCAGACTTTCCCAGAACTATATGGACTTTGATGGATTAGGCCTTGGCTCTCTTTTGGCAGATGGTGCTGGCTATGTGCTGAGTTTTACAGCTTGAGTGGTATTTTCATCATGGGGGCCTGAGCCTGGGAGTGCCTTTTACACTGAGATCTAGGCATCTGGAGGTATGATACTTGAGGTATTTCTTGGTATTACATCCGGTTTCATCTTTGTTGTGTGGGTTTTCGGCTCTTTGGTTGCTGTTGCCTTCTCTGGGTCCTGGGCAGGTATGGTTGCTGTGGTATCCCTGGTAGAGGAGCCTCTACAGTCCTCTGGTGACAGAAAAGGGAGGACAGGCTGAGAGGGGCCCAGAAAGGGACTAGGGAGACGGGGTCCATACCAAGAGGTAGAATCCCAGGGAGTGGAGGTAAGGTGGGAGGGGGGCTCCTATAGGCAGGCTGTGTATACTGGCAAAGCCTGGGGCTGAGTGCCCCGAGTGGCCCTTATCCTGATGGCCACGCTGTAGCTGTATGGCAGTAATTAATAAAGCAGCAGCTTTCTTTAGCCCCGCCAGCTCCCAAAAGAACCGACGCAGAGAGACTGGCTTATTTTACAAGCTTGAAGCACTGGAGCTGGATGGGTTTTGAGCCTCTCAGCTATGTAGCAATGCTCCGCTACACAACCCAAGTTACTGGCCAATATGCCATCCTTGCTGAACTGGATCTGCTCCACCACTGGGAAGCCCCTGCCTTGCACCTAACCATTTCTCTCATGTCCCAAGCCCACCTACTCGGGCTCTGGCCACTCACTGCCATCAAGAGTGAGAGGATCGCGTCTGCTGGAAGTTAGTGTCAGGCCCTCCCCCACTACCTTAAAAAAAGAAAAGAGGGGCTGGAGAGATGGCTCAGCGGTTATGAGCACCGGTGGCTCTTCCAAAGGTCCAGAGTTCAATTCCCAGTAACCACATGCTGCCTCACAACCATCTACAGTGAGATCTGGTGCCCTCTACTGGCCTGCAAATGCAGGCGGACTACTGTATAAATAATATTTAAAAATACTATAAAAAAGGAAAAGAAAAAACAGTGTCTGACTTAGAACTCTCAGGGAACTACTCACCTTGCCTGCAGACTGCTGAAACTAAATGAATCCACCAGCACTTCTTCCGACTCTCATTTTCCAAAAACTTCTTCGGCTCTAGCCCCTTTTCATTCATAGCTCCTTTAGCCAAGTGTAGCAGGCTCAGCCCTGTTGTACAGCCTCTGTGGTGGGCTCAGTGGTCAGGTGTCCTTGGAGGGGTGACTCCCAGATTGGCAAGAACTTGTCTTTCCAGGTCATGATCCCCACAAGTTCCCAGGCAGGAAGCAGTGGTGTCCTGTGGACTCTGAGGTCAGGCTCACGGCAGGAGGGGATGGTGGGCGGCGCCTAGTTTTCCAAGGACAGATCTTGCACACACCTTTAATCCCGGCGCTGAGGAGGCAGAGGTAGGCCATTCTCTGTGCGTTTGAGACCAGGCTGGTCTGCCTATTGATTTCCGAGGGGGCAACTGCCCCTCCACCCTCCCACCCCCACCCCGAAAGAAAGGAAAAATGTGCATTTCTGTGAGGTCTAACTACAAGCTGGAAAGGGTTTAGCCGTGGAAGCCTTTCCCTAGGGTCCATGTCTTCACCACCTTGTTAAGCTTTCCACAAGTCAGCCCACACACACACACACACACACACACACACACACCATACATCCATACTTTTTTCCTTTTACATTTTTAGTAGTTTAGCTACGTGTATTTGTGTCTCTGCATGTGGGTATGGATCTAAAAGTGTGGTACCCACAGAGGCCAGAGGCATTGGACCCTCTGGAGCTGGAGTTACACATGGTTGGAGGCTGCTGGCAACCGATTTCTTACCATGCAAAACAAATACAAACTAATAAAAACTTGTATAAAAAGGGACACCGAGGCACACGAATTTAACTCTTGTGGAGGGCCCCTTGGGCAACTCGAGGCACAAAGCCTGCTAGGCTGTCACAGTGTCCCAAAGAGTCGCAGGCCCCTCGCCCAGCAGACAGACTTTCGCTACCAGGCTCCTCCTGCTGATCTTTTTGTTTTGTTTTCGAAGCAGCGTTTCTCTGTGTAGCCCTGGCTGTCCTGGACTCGCTCTGTAGACCCCGACCTCGGGGATCCGCTTGCCTCTGCCTCCCGAGTGCTGGGATTTAAAGGCGTGCGCCGCGCCACCGCATTCAGCCTTTTATTATTATTATTATTATTATTATTATTTTGCCTGCCTCGGCCTCCCAACTCCCCGGGATCAAAGGCACGGTCTAAGCGGAGAAACCTCCCGCAGGTCAAGCATCGCCAGGCCTCCGGGCGGTCCGAGCGCCGGGGTTGTCCATTGCGCAGCCTGTCCTGGAAGTTCACTGTATTCAGGCGTTCGCCCAGGACAGCTCGGAGCCGGCGGGGGCTTTCCGGCGTTCGCGCAGGCGCACTGTGTTCGTGGGGGGGGCCTTGCCGCCGTCCGGCTCAGGCGCGCTGCGGGCAGCCCCAGGGGCGCGTGAGCGGCGGCAACATGGACGACGAGGAGGAGACCTACCGGCTGTGGAAGATCCGCAAGACTATCATGCAGGTGAGGTGAGCGCGGGGAGGTTTGCGCGAGGAAGAACCGCGGTTGCCGCAGCCGGGGGCAATCCCCCTGGCCCAGCCCCGCGCCTCCTGCGTGCGCCCCGCCCGCGCGGGCCTGCCACTGTCGGCGATGCTCCCGCGCTAGCCCCCTGCCCTGGCCGGGCGCCGCTTCGGAGCCGGGGAGACTGCGTGGGCGCCCCGGGTGCTGGAGACGAACCCGCGCTGTCCGCATGCCAGGCCGCCGCTCCACCGCCCTAGCCCCGGCGCCAGCACACGCGGCAGCGCAGCCACGCGTTGCTCGGTTTCAGGGGATCGGACACCCTCTCCTGGCTTCCCGTGACTCCCGACGCACGTGGCCTGAAAAACTATCTTAAAAATAAGATGAGCCGGGCGGTGGTGGCGCACAACTTTCATCCCAGTATTCGGGAGGCAGAGGCAGGCGGCTTAATAAACAAAACAAAACCCCAGCTTTGGCCGGACACGGCGGTGCACGCCTTTAATCCCCAGTACTGGGAGGCAGAGGCGGACGAATCTCTGTGAACTCGAGGCCACGGTGGCGCTCGCCTTAGATCCCGTTGCTCTGGATGCCGAGGCAGGCAGATTTCCGAGAGTTAGAGGCCATCCCGATCTCCATAGTGAGTTCCGGGACAGTCAGGACTTTGTAGAGAGACATTGCCTCAGAAAACCGAAATAAACAAAAGGTAAAAAAAATGCTAATTTGCTGACACTCTCTTTAATCCCATCATTCTTGGGTCAGTCAGCCTCCGAGTTCAAGACCAGCTTGGCCTGTTTCAAAAGTTTGCGATCACCCAGGCCTGCACAGTGAGACTCTGCCCCAAAAATAATAGTAAAAAAAAAAAAAAAAAAAAAAAAAAACTAGGTTAGCCAGGTGGTGGTGCGCGCCTTTAATTCCAGCACTTAGGAGACAGAGGCAGGTGGATCTTTTGAGTGTTCAAAGCCAGCCTGGTCTGAGTTCTAGGGCAGCCAGTGATACTCAGAGAAACCCTGTCTGGAAGAAAAAGAAAAAAACAGAGATCTTGGTGTTTGAGTTGAGCAGGCAGGATTGTGGTGGTGAAAGAGCTGTGTGTAATTTTGACTTACGCTGTATGGTGTGGAACCAAAAACTTGGTCTGAGCTGTCCCAGGCCTGTGTCGCAGGCCTGATCCGTGGTCCCCCTCATCAGGGCCCAAGGCTGTGAGCAGGAAGGTGATGTTTGGTCCTTTAGTTGGACCGGTTGCCCTACAGCTGCCAGCGATGATGTGGGGAGAGGCAGGCTTGGCTGGGGTCTGTGGTTCCAGCCTCTCTAGGGCATGAGCGCCAGAGTGTGGTGGTGGCCAGCCGCGTAGCATGCAGTGCCGCTGGGGCAGATGAGTGCTGCTGCCCTTTCTGTCCCCGGCCAGCCCAGTTCATTCAGCATCAGGCCTGCCTGGCCCAGCCCAGTGCTGAGGACAGCTGGCTCTGTGTCTCCGCAGCTTTGTCATGACCGTGGCTACCTGGTGACCCAGGATGAGCTGGACCAGACGCTTGAGGAGTTCAAGGTACAGTTCGGGGACAAGCCGAGCGAGGGGAGACCGAGGCGGACAGACCTCACCGTGCTGGTGGCCCACAACGATGACCCCACAGACCAGATGTTTGTCTTCTTCCCAGGTGAGGGCCTCTGGGCTGCAGCCATGGCCTGCCTCCGGGGCCCTTCGTTCTGGTGGCCCCATCCAGGCCCTGGCTCAGGTGCCAGCTCATGGCAGCCTGACACAGCTCTGTCCCCTTTGTTTATGGTCTCTCTGCTTTCTGCCCAGCCAGTGAGTGTGGGCCCCACCCAGGCCCAGCTTTGCCAGCAGGACTGTGGCGGGTGTCCCCCTGTCTGCGCTTTCCCTGTCTCCCCTGGGAGGCTTCCTCTCACGGTCAGTTGCTGACCACTCTCACCCCTGAGTCCCAGCACAGCTCTGTCCCTGTGGCTCCTGTCTGCTCTGTTCTATGGTGCCTATGGTGCCTGCCTTCTGCTCTCCCCAGACGAACAGTCTCCTTGAACCTGATGCCCTACGACCCTGGGGCCTGGGTTTTCTGTGAGAACCGGGAGTGCAGGGATGGGCATGGTAGCGTATGCCTGTAATCCCAGCAGAGCAGGCCGTCTAGGGCAGCCTCGTGTACAGAGCCAACTCCAGGACAGCCAGGACTGTGTGGATCAGTCTTTCGCAGCCTTCCGGGTGCTGTGACCCTTTAATACAGTCTCCTGTGTTGTGACCTCTAACCAGAAAATTACTTTCCTTGCTACTGTTGTGAATCACAGTGTAAATATCTGTGTTTCCCAAGGGGTTCAGGACCCACAGGTTGAGAACCACTGATGCAGCAACAACTTGAAGTTTCAAAAAAAATATTAAATTTTAAAAAGGTTGTGTAGAATGTGAGACCCAGCAGTTTGCAAACCATGTGTATGTTTACCTATGGGCCTGTGGTTCTGGGCCCTGGTGCTCCAGCTAGCCCAACTTGGCCTGTGGAATCAAGGCCAGCCCCATGTGGACACGGGGTCCATCTCCTGGCCAGTCAGTTTCTTCTTGAGGCTGTCCAGGCTGACAGACTTCAGAGCTGAGGGTGCCCACCCTCTGTTCCAGGGGGGCCCTCAGAGTCTTGCGGCCAGCAGCTTTCTTCCTGCGTTGGTTCCTGGGCTCTCAGGCAGCCCCGCCATGGGGGTAGAGACAGATCACAGGCAGTCGGGGCCGTGGTGGCCTCCGGGAGCGGGTGTGAGGGCTGTGCTGTGTCCACAGAGGAGCCCAAGGTGGGCATCAAGACCATCAAGGTGTACTGCCAGCGCATGCAGGAGGAGAACATCACGCGGGCGCTGATCGTGGTGCAACAGGGCATGACGCCGTCCGCCAAGCAGTCCCTGGTGGACATGGCGCCCAAGTATGTTCTGGAGCAGTTCCTTCAGCAGGAGCTACTCATCAACATCACGGAACATGAGGTGAGTCTGTCTCGGGGAGAGAGGGGGTAGGCCAGGGCGCCACCGCCTGGGGGGCGCGGCCGTGGACCTTTGCAGCCTGGGCTTCCACCATTCCTTTGCCAGGGCAGCCCGCCTGAGCGTGCATGGTGGTAGTATGAGGAGCCGCGTCATGTCCTTTGTCTGCCCCTGTGACAATGCCTTTTATCCTGTTGGGCTCTGTTGAGGTTCCTGATGGCTGTGTGGCTGTGGGGGGGTCTCTGTCTCCACAGCTGGTCCCGGAGCACGTGGTCATGACCAAGGAGGAGGTGACAGAACTTCTGGCTCGGTAGTATCCTTTACCCTGCCTGTCCTGCCCCACCCCCGCCCCGAACACCTTGCCCTCGTGCTGTCCTTAACTGTGTCCAAGCAAGCTTCGTGAGAGCCAGTTGCCCAGGATCCAGGCTGGGGACCCCGTGGCTCGCTACTTTGGGATCAAGCGAGGGCAGGTGAGAAGCCATGGCCAGCATCCCCTATAGAGCCTTGGGAATTCTTGATTCCTAAAGCACCCTGGTTCCTCCGTCCTCTCCCTCTGAGGCCAGGGCTGTGATGGCCAGAGGACAGTGGTCCGTGGCCACTGATTCCAGGGCTCTGCCAACCCCAGCTGTCCCTGCCCCCCAGGTTGTGAAGATCATCCGACCCAGCGAGACTGCCGGCCGCTACATCACCTACCGCCTGGTGCAGTAGCTGCAGGGAGCCGCAGGGAGGGCCAGCGCTGCCCGGTGAGCCTGCCCGCCTCCATAGCTGCTGCCCATCCTTGAGCCCGAGAGGGGCTGCCTTCCCCAGCCAGCGCACAGTGCCGCTCCCTTCTGAAAATGAGAGACTGTTGGGTGAGACATTCTGGCCACAGAGCCCGGTGTGTTGACCCACCTGACGGAAGGAGAGAGCTGACTCCTGCAAGTGTCCTCTGACCTCTGCACCCAGGACTCGATTGGGAGGGGGCCTTTATCCCAACACCCAGGAGGCAGAGGCAGGCAGATAAAGAGTTCCAGGCTATCTGGGGCTACACAGACTCCCAGACAGCTAGGCCACATCGTGAACTTCTCTCTCAGAAAGCAAGCAATCAAAGGAAAAAAAAAACCCTGTACTGTTGTTCCCAGGTGAAATCCTAGCATTCTGGAGACTGAGGCAGGAGGATTGCTGTAACCTCAGGGCAAGTTTGTGGACTCTTTAGCAAGAACCAGGGCAGCACCCGTGTTCTGGTGTGAGCTCCTCTGAAAAACAATAAAAAGAAATCCACCTGTGGCGTGGGGCCTGCCCGGAAGCCTCCAGGAGCGGCTGACCAGCCCTTCCCAGCTCACCAGCGACCTCCTGCCCTGCACCTTGATGGACAGTTGAATGGCTGCCACCTCCCCGAGGACCAGGTGCATGGCTGCTGCTCCCATAGAGCCCAGGGTCTATGGAGCAGGGTGTGGGTCATAACCGGTTTGCCTTTTGACTCAAGGGTTCCCATCTGGCCCCTGTCTCGGGACATGGCCCTTCAGCATGTCACCAGGCAGCCTGTCCTGCCCCTATGCGTCCTGAGTGCTGGCCATACCCCACTCCTTTATCACTGTGAGGTCACTGCTCTGTTCAGGGTCCTCGCAGGCCTCTTGAGAATTAAAAGATATTTTGTGGAGGTTTGTTACTGTGGTGGTCCTGGCATCCCACAGGGTGGCTGCTGCTTGCAGGATGGGTCCTGGAGGGCAACTTCTTATGTCCCCTGTGGCCTCCCCTTCCTCCTGGCTGCTATTCCCTCTTGTCTGCTTGCCAAAGGCCGCCCTCACTATCATGAGGGGTGGGGGAGGACTGTGGCTGGTGAGCACTGTGGCCAGTCCTTTCTTTCCACTGAGATTCGAGACAAGGCAGTGCAATCGGGGCTCCAGCTGACAGAGTTGTCGGGGTGACCCTTAAGCTGATGCTCTTCTGCTCGCCTCAGTGCTCAGGCTGGAGCTGAGGGCCTCCCCGCCTGTGCTCCGCCCTGGTACTTTGTCCCAGCTGTGGGGTGCCAAGTTTGTCCATAAGGCCCAGCAGCTGCCATCTTGTAATTCAGGACATTGCATCACTCGTGTTAGCGTCAGCTGTCAGTCCAGCATCTGTGAGTCCATTTCCCGTCCCTGCGTTCTGCTCTTTGCATCCCCTACCATTGTCCCATACTTGCCTCTTGTTTGGGTCTCTTGGAGCTGCCTGTCTTTGAGGTTCTGCCACATTGGCTGGTGCCTCCTGTTGGTGGCTGTGTGATTGCCTGGCTTACGCCCACCTTCCCGTGGACACTGGGCTGTTGCACCTGTTAGTTGCTATGTCTGTGGCACACACCAGGACCAGGAGTGTCTCAGACGCTTTTGTTTTGAGACAAAGTCTCCCATTGTATGTGGCCCGGGAAGTCTTCGGATAGCCTGTGTGTGGGCATTACTTTTTAAACCTTTATTTTCTGTTTCTTTTAAAGATTTTATTTATTTTACATACATATGTATTCTATCTGCATGTACACCTACACACCAGCAGAGGGCATCAGATCCCAGTATAGATGGCTGTGAGCCACCGTGTGGTGGCTGGGAATTGAACTCAGGACCTCTGGAAGAGCAGTGTTCTTAACCGCTGAGCCATCTCTCCAGCACCTTATTTTGGGGTTCTTATGCCTCTTTTTCTTCCTCTTCCACCAGCACTGGGTAGGAGAGAAAGGTTTGTGGGGAGATGGGGCATAGTTTGTTTAGCTGCCGCCTGCTGCTTAGGGCTGGGTTCTTTGGGGCAAGTTTGTTTCAGGACATCTCCAGCTTCCTGCAACCAGGGGCAGCAGAGGGGAGCATCAGCCCGCTGCTTTCTCTTGGCTCTGGCATTTATTCCCTCAGAGTCCGCAGAACTAAAGTATCGGCAGCTGGCAAAGGGCCCCTTGCAGAGCCTACACCTGCCGTGGACAGTCTGAATCAGCCCCGCCTCCCACACCTGGGACCAAAACAAAACCATGTTTACATCCACAGCACCTGAGTGCTGGGCCACAGATGTGCACCACCACAAGCAGGTTAAAAACACTTGTTCTTACCTCCCAGCTTGTGTGAGAAAGAGCCAGGACATGACCTGTGGAGTGAGGAGAGGTCAGAGGCTAAGCTATAGCCCAGGCTAGCCACCCTGGAGTCTCCCGGGGCATTCTCCACCTCCCGTCTTGTCCACACGGAGCTGGGGTCAGATACTTGATAGGGATCTGCCTCTATCTTCTGGGAGATGAGAGCGGAGGCCTTTTCCCTGCTTGATACAGAAGTTCACCTGCCTTTGCCTCCCAAGTGCTGGCATCAAGGACTTGTGTTACCACGTTAATCCTTTTTCCCGGTTCCTGAGGATGCCAGAGGCTCGTATCCCGTGGAACTGAAGTCATGTGTAGTTACTCTGTGGGACCCGGGACCTGAACCTGAGCCAATTGCCAGTGCTCTAACCTCTGACCATCTCTTCTGGCCACCTCCATCCTTTCTTGCACATACCTTGGTCCCCTCAGTGTTTCGGTGAGGTCCTCAGGCCACCTGCCCCCGTGTCCTGTGACAGGGTGGAGGCGCTGCAGAGGGCTGACCTGTGCTGCTGTCCGTACCTCAGGTGCAGAGGGTGGGGTGTTTTCCACTCAAGACTGAGGTTTCTGGAGTTCACATTCACACAGCCTTCCCCTCCTGTCTAGGAGGGTGGCTCTCCTCTAGAGGGACACTGAGAATCATCCTGGCTGAAACCTGCCTGATCTAGAATGGCAGGGAAGTCCCACTCCCAGAGGCCCCTGGGGTCTTCAGATCTGCATAGACAGGACTTGGGGGAGGAGTTAAGTCTTCAATAGGGCAGAGCTGCAGTGTGGGCGGATGGAAATGGATGGCGGGGAGGACAGCCATGCAGACACCTAACCAGGACGGCACAGAAGGTTCTCAGCTGTGGTCACCACAGGCGAGAGCCTAGAGCAAACCGCCCCGTTCACCTTCTGTGAAGTCACACAACAAAGAGCGCAGGAGCCCCTTGTGTCTTTCTGTGGAGCTGGTGGGTGGGGTGTGGCTCCTGGTGGCGAGCACCTATGCAGCAGCGGGAAGCCCCAGGGTTTCACACCCAGCACCACGCGGCCAGCCTTCCTCGCTGTCACACCACGGCCTTTTCATGAACTGTCTACTGTACTTGACTAACTGACGTGGGGCCTGCTGCTTCTGGGCCACTTGGCAAAGTTCTCTCTCGTGACTTCCTACAAATGTAAATCAGGATCGGGGTATGGCTCAGTGGATCCATCCGAGTGTGGGGAATGTTTGACTCCCAAAGGGGTGCAGGGTGGCCCACTTGCCAGCTCTGGTCCCAGCGGCAGGGAGGTCACAGTTCCAGGCCCCCTATGCCTACATAGCACGACCTTGTCTGAAGACAAATGATTTCAGAAAACCAAATCTTACGTACGTAGAGGTCAACCAGTCTGCTCACAGCCTGCCTTAGTTCCTCTCTTGAGGAACTGAGCCCAGACTCCCGTCATGTCTGGGTTCTGGCAAGGGGCCAAGACATCTTGTTTACCAAGAACAGAGCCGCCCCTGAAATGCTGACCGTGACTTTGTCCAGACGGTATCTGAGTCACCCAGCTCTCAGGCATTTTATCTGTGCCTGCGGCTTGCTGCAGGCGCCTGGCTGGCCCTTCACCAGGAACCCCCCCCCCTCCCAGGAAGGAAGGCCCCTTCCCCTCTTGCTGGTATCAGGAGAGCAGAGTCCCATGTCTCCCGTGCCTGGAATGACAAGCTGGCCCCTCTCCCCGCAGCGGCTCTATGGAGCCTGGAACTCACTATGTAGCTGAGGAAGACTGATTTTCCACCCCTCGCCTCCACTGTGCTGGGGTGGCAGGTGTGCCCACTAAGAACTAAAACTTTAAGATCAAATGTAGTTGGCAGACTGGGTGTGATGGAATGCTGAAGCAGGAGACGGCTGTGGACCAAGGCTAGCCTGGGCCAAGGCTGACCCTCAAGACATTAAATTCAGGGCCAGCTGCCAGCCTGGCAGGACCTACACGGTAGAAGGCGAGAGCTGACTCCTGCAGGCTGTCCTCTGACCTCCGCACACTCACTGTGGCGCCTGTGCACACAAGCACACACAACAAAAGATAGAAACCAGATCAAGAGACAGACACCTACCCAAGATCACACAGCCAGGAAGTCACAGAGGGACCCAGAACCCTGGTCAATGCCCAACCTACTACAGCAAAAATTACATACAAAGCTGTGATGGCAGCAGCGCATGCCTTTAATCCCAGCACTCAGGGAGGCAGAGGCAGGTAGATCTATGAGTTCAAGGCCAGCCTCGTCTACAAAGCGAGTCCAGGACGGCCAAGACTACACAGAGAAACCCTGTGTCCAAAAACAAAAAAAAAAAAAAAAAAAAAAAAAAAAAGGAAAGAGAGGGAAAGAAAAAAATTTACAAACACTGGCGCCTAGGGCTCAGTGGCTGTCACACTTGCCCAGCATCTATGGGACACTGGGTTCATTCCTAGCATCACATGAACTGGCTTGAAGGGCAGGCCTGTCCCCCAGCACTCTGGAGGTAGAGGCAGGAGGATTGTAAGCTCATGGTCTTGTTTGGCTACACAGCAAGTCCGAGGCCAGCCTCCGAGGTCCCATCTCCAAAAGGAAAAAGTAAAATAAAAACACACTGTACATTCTTCTGGGCATCTCTGCCCCAAGTGACGAGAAGTTGTCACACAAGTGTGTGCTCAGGACCGCCTGGCTCAAGAACCCCAGGGTTCCTGTAGCAGGGTGCAACCCTCAGACCACTTGCTTGAGCCAGACTTAGGAAACAGACCGAGAAAGATGGGTTTCAGATGTAGGCCAGGACCTGGAGAGCAGTGGCTGCTCCTGCAAGACCCAGGTTTGAGAGCCTGCACCTTCTCCTCTCTGCAGACGCTGCGTGAACGTGGCTCACAGACACGCAGGCAAAACACCAAACTCCTGAAACAAATCTTTACAAAAATGAAATGCTACTGGGTGTTGTGTGCACCTTCATCCCGGTGGGTGGGAGACAGAAGACAGCAGATCCCTGTCCTGTGGCTCTGAGCCAGCCTGGTCTACATAAGAAGCCCGAGGATAGCCAGGGCTCCAAAACAAGACACTGTCTGAGACTCAAAATAACAGAGTGGGGCTGTAGCTCAGTCGGGTAAGAAATTTATTCCAAGCAAAACGGTGCATGGGTAAAAGTCCTCCACTGCACCTTGGGAGAGGCCTACTGGGCGCTCCCAACCTGGCTGTCCCGCCCAGCCTCCTGCAGGGCTCCACACCAGAGCTGCCCCAGCTCCGCACACAGATGCCAGGCTGCACCCACTACACGGCATCCTGACTGGCCTCTAACCCCAACGCTACACCCCCCCAGACACATCTAGGCAGGGGTGCGCCTGGCACCCTGGAATGATGGGGACCACGGGAATCCAGCTGCTGCACCTACGCCAGCCAAGTCCAGTCAGTCAGGCCACTCCCTGCGAGGCCCCTGAGCTCCCTGAGGTGCTTTCTCAGCACTGTGGGAAAATCCCCAAGTCAAGGGGCCCTTAGTGTCCCTCAGAGTGGCTGGCAGTGGGCATCAATGCTCTCCAGCACCAGGTCAGACGAACTGTGGCCGTCGCTCCTGACTGGTGCCACCCGTGATCTGCCCGTCTCGGAGGCGCATGGCGGGCAGAGGGGCCTGTGCTGTGTTGTTGGACTGGTTGCTGTTGAAGGCGCACAGCCGCTGGCCCGGGTCTCCCTCCTCACCCTCCAGCTGCTCCTCACTGCCACTGCGGCTCTGGGGACCTTCCTCCAGGCCTGCCTCCGTCTGCTCCAGGAAACTGAAGCGGTGCAGGGCGCTGGCGTCGGAGGAAGACAGGGGGTCAGAGGCTTCTTCCAGCTCGGAGTCCGAGTCATTGGACGCCACTCGGGATTCTTGGGTCGAGAGAGAGAAGGGGACACAGAGAGAGACACAGTGAGAGAAACTCGTCCCTTGACCAGGGCTCAGCCATCTTGGACTCAAGTCACCGTCCTCAGCCCATTCTTTCAGTTCCTCTGAACTGGCCCTGTTGCGGGCCCACAGACATTCACAGGCCTCTCCACCCTCCATCCCTTCCCTGGGGTAGGAGGGGCCCACCAACACGGTAGAGGAAAAGTCAGTTCACGAGGACCACCCAGCCCACGGTGACAGCCTGGGTCACTGGCCAGGGTCTGGGTCCCACCACTCACCTTGGCCTCCATCCTCTGCCTCCTCCTGCAGGGGGCTGACAATGCCTTCAGTGGTCTCCAGCTGGGCACACTGGGGGGGCACCCCCTCCTGCGTCGTGGAAAGGTGTTAGGGGTGGGGTGACCCCAGCACGCCCCCAACATCCCAACTCCGTTCATGTTTACTTCCTGGGTCTGCACACATATGTAGGCACTGTGTTCCTGTGTGTGTGCTTGGCGCTCAGGAAGCCAAAAGAGGGCATCAGGTCCGCCCCAATCAGAGGGGCAGGCAACTGTGGTCGGCCTCAGGGGTGCTGAGGATGGACCCCAGGTCCTCTGCAACGGCAGCTGGTGCTTCCAGATGCTGGACCCCTCACCTCCAGCCCTTTTAAATGTAGCCCTGTTAAATCTGCTTGCTTGCTTGTTTGCTTTTGAAGCAGGACTTCTCTGTGTAGCCCTGGCTGTCCTAGAACTCACTCTGTAGACCAGGCTGGCCTCACAACTCAAGAGAGCCTCTGCCTCCCACTTGCTGGAATTAAAGGTGTGTGCCACCAACGTCTGCCTCAGAATTATTATTGTTTCTGTTTGTTTGTTTTAAGATTTATTTATTATTTACAGTGTTCTGCCTGCATGTGTGCCTGTGCACCGGAAGAGGGCGCCAGATCTCACTATAGATGGTGTGAGCCACCGTGTGGGTGCTGGGAACTGAACTCAGGACCTTTGGAAGAGCAGCCAGTGCTCCTAACCTCTGAGTCAACTCTCCAGCCCTCAGAATTATGTTTTTACTTATTAGTAATTTACATTTTTGAGACAGAGTCTCAGTGTGTATCCCTGGCTGGCCCGGAACTCTCTAGGTAAAGCAGGGCAGTCTGGAATTCTGAGAGAGATCTGCCTGCCTCTACCTCCTCAGTGCTAGGAATAAAGACATTTTTTTTTTTTTTTATGTTTTGATACAGGTATACCATATAGCCCAGGCTAGCTTCAAAGTTGCTCTGTAGCCAAAGCTGGCCTTGAAATCCTGGTCCTCCTCCCTCCACCTGAGTCCTGGGGTGAGAAGCCCACACAGCAACTTGGCTTATTAGTCTGGGGCATTAGTGTGTGACAGGCCAGTACTCTGCTACTGAGCTGTACCAAAACCTTCTGAGCGTTTCTTGTGTCACTACGCCATAGCCCGAGGCTCCCACCCCACCAGCCCTCCCTTACCTGGCTGCCAGGTGACTCCTCCAGCTCCTCCCCAAAGACCAGGCCATAGTGGACGATCAGGGTTTCAATGACACGGGCCTGGTGGGGGTAGTCCACCAGGGAGGAGAGGGACACAGTGGCCTCGGTGGGCCGAGGCCGCAGCAGTGTGGGCCCAAAAACGATGCCCAGATTCCCAGGGGTCATCTTATTATCCTGCTCCACCTCCACGATCCTGGGGCCGGGAGAGAGGTGTGAGTGGCCGTCTCCAGAGACCCCAGCCAGCTCTCGCCCCAGCGGGGGGCCTCACCTTCGCAGGTGCCTCAGCAGGTACAGCAGCGTGGCCCGGTTTTCAGCCGGCAGGTCCCGCATGAGCTCACGCAGGCGGCCCGCCATGGTCAAGGTTGCAGCCTCGCTCTCCGCCCCATCCTGCCGGCCCCGGCTCGCAGCCTTGGCCTCGGCCTCGGCCTTCAGGCTGTCCTTGGCTAGTCCCACCAGCTCGTGGTAGAAGCGAAAGGAGATGAGCGGCTCCGGCAGCTGCAGGGCGACACAGGCGGAGGTCGCGGGGCCGCGCCGAGCCATGGTGAGCACCTGACGTGCCCTTTTTGACGGGCACCAAACGGGGGCCCATCCCCTACCTAGCGGTAAGGCCTTGTGTCCACTCTCAGACCCGCCCACCACGCCAGGGCCCCAGCCACTGCAGTGTCTGAGTCCGCCCCATCCCTGCCTCAGACAGTCATTACTTCTAACCTAGCCCAGGGCTGGTGCCACCCGCCACCACGTTGAGACCCCGCCATCGCCCCGCCCCCAGGCACCGCCCCTCCCCTCTCCAGGCCCGACCCCGCCCCCCAGGCCCGGCCCCGCCCTCACCCCTCCCTGGGCCCCCGCCCCGCCCAGCCCCCGCCCCACCCTCACCCCCCAGAACAGGCCCCGCCCCTCCCCGGGCCCCGCCCCTCCCAGGCCCGGCCACGCCCCTCCCCAGGCCCGGCCACCCGGGCGGCCGCACCTGCCGCAGGTAGAGCTTCAGGACGTTGCTGATGTCGTGGGGGGAGGCCTGCGACAGCTCCACCAGCTCTTTGCCGTTCTCAAAGGCCTGGCAGAGCTTCTCCACGCGCGTTTTCACGCCGTTGACGCGGTAGATGCCCTGAGGAGCCAACAATTACGCTCAGGTCTGGACACGGCCCGCGGCCCCCGCCTGCCCGGGGCCTCACCTTGGTGTGCAGTGCCCGCCGCTCAATCTCGCAGACACACTTTCTGACAAGGAAGGGCACGCCGTCGGGGGTGCCGCGGGCCGCGTGGCTGAAGTCCTGTCCGAAGAGCTGCAGGCGGCCCTGAAGCTTCTTGTGGCCGCACTGGATGGCCAGGGTCTCCAAGCACTTCTTGTGACAAGCCAGGCAGCACTGGGAGACCGGGAACCGTGACTTTTCCAGGCACTGACTGTACTGCCAGGCCGTTCCCAGCCTCCCTCCGCAGCCCCTGGACACCCTGCCAGACCCGGACCCTGCCCGGCCCTCCGGTCCATTTCCACCCTCTTGAGACGCGGCCTGTCCTGGCTCCGGCCCTGCTGTGCAGCCCAAGATGACTGTGACCTCGTGATCTTGCTGGCCCTCCCAGGAGGTGGCACGCCCCCAGGCCTGGCCTTCGTGGGGCTGGAGTGGGCCCCAGAGCTCTGCGCACGATCCCGGACCTCAGTGCCCACCCCCGAGGACCCCGGGCCCCACACACCTCCTCGCACTCGGCGCCCTGGAAGTACACGTAGCTGTTACACTCCCGGCACTTGGCGGGTGTGCGCAGCTTGCGGAGCCGGTGTGTGCGGGCGGCCTTGGACAGCCCCACGTGGCGGAAGGGCCCGCTGGGCACGGCCACGGGTAAGTCGGGGTCCATGCCGTTGAGGTCAGCTGCGGACAGGATGAAAGACCGGCGTCACTGAGGCAGGACGGGGGCGGCTGGACGGACCGTGTTCGCGCCCCTTCCTGTCCTGCTCTCACCTGACTCGAAGGCGGGGGCCCCCAAGCCAGCCTCCCGCTCCACCAGCTCCTCGCTGGACGACATGGTCCCGCTGGACGACGTTCGCTCGGACTTCTTCAAGTCCCCTGAACGGAGAGCGGGGCTATGAGCCTCTGGAGCCGGCTGGCCCGGCCTGAATCCCCCCCCCCGCCCCCGTGTGACACGCAGGTCCCCGTCACCTGCGCTGGCGTCCAGGCCGACCTCGGCGTCTGCGATGCTGATGGGCCAGGACTTATGAACCTGGTGCCCACGTCCCCCTGCGGGGCGAGGGAGGGATGAGAAAAGGGTGTCTCACCGGCGGGACGCCCCGGGAGGGCGGCACCTGCCCCGCGCGCGCGAGCGCTCGCGCACACTCACCCCGGTGGTCCTTGCCGGGAGCCCCCTCGGGGGCGCCACCTTCCTCGGGGGCACCGCCGGCGGCGTCGGATGCCGGAGCATCCCCGGGGTTGAAGCTGCCCTTCCGCGTCCGCATGATCGGGGACCTGGGGGTAGGTGTCAGTTAGAGCTCACCCCCCACCCCGGGCCTTCCACCCACGCCCCACTGCCAGCGCGCGGCTGCACCGGGCCGAGGTACCACGCGTTGGCGGAGACGTGAGGCTCGAAGTCGTAGCGCACGTCGGGCTCCTCGCCTCGCTGCAGCTGGCGCACGTGCGACGCGTACTGCTGGCCCGGGTCGTACAGCTTGCTGCTCTCGCACAGCATCTGGAAGTTCACGGGCAGCGGCGCCGTCTGCATGTGCATCAGCTGGTAGTAGGAGATGGTGGCCTGCGGCGGGGGAGGCGCCCGTCAGGACCACGCCCACGGCCACGCCCACAGAACAAGCCCCTCCCCCAGCGCGGCCCCCTGGCTACAACAGCCCAGCCCCCACTGGCGCACACCCTCGGGGCAGCCCCCACCAGACCCTCCTTCTGTCCTTCGCCCAGGCCCCCTCACCCCCCCACAGCTCACACGAGACCGTGACTCTCCCGGGGCGCTTGGCCGGTTGCCCCATCCCGTCCCCGCCCCTCGCACAGGTCCGTGTCCTAACTGTAACACACCAGGCCAGTCCTGGCTCTGACCCTCCGGTGCCAGGGAAGGCGCTTGCCCTGCTCCCTCCCCACCGGTCTACCCCTCTGGAATCACCCCTGCAGAGCAAGCCCTGCCCTGATCATGCCCCGCCCACTGCCCATCACACACCGACTTGATGGTCTGATCACTCTGTCTGATGACCTCCTGGATCTGCCGCAGCGCCGTCACCTTCGTGTCCTCCAGCTCCTGCTTCTGTGTCTTTGCGTCTGCCACGCACGTGCGGTAAGTGGCCATGGCCTCCTCAGCCTGAGGAGGAGGAGGAGGAGGTTGGGGCCGGGGGTCAGTGGGGGTCTTGACACACAAATCCAGGAGAGACCATTATGGTGGGCGGAACTGTCACCACAGTATCCAGGGAGCCTGAGGGACAGCCTGCGAAAGCTAACCAGACTGTCCCGAGATAAAATGTTAAGAGGTGGGCCAAGGGCATGGCTCACCCTGGAGTCCCGCGGGGACTGGGGCGTGGCCAGGGCGGAGCCCGCCCAGAATCCCCCAGTGAGGGGGGCTGTGGGCGTGACCAGGGTGGAGCCCCGCCCAGAATCCCCCAGTGAGGGGTCGGGGGCGTGGTCAGGGTGGAGCCCCGCCTAGAATTTCCCATTGAGAGGCTGGAGGCGTGGTCAGGGCGGAGTCCCGCCTAGACTCCTCCAGCGAGGGGCTGGGGGCGTGGCCAGGGTGGAGCCCCGCCTAGACTCCTCCAGTGAGGGGCTGGGGGCGTGGCCAGGGTGGAGCCCCGCCTAGAATCCCAGTGAGGGGCTGTGGGCGTGTCAGGGGTTGAGCACCTGTCTTGCAAGTGGAAAGGCCCAGAGGTCCAACTTGGTGAAACCAAAACTTAAATAACCAGTAAGCGGGAGCTGGGCATCGGTGGTGGAGAGGCACAGGCCTGGTGGCAGCTGCACACATGTCCCCTGGAGGCCCCTCCACCAGGTCGTGTCCACTGGGTCCCTCTGCTAATGCACCTTGTTTTTGGCCTCTTCCTCCAGCCTCCGCCTCTTGTCCAGCGACTTAGAGGCAGTGGTCCCTGCGCCTGGCGTCCCGCCCTGTTGTTCCTCCTCGGCTTTGGCCACCTGTAGCCGGGCCTTGTCGTGGTCTTCACAGCGCTGTTTGTAGCCCTGCTTGGCCTTGCGAAGATTGGCCTCTGCCTCTTGCTGTGAGGGAAGAACGAGGCTGCCACGTGGGCCTCACACAGGCTCAGTTCCTGCCCCCACGTCACCTGCAAGAACCTCACATTCCCACCCAGCCAGGCGAGGGGCCTTGACAGGAGACACTTGGGAGAATGTGCAGTGGGACCCCACGGGGCAACTGAGGCACAGCTCGGAGCTGAATAGAAACACAAACTGAAACACATCTCCCCCGCTCTGCAGGCCAGGTCTCAGGACGTTTCACTGTTTCACTTCCTATCTTAGAGATGAAAACAGAGAGCCGCCCAGGCAGGAAGCCAAGCACCCCGGGCTGGCAGGAAGCACTGAGTCACAGACTAACGGGCCTGGGTGGAGCCCACACCCCACAGCCAGCCTGAAAGGCAGAACCCTCAACACGAAGGCACACGAAGGCAGGGGCTCTGGGTGGGAGTCCAGGGGCTCAGAGGGAGAGCTCACGCTTAGCCTGGGCTCACTGGCAAACTAAACACTAAGCCTGAGGCCAGAAGGTGGTGGCGCACGCCTGTGATCCCAGCGCTCGGGAGGCAGAAGCAGGTGGATCTCTGTAAATTGGAGGGCAGCCTGGTCTACAGAGAGAGTTCTGAGACAGCCAGGGCTATAGAGAGAGACTGTTTGGAAGGAAAAAAAACACCTAAATAAATAAAGACAGACAAACTCGTAGCAAAGCGAGCTGCTGATGAGGTGGCTCAGCACTGTGCCTCAACCCGTGGGGCACAGCCTCTCAGGGGTCTGTGGGTATCAGACATCCTGCACACCAGATACCTACATTATGATTCATAACAGTAGCAAAACTACAGCCATGGAAATACTTTCAAGGTCGTGGGTCACCACAACGTGAGGGACTGCATTACGGGGTCGCGACATTACGAAGATCGGGCACCTCTGTCTCAGCAGGTCAAGGCCTTGCCACCACGCCTAGGGACCTAAACCCAGGCCCTGGATCCACAGGTTGTTGTTCCCTGACCTCCCGATGAATGCTGTGGCATTTTCATCCCCAACACACACACACACACACACACACACACACACACACACCACACACTAAAATCTGACAGCTTTTTTTTGGGGGGTGGGGGGGACATTGTCTCTCTACATACCTCTAGCTGCCCTGAACTCACTATGATTACCAGGCTGGCCTTGAACTCAGAGATGCCTGCCTGCCTCTGCACACCTAGCCTGATAGCTTTTTTTTTTTTAAAGTAAAATTAAAGTGTCAAATGGTAAAGCGTGGGGGCTCCCATAACACATACAGAGCTCTGAGAAATCAGTAACAAGCTTCAGCCTCACCTGTTCTGAGCAAAGGCTGAGCAGAGAGCACCCACAGACACTGAGCGGTGCGGCTCTTGCTGGGAGGGCGGCCGGGTGGACACCCCCAACTGCCCATTCATTCTGGAACCCCAGTCAGAGACAAGTGGGGAGCACGGGTTTGTTATCAGCGGCTGCTAGATCAATGGCTGAGGAGCCAAGAGGAAAGACACCAGCTCTGTGTGTCTTTCATGTGTGCGCATGCCTGTGGAGGCCAGCGGTCCGGGGCTGGGACCTCCCCCACCCCCGTCTTTCTATGTTATCTTTTTGCAGCAGGGAGGGCCTCAGTGTGCAGCCCTGACTGGACTGAAACTCACAGAGATCCTCCTGCCTCGACCTCCAAAGCAGCAGGATCAAAGGCGTGCGCCACCACTGCCTTTGTGAGACAGCATCTCTCAGAACCCAGATGCGGTTAGGCTTTCTGGCCCAGCAGGCCCCCCGATCTGATCCTGCTGTCCCTCCTCCCCAGTGCTGGGGTCCCAGATGCTTGGTTCGGCGCCTGGCTTTTATGTGGGTGCTGGCCACATGCTCAGGTCCCCATGGTCTCCTGACGGGTGCCTCACCCCGAGCCCTCTCCCCAGGCCACCTATGTGCCTTTAAACGGCTCGAGAAAGACAAGATCAATGCGCAGGAACACGGCTCGTGCACCGGGGCTGAGGCCGCACCTCAGTTCCCCCCCCCCCCCCGCACTCCTGAGCACTTGCGGGACTCTAAGGGGTCCTGGCAAGCACAGGGAACACCCACTGTTTTAGGGGTGTGCCGGCTTCACCCCTGCAGCCCCTACCAGCTTCCTCTGCGCGCGATGCCAGGACTCTTTGATCTCCTTCCTGCGTCTCTCATGCTCCAGCCGCCTCAGGGTCAGGGGCTGAGGGAGACAGGGACCCCTGAGTGCCCACCGGCGGGCGGCCCCGCCAGCCAGCAGCCCAGCCCGGCTCGCGCGCGTGGCCCACCTGCACGAAGGTCTGGGTCTGCAGCGTCCCCGCCGCCTGCACCATGCCGTGGCCGAACTCCAGGTCCTGTTCCAGGGCCAGTGAGTAGATGGACAGCAGCGGCATGTGGGGCTGTGGGGCGGGAAGGGCCGAGTGGTGGCGGCGCCCCCGGCCCCCCTCCCCCCGCCGCAGCCACTCCCGGCCCCCGAGGGCCCGCCCTCCGGGGAGGGGGCGCGGCCAGGCCTGTCCGGCCCACCCACCTCGTGCATGATGCTCTGTCTGCAGTTGTGCACAACCTTCTGCAGGCCTTTGGCGAATTCCATCTCTGCCGGAGAGCAGAGAGCGGGGTGCCGGTGAGTCTCCGGGAGGGCCCCCCCGACCCCCTTCCCCGCGTCTCCCGGCTCTCACCCAGAGTGGTCCGCTTCTCCAGGTAGCTGATGAGGTCCTTCATGTACCTGGCCATGTCCTTCGCGTACTGGAGCGCGGCGTCCACGCCCCCCTCGCAGCGCTGGAGGAGCATGTCCACCGCCTCGGGGGACAGGCAGCCTGCGGGGGCGCGGCGGGGCGGGGCTCAGTCCAGCCCCCCTCCCGCTGGCCCGCCCCGCACCCCGGGGGCACTCACCTTCCTCGCACTCGTCCACGCTGGGCGGGGACCCCTCGCCGGCGCCGTAGAGGTTCTCCATGGCCTGCGTGAGGAAAGCACGCCGGTCCCCCCCTGCCCTCCTCCGCTCTACGCCCCTCCAGGCCGCTTGTGGAGGCCGCAATCCCCAGGAGGGGCGGCCACACCCCTCCCACAGACACCCCGACCCGGGACCTCTGCTCACCTGGCTGGGGTCCCCGGGGGGAACGGCCAGGAGGGTGCTGCTGTCCGCTTCGCCCAGAAGAAACTCAGACACGCTGCAGGAGCAGGGGGCGTCAGTGCAGAGGTCCACGCGGATGCTCGACCCCATTCTCCCCCCCTTCCCCCCCTGCCCAGAGCTCACGTGCAGCTGAAGGACACAGCGATGGTCTCCAGAGCCTTCTCAAACTCCCTCTTATCTGCCTCGTTGTTGCTCTCATAATGAAAGGCTGAGAGGAGGGGGGGCGTGCTTGTCAAACTCCTATGCATCCCTCAAAACCCCATCACAGATACCCCCTCTTCTGGGAAGCCCTCCCACAGTGGAGGGCCAGCCTGACCTTTGACCTTGGCAATGAGCGTGCCGGCGGCTGTGAGGGTCTCCACGGTGTTCAGGAGTGGGTATTTGGAGATGACCTGGTGCATCACGCGCAGAGCTTCTCCCAGACACTCGTGGGCCAGTGGCCGGCGGGCCTCCAGGAGGTCTGCGGGGCAAAGGGAGTGCGGGTGAGAAGGAAGAGGCTGGCCCCAGTCTGCCCAGAGGCCAGGTGGGGAAACTGAGGCAGGGGTGGGAGAGAATGAGGAATTCCCTGAGCAAGTCTGTTAATGTCAGTCTCTCTTGGATTTATGCCAAGAGGGAGGAAGCTTCGCCACCCAACCCGCTCCGCCACTGTGCGCCAGGCACAGAGAGGGAGAGCGGTTTGTCAATGGCCACACGGCGTCCCCTGGAAGGACCCTGCCTGCCCTCACACCTCTGAGCAGTAGAGAGCCATGAGAGGCTCAGAGCTGACGGTAGTCCTACGTGCCGAACAGGCTTAACCATGGCCCCTGTGCAGCTGGCCTCCTCCTCTGCCTCCGGAACACAAGTGCCCTGAGCTGGAGGTTGAGTTCTTGCCCGCTTCTCTTTCCGTCCTGCAGTGTGGGCTAGCTCAAGACCCTGTGCAATGCTGACGGGGCAGCGAAGACCGGAGACCCTCCAGAGGGCTCTGGACAGGCTCTCCGGCCTCTGCAGGCCCAGGCCCTGCTGGAGTGGCACCCTGGCTGCTATTCCCTCGGCGTCTTTGTGGCCAGACCCTGAGCGCACCAAGTCTCGGAGGCAGACCTGGCTCCAGGAATCCGGGGATGCTGGCCGGGAAGCCGCGCCCCCTCTCAGGGCGTTCAGGCGCGCGTGCGCCCCTCGGGGCGCGGGGACCACTGCAGCCCCTTGCAGGGGCCACCTCAAAGCCTAATGATAGCGGGGATGAGGCCCAGAGGAGCGCAGAGGCCCTGGCCACCCTGGAGACTGCGCAAAGGCCCTGTGTACAGGGTCCTGGCCTTGCGTGGGGGACCCTCGCCCCCCCCCCCCGTCTGCACCTTCCTCACCTCGGGGCCCCGTGTGGCAGCGCTGGGGGCCGTGGCCCAGCGCTCGATGCAGCGTCCCACAGACACACATGGCTCAGGGTGCCGGGAAGGACAGAGAGCTACTACGCGGTCAGGCGACCAGGGTCCTCAGCGCCTGGGGGTCCTTGGGGGTTGGCCAACAGCCAAACCGGCTTAGGCCGGTCCTCAGGCCCCGCCTATCTCTGGGAACAACCCCACCCCCCAGATCTCCGCGCAAGGGCTGTTTCCTAAACTCAGAGAAGGAATTTGACTGGGAGAGAGGGTTGGGTTTGCAGGGAAACTGAGGCCCGGAGTTGGAGCCCCAGGGCAGGAGAAGGCTCCCGAGAAAGGGCCTTGTGTGGCCTGTGTCCACTCCCAGCTACAGTCTAAAACGTACTTTGATTCTCTTCTTGTTTAGTAAAAACCTGGCGCAGAGGTTGTGCGGAACCGGCCGGTGAGACCTGTAAGGCCTGGGCCCCAGCAAGCCAGCAGGTGACCCGCGCCCGCCAGGCAGGCCTCCAAGGACGCCCGGGGAAGGAAAGGCCTGAGATGAAGGCTTCCCCAGAAAAGCAGATGCAACCTCCGCCCCGAGACCAGGTAAGTTTCGGGGCTCCCATCCTCTGCCCGGAGGGAGCTGGCCCGCACAGGCCCCTGGGTGAGGCCACACTCAGGCCCCCACCTCCCTGGGAGTGGGGATGAGCTCTGGGCACCACTCTGACATGTGGTTTCCGGGGAGCAGCCACTGGGGGTGCTGAGGCTGGTGCCCGACCCGACCCATCTATCTCTCTGGGCTGACGGAGACAAACAGGAAGGAGGTGAAAATAACTCTGGAGGAAACGGGAGCCGTCAGCAACCCGCGTGCAGGAGAAAACGGAACTGATATGCCTCAGGCCGCAGGCTCAGGCTCCTAGTACCGCACGGGCAGTGTCCTGTTTTAACACCTTCCGCGACCGGGACTGCGTCCAGGGCCCTTGAGCCTCTGCAGCCATCTGTCCTCACACAGTGGTCCTTGGATACAATCTTGGGTTCTATGTATGTGAACAAATGACATTCCCCTGCAGGGCATCAAGCTCCCGCACATCCTTCAGAGCAGCCTCCTCGTGTCCCTCCCTTCTCTTCTTTCTCCTTCTTTTTCATTTTTCTTCTTCTTCATTTATTTGTCTTTCTTTTGAGTCGGGGTCTCACTGTGTAATTCTGTGGCTGAGCTGGATGGAGCTCAGACGTAGGCCTGTTGCTCTGGAACTCACAGAGCGCCTCCTGCCTGCGCGCCGGCCTGGAAGGCTTGCACCACCTCACCCCCCTCCTCCCCTCCCGCTTTCACCGTGCAGCCAAGGCACAGGCCAAGGGGACTCTCACCATCTCGTAGCACAAACTCCTTGAGCTTTTCCAAGCCCTCGGCAAAGCGGGCCACATCGGCCAGCAGGGTGGAGATGTCTTCTACCCCCTCGGGAAAAGGTCCCTCACCGGGCACCTCTGCGGGGCTGGCTGTAGACAGGGGGCTTCGGTACCCACGGCCCAGGGTCCAGGTGGCAGCCCCTGAGAGTGGGAAGCCGGCGGCGCTGGCATGGCGGCTCAGGCTGGTGGGCCTTTTGAGTGTGCCCGTGGTCTTGGTGCCCGCGGACAGGGACGTGGCTGGTGGCTCTAGGCCAGCAGCCTCTGTACACTCCTTCCTGGGCAGTTCCTGGGAGTATGGAGAAGAAGAGTCAAGGGGAATCCTTTATCCCAGACACTGCCTCAGTTTCCCCAGAACTTAATCACGGGGGTCAGAGGTCAGTGGGCAGAGATTTGGGAGCCCCCCCACACCTGTTACCCAACATCCTCCTCTGTTTAGCTTTCACAAACAACCGTCCCTAACCAAACCACAGCCGGGGTGGAGCCTGTGGGGCACAGGAGGGAGGGGGCACCCCACTTCCTGGTGGGGGTGGGGAGAGCCCTCATGGCTCTCCAGCCCTCTAGCCACCCCAGACTCTTCCATGGATGTAAATGGATAACTTCTGAGACGTGAGGGCTTCCTCAGGCCCTGGGTCCCAGGACACCCCCAGCCTGGTAGGTACCTCCAAACTTCACAAATCCCCCCAAACTCAGCAGGCACCTCCAGGTTCTGGGGAAACCCAGAGACCCCCTGAATCCGCCCTGCACACCTGCACCTCAGTCCCACACCATCTCCCCAGCTTCCAGAACTCTTAAACTGCCCGAACCCCAGCTTCGGGAATCTCAGACCTGTCCCTGGATTCCAGTACGGGCTCTACCCACTACCCACGACCATGACGGGGACACCCTTCGTAAAGAGGGGAGACTTGGTGGCCGCCCGCGGCCGCCCCTACCGTAAGGCGGATTTCCAGGTTCGGGCCTCTCCTTACAGCCTGCCATCCTGCTTCCTGGGGACTGTAGCTGGCCCGAGCGCCCCACCTCGGGCCCGGCATGGTGCCGTGGCCGTGCCCTGCGCCCGGCAGTGGCCACAGGCTGTGGGTGTCATCCTGGGTCCCCGCCCGCTCTGTGCCCCACTCACCACTGAGGACGCCTGCGGGTTGGGGCTTCCCGCGCGGTTCTTTTTGGAAATAGAGGGAGTTTTCATAAGCTCCCGTTTCTTCCTGGAGAACATGGTGGAGCCAGTCCCCTTGGCCCTCGATGAGGACAGGCAGGCCTGGGGGGTCTCAGCCCTGTGGCTCCTGGTGCTGGCTGTCTCTGGACCACATTGTTCAGGGCCACCCCCTCCCCAGCTGTCAGACCCACGTGATCGGCCTGGCCCTCATTGGCGGCAAGTCCCCAACACAGGAAAAGGCCCCCAGCGGAGGGAGGGAGGTGACACCACAGGCCCGCCCCACTGTGACTGTCGCGGGTGTCAGACTGTATGGGACGTCGCTCACCAGCTCTGACACAAGTCCCCACAGCAAGCCACTTTCCGCTTGCAGTCTGTGTCCTGAGGACATCTAGCCATCTGACTGAGGCATGAGCTGACCCCTGCTGGGACATACCCTCCCAAGTACAGTGGAGAAAGGTAGTGTCCTCGGCACAAGAGGAGGCGGAGCCTCCCACGGACACCTCCCTGGCTCCCTCACCACCCACAGGTGACCTCCATTTCCCAGGACCGTCTGCCCCGCAGTCTGCCCGGGATGGGGGCCCCACTGCCCTGGTGGCCTCTGCTTGGCTCCTGTTCCCAGTCTGCCTTCCACATCCCAGCGCTGGGCCTCAGGACACACAGATGACACCCGCCCCTTAACCATGCCGACCCCCACTGACCTCGGCCACGCTGGGTGGCTCTCCAGGACACAGCCCAGGAAGGACACAGCCTGCGGTGCCCAGCCCTGCTCTCCAAGCTCTGGTCCAACCACAAACCCAGCCAAGGACCCCCTTCAGGGTCCCGTGCCTCCCACTCATGGTCGGATGGCCAGTGGGTGGGGTGGGAGGTTGTCTCAGGATAAGGGCTGGCCGGCTCTGGGGTGGGCTTCTGGGCTGGCCAGGAAAGCACCAGGGTCCTCGAGGCCGCCTGGGACATTCCGCAAGCCTGACCTCATCTCTACTGCACACTCAGAAACACTCATAAGTCCCGCCCTCGGGTGCCAGACCCACATAGGTACAGGCAGGTCAGGGCACGTGACTAAGACGCCTGGAGTGCCCACGTCACAGGCACTGGGTCCAACCGGCCTGTCACGGCCACCATCACCTCTCAGACCACAGGCACAGGCACAGATGGCACATGCACTAGTGAGACTGCACAGAGCTAGGGCTCCCAAAACATAAACACACAACTGTTGTCTCCTCGTTCCTCTTTATTTCCTCCAGGGCCCAGGGCTCTCGGGACCAGTGCATGCAGAGACCCTCTGTCTGTGCTTCGCCACTCCGTCCCAAGGCAGGGATGCTCAGAGCATGGTCTCCACATAGCTGGGGTCTTCCAGGAATCCGTGGACACGGCTGGGGTGCCGCTGGCTGGACGCGGAAACCTCCCCGGCTCCGGTCTCCTGCCGGCTGCCCTCCTCCTCGCCCCCTTGGTCTTTGGAGAAATAGAGGAACACCTGACAGGGCAGAGACATGGAGGGGACAGAAAGGCATGGGAGGGAGGCGATGTTAGCTCAGGGTGGTGAGGCCCTCCGCTCTCCCCTTCAGGCTCCTTTGCGGTGGCCGACATCACCTCCTCCAGAGTGGTCTGGCTCACAGAGAAGTCCTCCACCCCGTGGGCCTGGCCTTGCGCTGCCAGCTCCCTGAACACCCGCTCCAGGCTGCATCCGGCCCCACGTGGCAGCTGGAAGCGCAGACGGCTACCATGCACCTCCCGGAGCTCAGCCCCGGGGAAGGTGGCCTCGACGAAGGTTTTTGCCGCTCCCGGCTGGTCCGGTGGGACCCTGAGGGTCAGTGTGTGGCCAGCCCCGAACCTGCAGGAGACAGGGGTTGGCATGCAGGCCACGGCGCCCATTGCTTTCAGAAGCCTGGCTGCTCTCCTTACACACTGGACCTGTGGGTAGACTGTCACGTGCACCGGGACCCGACCCAATTCCTCCTCACCCCGCCCTGTTTGAGAGCCACGCCTAACCAGAGAACCCGTGTCCCCAAGGACCCCAGAAAACCTGTGTCTCCAAGGACCGACAGGCCTGGAGGCCCTGGACTCCATCCAGAAAGTCCTCCCCTGAATACATGCACTTTCCCAGGCTCTGCCCCTTGCAGCTAGCCCTGAGCGCACCTACCGCTCTCTTCTCTTTGGTCCCACCCCTACATATGACCCTTTCTCCTAGCCTTGTGGTTCTGCCCTTCATACCCTAGGCCGGCCACCATGGCTCTCTGTTCAGTGCGCACATCCCACACCATCCTTAAATTCTCCAGAATGCCACACCTACAAACCTCACATTACTCTATGTGTGTGGCCCGGCCTTTCGCCCCTACCCACGTCCGTACACAATATAACCTCACCCACACTCCATCCTTTTTTCTTTCCGGAGACAAGGTTTCTCTGTGTAGCCTTTACTACTATCAATGAACAGGCTGGCCTGGAACTCACAGCGATCCGCCTGCCTCTGCCTCCCTGAGTGCTGGGATTACAGGCGTGGGCACCGCGCCGGGCTTCGGCCCCTACTCCACCCCGCCCCTCTCCAGGACACACACAAGCTCCTCCTCTGCGCCCAGTCTTCCGCGACTCTTCAGGCTCCACCTCCACACACCTGATTAGCCTTTCTAGCCCCGCCCACACACTGGGCGCACCAATCAGATCCTGTATCCCCCAGTCCCCGCCTCCCCGACCCCTGCCGGGCCTCACGCCTTGCTCACCTGCCTTTGAGATGCTGAGCGCTTCCCAGACAGCGGAACCGCCCGTTCACCATGATGGCCAGGCGCGTGCAGAGCGCTTCGCACTCCTCCATGCTGCAGGCGACAGTGTGAGGGCGGCTGGGTCCGGCCTGCCCGCTCAGGGGCGGTGTTCTGTCCCGCCCCTGCAGCTCTCTCTCACCCTCCCAGGTTCGGGGTCGCCCCTTCCGAGTGTGGCCCTGGGGCTCACCTGTGCGACGTAAGCACGACGGAGCGGCCCTCACGCACCACCGACAGCAGGCTGTTCCAAAGAAATCGCCGCGCACTTGGGTCCATGCCTGTGGTGGGCTCGTCCTGCAAAGGCCACACGGACTCTGAGCCAAGCAGGACCCCCGTGACCGCCCCTGATCTGCTCAAGGCCAGCCTGAGCTCCGCTCGAAGCTAGAACACACTTGAGTCAGACCTCCCCGGCTCAGGCCAAGGCCAAACGAAGCTCTGGTACCGCCCCTCCCCAAGCTCAGACCTCCTCTCACTCAGGTGCCACTCAGACACCACCTCCACGCACCAGGAAGACCACGGCCGGATCGCCAACCAGAGCCAGGGCTGTAGCCAGCTTCCGTTTGTTCCCTCCGCTGTAGGTCCCCGCAGGTCGGTCTGCATAGCTAGGGAGGCCCAGGCGCACCAGGCCCGAGACTGCCGTCTGCGGGGCGGGGCGGGGCCGGGTGAGCATGGGCGGGGTCACACGGAGAGGGGCCGAGCCCCCTCGAGCACAAGGACAGGGCGTGTTCACCTGGGCGACCTGGGCATCGGGCACCCCGCGCAGGCGCGCGAACAGCTCCAGGTGTTCCCGGCCGGTCAGCAGGTCGAAGATGGCGTCCGACTGGGGACAGTAGCCCATGCTGCGGTGCGCGGCAGCTGGCTCCCGGGCCACGCTGGGGTGGGGACAGGAGGCTGAAGCGCTTACAGGCCACCCGCGCAGGACTGCGTGGGTGTCTGCGGAGAGCACGTGGGCCACGCGCAGAGGGACGCAGGTCGCGGGGACTGGGCTGGTGAACGACCGTGTCCACTCACAGGACCGACAGGTTACGAACCAGGGTTCGGGGTGAACAGGCCCCTCCAAGGGGCTCCTTACTTGTGGCCTGCCAGCACGGCTTCACCACTGCTGGGCAGCGTGTCCCCCGTCACCATGCGGAAGGTGGATGTCTTCCCTGCTCCGTTGACACCCAGCAGCCCGAAACACTGCAAGGAACCCACAAACCCTTTACAGCCCGAGGCCGGGGCTGCAATCCACAGCCCCCCAGTGCTAACACATGGGAAGGTGGGGGGGCCCAGGGGAGAGGGTCTGGAGGGGCAGAATTCTCATCTAGCAGAGAGTGGTTTGGGGCATCTGAGACACAATCTGTTTTAGTTATTCGTGGTTTTGGAGACGGGGTCTCATGTAGCCCAGGCTGGCTCCTATGTAGCGAAAGATGATTCTCCCCATATTCACAGATGTGTTCTGACCCCTAGGCAGCCAGTGAACCGGAGCCCCGCAAAAGACTCTGCCTGTGTGTAGGTGCTTGAAGGCAGAAACAGGTGCCAACGAAGTTTTACCTGAGACGTGCTTGGTACAGGCATGTATGGAGAAAGGGTGTGATTCACGCTGCCGGTGCGTGATAAAGATGACCCCCACCAGAGCGGTACTCAGTAGCCCTTTGGTGATCACTGATTGTGCTAAAGAGTGTGGGCACACAGTAGGTGCCTAATGAGGGCTGATGGCTCAATAAGGAGCTAAGAGCAGGGACACAGTTCTGTGATAGAGTGCCAGCCTGGAGTGCCCCAGTGAGGGGCTGGGGGCATGGCTTAGCTGTACAGCCCTCGCTGGGCACTTCTGAGACTCTGGGTTCAATTTCTAGTGCCACACAAACGAACACAAGTTCAGAGATTAGGCAACAGGAGGCGCTTCATGGAAAGATGATCGTGTACAGCACTTACTCAGTAACGCACAGTGTGGTCATAGCAAGGGGCCGGGTGGGCGGGCAGGGAGGAAGCACTCAGTACTTGCAACCTCGATGGGCCCGGGACTGGGTTCTCTGCTCTGCACTCACCTCCCCAGCGGGGATCCCCAGGCACAGGCGATCCACAGCTGGGCCCTTCTGCCCACGGTACACCTGAAGGGGTGCAGCTCCCTGAGAAGGATGGAGTACCCACGCCACCCCTACCCGGGCACTCGCCTACCCTGTGCCTACCTTGGTCAAGTCCCTGAGGACCAGCACGTCCCCCTGGGTAGCCCCCTTGGTCACCCGCTCCCGCTCTCGAGCCACGTCCTCATCCTCCATCCCCAGGGGGGGCAGCAGTCTCACTTTCGGTCTGAGGATGGACACGGGAGGATAGACCCAGGGAAGGATGCTGGCCCCTGCCGCCCTCACCTGACCCCACTGACTGTGGCAGAAGGCGGTGTCGGTGTTGGAGCAGGAGGGTAATGAGCAGGAACAGGGGCCCCTGGGCCACCATGGCCAGGAGGTTCTTGCCAATGATGTCCCAGCGTAGGGGTGACTGGAATTGCTTGTCTCCTGTGGGAACATGAAGGACTGAGTTTCCCCCCTAGACTCAAGAACAGTGACGAAGACCTGTACTGCTAGAGTGTAACTAACTTTAGACTATTAGGTCTCGAATCCTCCTTCATGTGTGGTCACGGATCTTTCAGGATATGACTCTTTAATTAGCTTTTTCTTCACCTTTAATTTGACATCGTTTTTTTTTTTTGTGCCACATAACATTGTTCACTTAAAGGCAATGTGTTCCCATCCCCTACGCCTCAGTTTGGAAGTGGTGTTGTTCACAGTCCCCATCCGACAGACATTCTCACCCAAGCGCTCAAAGGTGTCCGCCATGGCCTGGTTCCGCACCATGTCAATGAGCCCGCGGCCGAGGCAGAAGTGGGGGAAGATGAGAAACACCTGCTTCAGGATCCGGCTCACTTCTTGCAGGTCCTGTTCAGGGCAGGTAAAACCTAGGAAATCAGCAGCTAAGCCCAACAGTGCCCACTAACTCAGCCCCAGCCCCGGGTTTTGTGAAGAGGTCCCACCTGATCTGACAGCATTTCCAGCACAAAAGTGGCCATGCTGCTGTTGATGCCAATGAAGAGGTTGATGCAGGTGAGCACCACATAGGCCGTGCTGGGCACGGAGAAGAAGAAGGAGGCTGGGTACATGAGTGGCGTGATAGACCAGCTGGGAGGAAAGGGTGACAGGTGCCACCAGTGACTTTACATTCTGGGTGGTTCCAAGGACAGCCACACCTCAGATTTGTGTTATGAGCCCAGATGCGATGAGCTTTTAAGGCCACAGTGACTCAGCTCACAATTCTAACTATATAACTGTTTCTTACTTGTTCTCACTATGTAGCCCAGGTTGTCTTGAACTCACGGTGACTGACCTGCCTTTGCTTCCCAAGAGATGGAATTAAAAGTGTGAGCCACCATTTTGGCCTTTTTTTTAAGATTTATTTTTATTTATGTGTATGAATATTTGCTGCTTCTACATACATCATGTACACAAAGGGTGCTTGTGGCGGTCAGAGGAGGTTGTCAGATCCCCTGAAACTGAAGCTACAGAATGCTGAGTGCTGCCATGTGGGTTCTATAAACTGAACCTGCGTCCTCTGAAAGAGCACCCAGTGTTTTTAACCATGGGAACCACCTCTCCAATCCCTGAATTTCATCATTGTTGATGTCCTCTTGGACCTCCAAGTTTTCTTCTTCAGTTACTATGAATCCTCTTCTCCCCCCACCTCAGAGGAATAAACCCAAAGGGGCAGGGGCTCTCACCCATACAGCAGTAGCAAGAGTAAGAGGGCAGGCAGATTCTCTGGGGCCACGTAGGCCCTTTGCTGAAAGGCCAGGAAGATGAGCACCACTATGCAAACTGCCACCAAGTAGTTACACTGTGTCCAAGACAGGAGGTCAGTAGCTCAGAGGGCCAGGGGCTGTGCCTCCCCTCCCCTCTCTTCACCCCTACCAGGCAGTCAGCCACACATACCATGTCCCAGAGGAAGTTGCCAAACCAGTAGAGTGTTTGGGGCAGACCGCTGACCAGCTGCAGGTGCTTGGCTCTGGTGACACGTTCCTCTATGAGGACCAGGATGAAGCTGGCTGGGACAAATGACATGGCGAAGACCACACAGATGGACACAAGAACATCCACCGAGGAAGCCATCCTGTGGGAGAGAGGTCAGGGCGGGCTCAGAGCCAACAATGGGTCACACAGCTGCTCGTTGGTCGGGTCCAAAGCATGGTGGCCTGGGCCAGAAGCCTGTGGGTCATGATGCTGAGGTCTCTGGGGTCTGGGTTTTTTGGTAAAAGTGGGACAAGATGCTGGGTGACTTGATGTTTCTCAGTGTGAAAGCATCTCTCTCCTTTCTTTTTTTGTTTCTGTTTTTTTTTTTTAAGAGAGGGCTGGCTTTCCTAGAACTCACTCTGTAGACCAGGTTGCTGT
Source organism: Meriones unguiculatus (assembly GCF_030254825.1). Lineage (NCBI taxonomy): Eukaryota > Metazoa > Chordata > Mammalia > Rodentia > Muridae > Meriones > Meriones unguiculatus. Next base: position 16,619,790 of record NC_083364.1, on the reverse strand, counting down.
CTCTGTTTCCTCCTTGAGACAGAGTGTCCATCTATAACCTAGAACTCTCTGTGTGCGTAAGCCAGGCTGGCCTCAAACTCGAGAGGTCTGCCTGCCTCTGCCCCTTGTGTGCCTGAATTAAAGGCTTGTGCCACCACCCTGCCTGGCCTTTCTGGTGGTGGTAGGGCATTTTGTCACCAGCCCAGGGCACAGGCAAGGCTCTAATCCAGCCCCCTCCAACCCTGAACAACACGACCGCTGAGCGTAAATACATGGACTCACAGCGCGACCTCAGACAGCTGCTCCTTGGTCAGGTTCAAGGGGTGGTTGAGCGTCGTGATGCTGTGGGCACGGCTGCCGGGGCCCCGTGGTAGGAGGGCGTGTAGAAGCGCGTTGTTGGCTCGGTTCACGAAGGCCACCATGGCGTGCCAGCCCTTGTTGTTGAACCAGATCTGCGTGGAGCAAGGGCCATGAGGTCCCGAGTGCGTGTGGCCTCGGGTTCCCCCGGCCACTCCCGGCTGCCAGCCCCACCTTAAGGTTGTTCTGGGCATCAAGACCGAGGGCCCACTGAGTGAGGTTGTCCAGGACATGGTCTAGGGCGTTGCCAGGCTGGGGGCTCAGCAGTGCTCGGATCTCTGCCACTGTGCGGACCACCTCATGCCCTGAGGGCAGGTCTGGGTCTCGGCCTCCCAGGGAAAAGCCCCCATATCTGAAAAATGGTTTGGGGTGAAGACAGGGAGAGTGAGGGGCCGGGGGAGCAGGTAGGCGAGCGGAGGGCGCGGGGAAGAACAGACACAGCTTCCCAAACCGGGTCCCTCCTCACCTGACCTCGTCCACCCACTTCTTAGTCTTCAGGCTGTGGGCGGGACACACAGGGAGCAGAGTAATTCAGTCAAATGGGCAGGGTGTGTGGGGCACGGGAACCCAGCCAACCTCCCCGGAGGAGCCCGGCCGCTCACCCGCGGCGCACCAGGCCGGGGTACGTCTTCACCAGGAAGTCAGACACATTCCGGCCGGTGAGGTTCTGGACCACCTCCCCGAAGCCCACCACGGCCTGGGGTGGCGGCAGGCCCCCAGCCCCAGCCGGGCAATTGGGCAACAGGTGGCGGGCTCCAGGCTGGCTGCACTGGCAGGCTGGGGAAGGAAACTCGGGAGTCCAGTTGCCGCTGGCCAGGACTCTGGCCACCTCTGCGGGGACCTCAGGGACCGAGAAGCGGCAAGGGAGGGAGTGTGTGCACTCGGATCCCCTGTGGAGCCGGGAAGGGCCGTGAGTGCCGGCCAAGGCCAAGGCAGCGCTAGGAGACGCAGATCCCACAGCCCAGGGAGATGAGGGAGGAACCACACCAGGGACCGAGGGGCACAGAGGCAAGAGGCTGTGGAGGGAAACTGAGGCCAGAACCCAGGCAAGAAAACGGAGGCTGGAGCTCAGGGGAAAATCAAGACAAGCCCAGACAGGGAAATGCAGGCGGATCAAGAGAGGAAACTGAGGCAGCCCCTGGCACTAACAAGGCCAGGAAAGGAGGCACCACCACCTCCACACAGTGTACCCTGCTCCAGCTCTACCACCTCCCATGGCTCCCCGAGACCCTCCACAGACAGCAGAGAGAGCCTGGGAGGAAACTGAGGCAATGCCAAGGGGGTGAAGAGCCAAGGAGAGTTGGCTGGGCGGGCCTCACCAGGCAGGCTGTGCACTGGGGTCCTGCAGCCCGGCCTCCCCCAGCAGCGCCTCCAGCAGTTTCACCCGGTTGGGGTCCCCGGGGGCATCATCACTGCAGGGAAACGGGTCAGCACTGTGACAGCGGCCGTCCACCACCCGCCCAGTCCCACCCGCTGTGCCCAGCACCCACCTGAAGAAGGAGACCTGGGGGCCGTACATAGCGGGGCTGAGCTTCAGGGGCGGGTACTGGTGGAAAGGAGGCACGATGAGGCTGAAGAGCAGGGACAGGCCCACAAACAGGGCGGGCAGCACGATCTGGGGGACAGTGTTGTCAGGGTCCACCTCCACACATCTGGCCCTGTCCCCAGTGGCTCCCCAGCACCCCCTGCAGACAGCAGGGAGGGCTCACTGGGCGCACACACGGACAGCAGACCCCCAGGACGGCCACCCGTCCTCCTTAGCGCCGGGCCTCAGCACCTGTGCGAACAGACCCCTGCGGCTGCGCCGAGCGAGCAGGAAACGCTTGTGGAGCAGAGCCCGGAGCTGCTGGCAGGTGAGTGTCCATCCCTGCACTTGGGTGATGTTGGGTGCAGAGCTCTGTGGGGTCTGGGGACCCAGCATCAGCTTAGCTGTGGGGGATGGGAGGGTAAGCTCCGGGACCTTGGGAGTGGGGGGCCGGGGGGAGTGGTGGGCACGGCGGAGACTCACCCAGCTCCCCGTTCTCCTGGGATGATGCCTCTGGCCCTGTGGGGGGCTGCAGAGTGGCCGAGCGTGGGTGCAGCTGCTGTCTGGAGTCACCGCCTGTGGAGGCGAGGAGGTTCAGGGTTGAGGACAGGGTCTCGCTTCCAGGCAAACCGAAGCCACAGCCTCGGGGCGAATGGACAACAGAATTCGAAGGGATGGCTTGTTGCCAGAAGCAGCTCAGGGTTCTGCAGTGAGGGGCAGGGTGAAGGGCCACAGAGCTCCGACCTACCTCTTCTGCATTCGTCCTCTACCACCTTCAGGAAGATCTGCGGAAAAGGAGCAAGCGCCTCACAGGGGGATGCTCACGCTCCCCCCTCCAGACCTCAAGGGACCTCCAAGCTCTACCCACCTTCCCTAAGACCCATCGTCCGCTCTGGAGTCGCCCTTTGCCATTCACAAACAGACTCCCATTCATCCATCAAAATCCCAACAGGCCCCACACCTCCTCCAGGCTGGTGTCCGAGATCCCGTAGCCGGTGAGCCCCAGTGCCTCCAGCTGTCGATCCAGCTCGTGGAAGACCATGGCAAAGCTGCCGTCCAGGGCACCCGCGTATGGCAATGCCAGCACCAGCTCATGGGGCAGCTCCTCCACCAGCTGTGCGCCGGGCACATGACGACGCACTAGCTCTAGTAGGGGGGCTGTACTTGCGCTGGCCGGGGTTGTGTCAGGAGCTGGGGCCTGGCTGCCCCTGTCCAAGGTTCCTCCGGTGAAGGCTGTCTCTGTGGGCAGAGTAAGGGTTAAGAGCTTTGGGGCCAGGGGTCACGGCAGGACAGAGGTCCAGCCTGGGGTCTTGAGTTAAGTGGCTGCTGCCCCGGCCCTTCCCTTGGGGGTTCCCTGACCCGGTCTCACCTGCCATGTTGCCCTTGCTCTCTGGCTTCTGCTCCCGTCTGGGGTCCCCCCTGTCTCCCTTCAGAGAAAGAGAATGGTTCGTCTCATCAGGACAGAGGTGGGGACAGGGTCAGGGCCTGGCTCTAGCCCTTACCTTCAAGTCACTGGTGACAACGGATTGAGAACTCTTCACCAGCGTCAGATAGTAACCGCAGCCCAAGTGTCGGCGCAAGAAAAGCGGGGACCCATAGCAGCACAGAGAGCCACCTGCCACCATGGCGACTCGATCTCCCAGGAGCTCTGCCTCATCCAGGTGGTGAGTGGAGAGGATCAGCGTTCTCCCTGGACACAGGGGCCCAACCCATGTGAACTGCGGGGCTCACCGGGTCTTTATCTAAGCAGCAGCACCCGGGAATCGCCACACCCAACGCAGCAAACTCCAAACCCCATCCCCGGCATCGTCACAAAGCTCTTCCGTCAGGAGCGTTTTTGGTCCCTCAAGCAGAGACCGAGGGGAGCGCAGGCCACTCCATTCCGTCTTGCGGCTGTTACCTTCTCTGTACTTAAGTAGCAGCTCCCAAATGCCCCGGCGGGAGGCGGGGTCCACGCCGGCGGTGGGCTCATCCAGGAAGACCACGCGAGAGCCGCCCACAAAGGCAATGGCCACCGACAGTTTTCGCTGCATTCCGCCTGGGTGGAGAGAGCGACCACCCAGCTCTGCGCAGGGCCGTGGTGTCCCTTCCTGCCGAGTGCCCTGGCTGGGCCCCGGATGTCCTACCACATTCCCCCGCCCCAAGGAGGGGGCCTCTCTAGGCCGGCTCACCGGAGAGGTGGCGTGTCTGCGTGTCCCCCTTGGGCCTGAGCCCCACATCCTCGATCAGGCGCTCCTGCTCGGGGCCGATGGCGGCTGCGCTCACGCCTTTCAGGCGCCCGTAGAACCACACGTGCTCCTTCACGGTCAGCCTGCGGCCAGGGGTGAGGAGCGGCGGCTCCACTCTTGGTGGGTGTCTCACACGACGCCAGCCCCCTTCCGCGCCTCCCTCCAAGCCCACCAGGACTCACATGTCAAACAGCACATTGTGCTGTGGGCAGATGCCCAGGTGGGGCCTGATGGCTGCCATGTTGGTTTGCACGTCATGGCCCAGGATGGACGCTGAGCCAGCACTGGGCGGGAAGAGACCACTCAGGATGGACCTGTGGGTGAGGGGGATCTGAGGAGGGGCCCTTCATAGGGCACATGTGGGCCCAGGGAGAAGGGTGCCGTGTACCCCTTTTAGGGGAGGGGGACAGGCTCCCAGGAACTCTGTACACCTGGGAATCCTCCAACCCCAGCGCCTATGGAATAGATGGGGAAACTGAGGCCTGAAAAAACAGCATCATCGCTGGCAGCTCACAGCGTGGTTGTCTTGCCAGCCCCGTTATGGCCCAGGAAGGCAGTGATGTGGCCTTGGTAGAAGTCAATGCTGAGCCCTCGCAGAGCTGGCTGTGGGCAGCCTCGAAAATGCTTCTTCAGGCCTCGAATGGAGACACCAGGGCTCAGGCCGGGTGGGGGCTCCTCCACCAGAACTGTAGAGGGAAGGCGGGGTCAGCTGTGGGCGGGTGGGGTGGGGGCTCAGAGCTGGCCAGTGGAATGTCGGTCCTTTAAGGGTTAAGGGGGATGGGCATGGTGGTGTAGGTCTGAACACCAGCCTACTCAGCTGCTCTGCAAGGTGAAGAAGGTGGCTCGAGTTTAAGGTGGGCAACTTTGGTGAGACCCTGTCTCAAAATGAAAAGCGTCCGGCGGGGGTGTGGCTCAGAGATGGAGCCCCTGCCTGGACCCTGCAGAGATGGCACACGGTGGTAGAATGCGTGCTTGGCAGGCACAAGGCTCTGGGAGGCTCGCGAGCGGATGCAGCCGCGGCCTGGGAGTCTGGAGTGTCCAGGGGATTGAGCTGCAGGCTGTTTTTCTCTTGGGAAAACAGGAGCGTCAAAACCATCAAGGGTTACAGCCATGGGGCCTCACCGTTGGGATCTTGCGTGGCTGGGGCCAAGCCAGAACTCTGCGGAGGTCCAGGCCCACACCAGTAGCTCCACCGGAAGGGGAAATTCCACGGCTCGGGGATCCCATACTGGCCTGGTGGAAAGCGACACTCAGGTTAGACTAATCACACCCAGGAGACGTGAGAACTTCCGGGCTGCGAGCCTGAAATCAGGGCATCCGGGAAGAGTGGCTAGGAAGCCCTGCCTACTCCTTGCTCGCTCCTCAGAGGCAGCAGCAGCTAGGAGCTGTACCTCCAGGACCCCGCTATCCCGGAGACGCCCTAACACGTGGGCTCTGGCGCGCTGGGCCAGCGACGGAGCCCCGCAGCAGGAAGCTCCACCCAGCCCGGGGCGGGCTGCTCCCAGACCGCCGACAGCAGGGGGCCACAAGGTCCCGCCCTCTCGCCAACACTGGCCAATACGAGCCCGGTATCCCAGAGACCACCCTGCATCTCTCCTGGTGCCGGGCATGCTCCAGCTCCGCCTCCAGTCTGCTGCCCACCCGGAGCCGCTTCCCCTATGGCCCACCTGGGCATACAGCCTCTAGGTACCAGAGGGCAAGGCCGTAGAGAGCGGCGTCAAACAGCAGGAAGGCGGACACCTGCGCCAGGCTGAAGACGTCCTCCGAGGGGCCTGTGCCCACATTGTGCCACTGGGCCCCGTCCCCCTGCTCCTCCAGCAGAGCCAGGCTTTCGCATCCGAAGCCAAAGGCCACGGGGGACAGCAGGCTCTGGGGAGAGAGGGGTGGGTCGGAGGGCTGGCTCCACCTGTCTGTCCCCTCCCCCGTCGGAAGGTTCCCTTACCGCAGCTACACGGCCACCCAGGGGCAGGAGCTCGCGCCAGGCGACGCACAGCACGTAGGGCAGGTAGAGCGAGAAGTAGATCAGGCCCCCACAGGCTGCTGCCAGGTTGGCCCTGGAGAAGAAGGCGCTGAGCAGAAAACTCTGAGCCACCGTGGCCACCGCGAAGGCCGCCAAGAAGAGGAAGACCACGAGCGGGTGGCTGTAAGGGAGGATGTCCCCGAGCTGGGACCAGCACAGCTCTTTCAGGACCCCGTTCGGACATGGGGGCTAGGGAGGCGCGCCCCAAGCTCCACGCCCCCGGGGGGACCGTCGGGGACCGGTCACCTTGAGCACCAGCACCAGCAGGGCCGCGCTGACCAGGAAGGGCCCCAGGCAGCTGAGGAACCAGCCGAGCCAGAGCACCGCGCGGCTCAGCCCCATGGCGCGCATGGTTTCCCGCAGCCACGTCTCCTTCTCGCGCACCACGGCCTTCACGGTGAGCGCCACCGAATAGATCCAGGCCAGAGTGAGAAACAGCGGCAGAGACCGGCTCAGCACGCGCAGGAACCTAGGGTGGGTGACAGTGCGGCTGGAGGTCCCCTGCTGGGGTGGGGGGGGGGCGCGCAGGCGCGCGGGTCACGCCGGGGTCTCAGGCTCCGCAGCCGGCGTCCCCTCCCACATCCCAGCACAAGCCACTTTGTTTCTCTAAGGGGAGCCCCTGAGCCCCCTACGGGTCCCATGCGGGCTCCCTCCGAGCCGCGGCGCCCGGACAGAACGCTGGGGTGTCTCACACATCGTCCACGTAGCACGGGTATGGCATCTGCTGCAGATAGAGGCCCGTGCGGGAGTCCCTGCCGCTCAGCACGCGCACGGCCGCCTGCTCCAGCAGGTCCTGCAGGTACACGAAGCCGCCCCACACGTACCGGAGGTCCATGAGGGGGTCCGCTGACGGACCTGGGTCCCAAAACCTGGGAGACACCAGATTCATCAGGTGGGCTAGGCGGCCGTGAACGACCTCGGGGGCCCGTCCACCACACTCAGCCCTCTCCTTTCCAGATTCAGCAGTGGCCTCTCAGCTCCCCGTCTCCGCACTTGGGCAGCCCCTCTTCCTGCCAGGCTAGCCTCCTGCTGCACTTGGCTAGCGCCCTCCCGCCTCATCCCCGAGCCTTGGCCATCGATCACCTCCAATCGTCCCGGTCCTGACCCCGTCCACCGCACCCGGGTGCCACCACTGAAGCTCCCCCTCACTTGTCCCTGATCTTATTGGTCCTCATGACATCATCGATGTCCATCCGAATCTTGAATCTCAGGTGGCCAGGACCCAACGCTGGAGATGACAGCTCGGATGGCTCCAGAGGGTCCTCCGGGCTCAGGAAGACGATGCCCGCCCAGAGGCGGTGCTCACCCAGCAGCTCCAGGGCGCGGGACACCAGAGCCGCCTCTGAGGGCACGGCCTCCAGCTTGTTCAGGGACACACACTGTGGGAGGACACGGATCCCTCAGCCCTGGCCCCTCCTCTTCAGACATAAACGAAGCTCTGGTGCCTTCTGTGCTCCATCCTCTAGGTCAGGGTTTGCTGCTGGTCCCTTTCAGGCCACCGGGGAAAGACGCCCTCCACCCTCTAGGGCAGCCCCTCACCTCCATGACTTTGCCCAGTATTCCTGCCAGGCGTCCTATGTCCGCATGGGCCTCCTGCCAGCTGTAGCCACCCCTGCTGGGGTCCAGGAAGTCTCTGACAGCCTCTAACTGCTCCTGGCCTCGGGGTGTCTCCTGCCTCGGCCCCGTGCCCTCCACTTCCAGCAGTCTCTGGCAAAGGGGAAAACGATGAGTGAGGAGGAGGAGGAGGGCTCCACCCACCCTTTCTGATCTGCATACCACAGCCAGGAAGTGGCCACTTCCACTCCGGCCCACCTGAAGTAAGGCCACGTTGGAACTGTCATTCATGAAGCTCAAGATCTGGGGTCCCAGCGCTTCCCAGACCTTGTGTAGGTCCCTCAACAGAGACAACCGCTCGAAGGTCCGGTTCACCTGTGAGTGGGCAGCCGAGGTCAGCCGAGGCAGTGTTCCCGCATCCGCTCTGCCCCCGGCCGAGCCCTGGTGCCTGCATCTGCTCTGGCCCCAGCCGAGCCCTGGTGCCTGCGCCAGGACCGCTTTTCTCCTTATCATCGTCAGGTCTCACTGTGCACCCTGGCTGACCTGGAACTCAGACAGATCCGCTTGCCTCTGCCCCCCAAACACCGGGCTTGTGTGCACCTCCACATCAGCGTCCCCCTGTAGCTTAGGCTGGAACTCCAGACGCCCTTGCCTCAACGTCCTTAGTGCTGGAATCCTAGGCTTGTGTGGCCTCCACTTTAACTCGTTTTCCCATGTCTATATTACATACATACACATTAAGGGGACCGGGCGAGGCGGCACATGCCTTTAGTCCCAGCACTCGGGCGCCTTTCGGGGCTGTCCTGTTCTATAAAGCGAGTGCAGGACAGCCAGGGCTCTGTTATACATAAAAACCCTATCTTGGGGAAGGGGACCTTTTTGGTATTTTGAGTTCTAGAGATAGAGCCCAGAGCCCGGTGTATACCACATGACCCCATAACCATCGAGACCTGCCCCAGAGTTTCTCACTGGAGGATTGATTCTAGGCAAGGGCTCTAACCCTGAGTCACAAGGCCCAAATGCCTAACCAGGGATTCCTAGGCAAGGACCACGCCCCTCAGCCCTTCCCTGGGGATTCTAGGCGGAGCCTCCACCCCTGACCCCACCCAGCCCCTCACACGGGGATGCTAGGCAATTCTACCCTAACCCCTCAACTAAGGCTTATTCATTGTTATTGGCCTCCTGACTAAGGGTACAGTGTAGAGCGCTGTCCCCCGCCACCGGCTCCTCCATCTCACCTGAGCCATGAGCTTCCGGGTGAAGTTGGTGTCAGGTGCAAAGAGAATTTTCCCGAGGAGCACCGGCTTCAGGCGCCTCCAAAGCAGTCGAGACAAAGGGTGGTCATCCAGCATGCCCATGAACTCAGAGCAGGCAGGGCCTGGGATGAGGGGAGGGGGGCAGCATGAGGCCCCACCGCGCCCCTCTGCCCTCCATCAGCCCCACGGGGAACCCAGCTCGGCTGTCCTGACTCACTGAGGCTGTTGTCAGGCAAGGCAGGTGCCACCTCTGGCCCCATGAACTCATTGAGCTGGTTGACGTCGTACCAGTTGAGGGAGAGGCCCCCAGGTCTGCTGGGCCCCTTGCTACCGCAGAGGACCTCAGAAACCAGCTCCAGAGAACCAGCCGACCCTCGGGACCTCCGCAGCAAAGCCCGGAGCTCCATCAGGCTGGGCAGCGTCAGGAGCTGTGGAAAGGTCACCAAGGGCTGCAAACCACCCTTTGTTTATTTGGGTTTTCTTTTTTGGGGGGGTTGTTTGTTTGTTTGTTTGGTCTTGTTTTTTCAAGACATGGTTTCTCTGTGTAGCCTTGGCTGTCCTGGACTCACTTTGTAGAATAGGCTGGCCTTGAACTCAGAGATCTGCCTGCCTCTGCTCTCGACCGCTGGGATCACAGGCGTGCACTACCACACCTGGCTTTGGGTCTTTTTGTTTGTTAAACAGGGTTTCAGGTGGCTGGCTGGCCTTACTTGCTATGTAGCCAAGGATGACCTGCCTCTACCCCCCAAGCATTGGAAGGACAGGAGTGTGTCACCATCCTGGTTTATGAGGAGTTAGGCATGCTAGGCAATTGATCCAACTTAGCCACGAGCCCTCTGCCCACTGAGCCACGGAACCAGCCCTTTTGTTCGTTGTCTTGGTTTGTTTTTGTTGTTTCGCTTGAGAGAATGGCTCGCTCGGTAGCCCAGGCTAGCCTCACCGTCCCAGTTCTCCCACCTAACCTCCGGAGGGATGACAGGGATGCGCCACCACACACAGCTTTTTCCAGCTTGGAGTCTGAACCAGGGCAGGGGCCCAGTCAGGAGCTCCTGTTGGGTCCCCTCCCATTCCCCGTTTACTTATTGCTTCCTGGCCAGGGTAGAGGCTGGCTGGGGCCTCTCACCTCCTGGGTAAGATCTCGGCTAGCATCCAAGAACTTCTTCATGGGATCCTCGGCTTGACCCAGCACGGGTTCCGGGGCCGCCTGTGGAGAAGACAGCAAGGGTGGCGGAGGCCGGGGAGGGGGGGGGGGGCTGCTCAGTAGTCCTCAGGCTAAGGATGACCTTGGACGCCTGAGCCTCCTTCATTCGCCTCCTGAGTGCTGAGGCCAGAGGAGCTAGACCTGAGCGGCGCGGCTTCATTCTGCCTGGTGTGTGAGCGCCCCACCCACGGGGCCCCAGCGAGTCCCTCCCACCCCCTTTCACAAATGGGGAATGGGAGCCCTCCGCACGCCAGCCCCTCCTCACCCGCTGCAGGATCTTCTCCAGGAGCTTCGTGGTCACCGAAGTTTGGTTACTCTCCCGTGGCCAGGCTGAGGGGCAAAGATGCTAACGTTGGGCGGAGCTCAGCCTGGGTGGCCCCTCCCCGACCCCTGCCCGAGTCACAGCCGAGCCAAGGGCTCCCTCTTCCGGCTCTCCAACCTCCGCCTCCGACGCTGAGCAGGGGCATCAGTTTCCCCAGGGCAGCCAGCATGTCCCGGATGCTGCGGCCCCCCAGCACTGTGCGGGCGTCGGCGAGGAGCCTGGAGATCCTGGGTGCAGAGGAGGGAAGGGAGGCGGGGCCTTACGAGTGCCCACCTTCCTGGCCGGCCAGCCCCCCCCCCCGCCCCGTTTACTCACAGGGAATCCTTAAAGTTGCTCAGGACCCCCGGCTCCTCGCCCGGCGTCGGGTGTCGAAAGCAGGAGTTGTTGACATTGCACACGAGGCCCTGCAGCCAAGGCATCGGGCCCGCCGACGGTAATGGCTTATTTGGAAAGTGGCCTGTGGGATGGGGGAGGGGGGGCAGGGCATCTGCTCGGAGTCGCCCTCACTTGCGCGATCAGCCGGGGAAGGGTGAGGCCTCCCGCCCCACGGCTCAGCTCCAGGCAGCGCAGGACAGGCGCGCCCCTCCCACCACACCCGCTGGCTCTCACATTCGTGGTGCTCCAGTGGCGGGTGGGAGTGGCGGACCGCTACCAGGATGAAGAAGAGGAAAAGGGGCCACAGCAGCTCCACTAGAAGCTGGACCTGGGGGGCAGAGGGTGTAGAGACGGTGGGGGGGCGTGCCGGGCGCCGGGCACCGCCCCGCGCCTGCACATCCGGGCGTTACCGGTTGTCTCCGTCGGTAGGTGTAGTTTTTCCACAGGAGGAGCATCAGCTGTGTGCAGAGGGCCATGGTGACTCTGCGGAGAGGACAGGGCAGGGGTGGGCTGCGGCGGGCCCGGGCCCCGCAAAGCTCGGGCGCCCTGAAGGCGCGCCCTCGGGAGCCACCAATGGGAGCCCTGCGCGCAGCCGTCCGCGCGGCTCATTGGCCGGGACGGCCTCGCTCCCGGAAGGCTGCAGGCCGGGGTCCCCGAGACCCCGCGGGCCTTCTGGGGGCGGAGCTTGGCTTGAGCCCCGGGGCCGCGGCTGCACCACTGGCCTCTTCCGGGACCCGCTCTCGGGTCCGTTAGCCCCCGGTGACCCGCGGCGAGCCTCGTCTCCTGTCCTCCCGCCAGGCCCCCATTTCTACAGAGAGGGAAACTGAGGCCCAGAAAGGGGCAAACTCACGCTCCCAAGGAAACCGGAGGCGACCGAGGACCGGCCCTCCGGTGCCAAAGGAAGAGGTCAGAGGACCCCCGGCGGGGTCCGGGCGGGCCAGCCCGCCTATCCCCCCAGAGCTGTCCGTGGCCCCCCTCGTGGTTCCGATGAGGCTGACAGCGCAGGTTGCCGAAGTCTCTCCGTCCACACGGGAATTGGCGCACTCGGAGCCTTCCTTCTTTTTCACAGTGGGATTGGGGATTTTTTTTTGGGGGGGGAGCCCGGTCTCATTTGGAAAGTGGGGAGCTTCGGGTGCTGGGTGGCGAGGGTCCCCCGAGGCGACCAGATGGTTCTCAGGGTAGGGAGAAGCGGTGATCCATTTTTTTCCCACACTCGCGGGAGTGGGAAGGAAGGGTGAGGGAGGACAGGGGCTTGCCCGAAACCCCTAATTATCGGGGAATGTGACTCCGCCCACCCTCACCCCGCGGCGCCCCCAGTCCTCCAAGCTCCACCTTCCACCCTCTCGGGGTCCTCCTCACCATTCCGAGGCCCCCCAACTCCATCCACCTTCGCTCCGCCCGGCAGCGGCGGGAGGACGCGGGCCCTTTAAGAGGAGCCCGGGTCAACCGCGGACGACGCCCTTCGCGACCCAGTGCTGGGCCGCCAGGCCCCGCCCCTGACGCTACTATTGGATAGTGCAGCTGCCACTCGCGAGGCTTTGCTATTGGAGGAGGCGGGCCCACAGCCGGGCGCGCCGAGCCGGGTTCCTTAAAGGGACCGCGCGGTTTCTTGCTGCATCACGTTGGCTCACGGGGACGTCACGACTCGTGGGGGATAACGGGAGATCCCCACCCCGTGAGTTTACACCTCGGAGCGGCGGGTCCGCACGGCAGGACATTCCCGTCTCCTCCCCGCAAGGACTCCCGGAGTCTGTTCTTGCCGTCCTTCATGTGGGGCCTCCTTAGGTGGGCAGGGCGGACCTGGCTAGGGCCTCATGCCCATTTCCAGGCGCCAGGCAGACTTCTACCACCCGTCCCATCCCCAGAATGGAGGTCCCACGGCGTCCGTTTCTTCGTTCATTTTGACAGTATCCTCGGGTCTAGGTGATTTCAGAGTCGGATGGTGGCCCAATATTCTAAGCTTAGAATCAATAGTTGCCCGAATTTTGAGCAGACTTCCCGGATGTTTCCAACTCTCGGGAAAAGAAAAAAAAAGTCTGATTTATTTCATGAAACTGCAGTGAGCGCAAACTGCAGTGAGCGCAGAGGAAGGGGCGTGCAGATCCATACCTCTGAAGGTCCCGGGAAGGGGGAGAGTTGGAAAGAGGGCTTTAGAGTCGGGGTTTGGGTATGTATAGGAATTTGAAGAAGGCTGGTGAGGGAGACTCAGCCTCTTCCTCCACCCTAGTCCTGACCTCGGGTCACTCATCCAACCGGGCCTCCGTTGCCCCTCCTGCCCCCTGACTTTTGTGCAGAGCTTTCCCCTGCTTCTAAACAGCCCCCCCCCACCGTCAGGAATACCCTTTACTCTTAGAAACAGAGGTTTTTATTGGTTTTGGTCCACAGAATTTCACATTATCTGGCAGCTCAGGGGCCCCTGTGGGTCACGTGCAGCACTTTTGGAGGCGGACGGGCAGCGGAAGCGAGAGCAGGAACCAGGAAGGGCTGCAGGTGTGGTTGGGTCTGGCCTGCCTCAATTTCCTCACTGGGCACTGGGGGGTGGGGTCTGAGGGTCTTGGGAAAGCAAATGCAGCCCCTCAGTATGCCTGCGGTATGGTTAAAGGCCCGGTGCACACCCATGCCTCCCCCCACCCCGCATGGGGACAAACAAAACACAAAACCCCTTGTTTTATTTCGTTGACACTACCTGCAGTTTCCACGGGTCCGCAAACCACAAGCTCATGCGGAAGAGATGAAGAAACAGGAAACTGTTTGGGGCCACCCTCTCCCACAGCCTGCTGGCTACCCCAGCAAGGACCCCCATGTTCCCTGCCTGCTGAATCAATCCTGGGAAAGAAGCAAGGCACGATGGGTGTGTGTGTAGGGGGGAGCCTGTCATCCCAGCCCTCGGGAAGCTGAGGCAGGAGGATTGCAGCGAGTTCCAGGCCAGAGAGGGCTACAAAGTAAGGCCCAGTTTCAAAAAAACAACACAATGAAAACACAGAAACAGACAACAACAAAAGCCCCAAACCCCACGCAGGATGCTGAGGCAAGGAGCTAGCCCCTGGGTGCTCAGTAGCCGGCCTCCTCCGGGCAGTAGGCCAGGTACTCGGGGGCCTCAGCCCTGCTGTCACTGGTGGTCGGAGCCCCGTCGGCGGCTGGGCCCTGCGGGCAGTACTTGGGGTCATAGATCTGGCGCCCCAGCCCGAAGACCTGGCCGCTCTGGGTGGCGCCCTGCGCGTAGCCCATCTGCAGGGACATGGAAGAGTTGTCGCACTTGTCAGTGCCCAGCTTGGTGTCGTAGATGTGCCTCCTGGTCCCCGGAGCCGTCATGCCCACCTGGGGACGGAAGACGGGCATCAGCGCGGAGAGGTAAAGTGGGGCTCAGGAGGGGAACCCTGCATTCCCTCAGTATGCCCCCCAAAGGGAATTCCCAAAAGGGCTTCCAAAGCTTCAGTGAAAACCTTCTTTTGTTTCTTTTGAGTCTGGGGCTCTCGTGTAGCACAGGCTAGCCTCAAACTCTCTGTGTAGTCGAGGGTGACTGAACTCCTGATCCTCCTGCCCCCACTTTCTGAGGATGACGTGTGTGAATGCCAAGGACAGAAGGCAGGGTCTCACCCACGCTAGGAGAACGCTCTAGACACTGAGCCTTGCTGGGGGGCTCCAGATACCCTGGCACTCGGGAGGCTGTGGCGGGAGGCCTGGTGCTAGCTCAAAGATACCCTGAGCTACATAGTCAGGAGTCCTCTGCACAAAAATAAAACAGATTTATATTGTCCATTTCTAAGCCTCAATGTCCCACATTCTCCTTGCCAGCTAGGAAGCTCTTTCACCAGGAACAGAGACTTCCCCAAAACCTCATGGACATACCCACAACGTAATAAAAAAGTGAGACTATGGGGGGGGGTTGACATTTGGGGGAAACTGAGGTACAGAGCAGGGCTGCCACTTCTACAAGCATGCACAGTTCGGGCCACAGCCCGGGTGTCCGGGGCAGGACCCACCTGGCTGGCACACTTATTGGTGCCCATCTGGAGGCTGATGGTGCAGTGGTCCATGGGTGGTAAGATGTGGTTCTTGGGGTCATAGAGATGTCGCCTGGTGCCGTAGGCCGTCATGCCGGACTGGCTGGCACATTTGTTGGTGCCCATCTGAGGGAAGCAGTGGGGGGATTAGGGTGTGCCCCCCTCCCAGGCTCTGGAGCCTCCCTGGAGATCAGGGGATCAGGGTCCAGGCTGCCGTGGCACCCACCTGCAGCCCGATGACGCACTGGCCGGCCTTCATGGTGGCGTCATCAAAGTTCCTCTCCTGTTTCTCCGAGTATTTGACCCCGATGTCCACACCACTCTGCAGTCCTTTGGTCTTGGCCTACGTCAAGGATGAGGGGAGCCGAGGCCCTCAATCCAGGTCCACAGAAGAGACTTCTGTTGTCCCCCCTTCTTCCTGAACAGCCCACGCCTCTTTACATGCAGCAGCCTTGCTGTGCCCTTCAGCCTTAAGTGCTGGGCCCCCGGCCTCCCCAGCAGATTCTCCACACCAAATTCTCCTCTTGCATCAGGTGCACTGATGCTTGTTTTGTTTTGTTTTGTTTTTTTCAAGACAGGGTTTCTCTGTGTAGCCTTGGCTGACCTGGAACTCGCTCGGTAGACCAGGCTGACCTCGAACTCACGGAGATCCGCCTGCCTCTGCCTCCCGAGTGCTGGGATTAAAGGCGTGCAGCACCATAGCCCGGCCGGAGCGACCTGGGTGTGTCTGGTTCGCTGTGCGCCTCTGGACTGCGTGATGCTAGGCGGCCCGGCCGGAACTCACCTTTCCCGCCAGGGCAAGCAGAGACACCTGCACCTGCGTCATATTCCCACTCTCGAACAGGTCGTTGGCCTCAAACAGGTCCACGGGGTTCATGCCGTAGCTGACCATGGCCTTGATGAAGTTGGAGAGGTTTTCCAGCTGGGGGCGACAGGGGCAGGGTGGTGAGCGGGGACCACAGACCCCACAGGGGCTGGGCGGGCTGTTCCCACCCTCCGCCTGTCAGCTACTCACCTGGTGCCAGTTCTGCATAGAACGATTGATCTTGGGGACAGAGCCCGGCTGCAGCTTGTTCATGAGTCTGGGAAGAGATGACCCATGACCCCATTGGTGTCCTGGGCAACCTCACTGCCGCTTCCCAGCCTCAGTTTCCCCTCACCCGCCAAACAAATCTGCTGACCATGGATGCTAAGAATGTAATCTTGAACCATGGAGTTTTAAGAAAACTGGGGAATTTTGATTATATTTTTTTCATGTGCACAACTGTGTCCAAATGACATGGAGAAATTTCCAGAAGGAAAGAGAATGCTCACAGCCAGGGCGTAGAGAGAATACAATACTGTAAAGAAACACCAGACAGGGACAGAGAGACATGGGGCGAGAAAGGGCAATGAGGGGCTGAGCAGAGGGCTCAGAACTTAAGGGTGCATGTTCCAGGCCCCTGGGTTCATTTCCCAGCATCCACATCAGGCGGCTCATGGCCAGCTATAGGGGATCAGAGCCCCCTCTTCTGGCCTCTGCAGGAAATGCACTCCTGTGCGCATAAACACGGGCACACAGGCAAAAACATAAATAAAAATAAACTGGCTCCGAGCTTAAGAGCACTGGCTGTTCTTCCAAAGGTCCCGAGTTCAATTCCCAGCACCCACATACATGGTGGCTCACAACCATCTACAGTGAGATCAGGTACACAGGCACACGTGCAGGCTGAATGCTGTATCCATAATAAATCTTATTTAAAAAAATAAAAAATAAAGTAAACCCTAAAATAAAATATCGAGACATCACAATAAGCTGAGAGAACGAAAAACAAAAGGCAAGAAAAAGAAAAACAGAAAGCAGAGACCCACAACAGCTCTACAGCGCGGAGAGCTCAGGCTGAGGTCCGTGTGCTTGTCAACACTCACGTGCAGAGGATGACCCCATCTTTCAGACCCTTCTGGAAGTCGGGGCCAATGGAGAGGCCTGTGAGTCCCTCTATCCAGCCTCGGAGCTCGGCTTCCTTCTGGGGGTCATATTTGGACAGGAGCTGGAGGAGCAGAGAGCATAGTGCTGAGACGGGGTGCTGAAGGCCCCGCAGCAGCTTTCTGAGGCTCGAGGCCAGGGACGGCGGAAGAGGAGGAACAGGCGGCTGAAGAGCTCCCTGACCACCTGCCTCCTCCTCCCCAGCCAGCGCAGAGGCCATGCACCGCACCGTGAGGAGCATGCGGGGTCAGCACTCTCTGCCCACTGCTGCGCTCGCCCCATTCCTCCACCCCCACCCCTCACTCTGGGCACTTTCTGTAAGCGGAGGGCTTCTCTCCTCTCTGAGGACACCGCCCAGAAGGCTCTCCACGCACTGTAGTGCTGGAGGCTCGTTCCTTTTCATGGCCGAGCAATATTCCAGCTGGTGGGCCTCCCCCGGAGGCCTGTCCTCACCTGACTGGGTTAAAGCCCCAGATGCTCCCGACTCACTAACTTCCCACGGGCTCATACCTGCCCGCCCCTGCGGCGGGCAGCATCCCAGGCCACACTGGGAGCCCTTAGCACTCCTGCGGCAGACCCTCTCATAGGGAGAATGGGTCCTTCTCCATCCTTCCCGGGGGACTAGGAGGACCCAGGAGAGCTGCCCCTGCCACACGGAGAACCACAGTCGACTCTCAGCTCTCCAAGCCTCAGTCCCCCAACCCCACCCCCTGAGGCAGGGTTTCTCTGTGTAGCCCTGGCTGTCCCGGAACTCACTCTATAGACCAGGCTGGCCTCGAACCCAGAGATCCACCTGCTTCTGCCTGCTGAGTGCTGGGATCACAGGCTGAGCCGTGCACCCCACCCGGCTTTTTATTATTTTTTTTAATTATGCCTCCTGTATTTATTAGGGTTTGTAGATTACTTCTTTTTAACCTATACCCTAACCCCGAGTGCTTGGGATTAAAGGCATGCACCGCCACCTCCAGCCCGTTTCCCTACCTCGCCTGGGCCCATCTGGGATTTGTGTCTAAGGGTCTGCTGACGGGAGCCCTCTTCCCCATTCCTGTCTTTTTAAACCCTTTGAAGTAGGATTAGCTGGGTGCAGGGTGGACAAAGGAGGAGGCCGCCATGGCCAGCTGCTCCCACACCCAGGAGCCACCCTGTCCTGCAGGAATGAGCCAGGACGGGGGGCGGGGGGAGGAGAGCAGGGTGCCTGGTTCAGCTGGGCTACATCCCTAGCAGCTCTGAGGACCAAGGAGGAGGACTGGGCCCAGTCCTGCCCACTGCGGCCACCTCCCTCCCCCACTGCCCTTCAGCGCATTCCTGCCCGCCCGGCCACAAACTACCAGGAATGTGGTGGCCTCCCGGGTCTAAATCAGGACCAGCTGTTCCCCAGTGGTCAGGCTCCTCAACGGGACTGAACGAACCCCCACCGGATATGGGTCAGCCGGGGGTAAACTGAGGCACGCAGGTCGGGCAGAAGGATCTCCGGGTCTCCCCTCCCAGCGGAAGATGCAAGCCTTCTGTGACCCCTGCGGGCTGGTCGAGGCCATTCTGCGTTCCCCAGCTCCTCGGAGGGAACCTGAGCCCTGGTCCCCGGTGTCGCTCACACGGACCTGTCCCCCAGCTACACCCCCAGCTCCTAACCGCTCCATCCTGGGGGCTTTCCTGAGATCTATCTGTGTCTTGTTTTCTCTGTTCCAGGGAGGCGCCCAGCCAGCCCTGCAGGCACAGGGCAAGGCGGGTGGGAACTCAGACAGCGACTTAGGAGGGCAATACTGGTGACTCCTAAGAGTGCAGGGAAGCAGCTCTGCCTCTCGGGCCACTGGCAGCTCAGCGTGCCCAGGCAGGTTGCCCGGCTTGCTGACTCTGAGGTCTGCATTCCCAGGTGCCAGGTGGGTGTGTGTGGTGGCAGATCCACCTGGAAGGTTTCCGAGCGTCAGGCCCGAGCTCCCCTGAGTCTGGGGTCAGGCTGTGGAGGGCTGTGTGGCCCTCCAGAAATGTCCATCTCCCTAAAATCGGCGCCTGGCCGGTTTAAGTCCTGCCAGGGGGCCACACCCTGTGAAGGAAGCCGCCGGCCCCGCCCCTCCTGTCCCCAACCTCAGCGGCTGGGGGAAAAGGGAAGTTTGGGCAGGTAACTGGGGTGGGGGTAGGGGGGTGGGGAGCCGGGGAGCCGGGTCCTCCCGCACCCCCAGCTCGCCCGCCCGCCCGCTCGCTTACTCTACGCGCGGCCTGTATTACCTACGTCCCTCGGGGAGCTCAGGGCGCGGGGAGACCCCCCAAGGGGTGCGAGAGGTCCAGGGACCAGGCTGGAGGAGAGCCCCCCGGGATGCGGAGGACGCGGGGGCCACCCCGGACCCCGCCGCTCCCCGGAGCACCCCCGGGCCCCCCGCCGCTCCTCGGAGCACCCGGAGCACCCTCTGGGCCCCCCCCCCCCGCCGTCAGGGCGCAGCCCAGCCACCCTGGCCCCGCTTCGGCGGCGGTCCGCGCGTTCGAGGCCCGCGCCCTGCGCGCACTCACCCGGTTCTTGACCTCGGCCGAGAGCCCGTAGGAAGGGCCCTTGTTGAACTGCGTGCAGCTCATGGCGCGGGAGCCGGCGCGGGACGGGCGGACGGAGGCACCGGCGGTGGGACCGGCGGGGGCGACGGCCCGGGCCAGGCCGAGCGCCGCCCCCGCCGCCGATTGGCTGCCCGAGCCAATGCCCTTATAAGGCGCGGAGGCGCCGGATTCCTGCGGCCGCAGCCGCCCGGGACCCCCGCCCGCGCGCCGGGCAGGTCCCCGAGCCTCCGCCCGGCCGCCGCGTCCGGCTCCCAGCGCCCCCGAGGGGGCCCGACGCCCGCTCCGGCTGCCCCGGGGCTCAGCCCGGGAACTCTGAAGCGGTGGGAAAAGAAAAATAATCAAACAACGACAGACTGCCTCCTTCCAACCCTGTCCCCGCGACGCCGGTCCCGGGGGGCGGGAGACACGGCTGGCCCTGCCGAGGTCCCGAGTTCAGGTCCCGGCGTCCACACTGCGGCTCGCGGCCGCAGGGACCCGGCGCCCCCTCCTGGCGGGCAGGCGTGCGTGTTCCCGGCTGAGGGCGCAAAATATGGAACGCTTCACGAATTTGCGTGTCATCCTTGCGCAGGGGCCATGCTAATCTTCTCTGTATCGTTCCAATTTTAGTATATGTGCTGCCGAAGCGAGCACAAACGCCAACCTCGCTCGGCCGGTATTTAAAGTGGCAGGACCGAACCACTTTTCACGTAGAGGGGTCGGAGTCGGTTTGTGCATGCGAAATAACGCCGTCGGGCGCCAGAAACGAAAAGATCACGCTAGGAATCGGCGGTGACTGTAGTTATTTGTGCAAGTAAGCGCTCACAGATTAATTAATAGAGCCGTCTGAGAGGAGCGCGCGCCCGGCGGAGCCTTCTGGGAAGCTATATGCAAATACACGGGCGCCACGAGGCTCCGCCCCTCAGCGTGGACTCCCGCGCTGTCGGTGCTCAGGTGAAACTCTATGCTAATAAGCTATGCCCGTGGAACTCCCGCGCAAGGTGGGCTTCCGGGAGCCCTATGCTAATATCCGCATCGGCCCCGCCCCTCGGCGAGGCTGTGGCCATTGGGAAGCCCTATGCAAATAGACTTACGGGCCTGAGTCTCTGCCCCCTTTCATCTTCCGCTAATAGGAAGCGCTATGCAAATGTCGGCCAACGTCGCCCAGCCCCCGAGTCCGGGCTGCCACGGCTGAGGGAAACTTTAATGCAAAATAGCCTGGTGCTGAGACCACGCCCCTCAGCCCGCTCGCGGCTAACCTGGAGCCCTACGCAAATTAAAGGGACTTTACGCGACACGCGGCTCCACCCCCCGGCCGTGCCTCAGTAGGTGGGAAGCCCTATGCAAATGAGCCGAGCAGTAAATTGGACTCCACGTGACTCCGAGCGAAGTTTGTGATTAGTGGCCAGGCTCCGCCCACCTCTTGTGGTTCCCAGCCTCAGGCCCAAAAGCCCGGCCTCCTGGGGCGGCCATGGCGATCCCAGCGTGCCCCGCGCACGGGCGGCGCTCTGGCCCGGCGCTCTCGCCGGCGTCGCTGGCCGGACGGACGCTAGCGGAGGCGCAGGCGGCGGCGGCGGCGGCCGGGGGCTGCGGGGGGTATCCGGCGGCCGGGACGCGGCGGGGGCAGCCGGCGGCCGCCGGGGTGACACGGGGCGGTGATGTCGGAGCACGCGGCGGCCCCGGGGCCGGGGCCCAACGGGGGCGGCGGCGGCGGCGCGGCGCCCGTGCGCGGCCCGCGCGGCCCCAACCTCAACCCTAACCCGCTCATCAACGTGCGCGACCGGCTCTTCCACGCGCTGTTCTTCAAGATGGCCGTCACCTACTCGCGCCTTTTCCCACCCGCCTTCCGCCGCCTTTTTGAGTTCTTCGTTCTGCTCAAGGTGACCTCTGACCCCTGACCTCTGACCCCAGCTGTCATCCTCCCGCCCACTCCCACAGCTTCACCACTTGGTCCCTGACGCCCGCGTACCCTGATGCCAGTCTCACTGATGGCACCCTCTGGTCCCCACTTCCTCAACTCTCAGGCCCCGCCTCCTGTTCTTTGACCTCTGACTCTGCAGCCTGGGAGCCTAGGCCCCGTAATTTTCCACCGAAGACCAGAGACCAGAGCCCAGGATCCTCCTGGGACAGTATCCTGGACTCCAGGTCCACCCTCCTACCTGTCACTCTCATTTTACCCTGCACCTCCACTGCAAACACTATGGTCACTTCCATCCCCTCCTGAGGTTCCAGTGTAGACAGTCTCCTATAGCAGAGGCCCACCCCCACCTGTCATTCCCATCCCACCCTGATTCTCATCTGGGGAGAGTCTCTCCTAGTCACTCCCACACCACCGTACCCTGAGCCTCGCCTGCAGACAGTTCTCTAAGCCCATCTCTGTCACTTCATGGTTCTCAGACTCTTGCCAGGCCTTTTGTGGCTCTTTGGTGAGGTCACCTCACAAGGGTTAGCCACAAAGTCATAGCCAGTGCCCAGGTTGGCCAGGGTCCTCATGCCTGCGTAAGTCTTTGAGAAGCTCCCATAGCCAGCACTTGCCCTGGCTGTTGTGCTCCTGGGAGGCGCTGGGTTCTCAGTCACAAAGACTGCTCCAGAGGAATGGGCACCAGGCTGTCTCTCGCTGGGACCCTTGCCCATGACAGCTCTCTCAGGAGCTGGCTGCCATCTGGTGTTGGGGTACAGCAGGGTGGCAGGTGTGCTGATGTTGGAGACACTGCCTTTTCCCATGGCGTGGGTGAATTTGGGACTGGCTCCTAGCACTGCCCCAAAGCTGATGGTTTTAAGGGTCTCATAGAGGTATCTCAGGCATGGGCGCATGACAGATGTGGGGGTCCCCTCAGTCTCCAGTCTGTGGTCTGCAGAGGAGCCAGTGCTCCTTCTGCCTTCCACACCCTTAGCGTCTTGAGTGGCCGCCCTCGACTGTGGGAGCCAGATGTGTCTGATCAGATGTGCTGGATGACAGTTGACCCCAGTGCCCTTTCTTAATCAGGACAAACAGGCCATACAGCAGCCGGTTTCTGGGGCTGCTGAGGTTTTGGGGAGCCCTTATGCTGTGTTTCCTGCTCATCCTGCCTGCACAGCTTCTGCCCAACCTTCCTAGAGGGGCTGTGCCTGACAGCCAAGCCCTGCTATGACTGGAGCACTGTGCACCCTGTCCCCACCCCCTCCTGCGTGTCCGCTCCTACAGAAGCCTGGGGAAGAACTGCTGGACTTGGTGTCCCCTCTGCGGGCTTCGCAGCCTCGAGGATTGAAACTAGATAGACCTAGAGTGTGAGTCCCCAGGTGCCTGGACTAAGTAAGAAACTAGCAAGTGGGCGACCGCGTGATAGAGGGTTGTCACAATCTGGTTCTTTAGACCCCAAGACGGGGGCGGGTGTCAGCAAGGAGGAGTGGTGGCACCAGCTAGGTCCCTGCACTGAGTGGAGAGCTGCCCACAGAGGGTGCTGTGTGGCACTGTCGGGTGGGTGGGGATCTCCCGGCTGAGGCTGGTATCTGCAGCCACCGCAGGCATGTCTTCTCATCGCACAGGTGGCTGGGGTGACAGTGAGACACCCCTGCCTACAGGGTACAGGGTGACCTGAGAAGCCGAGGTCGTGGCATTGAGGTGTCTACAGGTGTTGATTTCCAGCAGCCCCCACCAGGCCAGAGTGACTAAGCCCTGAGTCTATGACAGCTAGTGGGCAGATGAGAGCAGTGCCCTAGGGCTTGAGTGGGATGCTGGGTAACATCGGGGGACTTGTGGACCAGCCAAAGCAGCCACACTGGGGACAGAGGACCCAGGGTATGTCCTCTTGTCCAGTGACCACCTCCCTCTGATTCTAGATGCCCAATGGGTAGAGGGAGAGCCTGGGACACAGCCCTCCTCCCTGCTCTTGGCCTTGACTGGCAGGAGTGGCTGCTCTGGTCTTAGCCTGGGGTGGTCAGCCTTCACTACACCTGATACAGAAATCCATTTCTTGCCCAGGGGGAGCCTCCCAGCTCACAGGGGTGGGTGTTGGCTTCAGGAATGTCCAGCTCCAGACTAGCCTGGTCTCAGTCCAGGCCTGGTCTCAGGCCTTCCAAGCCTGCTCTGCATCCTCCCAGGTCACTAGTAGTGACCAAGCTGTGTCACCAGACAGCAGAGGTCACCTGGGCAGCAGGCACAGCGGGGTGGGGAGGGTGCTGTGGTGCTTGCTGCGGCTGCTCTCTCAGGAGCGTGGTCTGGGAGTCCAGTCTCGTCATCCCTAAAGAGTATAGCAAGTTGAAAGCACACTTTAGGCCTGCAGGGCAGTCAGAGACCATCCTGGCCCTGATGATCCCTTCCCTCTACCCCCTGTTGGGCAGCTGGCACCTTGTCAGCACCAGGGCCCTGGTTATCATGGGCCTGCAGACTGCCAGGACCTGTGCTGGCCAGCAAGTATGTGGTGGGGAGCTATGTGTGTGGGGCCAGAGAGGAAGTGGGCTAGGCAGCTCCACAGAGTGCTGGGGTCCCCTTCAGCCCACGTGAGACATCCTGGGTTTGCAGCAGGTGACAGCAACATCCCTGGCCTGCACCGGACATGGGTTAGAGCAGCCGGTTCTCAGCCCTCCTGAGGCTGTGACCATTTGATACAGTCCCTCACGTTGTGGTGACCCCAACCACAACAGTTTTGTTGCTACTTTGTAACTGTAATTTCGCTACTGTCATGAACTGTAATGTAAAATCCCTGTCTTCCCATGAGCCACCCTGGGGTGTGCAGCAGGTGCTGAGCACATCCCTGGGCGCAGCGACATGGGCAGCGGTTCTCTGCCTTTGCTGTGACCACTTGCTACAGTGTCTCATGTTGTGGTGACCCCAACCACAACATTTTTGTTGCTACCTTGTAACTGATTTCGCTACTGTCATGAATTGTAATGTAAATATCTGTCTTCCGGTGGTCTTAGGTGACCCCCTCACATGAAAGGGGTTGCGACCCACAGGTTGAGAACTACTGAGTTAAGGACCAAACTCACCCCCCACACTGAGTAGGGAAAGAGGAGGAGGAGTTCTCGGGGGCTGGGACTCCTTGAGCCACTCTCCTCCAGCGTAGGGGTATTTGAGGTTAATAAGTAATATTAAATAATCTGTGATGACGCACTCCTTTAATCCCAGCACTCAGGGAGGCAAAGCCAGGTGGATCTCTGGGTTCGAGGCCAGCCTGGTCTACAGCGTGAGTCCAGGACAGCCAAAGCTGCACAGAGAAACCCTGTCTCAAAGGGGAAAAAAAGCATTTCGTTTATTCTGTGTGTGAGTGTGTATATATATGGGCGTACGCGCCCGCTGTGTGTGTGGAAAGGTCAGAGGACAGCTTCTGCTGTCAGATTCCTTCTTCCACCTTATGTGTCCATCCTGGGGATCAAACCCAGGTTGTCAGGCTTAGTGGCAAGCCCCTTCACCCAGTGAGCCGTCTGGATGGCCCGTGTATTTTTTTTTTTCCTTTCTTAAATGTACTTGAACATCTGTAGCGGGGTCAGTCCCAGCAGGGCACCCTGAACCCTGCAGGGTGTTGAGTGGAGCTCTTGCCCTCCATTCTTTCCATGCCAGGAGCTACCCCAGGGGTGAACCACCCATGTTCCCAGCATGCCCAGGGGCTCCTGGGTGCAGGGTCACCAGCACAAGCAGCCATTGGCTTTTCCAGGCAGGGTAGCCTGGTCCTGCTGACGTGCCTGGGCCCCACCAGGGCAGGTCAGCTGTGTCCTTGTGACTCCTGTCAGTCCCAGGAGCAGGGCAGAGGGTGCCTTGCTGGGGACAGTAGCTATTCTTAGCCGGTGAGGTCAGGGGCTCCGTCAGTGAGCTGCAGTGAGGCCGGGGTCCCCAAAGGCAGCCTTGAGTTGAGGCACCTGGTGGGCCTGAGACTGCAGGAGGGCAGAGGTATAGGGTTCCTTTGCAGAGAGGACCCTAGGCCGGCTACCTCCCAAGGAGGCTCAGGCAGCCAGAGCCTCTCCTGGCTGGGAAGGGAGAGTCCCTCCGCCCTGCTGACTGCCCCCACCCCACCCCCAGGCCCTGTTTGTGCTTTTTGTGCTGGCCTACATACACATTGTCTTCTCCCGGTCACCCATCAATTGCTTGGAGCATGTTCGAGATCGGTGGCCGCGTGAGGGCGTCCTGCGGGTGGAGGTGCGCCACAACTCCAGCCGGGCACCCGTGATCCTGCAGTTCTGTGACGGGGGCCTAAGTGGCCTGGAGCTGGAGCCAGGGGGCCTGGAGCTGGAGGAGGAACTGACCGTGGAGATGTTCACCAATAGCTCCATCAAGGTGAGCGGGTGCTGGGCACCCAGGCCGGGGTCACGCGCCCCCCGGGGTCTCACTGACAGCTTGCTTCTCTGCCTGCAGTTCGAGCTGGACATTGAGCCCAAAGTGTTGGAGCCACCAGGTGGCGCCGATGCCCTGAACGACAGCCAGGACTTCCCTTTCCCCGAGACACCAACAAAAGGTGTGCGGCCAGGTAGGGAGGGTGGCGAGGCCATGCCAGGGGGGGCCAGCTGACCGCTCTGCCTGTCTGCAGTGTGGCCGCAGGATGAGTACATCGTGGAGTACTCGCTGGAATACGGCTTCCTGAGGCTGTCACAGGCCACGCGCCAGCGCCTGAGCATTCCGGTCATGGTGGTCACCCTAGGTGAGGCAGCCCGCACCCTGGCGGTCTGGGGCTAAGAACAGGCGGCTGCACAGGGCTTCCTGGCCCCGTGCCCGGGAGTCAGGTACTTTACTACTCTGTGGGATCCATCTTCTCTCTTCCACCCTTGACCCCCGCACACTCGCTAGGAGAGAGAGGGGCGGATTATCATTAGGCTACTTCCTGCTGATTAGGGCCGTCAAGTTCCTTGGGGCGAGTTTGACCGTCACTGTCAGTCAGGATATCTAATTTCTTATTCCATTTTCCCCACAATACTACTTGACAGACTGCATCCGGGGGTCCTGGCATTTATTCCTCAGAAACCACGCCTCGCTCAACCAAGAGGCAAACCACAGTCGCTGCTATGAAGCAGCCTCATGTCCCCGTACCTGAGATTAAAATGGAAGCGTCTTTCCATGACATTTTTGGGGGTTTTAAAGAGGCCGAGGTTACACAGCTCTCACTACAGTGACCCATATTGACTGTCCTCCGTTGTCAGACCCCACGCGGGACCAGTGCTTCGGGGACCGCTTCAGCCGCCTGCTGCTGGATGAGTTCCTGGGCTACGACGACATCCTCATGTCCAGCGTGAAGGGCCTGGCGGAGAATGAGGAGAACAAGGGTGCGGCCCGGGGAGAGGAGGGGGGAGGGGGGAGCGGGGGCCTGGGCGCTCACAGCTCCCTCCCGCAGGCTTCCTGCGGAACGTGGTGTCCGGGGAGCACTACCGCTTTGTCAGCATGTGGATGGCGCGCACCTCCTACCTGGCGGCCTTCGTCATCATGGTCATCTTCGTGAGTGAGGGGGAGGGGCCGGCTCGGGAGGGGCCTTCGGGCGGCTCCGGGCCCCGCCCTGACCTGCCCCGTCCGCCCGCAGACCCTCAGCGTGTCCATGCTGCTGCGCTACTCGCACCACCAGATCTTCGTCTTCATCGGTGAGTCCCGGCCGGCCGGGGGGGGGGGGCTGGGCTCTCCCCAGGCCCTCATGGGCGGCCGCCCTGTGCCCGCAGTGGACCTGCTGCAGATGCTGGAGATGAACATGGCCATCGCCTTCCCCGCAGCGCCCCTGCTGACCGTCATCCTGGCCCTCGTCGGTGAGGACCCCCACCGCGCCCCCGCCCCCGCCCCGCCCCGCCCCGCCCGCGCCAACCCCGCGTGTCCCCGCAGGGATGGAAGCCATCATGTCCGAGTTCTTCAACGACACCACCACGGCCTTCTACATCATCCTCATCGTGTGGCTGGCCGACCAGTACGACGCCATCTGCTGCCACACCAACACCAGCAAGAGGCACTGGCTGAGGTGGGGAGGAGGGGCGGGGTGGAGGCAGGGCCGGGGACAGTGAGGGGCGGGGAGGAGGGGCGGGGTCCACGCCCGCAGGGGCGGGGCGGGCCGTGTGGCAGGGTGGCTTCTCTGCGCAGGTTCTTCTACCTGTACCACTTCGCCTTCTACGCCTACCACTACCGCTTCAACGGGCAGTACAGCAGCCTGGCCCTGGTCACCTCGTGGCTCTTCATCCAGGTGAGGCCGCCCCGACCCCCACCCGCCGTCCCCGGGGGGCGGGCCTGGCTGCAGTCGCGGGCCTGACCGGGGCCCTCCGCCCCTGCCGCCCGCAGCATTCCATGATCTACTTCTTCCATCACTACGAGCTGCCCGCCATCCTGCAGCAGATCCGCATCCAGGAGATGCTGCTGCAGCCGCCGCCGCTGGGCCCCGGGACCCCCACGGCGCTGCCCGACGACCTGAACAACAACTCCGGCTCCCCCACGGCCCCCGAGCCCGGCCCACCCCTCGCGCTGGGCCCCGGCTCCGCGCCCGCCGGCGGGGCCCCCGGGCCCGGCTCGCTGGGCGCGGCCGCCGCGGTGTCCGGCAGCGACCTGGGCTGGGTGGCCGAGACTGCCGCCATCATCTCGGACGCGTCCTTCCTGTCGGGGCTGAGCGCCTCCCTGCTGGAGCGGCGGCCGGCGGCCCCTGGCGCCCCCGACAGCGCGCGCCCCGACCCCGGACCCCCTCCGGAGGATGCGCCCGCGCCCGCGGGGTCCTGAGCCACGTCGAGCCTGGCTCCCGGCGGAACCGCGGCGGGGCCGGGGCGAGCTGTGGTCTGCAGGGAGGGGGCCGGCGGCCGAGGTTCTGGAGGCGGCCGGGGCGGGCGGCGGGCGAGGCCCGGCCGCCTGGTGTTCCCCAGTGCCTTCACACGGCGCCCGCACGGGGCCGAGCGCCGCGCCCGGACGCAGCTGGCTCAGGACGCGGGGCGCACGGTCCACGCTATTTAATTGCAGTGTACAGAGTCGTGTTTGTATATAGAATAAACTGTCGTGGACAGCGCGGCCTGTGGCTCTCAGCTCCCCGCGGGCGGTGCTCGCAGCAGGCGCAGCGGCCGCAGGCGTGCCCCGTCGCCCAGCCGGGCCCGCAGCTCCCCACGCCGCAGCAGCGCGCTGCGCAGCCTCTCCCGCGCCGCCTCGATGCGCCGCTCCAGCTCCCGCAGCTCGGCCTGCGGCCCCGGCCCGTTGGGGCAGAGCGGGGGGCCCGCCTCGCCGGGCTCCGGCCCGAAGCGCACGCGCCGCTCCCGCTCCAGCGCGCGCCGCGCCCGCCGCCAGCGTGCCGCGCCCTCGGCCGCGCGGGGCTGCTCCTCCGGGCCGCTGCGACAGAGGGGCAGTGCGTGCCTGTCGGTCCCGCCGGTCCCCTCCCATCTCCCGCCTGCCCCCCTCCCGGCCCCTTGCCAGCCTCCCCACTCCCCCCGCCGCTGCTCACCTGCGCTCCTCCGCTCCCTCCTGCGGCCCCGCGGGCGGCTCGGTGTTGAGGGCCCGGTGGATCTTCTGGGGGCACAGACACGTGTCTCGGGGTGCCCGGGGGCGCCCGCCCGCTCCCCGCCGCCGCCCGCCTCCTCACCTGGCTCGTGTGCAGCCAATACTGCAGCCTGTGGCCCCGGCGGATGCGCGGCAGCACCAGGCGGAAGAAGACGTGCTCGCCCAGCGAGCTGAGGAGCGCGCTGCCCAGCCCGAGGCACAGCAGCACGAAGAGCCCCGAGAAGTGGTCCACGCCCATCTGCAGCGTCTGCGAGGCCGCGGCGTCAGGCCCAGCCGGGGGTGGGCGCCCGCGCCCCCGCCCGCTCACCTCCGTCACGGCGAGCGCCCCTCGCCCGCGACTCCGCTCACCTCCGTCACGGCGATCGCCCGCTTCCCGCACGGCACCATCTTGTACCACTTGTCGTGGAGCAGGTCGATGAAGCCCGAGGACTTGTACCGGCTGATGAACTCGGACAGGTTGGAGGTGAGCGGCGAGTTCTGGGGCAGCCCTATGCCGTAGCCTGCAGAAGAGGGCGAGCGGCCCGCTGCAGCGGCGGGGGCCCCGCACCCCGCGCGCTCACCCCCCGCCCCAGGCCCCACCGCGCGCGCTCACCCTCGATGGCGAACGGTTTGCCCACGGTGAGCAGCCTGCAGTCCGCATCGATGGACACCTCGTAGTCCAGCAGCGACTTGTCCATGATGAAGGCATTGAGCTTGGGCGGCTCGCTCCTGCGGGGCCGAGCGGCTGGGCGGTCAGCGGGGCCGGAGCGCCCAGTGCCCCCACCCCCGGCGCCCCGCGCGCACTCACGTGAGCATGGCCACCCCGTGCGGCGTGGTGGGCGCGCTGTGGCGCCGCATGTGCGCGTACATCTCGGGGAAGCTGGCCTTGATGTAGGCCTCGGCGCTGCTCTCCCACACCGTGCCGAAGCGGAAGCCTTGGGAGGGGTGGTGCAGCTGCGGGGAGGGGGCTCTCAGCGGCGGGGACCGCGCACCGACGCCGCGGCGCCCGCTCCCGCCCACAGCCCGGCCTCCCGGGCAGCCGCCGAGGGGCCACAACAGCAGGCAGCGCCCAGCGGCAAGGCTGGGTGGGGGCACCTCCTAACGGGCTGGTGCGCCGCAGTCCTGAAAGCTGAAAGTCGGGGAACCCAGACGCGCGCCTGTCGCCCCTGCAGCGGGAGGCGGGGCTGTGGCGGTGCGGGTCACCCCAGCACCAGGGAGGCAGGGGCGGGCCGACCCCGGCCTCACCACTGTGGGATGGCAGCCTTGACTGCCGAGGGAGTTCCTCAGGAATGGAGGCGAGGGCAGGACTGAGGCAGGGGCGCCCAGCATGCCTAAGCCCGGCTTCTGCTCCCAGCACCACGCTTTGGCGTAGGAGCCTTCGGGGAAGGGAGCGCGCAGGACGCGGCCCTGTCCCCTGAGCCAGCTCACCCCACACACACACCACGCCCGCCCGCGGCCCTGTCCCTTGAGCCAGCCCCCCCCACCCCCTGCGGCCCTGCGCCTGAGCTCTCCCAGCCCCCACCTTGGGGTCGTGGATCCCGGACAGCTCCTCGAAGGTCTTGTCGCCCACCATAACGGCCGCCAGGTTGGCTGTGTAGCTGGACAGCACCAGGAGACAGAAAATGGCCCAGAGGTTCATGAGGAAGCGCCCGGTGGGGCACTTGGGGGTCTTGCTGGAGACCGTGCGCCCGAAGAGGATGGCGTAGCACAGGTTGAGCGCGGACGAGTAGGAGAAGACCGTGCCGCGGTTGCGGCCGCGCGGCGTGAGCCCGTAGGGGCTGCGCCACTCGTACAGGGTGAGGAAGAGCGCCGTGAGGTGCAGGGCGGCGAAGACGCCCACCCACATGGACCAGTGCAGGGGCCACATGAAGGCCCCGATGGGCGAGGCCGTGTCCCGCGCACGGACCATGATGCCCAGGCTGGTGGAGAAGAAGGGGCTGGTGAAGTCCACCACCCGCGAGCGCGCCGAGTTGATGCTGAAGCTGGTCACCGCCATCTGCGCCCGGCCGGCCAGCAGGTCGCCCACCAGGCCGGTCCAGCGCCCGTCGCGCAGTGCCCCGTACTTGCCGTCGCCCACGATATACAGCTCAAAGTCGAAGGCCAGGTCCTCCGCCAGCCGCTCCAGCAGGTCGATGCAGTAGCCGTAGCAGCACCTCCGCAGCGGGCGGGGCGCCGAGCCGTTGGCCAGCGCCGCGAACAGCGCGTCCAGCCTGGCCGAGTCGTTGGTGCCCGGGTCTAGGCACAGCTGCCCAGCCGGGCACTGCCCGTCCTCGTCGGATTCCCTGGTGAATACAAACGGGTGCTCCACGAGGGTTACCACCCGCAGCTTCGGCCGGGCTTGGGGACCGGGCGGGGACGGCACTCGGCCGGCAGCCGCCCCCGGCCGGAAGTCCAGCCGTCCGTCCCGCCAGCTGCCCACCGTTGCCCAGGCTGGGGCCCCCCGCGGGTCCCGGCGCAGGCTCCACACCCGGAAATGCCGAGACACGTGCACCTGAGAAGATCCTGCCACCCGCACAGCCCCTGTGTGGCCCTGGAAGGACGTGTTGCCCAGGAACCTGTGGAGTACAGGGGACAAGACCTGTCAGCCAGCGAGGAGGCGCACCCCTTCAACCCCAGCACTCAGGGAGGCAGAGGCGGGAGGATCGTTGATTTCGAAGCCAGCCTGGTCCTCAAAGTGAGGACAGCTGGGGCTACACAGAGAAACCCTGCCTCGAAAAACAAAACAAAAAACCAACAGCAAAAACAGAATTGTCTTGACTCTGAGAGACCTGCCCCTCGCCCAGCAAGCACCTGCCTGGAACCCGTGGGAGAGCCAGGCTTGGGGATGAGGGGAGAGCCATCCAGTCCTCTAGGTTCCTCCGGGGGCACCCAGCCCTCAGATTCCCGGACACACAGGGGACAATGCGAGGCTGTGGGTTGGAGGCCTCCCCCCAGGCTGGGCCCTACTCACCCAGCCAAGGTGTGCCCCGGCGACTTGGGCCCCACGGCTTTCAGGGCCTCACAGTTGACCCCATCTGGAAGCAGGACGCGCTCTGGGTGCACAAGGGCCATGCGGCTGAGTGCCCGAGCCACTAGCTCCACCGTGTCGCGAACGGCGGCTTCCAGGGAGGGGCGCTCGCTTTCTCCCAGCGCCAGCACGCCAGGCGGCAGGCCAGCTGTGGGCAGGGCCTCGGCAGAGAGTGGTGTGCCCAGCAGCCACTGGGTACCCGGCGGTGCGGCCTCTAGGACCTCCCGAGCGTGGGCAGCGCTGCAACCCAGGAGGACGGCCGCAGGCGCCGGGCCTTCCCTTCCCTCCGGAGCCCCCAGCAGGGCCAGGCCAGCCCGAAGACTGCCATTCCCACCGTCCAGCCGGGCCAGGTCCAACACAAACTTCGGGGGTTGGCCAGCACGGCTAGTCCACAGTGTCACGAGGCCAGCAGGGTCCCGGACGCGGCAGAGGACGAGAGCGATGTCTTCCCAGGCATGCGCCTGTAGCAGGGACACCAGCACGTCCAGGATGGTCTCCAGGGGGCTGGCCCAGTCCAGCTGCAGATGGAACGGGGTCTGGGGAGAGGTGGTCCGGTCAGGGCTGTCCATCTTTGCATCCACAGCCCATCCACCGAGCCCGTCAAGGGAGCGTCTTGAAAGCTGGCCATTATCTTGCCCCCCTTCAGCTTACCCCAGTTCTAAGTCCTTCCGTAGCTCCCCAGGACCCTCTTTTTGATTTTTTATTTTTGAGAGAGAGAGAGAGATCTGCATAGCTCAGGCTGGACAGCCTTGAATTCGTGATACTCTTGCCTCTACCTCCAGAGTGCTGGGGTGGCCAGCATGCACAGCTGCTTCCCGTGTAGGATGCGCTCGGATGGGGTGCAGGACTTGGGCAGGATGGACTTGTGCTGTGCCAAATGAGCCTTGAGCCCTCCCTTGTCTTCTTTTGTTTGCATGTAGCATTTCACCAGCTACACTACCAAGTCTCTGCAGGTAAATCAACTCCTAGACATTCTTCAAAACCCAGCTCCTCTGGTTCTTCCACGTTGCTCTCTCTCTCTCTCTCTCTTTCCCACCCCCTCTCTCCTTCCGTCTTGGCCTAGTCCCACCCCACCTCCCCAGGAGTCCTTTGGTGCCCAGCACACTCAGAAAGTTCTCAGGAGGTTGTGTTGTGTATTTGGAATACAAGGCAGCCCAAGACACCTAAGCCCCATAGGGTGCTGCCTGGCAGGGACATGGTACTGAGCGTGCCACAGCTCTGTGTGGGGAGGCCAGGCCAGTCCCAGAGGAGACAGGGCTGGCTCAAAGGCTGCAGCACACACAGGCGCAGTTCCCAGACCAGGAAGCAGGCAGGGGTCATTGTCAGGTTAGGTCTGGAGGCTTCCAGCAGATCTACCGAGAACCAGGGTCACTGACAGTCCTAAGGGGCTAGGGGCTCCCTGAGAGGAGGACAAGAGGTCCCCCGTGACCCAGGGACCTGGGAGCCAGACTGCAGGTGGGTATCTCTGGATGAGGCCCTTTTGCTGGCCTGCCTTGGTACGGGGTGGGTTGGCCAGGGCCAACAGCAGATACATGAGACCCCGTATCAGGAAACAACCCAATAGGGTGTAATGACACATGCCTTTAATTTCAGCACTAGGAACGCAGAGGCAGGTGGATCTCTGTGTGTTCAGGGCTAGCCTGGTCTACACAGTGAGCAACTGTCTTGAAACATCATCCTCAACAACAAAAAGACATCCGGGGGACTGACATGCGGAGGTGGGGATGACCTGCTCGCCCCAGGGCTGGAGGCCGCCACAGAGCTGTGGGAAGGGAGTTGCCTGACGGGAGGGAAAGGCTGGCTGGGCTCCTGGAAGGATTTCCCACACTCTCCAAGCCCGGGGAGAGGAGAGCGGCGCACGTCCCAGGGAGGAACGCGCCGGCCCGGGGTTGGAGAAGTGGGGCTCGCCTCACCGCGCCCCAGGCCCTCCCCCACCCCGCACTCCCGCGTACCGGGGCTCCGAGGGGCGCGCGCGCCTCCCTCCGCAGGACGCTCAGCACCGGGGTCTCGGTGGCGGCCGCCAGGAACTGCAGCAGCCGCAGCTCCGGCCGCGCCTCGGGAAAGGCTATCGAGGCCACCACGCCGGGCGGTGCCAGGACCTGACACAGACCCCGGGCCAGCGACGCGGGGTCCCGCTCGGGGGACGCGACCGTCACCAGTTCCAGACTCCAGTTGTTCGGCAGCCGAGGAGCAGGGGTGGCCAGAGCGGCCAGGACGCGGGCGCGGGCGGCTGGCGCGCGGGGCAGGAGCGCGGCCAGGCGCACGGAGCCCCCGGCGGGCGCGGGGACCCCGCAGGGCTGAGGGTGGGCGCTCGCCACCGGGAACCCCAGCGCCAGCCCGAGCCACAGCGTCCACACACGCTCCATCCTGGGGGAAGGAGGGAACATCCAGGCCAGCCCCGCTCCAGTCCCTCTGTG
This sequence comes from Meriones unguiculatus, assembly GCF_030254825.1. Lineage (NCBI taxonomy): Eukaryota > Metazoa > Chordata > Mammalia > Rodentia > Muridae > Meriones > Meriones unguiculatus. The sequence continues at coordinate 16,585,674 of NC_083364.1, read as the reverse complement.
GGTCCCGGGCGCCGGCGTCCACGGAAGGAGGAGCTGGGCCGCTGCCTGGGTTCGCTGGGCAGGGTTGGGTGATGCTTCCACCGCCCAGGCCAGGATGGAGCTCCCAGAGCAGCCTCTAGCCAGCCAGGGAGAAACTGAGGCTGCCGGAAATCTGTAAGGCTGATCTCCTGTCCTCCAGCCCTGGCAACAATCTTGAATCACAAACTTAAAAAACAAAGCAGCCAACCAGCACATGTATTTCTGTCTTGTGTTTGTGGGGGAAGGTGAGTTCCACAGCCCGCCTGAGGACGGCTTTTGGGGATCTGTTCTCCCTGTGGGCCTTGAGGATCAAAATGGGGTCATCGGATTTGGCAGCAAGTGTCTTTATCCACTGAGCCATCTCCTTGGCTTTCATTCTCTTTTAAAATATGTGTTAGTGACAGGCGGTGGTGGCATATGCCTTTGATCCCAGCACTTGGGAGGGAGGCAGAGGCAGATGGATCTCTGAGTTGGAGGCCAGCCTGGTCTACAGAGCCAGTTCCAGGACAGCCAGGGCTACACAGAGAAACCCTGCCTCAAAAAACCAATATTTATTTAAATATTTTTTAAATATTTTTGTTATTATTAGCAGCAGTAGTAGTATTCTTTGTAGACAGGATTTCATTACCTAGCCCTGACTGGTGAACTTATTTATTAGACCAGGCTGACCTTGAACTCGCAGAGACCTACCCTCTGGCTCCAGAGTGCTGGGCTTAAATTGTTTGTTTTGTGTGTGTCCGTGAGTTTGAGAACAGTGCTCTCAAGGACCATTGGAGCTGGATATAAGCCACTCAGCTTGGAACCAAAATTGTGTTCTCTACAGAAGCAGTCTGAACTAAGCTCGGAGCAATCTTTCTGGCCTCCACAACTCTTTCTTCTTCAAACCCCAGTGCCCAGTGCCTTGCTGTGGGAACCATTGCCACCACACGCTCATCTTCCTGTGGACAGAGTACCTCAATTCAGGCATGGACAGGGTAGACCAGTTCAGTTACTCCTGTGCCTCAGGGCTTGCATACAGTAGGCACTCTATAATTGTCTGAGTGATTGCTCACATTTCCTACTTCCACCACTCCAGAACCTTCTGCAGCTCCCCTAATTCAACTGACTCAGTTGTCGTCCAGTGTGGCCTGAAGGCTCAGGGGTCAAAGGCTTCTGGCAGCCAGGAGGCCCCCTGCTGGGGACACTGTTCTTACAGGCAGGGGCCAGGTAGGGCATTCCCCCCAAGATCCTGCATGGCAGCCTCCTGCAGAGAACACTCGCCCTGATGAATGAATCCACGCTGCCCCGCCGCAGCTGTCCCTCCAAAACCTCGTTCTCCTTGCAGAGCCAGCATTAAAGAAAAACCATCCATCAAGCAAATAAAAATGCCACCAAGACCGACTTCCCTCTGAGCCAGCTTGGCTGAGGTAGCAGGCTGTCTAGGCTCCTGGCCAGGGCTCTAAGGTACATCAGGCTAGGGGTCCTTCAGGGTTCCTGCCTGGGCCAGCCTGCCCCTGGTTGCCACAGTTACCATGCCACTTCAGAGCTCCTGAGGGCACGCTCCCTGAAGCTGAGCTGCCACTAGCCATCATCCTCTTGAATGGGGCTAAGCCCCACTGAAATCTGCCTTTTGTGGGCACCATTATCGGGCACTCCTGGGTGTCTGTTCTAGCCTGCCCGCTGATCACGAGACAGCTGGACTGCAGGCTTGTCCAGGTCATGGCCACTAACCGAAGGGCAGAGTGGGACCTTCCACTACAGCCAAACCATGAGAACCCTGCATTTGAGGCTTGTTTTGGAGGTGCGTGTGTCTGACCTCCTGAAACCTGCTCTGGACACTTCCTGTCGTGGAATCCTGCAGGAGTCCCCAAGGTCGCGCCCCGCTTTGGGGCTAGCCTGTGCTGCACCCATCCCCCTCCCACGGGCACTGGGGTGTGGTCTCTGCCTCCACCCTGGCACGCTCCTGCCAGCTGACGGTGTCTATGAGTCTTGGTCCAGGGTGCTCCCCTGCTCCTAAGCCTGAGGACACGGAATTCCCGCAGCTTGGCACTAACCCAGCCTGATAATCACCCTGCAGCCAGTCAGCAGGGGGAGGCCAGGGCAGCACAGGTAAGGGAGTATACCCGAGGCCTGGCATGGACGCCAAGGCAGGGGACCCTGAGCTCCAGGCCAGCCTGGGCTAGTGAGATCCTGGCTTGGGTGGTGCAGGGATCCGGAAGCTGCCTTTCAGGTCAGCCGCAGGTGAACAAGGACCAACGCTGAATGCCAATTCGGGGGGGACCCCACATCTACCACCGTCCCCCCACCAGAAGCTGAGGCATTATCAGGAGCATAATGGACACCCCACAGAGGGGACCCATGGGTGGGGGCCCTCACCCATCTGAAGGGTCTGAAGGGAACCATGGCTGTAAAGTCCAAATGTGCATGCCTCTTCCCCAAACCATCCTCAGGAAGCAGGGGCCGCTGGAACAAGCCAAGGGATGGAGGGGTCAGGCTGTCTGGTCAAGAATGCAATGAGCCAGCTCAGTGGGGAAACTGAGGATGAAGTGCTGGGCTGAGGACCCAGAGGTGTGTCACACGAGGCTGCGGTTCCTCAGGGGACGGGCACACCTTGCCACCAGGTGGTGCCCGGAAGTGGATGTCCTGAGGGCATTACGGGTTCCAGTGAGGTCAGTATTGGCACCCTCCCGAGCTGCAGCGGCGGCGACGACAGCTCTGCTAAATCACACGGATTTTCTGGATCGTTAGGCACAGCTGTCAGTTGAAGGCAGCTTTCTGGAAGGTTCTGTTGGTATTTGGGCTGGACTCCAAGCTCCGGCTGGCAGCAGCCCCAGGATGGTATGTGGAAACTGAGCTTTGGATGCCCATGATGGTTGCAGGGAGAGGGGACTCGTCAGGCCCTCAATCACCACCACCTCCCCCCGCCCCCCCGGGGCCTCTGGCTTAGTATACATGTCCCCTGGTCTCCCAAACAACACCCAGCCAGGGGACAGAACAGCCAAGGCATGAGATTCTTTGTCCATTCTTTTGTTAAAACACCCGATCACAGGCTCATGTGGCCGTGTCTGTGCGGCAGCCGCTGACACGGCTCACTTAGTGGACCGCGTGATAATGCGCGTGGAGAAGTCGAAGAGGTCCCGGTTGATCTTGCGCAGGCTGCGCACCTCGTCCTCCAGCTCCAGCACCCGCGCTGGCATCATCTGGTTGCCTAGCATGTTCTGTGTTGAGAGGTGCGAGTGGGTGGGGCTGTTTCCGCCCGCCCACCACAGAACCCACCCACCCAGGACCTGCCCACCATAGGACCCGCCCACCACAGAACCCACCCACCCAGGACCTGCCCACCATAGGACCCGCCCACCCAGGACCTGCCCACCATAGGACCCGCCCACCATAGAACCCACCCACCCACCGCAGGACCCGCCCACCACAGAACCCACCCACCACAGGACCCGCCCACCTTCTCCAGATAGCGGGACAGCACTCCCTGCAGCTGCTCCAGGCGCTCCAGGTAGCTCTGTTCAGTCCCCTGCAAAGCAGGGCGGTCACCACCGCACTGTCCCGCCCTCAGCGGAGCCTCCTCCACCACAGGCCCACAGTCCAGGGCCGAGGGCCAAGAGGTGGGGGCCTGTGACAGCCACGATAAGGCTGCAGAGCAGAGGGTAGACGGGGCCAGTGCCCACATCCAGGAAGACACACAGTGGGACCGCAGGGACAGGGGATGTCTGCTGAGCTTGGACACTACGTCCTCAGACTGACTGTCACCTTCTGTGAAAGGATCTGACGGGGCCCAGCCCCGGCTCAGATGGAGCCACCGAGGACAGCCGGCGTGAGGGTGCTGCCTGGGTGCCCCCGAGGACACTGGGGAGAAGGCCCTTCCTGGTGGGGTGCTGGTTAGGTTCCAGTGTCTCCTGACACTCTATCCTGCCTGTGGGCCACTCCTGCTGCCCATCTGTTCTTCAAAGAACCGAGTGACCTTGCTACCCGGTCACAGCAGCGTGACACGTCATCTGAGCGGGGCTGGCACACAGGTGCCTTCAGATGGGAATCAACTGTAGGAACTGACGCCAAGTGTGGAGCAGCAGTGGGTGCCAACGCCCCGGGTAGCGAGGATCCAGAGGCTGTTGGAATAGGACAGGCACCAGCACCAAGGGACTCCGGGGGGCATGGAATGTTCTGGAACAGTGGCTGAGGGGCAGCATGCACGAACCCTGCGGGTCCTACCTGGAGGTGGAGTCCTAGCTGCAGGCGCAGGCCCCCAGCCTGGGCCTCATCGCCGTGCTCAGCACCCAGCAGGTGCTTGTTGAAGTGGGGGAGGGGCAGGCTGGGCCGGAATTCAGGGTTCAGCATGCTGGGTGGGGCTAGCATGATGGCTGCGTTGGTCACCGGGCCTGAGGGTCACAGTGAGACATTAGGGCCCGGGCGCCGGTACGGGGCCCCCCGTACCCGGCGTGGCTGCGCCTGGCACCGTGCGCACCTTTGAGGGTGACTGTGCGTAGGCACTGCTTGCTCTTCACGTCCCACAGGCGCACCGACTCGTCGTGGGAGCCCGAGAGGAGAACACTGCCGTCGGTGGACACCGACAGGCATGTCACCTGGTTCCTGGGAAAGGAGGGAGGACAGGGCTGGGTGCCGCGCCCGGCCTGGGGCTGTGCTGACCGCGCCTGGCTCAAGGGGCTACCTGTGTCCTTTGAAGACCTTCCCTGGGTTCTGCTCGGGCTGGAAGCTGTGCTCCCTCAGTCCGGGCTGTGGGTGGAGACGGGCCGTGAGTTTCTGGGATGTCGGGCAGAGCCACGGTCTGGTCCCTCGGCCCCAGTGGCCACTTACCCAGCTACACAGGTCCACCTGGAAGATGGAGCCGTCGCCGCCTCCACAGAACATGTGGTGCTCGGCCAGGTCCATGGTCACGGAAGTGATGCTCACATCAAACAAGACGGACAGCAGCATGTCTCCCGAGGATATGGCCCAGAGCTGCGGGGATGGGAGGCGTTGGGCATGCAGCCAAGCCAGGGAGCCAGGGAGGCTGAGGGCCCTGAGCCCACCCTGCCCGTGAGGCCAGCAGCCTCAGAGCGCACCACACAAGCACGGGCGCCCCAGCTGCTGTGGGGCTGGCGAAGACCCGAAGCCCCAGCCAGGTACGAGGTTCCCCAGGCCAGGTTGGGCGACCACTTCCTCAATCTCCACACTACTAGGAGGAGGCAAGGGGGTCTGCGAGTTCCGGGTCGGTTCGAGCAAGCTGCGCAGTGACAGTCACGAGACAGAAGTTAAAAGAGGGCTGGGGGCGGGGCAGCAGAGCACCAGCCTAGCAGATGTGAGGCCCGGGTTCCGTCTGTCACACTGTTCCAATAACAAACAGCCCTGAGCACTCAAGGGCAGCTGGCCACTGCAGCGTGGCCGAGTGGGAATTTCCAGCAGACAGGCTGGACGGTCCATCTCTGCATGTCCTTGGTCGGGCACAGGGATTATGGGATGTCTGGAGCCCAGACAGCCAGGGCAAGGGAGAGGCCAGTCTCCCTCTCTCTAGCTGAGGGCCAGCGGCTGCCAGGAACGCACGGGTCCAGGTTGGAGACGCTACCTTTACGGTCTGGTCCAGTGAAGCGGTGGCCACCCGGGCCATGGGGCCTCCAAAGCCGCAGTGCAGGTCTGTGATCGGGAGGGTGTGTTGGGACCACACATGCCTTGGGGCGAGGATTCTGGACGGGTCTGCCTGAAGCACACTGGGCACAGGGTGGCAGTGAGGCCCTGGGGAATGCCCCCGGCCTGCCTCCCCAGCCCTCAAGCATGGGGCAGTCCAACAGTCACCGGCCTGGCCCCTTCGTGCCCTGGGGCCTGCACAGCCTTTTCTGAGGACGTTTCTGGCATGTGCCCTACCTGCAGAGGCTCCAAGCCAGCACCAGGCAGTCCTTGCCCCCAGAGACAAAGTGGCTGCTGTCACCCGTGAACTTCAGGCACGACACATCCTGGTAGTGACGGCTGAGGATGACCAGAAGGTTCCCAGTAGAGACCTGTGAGAGGCCAGGTACCGTTCAGGGGGGACAGAGGTTGTGCCACCCCACAAGAACCCTGCCCATTGGTAGATGGAAGCACGGCGAGGCTGAAGGCACTCCTCGCTGTGCACCTGGCCAGACCCGGCTCTGCCCCCAGCGTCTGATGGTACCGTGACCCGCACCTGCTGGCCTGGCACAACGGAACAGAGGGGCAACGGTGGAGGTGCCCTCAACCGCCTGGAAGGCTGAGGCACATCTGCCTGAGTTGGAGCCTCAGCTGCATGAGAGCTGCTCAGAAAACTGAAGGAAGCAGCAAGTCTCTGCAGGGTGAGGGGTGAGGGAGGCTGCAGCTGGAGTGCCTGCAGCCAGACCTACCCACACACAGCAGGGAGGGGACCAGGGAAAGCAGGATGGACACTCAGGCCTGCGCTGGGAAGAGGCTGGGCACAGCCCCGACCCCAGGCGGCGAGGCTCCGGGCTCCAGGCTCAGGGGTGCTATAGTAGGTCTCTGCTACTCTGTGGATTCTTCTATTCTTCTTTTTCCCATCCTTTATTCCCCAGCCCCGTTTCACACCCTAAGACTAGGTAGGAGAAAAAGGACGATGGGGGGAGAGAGGAAATAGGAAAATCCCTGAATCTATTTTTTTCCTTGTTTCTTTTTTTATCTTGGCTACTAACAATCGGCAAACAACCTCCATAAATGACCATCAACCACTGACGGCCATCTCTCCGGGCCTATGTAACCCCTGCAGAGTTCCAGAATTCCAAGCCACACAATCATAGAATCTATCTGTAGCTGGTAAAACCACGCCTCTGCTAGAGCACGAGGCAAATCATAGCCAGCTTCTGCGGACACTCTGAAGCAGCCCCGCACCCCCACACGAAAGCACGTTCTTATAATATTTCTGACCAGAATTCTAGAATTGGCACTCCAGGGTGCTGAGTTTTGGTTGGGTGTCCGGACTAACTTGGGGTGGGGTAGGAGAACACGGCCACCTATACACCAACACCTCGAGGAGACTGTGGGCCACCACTGTCAGTAGAACCTTAGGCCCAACAGGCTCCTGGGTGCCACACAGGTGCTGAGACTTCGGGGGTCCCTGTGAACCCCTCACCCCAGAGAAAGGAGAGATTCCCACAGCAGCCTTGAGCCCCAGAACCTGTGGGGCTGTGCAGTGCCCCTGGCGGCCACAGCTCAGAAATTCTTATGGACACTGGATGTGGCAGGAACCAGACCCCTAGGAAGAGGAAGTTCCAAGCTAGGAGTTTGGGTACAAACAAACAAACACCTGGGAAGACAGAACCTCAGTGAACAAACTGCCTCTGTAGGGCTGGCCTGATTGACCTGGGCCCTCCACCTGTGGGTGGCGCCAGCCATGGGCAGAGGTGGTCCTGGGTTGCAAAGGAAAAACATGCTGGGGCTGAGAGATAGCTCAGTGGTTAAAGCAATGGCTTTGTTTCCAGAGGACCTGGGTTCGATTCCCAGAACCCACAAGCAGGCTCACAACCACCTCTAACTTCAGGGCATCCTACATTTCTGCAAAGGGCACCAGACAGACAGACAGACAGACACACACACACACACACACACACACACACTCAACTCACATGTTAGAGAGGCCAGGCAGGGGTGGCACACATCTTTAATCCCAGCACTTGGGAGACAGAGGCAGGTGGATCTGAATTCAAGGCCAGCCTGGTATACAGAGTTAGTTGAAGGACAGCCAAGGCTGCACAGAGAAACGTGGTCTGAAAAAGAATCAAAGCCTTTAAAAACTGCTTTAACAGGCTGAGACAACAGTTGAGAGGGAGAGTGGTGTGCACAGAATCCTGGCTCTGCCACCAGCACCACAGAAGCCAGGCGCTGCCATCCCGGCACGGGGGAAGCGGTGGCAGGGGGATTTTGAATTCAAGAGCACAGAATGAATTCAAGGCCAGCCTGTCGTACCTGAGACTCTGTCTCAAAATCAAAGACTACGGAGATGGCTGCTGGGTAAAGGACCTGTCACTCAAGACCCCGGGCCCCATCTCCAGAACCCATGTACAGCCAGATGCTACAGTATCCACAGCATCACGAGAAGTCACGAACACAGGGACAGTGAGATAGTGTCCCGCACAAGATGGAGGGTGAAAAGGAACTTTTATTTGCCTGCTTCAGTTGTTGAAGATTATCGTCTGTCTGCTAACCTAGGCCTAGAATGTTTTCAGCCTCTGAGACTTACTGCTGAATAAGCTCACCCTTTCTCGTTTTTGCTGAGCTCTGGGCTGGCTGGTTCAACTCAGCTGTTCTGGCTCAAACTCCTCTCCCAGCTGACTTATTCAATCTGGCTTTTCTCTCGGTCCTAAAACTGCTCTGCTTGGCCTCAAACTAACTCCAGCAATCTTTTCTAATCTTCTGGCTCCTCAGGTCTTCATCTAAGTTTTCTCTGCAGCCTGTCTCTCTATTACCGTCCCGGTAAAGCTGCCTCCTCTCCTCAGTCTCTGCACAGCTCCCTTACGTAGCTTTTCTTTCCTCTCTCTTCTCGTGAGAGTATTCTATTCTGTCAAATCTTTCTCTGATTTGTCTCTATTTATGCCACTCAATTAGACATCGCTTTCAAACATGGTTGCTTTCTTCTGCAAACTATCTTTACCTTCATTGTTTGGAATTAGAGACATGAATCACCATACCTAGACCTAAGCTTTTGTTTATCTGATACTCACTCCATACCAGGTTGGCCTCGAACTCAGATCTGCTTGCTTCTGTCTCCTGGATTAAAGGCGTGTTTGTATTCCAGTCAGATCACACAGACCTAGAAGGCCTTCAGATCGATCTCTTGCCAGAACAGCAATGTTCTGTAAAATTCCTCTACAGGGGGCCAAGGATCAACAACTGAAGTTCTCTGCTGCCTACATATGCTATCACATACAACGCGCATACAGGTGCACACATCGAGCACCTGAAACCTAAGAAAGCAAGGCCCCAGCTTACTCTTGGCACACAGAAGCATAACTCAGTTGGATGCCTTCTGTGGGGCTCATGAAACCCCGGCCTTGGTTTTCCTCTGTGCCCAAGACAGCCTCAGAACGAGGTCCTAGGATGGTTTGGAGAAAGATGAAGCCAGGAGGAGCAGAAACACAGCTAACCTCAGCTCTGTGTAGCTGGCACCCTCCACAGAGACCAGGTCAGGACACAGCCTAGTCCTCGGACTCCTCCAGACTCATTCATTGCCATGGTTATTAACTACTCCCAATGAAGAACTAGGTAGCCTGTGCCAACAAAAGGCTGAAGACTGACCTTTGTGGGGAGCAGGGTGAGGGTAGGGACATCAGTACCTCTTGTCCCTGACTGTGAGACAATGGGGGCTAGCTCTCACTGGTCTTGTGATTTTAGTTTTAAATTTATATGTATGTCAGAGGCCAGATGAGGGTGCTGAATTCCCTGGAGCTACAGACAGTTGTGAACCATCATGTGTGTGCTGGGGACCGAACCTGGGTCCTCCTTGAGATCAGGCAGTGCTCTTAACTGCAGAGCCATCTCTCCAGTTCAATCGACAGTTTTAAAAGTTCTGTATTTTTCAGGTTTAGTTATTTTATGTTGAGACAGGATTTCTCTGTGTTGCCCTGGCTGTTCTGGACTCACTTTGTAGACCAGGCTGGCCTAGAACTCATAGAGATCCACCTGTCTCTGCCTCTCAGAGTACAGGCATGACTGAGGTTTCTTTCTTTTTAAGTGTTTTGCCTGTACACACACATACACACGCAGGCATGCATGCAGTGTGTGCCTGGTGCCCATCAAGGTCAAAAGAGGTGTCAAACTCCCTAGAACTAAAGTTATAGACGGTGGTTGTGAGCCATCATCCACATAATGGAATTGAACCATCCTTGGAGCTGAACCCAGATCCTCTGCAAGAGAACAAGTATTCTTAACCAATAGAACATTTCTCTTTGCTGTTGACTGAGGATGTTAACTGATACATTCTTTTTTTTTTTTAATTTATTTATTCTATTATGTACACAATGTTCTGCCTGCATGTGCACCTGAACGCCAGCAGAGGGCACCAGATTTCATTATAGATGGTTGTGAGCCACCATGTGGTTTCTGGGAATTGAACTCAGGACCTCTGGAAGAACAAGCAGTGCTCTTAACCTCTGAGCCATGTCTCCAGCCCCAACTGATACATTCTTGAGTTGCTGCTTCCTGCCCTGACTTCCCTCAATATAAGCTACAGTGTAAATCAAATAGACACTTTCCTCCCCTGTTGCTTTTGGTCAGTGTTTTGTTTTGTTTTAAAGAAGATTTCTTTACTTTATGTATATGACTGTTCTATCTGCATTTACATCTACCAGAAGAGGGAATCAGTCCACATTATAGATGGTTGTGAGCCACCACGTGGTTGCTGGGAATTGGAACTCAGGACCTTTGGAAGAGCAGACAGTGCTCTTAACCACTGAGCCGTCTCTCCAGCCCCTTGGTCAGTGTTTTGTCAAAAGAAAGCAAGCTAGAACACAGCCCCTTTCTAAGTTTCTTTCCTGGTTCCCTGTGAAGGCGGGGATAGCAGGCCGTGCACTGTGCTGCCCAGGCACGAGGAATTAAGACCCTATAGAGGCGGTCCCATTTTGGGTAAGATCCAACACTACTTGCCTCCCTGAGCCTGGACTCATTTTACTCTCTTACATTCCCAAGTAACACACACGTGTGACAAATGGATTCTCACCTCCCACAGGTAGATGCTCTCTGCAATTCCTGCCAGGACATACAGGCCGTTGGGTGCTGTGGTCAGACAGGTGACGGGCCCAGGACACATGATTTTCTGTTGGAGCTGGTCCTAGGGACACAGAAAACAAGGCAAGCCATATGCGTATGAGGACGGAGGCAAAGGAAAAGCGCTGGTTAAGTGTGGAAAACAAGAGAAAGAAGCTTGGGTAGATAGTCCACCCTAGGGGTACGGCTCAGGGCTAGAACTCTGCCTAGAACGCCCCAGGGAAGGGCGAGGACGGGGCTCAGCAGTAGGGGTCCTACCCAACTGGAAGGAAGCTCTCGGTTCCAGAAACATAAGAACCAAGAAACCCCAGTCCTCAGCCAGTCCTGATGGTGAAAATCCGCGACCCTTTAGCAGGGTAACAAGAGCATGGGCCACCAGTCTATCCCTTCCTGTGGCTCCCCAAGATCTCTCATCTCTCGTGACTTCCAAAAGCACGACTTTTAACGGACCCCATTTCCCCATCTGCATCCAAATTGGCGCTCCTGAGTCTACAAGTGTGCAAAGGCTGATTGGCCACAGATCTTCATCTGAGCGTGCTGGCAGAAATCTCAGGGCACCTTTGCGTCTACCGCCTGGGGGGGGGGGGAAGCGCCAGGCCTGCGAATACGCCCGGATCACACAGCCGCCTCGGGATCGCCGCCGCCCTGACCCCGGCGCGCCCGAGTCCTTTGGGCTGCCCCTCGCATCCGAGGATGCTGAAGCCACGCACCTTACGCTGCAGCTCCCAGGCGCAGATGTAGTTCTTGCCCTGCTGCGCCGCCAGCAGGTACTCGCCATTGAGCAGAGCCAGGCCCCGCGGCCCCGCTTGGCCGCCCCGATAGGTGAGCAGATTGGCGCCCGAATGAAGCTCCCACACCACGCAGCTCCATAGCTGCGCCGAGGAGTCCGTACACACAGCCACTTCCATGGGCGCCGTCATTTTGCCCTGCCAGCCCCGCCCCTGAATCCCGTGATCCTTAGCGAGACGCTTAAGATGGCTCCTGCCTAGCGCGGCATTGGGCGCCACCTAGCGGCAGAGGTGAGCAGAGGTGCCTACGCGTGCGCAGTAGCTTCCCTGAGCCAGGTGGACCGGGACGGCCCGGGGCTCCCCCATGCCTAAAGAAGTGCTTACGCGCTTTGGGCGGGGCTAATAGGCGCATGCGTACAAAGTCCGCCGCGCTGGGGCGGAGCTAGCCGCCGGTTTCAGGGTAGAGCCGCGTCGAGGAGGCGGAGCCTCAAGGCCCGCACATGCGTAAAAGCCAGGGCTCCTCCAGTCTGCGCGGGACTGCGCCACGCGGACTGGAACACGCGCGAGCCTCTTCGAAGGCGGGGCGGGAGACGGGAGGGTGGAAGGTAGGGGGCTCGGGAAACGGGTACTGAATCCTGCGCATGCGTAGAAGCCTGGCCGGAGCCAGGGAGCTCTGCCGCTCTGCGCATGCGCGTTTCGCTGCTTAGGCAACGACGCTTCCCCCTACCTGTTGGTGGGATTTCTCTTTTTTTGTTGTTTGATTTTTCGACACAGTGTAGCCCTGGCTGGCCTGGAACTGAGAGATCTGCCCTCCCTCTGCCTCCCGAGGGCTGGGATCACCGCAGGCGAGCCTAGAGATCTTCACTGGGTCGTTTCTGCTAGGTGTTTTCACGCAGGTGATCTAAACTCTTTAGAGTGTTTTTTCTTCTTGAGACGCTCTCGCCCTCGAGCTTGTGGCAAATCCTCTTGCTTCTGTTTCTCGCGTGCTGAGATGACAACCTTGTGTCACCGTGGCCAACTCACTCTTGGTCTTTTTTGTTTGTTTGTTTTTTCCAGGCAGGGTTTCTCTGTGTAGCCTTGGCTGTCTTGGACTCCCTTTGTAGACCAGGCTGACCTAGAACTCACGACCTCTGCCTCTGCCTCCCGATTGCTGGGATTACGTGCTCACCCTGCCAGGCTTATTTTCAGGTTTTTTGAGACAGAGCTTGGTTTTTCTGTAGCCCTGGCTATCCTGGATCAGGCTGGCTTTGTGCTCAGAGATCTGCCTTCCTCCGCCTCTGCCTCCCGAGGGCTGGGATTAAAAGCTTGTGCCACCACTGCCCAGCTTGCTGGCTTACTTTTAAACTTGGTTTTAAGGCAAAGATATGAACTACTGACCGTAATACTACTTTATGTAGACCCAAAGAAGTTAGTTACTACAAGATCAGATTGCATACACACCAAGGATATCTTGTCTGGCAGGGCCGTCCCTCTTGGCGATTCAACTCTTACTCATTGGCTCAAGTCCTTTAACAATTCGCCTCCTCTTTGACCTTTCCTCTTTGGAGTCATAAATTTCAAATTTGCATTTGGTTCACTCAGTGTAAACCCAGCAAGTTAATTTCTAGGCAAACATCAAGGTTTTTTTGTTGGCTTTGTTTGTTTTGTTTTGTTTCCCTAGTGTGCTGCCAGTCGAATCTTGCAGCCGGGCATGTGGCCATCGGCGCTCTGGGCCAGCCGGGGCTGCATGTTTGATAAGCAGGTTGGGGATGCGAGCTGGGCCTAACAGCTGCTGTTGGGGCTATGGAGGAGAAAGGTTGCATGCTTGGTGCAAACAGACTCCGGCAACCAGGCCCAGGGAGACAAGCGTGCTACCCAATGTGGCCACCAGATGGCAGGCGCAAGCTGAGGAGACGTGAGGAAACGGAGGAGCAGTGCACGGGGGGGGGGGGGGGGGGGGGGGCTGTTTTCAAGAGGGAAGTCCAGGACAGCCAAGGCTACACAGAGAAACCCCAGGGGCGAGGAGAATTTGGGTTTTGATAGCCAGACGTGGTGGTGCACGCCTGTAATTCCAGCACTCAGGGAAGCAGAGGCAGGCATATCTCTGTGAGTTCGAGGCCAGCCTGGTCTACAAAGTGAGTCCAGGACAGCCAGGGCTATGCAGGGAAAACACCTGACACTCAGGCTGTTCTTAAATGCCAGATACTCCTGCCTCCACTTCCTAAGGGCTAGGATACAGCTACTTTTAATGCTAAAGTGTGACTAAGAAGAGAAATGGGAGGTGGGTCAGAGCACGCGCTACTTTTGCAGAGGGTCTGGGTTCAGTTCCCAGCACCCATACCGGTCACCTGTAACTCCAGCTCCAGCATCCCAACACCTTTGGCACTCAAAGGCACCTACATGCAAGAGAAAAGTACCCCCCAAATACATGCATATGTAATATAAAAAATAATAAACACAGCACCTGGATTCAAAAATAGAGAAATGGGTTTAGAACAGGTGGTGGAGGGCTGGCCTAGCAGCAGGGTGCCCTGGCTGGGGTCCATCCCCAGACCACAGAAAACAGGTGCCATGACATGGCTGTCATCCCAAGCTTTCGGGGACAGGAGTTTGAGGTCACCCTGGGCTACTTGATGACTTTGAAGCCAGCCTGGGCTACATGAGGTGAGGCCCTGTGTCAAATTTTTAAAAAAGAAAAAAGAAAGATAAAGGTCTTGAAAGCCTGGCTCCGGTCCTCAAGAGGCAGGGGTGAGGGTGGGGTGCACTTGAAGCTTGAACTTGGGTACCGAGTCCCATTTGTCAACCGTGAGCGGTGGGTGAGGCTGTTGAACGAATGAATCCAGGCCTCTCCGTCCCTGTCCCCGTAAGGGAAGACCTTGCATGTGGTGGGTTTTCATGTGTCTTGGGCCCCAGGTACATCCTTACCTGGCCTGGACGGTCCCTCAAGTCTTCCTTCTAGGACGCTGGCAGGGACAAAACCCGGTGGCCAGCAGCTGGGGCGGACTCCCTCGTAGCAGCCCAGCCCTTGAGGCCTGGCCAACTTTCCTTCCCTGGGGATGGGTGGCCAGGCCAACTGTGAGGTTAGAGGTCAGCCCGCCCCAGCTGGCCCCTGGAATGAGGACGGTCCAGTTGTGTCGCCAGTAAGGACAAAAGCCACACTTGGCGGTCAGGACCACCCAGTTGCTAGACCTCTTGAGAAAATGATGGGGGGAGCCAAATTGGGGAAAACTGAGGCACAGACACCCTCATTCCCCCCCCCATAGAAACTCTACTGTCTCTGTCTTGTCGGTTCTGTCCAAGCCCACCCAGCTCCTGACCCCACTTTCTCCCTGTCGAAATCAACAGACCCAGCACACCTTCTGAGGGCTCTTGAGGGAGAGAGCCTGGTCCTCTAGAGGAGGGAGGTCCAGCTGGCTCCCCTGGAATTCTGTTTTGCCGGTCAGGACAGTTTCGTGGGTCACTGGGCGGGATGTGCCGGAGAGGTTTGCACAGCGCTGTGCAGCCTAAGGGCCACTCAGTTCCCTCTCATGCTCTTTGGCCAGGACCAGCCAAGCCAGTTTCCCTGAAATACACTTTTAAAAAAAATTGCTGGCTCTTATCCCCCAAGGCGGGTGTTAGGGGCAGGTGGGTGACATCCCTCCTTGGGAACAGGCTGTAAAACGCTGGTTTCAGGAGCCAGCAGGAGCCAGCCAGCTGCTGTTTCCCTCAATTCTGTCAGCAACCTAGCGAGGGACCAGCCTAGGCCAGACTTGGCCAGAACAGGCAGGATGAACTCAGGTGGCCTATGTCTAGGCCGGTCTACCTGGCCTCAATTACCTTGAGTCATCATGCAGTCTTCTGAGTCCCCCGGGTGTTTGGCTGACAATCAGGGATCCTCTGTCCACTCAAATCCTTGAGCTGTCCGTGCCTGTCCACCCAGAGACCCTCTCTCTGGTGCCCACTGAGACACACTGCGGCCTGAAGTGGCCAAGCTGGGTGCTGTAGCACATACCTTTGATCCCAGTTCCCCAGAGGCTGAGGCACAGAGTTCCTGACCTGAGGCTGCCAGGTCCCTGGGGTAGCCCTGAGGTGGAAGCAGACCCGGCTGAGGGTGGGGGTGGGGAGCCCTGGGCAGTTAGTTGGCTACGGGGAGGGGGGAGGGAGAGAGGTGTGAGTGTCACGTGCAATCAGCCCAGGGGACAAAGATGGGATGATGGTGTCCCAGTGAGTGGAGGGTGACTGTGGGAAATGGTTCCCGGATGGGGGGCAGAAGGGGAAGGCACGCAAGGGAGCAGCCTGTGCAAAGGCCCTGAGACAAGCCAAGCGTGTGCTCCGCGCCTTCAGCTCCTGGGAGGCAGCGGCATGCCCAGCTGGACTTCAAGACCCGGTCTCAAAAGAATACGGTCAACATCTACTGTATGAAACTCTCAAATAGCAAAGGGTTATTGTCATAAAGCAAGAAAAGGAACAGCAGGGCAGGGAGATGGCTCAGCAGGCAGGGACACCCCTGCCCATACCGCACCCCACGACCTGAGGTCAGCCAAGGTGGAAGGAGAGGACCAACTTCCAAAAGTTGCCCGATATCCACAGGGACAGCCTGGCACCCAAGCACCCACCACACACAGACGCGAAGTGAAAAGAAAACAGAACAGGGAGGAAGAGCCTTCACATGCTCCCCGCCTCAGTGCCTCAAGTCTCACCAGCCACTCTCGTCCCCAGACACCCACTCCTAACACGTCCCGCGGGGCCCCACCCCCCAAATCAGAACAAAAGCCAGGAGCTGTTCTTTCACAGAAGTGTCTCAACTCTTTAATCTTGCAGATTTACAGGGTTACAATCGTGTTAAATATTTCTGAGGTTTAAATACAATCCACAATAAGGTCATAAAATGTAAACTTTCAGTGCTTTTTTTTTTTTTTTCAATTTCAAAAACCACCCCCCCCACACGCATGCCTCCCTGTTGTCTGCTGACTTTTCCTGAATATTCCGTCCAGCTGTGACCATCGCAGGCCGCAGGCCACAGCCTGGTCGGAACTGACCATGAGGCCTGACCAGAGGTAGAAAACAGTTTTTCTTTTCTTTTTTTTTTTTTAACTTTTTTAAATTAAAAAAAAATCTTTTAAAATCCACTTATTTTCTTTTTTTTTTTTTAAATTTTACCTGAGTTTGTGTGCAACCACCACACTGTCCAACAAGCCCCTCCCGCCCCAAGAAACTGAAAAGTTCACGTTCCTAATAAAACAGCTCGGCTCACATTTACCCAGAGGGAAAAATTAAATCCACAAAAGCCAAAATTATGTGGGGGTGGAAAAAAAAATGAAGTGTATAAAAATGCTAAAAAAGGCACACACACAAAAAACCCACAGACTATACGGATGTATAACTCAGAAAACACTAACCTAGCTGTCCCCCAGGTCCCAACCCCACCCACTGCAGCCAGATGGACAGACAGACAGACACACAGCCTGGCAGCCGGCAGAAGGGCTGCCAGGAAGGTTCTAGAAGCAGTCTGTGCCTGCCCTTCCACCCTCTTTGCCCTGAGTCTGGGGGGTCTTGCCTGGCCCATGCAAGCCCTGAGGTGCCAGGTGGACAGAGACAGAGTCCAGCCCTGTCCCCAGTCCCATCTGCATAATGAGTGCCAACTGAGCCCAATGCCAAGGGCTGGCTGGGGCAGCTGGGGTGCAGAGAGGACCGTGGAGGGCTGCGGAGTGTGTCCAGCACAGGACACCCCCCCCCGTACAATCACAGAGCTGTGGTGGGCCAGGCCCCCGAGTCAGGACCCTCTGCTTTGTGGCCACTCACAGAGCCCAGATACTAGTGGCCACCAGGACACCAAGTTCCCACTGTGGGATTGAGCAGGTGACCAGAGAAGTGGGTGGCCTGGGGGTTGTTGGGTTTTTTGTTTTTTTTTGTTTTGGTTTTTTTTGTTTTTTGTTTTTTTTGTTTTTTTTTTGCTTTTTGCTTTTTTGGCATCGAAAGACCTGAGGTAGAAAGAAATGTTCCTTGGATGTGCCCACCACGCTGACCTCCTCAGAGACTCCCCAGGGACAGAGGCCTCTGTCTCCCTGAGCCACTTACCCACGGAGGTCAACTTTGGACAGACTTATAAGGGGACAAGAACCCCTCAAAACCCGTGCCAGGAATGATTGTGCGGCTAAGACAGTGGCCCCAAAATGGGGCAGGCAGAAGCTTCCAGAAGGAAAACTGGAGATGCCCCTCCCCTCCAAGTGGGGTGATACCCTCCTCCTGGAAGGATAGGAAGGGGCACGATGACAACCCTGAGACAGGACGAAAGAGGGTCTGAGTCCCATAGCCTAGACTGAGAAGGGGGGCAGGGCGGGAAAGAGGGGCTCAGCACTGGGGCCCAACTCCCAGCATGCACACCAGTCCTAGCCCAAGAAAGCCTAGCGCTGCCTCTGACCAAGGCAGAGTCCAGGACTGGTCCCTCCGTCCAGCAGAAGATTAAGGGATTTCTGTTTTCCTGGCTCCAGCCAAAATGAAATGCAAGTTCTCTCTCTCTCTCTCTCTCTCTCTTCCTCCCCCCCACCCCCTCCAGGGCCTCTGTGTAGCCCTGGGAGTCTTGGAATTTGCTATATAGACCAGGCTGGTCTACTCACAGAATCCTGGGATTAAAGGTGTGTGCCACCACCCCAGCCTTGTCTTATTTTGCTTCTTTGAGACAGGGTCTCAAGTAGCCCAGGCTGGCCTCAACCTCTGTATGTAGCCAAGGATGACCTTTAACCCCTGATCCTCCTGCCTCAACCTAAGAGATGAGATGACAGGCACCATGCCCAGTTTGGCTGGACCATGGGATGGAAACACCAGACCAAGGACCAGGGTCCTTCCTGAGCCTCTGGTTGATTACTGTCACATTCAGGTGCTGTCCCAGCAAGGGGATTGACAAACACAGGAAGAGAGATGGGAACACAGCAGGCACTGGGCATAACTCGCCTAAATCCCTGCCCTGAGCTAGGCCTGGTGCACCCGGCTGGTCTCTTCAGAAAGAGCCTCTCTAGGCAAAGAGAATCCAGCACCTTCGTCCCTGAGACACACCAGGCCACCGTACTCCAAATGCTGCTCCCTACCCATTTCTATCTGTGTCCTGGGTAAGCAATCCAGGTCCCTGAAAGGCGGAGCGAGTGGGCCGGGCCCAGCCTGATGGAGAACTGTGGAAACTGCTGAGAGCCAGCACGGGCTGGCTGAGTCAGGGGCCCTGCAGGGCACCGCAGAAGCCCTGGCACAACAGGGGTGGGGACCGTGGCTGGTATTTCACTACTTCTTTTGCTTTCTTTTTTTTGTTTTAAGTTTGTTTCCCTGAATGAACACAAATATATAGATATACAGATAGGCTCTTCCTAAAATCCCCACCCTCAAGAATAAAATAGAATATTTACAAAATCAGAAACCTCAAATCCTTAAAAAAAAAATTGCATCTGAATGTTGAGATCTTATTTAAAAAAAAAAAAAAATTCATAGCTTCCAAGGAGAATAAAAACAAAACAGTGATTTTTGGCTCCAGTTTGGTTGGTTTTCCCAAAAGGAACCATGGTTAAGGACCAAGGAATGGGGGGAAAAATTTAAAAAAAAATAAAATAAAATAAAAAAAGAGAGAGAAAAGAATCAGAAATGAGAGAAATGAGAACACAGAGTGCCGGGATTCATGAGGTAAACAGACGAGCTTGAACTGGGCTGCTCAAGCTGGGCCCCACGGAAGCCTCTAGAAAGGCAGCCTCCTTCGACTTGGAGGTTGCCCTGGTGGCCCTTTGTCAAAGCCCCTCTCGGAGTCTCCAAAACCTGAGAGATTCAAGTGTTCTTTGCTTTGCCCTGATTTATTGATCTGTTTCTCTATCTATCTCTCTCTATAGATGTATGTATGTATATATATATACTTTTTTCCTCTCCTTTTTGGCGTCAGTGTGGCTCCTCGGGAATGTGCCCAGCCCGCTGGGATTCTAAGGACGTCCCAGGTCCCCCGTGTGGCTGTGTGGTCCCCGCTGGCGCGGCGGGTAGGCAGCAGTGTGACTGGTTTTCCTTTAAGGCAAGGAGTTATTTGAGGTAGAAGTTGTGGGGGGCGCAGAAACCCCGGCCAGCCCCACCTGGCTGCCACTGCTGGTCCCGCCACTGGCTCCCGTCCGGCTCCCCACACTGTTGTTGGTACCAATGCCGCTGATGCCACCTTTGCTGGGGGCGGAGGGTGGTGCGGGGGGCGGTGGCTGGGCAAACAGCACCCCTGAGACAAAGACAAAGGGAGGGACTCGTCACGGGGCTTGTCAGCTGAATAGTAGGGCAGGAGGTGAGGGCTGGCCTGTGACTCCAGAAACCCGGGAGGCTGAGGCAGGAGGGCGAGAGGTGTGCTGGCAACCCGGGATCCAGAGGGAGTTCAGGGGCAGCCAGGGCGCCTTGGCAAGACCCCATCTCGAAAGAAGAGGACTAGCGAGATGGCTCAGCGGGCAATGGTGCTTGGCCCTGAGCTGCATCACCAGGACGCACGGTGACAGGAGAAAACCGACTGGCACAAGCCGTCCTCTGACCTCCACATGTCCCCTTCCCCCCAGCTCTGAGGGAAAAGAAAGCTGAGGGCCCCGCAGGCCTCGGCCCAGCCCACGCTGGACCCTTACCTGTGTACAGGATCCCATTCATCTCCACTGACATGCTAATACTATTGCTGCCGTTGGCACTGGCGACACTCCCGGCCGAGTCCTGGCGGCTCTCAGTGGCTGTGGGGGCAGAGGACCGCCGTTCAGGTCAGAGGAACACCCTGTCTGCTCTCTGTCAGGCCAGTCCTCTGCTGGGGTTCTTTCATTTACTTATGTATTCTTTTTATGACCAGGTATGAACATAGCTCAGGCTGGCCCTGAAGTCAGCATCTTCCTGCTTCAACCTCCTACCGGGATAGCAGGTGTGCCCCACCACCTGCGACCCCAAGGGCCCCACGCGACACAAATGCTAATCTGCTAGCATGTAGATTCCCAGCTGGACAGGCTGAGCTTCCACACGGGTGCACTAGCCCCAAATGCCTCCTTTCCTCCTGGGTAGCTGCCCTTTCCGGGCTGATCAGGCGGAGGGGCTCCGAGGCACTTCTTTTGCCCTGCACACGGGACGCCGTACCTTGGCTGTTGATCCGGATGTTCATGGGCAGCTGTGCCGTCATGGCCAGGAAGTTCTGCTGCAGGGCTCGCTGCATGAGACGCTGCTGCTCATCCGCGACCAGGGCGATCTTCTTCTCAGGAGGCTCCGTGGACTCCAGCTTCTCCCGGAGCTGCTCCAGAGCAGCCGCCTGTGCCGCCGCTGCCGCTGCCTGCACGGCAGCTGCCTGGGCGGCTACAACAGGGTGGCCGGCCAAAGACACAGGCAGGCGGCCCGGGACGGTGATGGGGATGGCCGAGTCTTCCTCTAGACAGATGGGGGATGAGGTGGTCAGGACGGACCTGGGAGAAGCCGGCTTTGCCACCACCTAGGCTTCTGT
Source organism: Meriones unguiculatus (assembly GCF_030254825.1). Taxonomy (NCBI): domain Eukaryota; kingdom Metazoa; phylum Chordata; class Mammalia; order Rodentia; family Muridae; genus Meriones; species Meriones unguiculatus. Next base: position 16,564,797 of record NC_083364.1, on the reverse strand, counting down.
GGTGTTGGGATGGCACCCAGGGCTTTGGCAAACTCCAGAGCCACTGAGGCACGGCCTCAGCAGACAAGAAGACTCCCATCGGCCCGATGGGATGTCTACACAAGTGGGGAACACTTGGACCTGGGCTTTATGCTTGCTGGGGACGCCATAGGCAGGACGCCTCCCGCCAGCTTCACAAAAGTCAGGCCACTCCTACCTCTGACGCCAAAGCCAGCCTCAAAAAAGATTAATGAGTGCTCAGGGGTACCCAGCATTAGACTTAGGGGGGTTCAAGGGTCAAGTGTCATGACCGGCACAGCACGTGTCTGGTATGAGCAAAGGTCTCCAGAGTTTAGAAGGAAGCGGAAGTGACAAGTTAGTAATGTCTGCAACGCACAAGAGACTGACTATTAGCAACGCTGGATTTAGGAAGGGGTGCAGTGGGGGCTCGAGAGACGGCTCAGTGGTTAAGGGCACTGTCTGCTCTTCTAGAGGTCCTGAGTTCAATTCTCAGCAACCACATCGTGGTTCATAACCATCCACAGTGAGATCTGGTGCCCTCTTCTGCTGTGTAGGCACGCAGCCCGGGTACTGCATACGTAAGAAATAAATCAATCTTAAAGAAAAAGAAAAAGAAAAAGAAAAGGGGGGGGTGCAGTGCTCAGTTAATAACATCTGCCCCGCTGTAGACATGAAAACCAGAATGCTCTTAGTGATGTCTGCTGCAGGCAGGAGAGGCAAACGAGCTGGGGAAGGAAGATTGGTGACACCCTCCTGCTGCAGGCAGGGGACTGGAGAGCAGGGAGTGACTAGTAATGCCTACCTTGAAAACAGACAGGGATGAATGGAGAATTCTCTCGTACTACCTTGGGTTTATCACAGTTACCCAGAGAAATAAGGGAATAACCTCCTCCCTTTAAATGATTCACCTTTCTTGATCTTGGGCGCTGGGGTGACAGAGCTGCCGTTGGTGCTGGCGGCGAGGCCCAAAGAAGTCACCGGAAGCTTGGGTGAGGACAGCATGCTGTGGGCTCCGCCGGGCGAGTAGGCAAAGAGAGAGCCCCCGAAGCTCTGGCGCCTGCCCTCGCGACGGTTGCTGTCTATAGCAGCCTGGAGCTCATTGGGGCTGCTAAGGCCTCGCCTCTCACACTCGTAGGGGTAAAGATACTTCATATACCTGTGGACAGGAAACAGAATTGCACTGGAGGTAACCAGGGGAGTCACCCTGCCACAAGCTCAGGAGAGAGATGGAAGCCTGAGAAGGAAGGTGGTAGGCTATTTCAGAACACAGGTTATGGGCTATCTCAGGAGGAAGTACAGCCCGGCACTCACTGTGTCCGCAGTGTGAAGGCAGCACTGGTGATGGAGGTAGGCAGGTTCAGCCCCTTGGTGATCTCGCGCCACAGCTTCTTGTTGATGACCTCCACCAGGCCGCCCTTCTCGGTCACCAGCACATACAACATGAACAGGTCGAGGACCTGCTTGGCCATGATGGGGATTCGGTTCACTGGCGTGCCTGCGGGACACCAGGAAGGGGCTGCTGAGGGCAGCTACTGCTGCAGCCACTGTGGGTGGCAGGGGTGGGGAAGCCAGGGGAGGAGGGGGAGCAGGGAGAGGATGGGGAGCAGGAGGACGACGAGGAGCAGGGGGAAGATGTGGAACAGGGGGACCATGGGGAGGTTGGGGGAAGGATGGAAAAGCAGGAGGAGGATGGGGAGCAGGGGGAAGATGGGGAGGATGGGGGAAGGATGGAGGAGCAGGAGGAGGATGGGGAGTAGGGGGAAGATGGGGAGGATGGGGGAAGGATGGAAAAGCAGGAGGAGGATGGGGACCAGGGGGAGGATGGTGATCGGCGGGAGGAGAGGAGTAGGGAAAGATGGGGAGCAGGGAGAAAATGGGGGAGGGGAGCAAGGGGAAGATGGGGGAAGGATAGAGGAGCAGGGGGAGGAGGGGAGCAGGGGGAGGATGGGGCCTCCCTGCACTGTGGCCCCCACACACTTATCCTGAGCCTTGCAAGGTGCTGAGTGTCACCCCCCAAGTCCACACCAGGACTTTCTCTGGGCAGCCAAATACATACTCTCCCTAAACCTTCCTGTAGTAGCATTACCCTCAGGCAACATCCCTGCTCGCCTCAGTTTCCCCAAGAGAAGCCCATGCTCTCTAGCAACACAGACATCAGGACCCTAGAGGGAGTTAGAATAGAGGCCAGAGGCCATCCTGGGGACACACAGCAGTCTCTAGGGCCCTGATTATTCCCACTCCAGGTCTGCCAAACAACCACAAACCATCCCCAGAGCCCGGCCTGCCTCGGCTCTGTGTCCCTCCTCAGCCATCCCTGGAGTGTGGCAAGCTCCAGCGGGGCAGGATAGGATTTGCAGTTTAAGAAGCAGGAGCGCCCATTTTGCTCTTGGTGACCCCCCCTGGCCTCCTATTCATCCTTCAAAACCTCACCTCCCAGGACCTCCATTTCCCAAGCCTGCTACAGACAGGGCCCTGCGCTTTTCTGCCCATCTAGACTCCCAGAGTTTTTGCGTATGCGCTCTGGGCCCAGCTAAGAACCCAGCCTCACCCTACTCCTGTCTGAGAAATTCTAGGCTCAGGAGGCCTTCTCTGTCAGCATGCTGAGGAAGGGCCCTTCCAACTCAGCCTGGCATACAGCAAGTGCTCAAAAGAGAAGACTGATGGGTCTCAACCCCAGCCACAAATACGGGACCACCCCTGTCCCTTAATGGGGGAAACCTCCCATCTCTTTACTGATGGGGAAACTGAGGCTCTGTGATCGGGCTCCCCTGTCACTGGGGATCCATGACCCCAGCAAGCCGGCACTGGGAGACCCTTTCCCTACTCTTAGCCACATCCTGCCTCACCCAAGTAGCAAAACCACCCGGTGTGACTCAAGGGGAGCCCGGTGGCCACGGGGAGGTGGATCTCAAACCTGCCACCCTGTTCAAGGCAGCTCAGCCCTAGAGGGAAACCAGGAGGTGGGCAGGCCAGTCTCAGCCAGTTGAGGAGGAAGTTTATATAAAGTCGAGGGACACGATGGAGGATGGGACAGGGAAGGGTGGCGGGGTAGCAGGGGAACAGGCAGGACACCTCCCCGATTTCGCGTCTCCAGGGAATTCTGAAATGTTTCTAGGTCTCTGCTTTCTGATACAAGGGATCAGGAGGTCATCTCTTTCTCCCAAAGAAGGGACCCGTGGGCAGTAGGCTATACTGACAGGGAAAGGGATGGTGGTTTGAATTCCAGAGACTTCAGAACAAAGTACCAGAGGGGGCAGTGACATGGGGTTCTGAGGGATACAGAGGAGTATGCAGCCTGGACTCGACGAGGGAGGCAGGGTTAGAGTTGGGCTTTCTGAGCCCTTGTGGTCGGCGGCAACCCTGAGGTCCCTGGCCTTGCTGACCTGTTACGGTGGGGGTGGTGAATAGGATGGTCAGCTCTGTGGCCGAGAGACAGCTGGAGGCCCCCTGCTGAGTCTGGGGCTCGGGCAGGTGGGGTGCGTGATAACACAGGGTGGGGAGATCTCTCCGGCCACACGGAGGGCAGCAGAGCTGGCCTGAACAAGGCTGGGCTCTGTGGATAGCACGGGGACTTCCCCACACCCACAGGAGCCTGCAGGCCCCACCCCGACACTGAGGGGTTAACTCGGAGGCCACTGGGCTGGGCCAGAGGATCGGGAGGCCACAGTGTCCCCTTCTCTTGTGTCTTCCGGTGGGCAGGCCTGTAGGCCCATGTTTACAGAAGCTGGGCCCCAGTGATGGCGCTGGCTGCTGGCTGGCCTCAGGTCCCCTCCTCCGCCCCTTCCTGCCGTGTGTCTGAAGCCTGGGCGCTCCTGCTCGGACCTCAGTTTCCTCCCTTAGAACACCGGGATTGTAATGACCCAGTCCACCTGAGGCCCCAGAGGTGGAGCTGGGGACCGTCACAGAGTTCGGGGGAGACCCCCTTTTGCCCGGGGAGGTGCTCACCCCGCTTCTGCATGAAGCTGAAGAGGTCATCCAGAAACTCTTTCCTCTTGGGGTCGGCGTCCAGTTCATAGAGCTGCAGGCAGAGCGGGGTGGTCAGCGGGTGGGAGGTACTGTCCCCACTGGGGTGGAGGAGACAATGATGCCGGGTGGTAGGGCAGCAGCAGGGACCCGGCAACCCCACACACCCCAAGCTTAAGCTTCGGACAACGCTGACCTTCTTCACCACATCCAGGGCTCGCTAGCCAATGCCCCCAGGAAGGGTCCTTCCCACCGACCCCAGGGCCTTATTCCCTCTGGGCATTATTCTACAAGGAAACTGAGGCACAGCGACAGAGAGAGTCCTTCAGTCCATCCACACAGCTGCCTGTCTCGTGAGCACCTGGGGTCGCCTCTCTTGTCTCCGTGTAGAGGGACTAAGTGACCTTCAGCCCACCCAGCCTGTGGCTGGTGGCACTGGTGTGATGTGGATACTGCTGTCCCAGGACTGTGCCCTGGGTGCCTCTGGGACTCACTGGCTGAGCAGGGGGAAGTGGGGCGGGGATAATTAGAATGCTCAGCTGAATACCAGGCTCCAAATTAACCTCCAGGAATGCAGCTGGCTGGACTGTGGGGGGCCTTGAAACCACCAATTACACCTAGGTCTGCATAATCCATCATTTAGTCTCCAAAGGCTTGGTGGGAGCCTCAGAGCAGGCATCCCCAGACCATCCTTCCAACACGCCCCTGCCCCCAACTCAGTTTCTCCATCTGTTCAATGGAGGCCAAGGACGGGACAGGCGCCATCCTGGAAAGGAGGCAGAAGCCTAGGTCTCTGCCCTGGGTGGCACGGCTGTCAGCTGCCCAGCTGCCCAGCTCTGTCTGCACCTGCCCCACCCCGGGCCAGCCGGCACCAGACTGGCCAGCCCACATTCCTAAGTCCAGGGAGGCCCACTCTCCCTCTCCAGGCTGCCTGAGGGGTGTGGGGCCTGGCAGGTACCAGGGGCCACCCAGCACGGGACTCTGGGTGCCACACACAAGCACCGGGGCCAGCTGGAGTCCTCCTTCGTTGGTGAGGAGCCTGAGAGAGCACCATCCACGGTGTGTCCCCGTGCCCAGCAACCACCAAACCAGATGGCTTTGTACTGCCATCTGATGCCCTCCAGGGGCACCTGGGCGGGGAGGAGCAGGCACGACGACCAGACAACGGGAGATAGGCCGGAGCCCTAGACACTGTGAGGCAGAAAGAGCCCTCCCCTGGGGGAGCTGGCGGGTCCTGTACAGACCCCCAAACCCTTTCCTGGACACGGGACAGTCTCCACGGGACAGATGGGTTCTGCCCTCCCGGGCTTAGCCCCCTCCACAGACACCATCAGAGCCTCCTTCCTCAGTTTCCCCATCTTCATGGAAAAGCAAGGCAGGTGGTAGTGGCGTACACCTTTGATCCCAGCACTCGGGAGGCAGAGGCAGGCAGATCTACGGAGTCTGAGGCCAACCTGGTCTACATAGCGAGTGCAGGACAGCCAAGGCTACACAGAGGAACCCTGTCCCAGAAAAACAAGAAAAAAGAAAGAGGAGGAGAAGGAGGAAAAGCTCAAGACAAAAGTGCAACCGTTTGAGGGTGTGGCTCAGCGGGCGGGGCGCTCACGCAGCACTCGCAAGGCTGTGGGTTCCACCCCCAGAACCCCGTAAACCAGGCGTCTTGGTGATGCACACCTGCCATTCTGGCACTCAGGAGTGGGAGGAACGGTTGGGAGTTCAAAGCCAGCCCAGGCCGCATGAGACCCCGTGTCATCACCCCAAAGGACAGTTCTGTCTTCAGCTTCAAAGCCTTTGGGGAGGGGAAACGGAGGCTCAGCCCACAGAGTAGCTGCCGCACTGATGCCCATTCTAATAGGAGACACTGAGGAACCAGGCAGCGGCAGAGCCTGCTGGGATGCCTACAGCGACAGGACATCAATTAAAGCCATAAATGGGACACCCACAGCATCCCCCAGCTGCCTGTGGGGGAAGGGTGGACCACAAAGACTGCTGTGAGAGCCCTGGCCCTACTCGGGGAGTGTCTCCCCCTGGAGAGCCGGCTCCAGGGGACAGGGTCTAGGCTCCCCGTCTAGTCAGAGGCCCAGCACGGAGAGAGGCTTTGGCCTGTTTTTCTTGTATGGAATTAGACAGCACACTGCAGTTACCTAATAAATGCTCATTAAAGATGAGGGTTTCTCAGACCTTGCAGGGGATGTTCACGCCCTGCGGTACGGCCCCCTCCCCATCTCTTCACTTTTCTGCAAAATGGCTTTAGGTTGTAGGAGCATGAACCCCAGGACGGGGGCATACAGCAGGCACTTACTGAGTGCAGGCTGCCTTTCCTCCCTTTCCCTCCACAGCCATCCAAACAGTTCCTTCTCCGTAGGGAGACTGCGTCTCCCGCGCCACAATCCTCTGCGGCTCACACTGTCCGCCGTCCCTCTGTCCCCTCCAGGGAGACCTTTTTTGGTCCGTTTATTTGTGGGTTTTGTTTTTCCTTTATGGGAACCTTTTGGCTGTTTTTGTGGGTTTTCTGTTTGTTTGTTGAGGAGAGAGTGTCTAGCCTAGAACTCCTGGCATTCCTCCTGCTTCTGCCTCCTGATAGCTGGAATGACAGGCCTCAGTCATCCACCCCCCACCCACCCCAACCCCGCCCAGACCTGGCTGGCCATGGGGCCCAGCTGTCCACGGTCACATCCATCCGAAGGTTTCTGTTCTGACCACACCTGGGCAGCCAGGGCCATTCCCACAGGGGCCCAGGGCGGTGTCCTCAGAGCCAAGGGGCCCTGGCTGTCCCCGGCTGTTTAAAAAAAAAAACAACAAAAAAAAGACTGCTCTATGTGTGTGTGTCTGTGTGTACACATGTGTGGGGCCCCTGAGAAAACCTTTGTCCCCCAGGCTGTAGCAGCCTAGGCCCCCTGCCGGTTCCCCAGGGCTCCAAAGTCCACAGGGCCCCACCTGGGACCGGCGCCAGGCGGGGTGGCCCCCAGGAACGAAGACATTCAGGAAGGGCCTGGCCTGGCCCTAGCCCCAGCCTAGACCCTCCCTACAGTCACTCCCTTTGGGGTACGGCAGGCAGAGAAAGACTGTCGTCTGGGTCTGACACCCAGCTTCGCCCCTGGGCTCCAGGACCCCGTGGTGTGCATGCCTGGAAGATGGAACCAGTTTTGGCTTTAATTTTTTTTTTTTTTTTTTTTTTTTTTGAGGTAGGAGCTCATGTAGGCCAGGCTGGCCCCACATGAAGCAATCCGTTTGCCTCGCCCCTCAGTGCTGCGACCACCACGCCACCTATTCAGCCAGGGGAGGCTTTTTAAAGGCTCGCACCTGCTGTGGGAACGCAAGCTATTTTCCTCTTTGGTGATAAGAAAATGTGGATCAGATTTGAGTCAGCAGCCCCTGCCCCCAGGTGAGGGGGGAGCCCAGAAAAGCCATCTGGGGACACAGGGACCTTGAAGACCCTGGGGAATTGCTGCCAGCTTGGCAGGAACGAAAGAAGGAAGCCGAGTCCTCCAGTGGGTGCCCACTCTCCGCAAGGAGTTCTTAAAAGGGCTTTCTCTCGCCAGACTCAGGGCGCGCACATTTCACCCCAGCGTTCAGGGGTTAAGAGCGCTGGCCCGCTCTTCTTTTTGTTCTCTCTTTCTATGTGCACTGGTGTTTTGCCTGCATGGATGTCTGCATGAAGGTGTCAGATTCTGGAGTTACAGACAGTTGTGAGCTGCCATGTGGGTGCTGGAAATTGAGCCTGGGTCCTCTGAAGAGCTGTCGGTGCTCTTAACAGCTGAGCTGTCTCTCCAGCCCCTTATTTTATTTTTCAGGGACTGGGTTTCTTTGTGTAGCCTTGACTGTCTTAAACTTGCTCTGTAGACCAGGCTGGCCTCAAACTCAGACCTGCCTGCCTCTGCCTCCTGTGTGCTGAGATTAAAGACATGGACCATCACCGTCCGCACTGGCTGCTCTTTCAGAGGACCTGGGGGTTCGGTTCCCAGCATTCATGTGGAGGTCCAAAAGTCTGCAAGAAACCTGGTGCTTTCTTCGGGCCTCTGAGATCACCCGCACACCTGTGGAGCATACATGGGCACATAAAAATACATTTTAACCCCCTTTTTTTTTCCCCAAGAGGGTTTCTCTGTGTATCCTTGGCTGTCCTGGAACTCCATACGTAGACCAGGCTGGCTTCGAACTCAGGGAGATCCATTTGAGATTCGCCTGCCTCTGCCGGGATTAAAGGCGTGCATCACCACTGCCGGATGCTTTTCTTTAAATTTTTTTTGGAAGTTCTGCATATAAATCTCAGCTCACATACAGTTGCACACCTCTGTCTACTTCCAGAGCATTCCACCCCCCGAAAGCAAACACTGTCGGCATGAACCGTCACCCCGCCCTCCTCCTGCCCCTGACACCCAGGTACCCACTTCCACTCTGTGGCCTTTGTGTCTGGGTCTCTCCCTGTGCAGTGTCCTCACGCCCCTCTACTCTATAAAGTGTACCTGGGCATCAGCGCTGCTCACGGCCACTCAGCATCCCTGCCTGTGGGGGGACCACGCTGCATGTCCACGGTCTCTGACCGCAGAAGCCTTTATCCTGCCACATTCTTTGAGGATCTTGACAACTCTGTGTGCTTTAGGCTCTGGATAAGACACAACTCTCAACAGTGTTTATAACCAACGTCTGAATACAATGGCTGGGATTTTCCTCCCTCTCCCAGCATGACCAGGACACTTCCTTTGCCCAGCTGCCCAGGGATGAAGGGCTCAGAGTTCTGGAAGCTTCAGGACTGGGCCACAAGTCTCCCCCTCGTCCTCTCTGCCAGCCCAGTCCTGCTGTCCTCTATCTTGGGAGTGTCTCCTGGAAGCTCTCGGGCCTCTTGGATGTCTTTACAGAGCCCTGGCCTGGGGCCTCCACACTGGCTGGTCCTTCCTTAAGACCCTTCTCCCATCTCAGCGAGGCCCCGGACACCAAGATGACTCAGCACTGGGGCGAGTCTGAGGCCTCCTTGGCAGACAGGCCTGTTCCATTCTGCCATGGTCAGGATTCACCTGCAACCCTTCCTTCACTGGGTGAAACTGAGGCAGAGGTGATCTGTGAGTAACAGAGTGCCAAGGACCAGCTGAACATTTGACTGATGCTTTTCCATGATGGCCCAGGGTGTTGTAGTGCATTATCTAACCCCCTACACTCAGGAGGCTGAGGCAGGAGGATGGCCATGACTTCCAGGATAGCTCAGGCAACATAGGAAGACCCTGTCTCAAAACAAACTTGAGTTCTATCCCAGCAACAAGAAGCCAGGAGGGTCAGAAGTTCAAGGCTAAACTTGGCTACACAGTGAGTTTGAGGCTAGCCTGGTCTACAGAGTGAGCTCCAGGACAGCCAGGGCTACACAGAGAAACCCTGACTCAAACAAACAAACAAACAAAAGCAAAGAAAAAAAGAAAGAGAGACTGCAATTGGATGGGTGCATCCTGTAGCTGCTCTGCAGTCTGTATTTTCCCCTCCTCGGTCTGGGGTCATGGCGGCCAGAGTGCCGGGAAGTAAAGATGGAGGTCTGGCTTGTCATTTTCACATTCGGAAATCCAGAGAGTTTTGCAGACACTATTTGCAGCTCTTTCTGTGTATGAGGCCACTGACACAGGGTAGGTGCACACTAACCACGCAAAAGGACCCAGCCGCAGCAGATGCTACACTGTGACGTTGGGAAGCTGGGGTAGTCTAATGGCAGAGGACTGTGCAAGTTCAAGGCCGCCCTGGGAAACTTAGTGAGACGCTGTCTCAAAGTGAGAAGTAAAGAGAGAGCTAGGGAAGCAAAACTGGGGTGGAGCCCCGACTAGAATCCCCCCAGTGAGGGGCTGAGGGCATGGTCAGTGGGGAACAGTTACCCAACGGGTGTGTGTGTGCCCCTGGGTCTCTTCCCAGAGTTGATTTTGGAGGGACTGTCACTCTGCACACAGCTAGGGCACCATGAATGTGCAAGCTTCCACTGCCCTAGCTCTACTTTGGGCTCCTCTAACCACAGGGTGGCCTCAGGGTGCACCTGAGAGCTAGGGGCTTCCCCTCCAAGCTGGCCACCCGGCTCTTTCATTTCCCGTCACTTCTGTGGGCACTGGGGGCCAACTCTGGCTCAGGAAATTGGGGAAGTGATTCTGGGCTGGGCCAAACATCTGTCTGTTCAGCTGCCTCCTGCAGAGCTGGCCCCTCTCCCCGTCCGAGCACACTGGATGCCCCACCCATGAGGCGGATATTAATAGCCCTTCTGAAATGACCACTCGGAGCCACAGGAGTGGCTGCAGATGCTGGCCTCTGGGTTCTCTGCAGGGGAATTTGTAGACCGCCAACCTGCCCTTCTCTCCTGAGTAGATAGATCACAGATCCGATCAGGGGCCACCTTGGAACCTCAACCTCTTTTTCTGTGAAGGGAGGGCGCTGTGCCTAGAGCTTTCATGTTGAGGACAAGACACAGCACAGCAAAGGTCAAGCCCAAGGAAGATGGCCAGGTTGGGGGGAAAAAAAAACCCCTGCTCAGCTGCTAGCCTGTTTTACAACTGGGAAACTGAGGCACAGGGGTTGGGCAGCCCTGGGGACAACGTCCGGGACAGAGGCACCTGTCAGAAAGCACGGAGGAGTCTGTGTGAAAATGACCACCTGAAGCCCCATGGAAGCCCCACACTTCAGGAGCAAAAGAGATGGCGCGAGAGCCAAGATGGAGCCCTCCAGAGCCTCAGTGGGGCCTAACAGAGATCAGCGAAGGACAATGCCCAGCACAGTGGAGCGTGTGGGCGGATGATTCAGAGATCAGGATGAAGCCAAGCATCGTGGCACAGCTTGGGGAGCCCACGTACTGGGAAGGTAGAGGAAGAATGATTACAGTAAAGTCCAGAAAAGCCTGGGACAGAGGAAGAAAGACTGTCTCAAAATGCACAGACAAAAAAAGTGTAGGGGCATGGCTCATATCTATAATCCCCGAGCGAGGGTTTGGGGGCGTGGTCAGGGTGCAGCCCCAGCCTAGAATTCCCGGGTGAGGGGCTGGGGGTGTGGTCAGGGGTGGAGCCCCAGCCTAGAATCCCCCCTCCCCCGGCGCCTGGTTTCTCTAGTTGTATTTCTGTAGAGCCCCTGAAATTTCTTAAGGGACTTCCCTGTTGGCCAGTGTGAACCTGAGGTCCCCTGGCTGTCACCCTGGATTCCTGGGACAGATGTCTCTTCCCCGGCACAACAGGACACAGACAGACTGGAGCTTATGTCCTAAGACAGAGATAGAGGCCCACCTGCCATCTAGAGTCCCCACCTGCTGGGCGGAGGCCCGCATTGAATGGCCAAGGGCGGGTGGGATCCAGCCCAAGGTGGTGGCTCCCAACACTCACCTCCCCCTACAGGGAGCCCTCGTCACACTTCTTCGGCAACAGCCTCACTGGGAAATGCCGAGCAGAGAACACAGCTAACTACGGCCCGTGCCCATTCCACGGCCTGTGCCTTTGCCGTAGAGCCGGATGTGGAGGCAGAGAAACACTCATTAACAAGAGCCTGACCAAGAGACAGCAGCCAGCTGTGCTCTGAAGGCAGTCCCGTCTGTTCTACAGAGGGAGAAACTGAGGCTGGGAGGGGGAAATGAGTGAATGCTGAGTTAGGGGAGGATGTGGCCTTGGAGCCAGAGAGGCCGGAGAGGTAGATGGACAAGATGGCGGTTGGGTGAACCACTCCCACAATGCCCCTGGGTGAACGGACAAACGTCAGTCTCCTGGCCCCCGGCCCACATACGGCAACAACCCACTCAGGCCCAGCCTGTGGCTGTGGAGTTCTCACAGCAGGATCGAGGGAGCCACATTCCCCGGCTACAGGCAAAGCCACAGAAGCACCCAGCCTGGGCGGATACTGGACACAGCCCGGGATACTGGACACAGCCCGGGTCACAGCCGGCACCCAAAGCCCGGCATGAGGACACACCCAGACAGGACCCCATCCCATGGAGAGAGTGACACAGACGGGCCACCAACCTGCCTGCCCTAGGGCACCCCATAGGCCCCCCTACAGCAGGTTTGTTGTTGTGTGATTGTAGACAGGGTCTCTGCACAGCCTGTCCTGGAGCTCACTTCACAGACCAGACTGGCCTCCAACTTAGAGAGGTGAACCTGCCTCTGCCTCCCGGCTGGGATTACCAAGGTGGGCCCTTACAGCGGGGTTCTACCCACTGAGCCCCAGCTTCAAAATGTCAATCCTCCCGCCTCAGCTTCCTGAGCCTAGCACGGGTGTGTGTGAAGTGGAGACACAGGGAACCGGCCTGGGTGGCGCCTGTCTCAAGCCCCGTATGTGAGTGGCAGGCTCGGTGTGTGTCCACCAACGCCTGGGGCCTGGGATTCGGCACATGTGAATCTGACTGGAAGAGGATCCCCTGGGGTGACTGGAGCTGACCCCACCAGCCTGCCACCCACCCCCTCAAGGACCCACAGACCCTGGCCGGGCCCTGACCACGGGGCAAGGCCGTGTCCCCAGACCGGGCCCTTCAATGGCCACATTAGTTACCGTTTAACCCCGTGACCCCCAATTGTCCCTTGGCCATGCGCAGCCAGGCGAGCCGGGAAGGGGCAGGCCGTGGCCACCCCGTGCGTGCCGCCCACCAGGCCACACCGGGCTGTCCTTGGTCTGGTTTTGAGGACGGACAAGCTTGGTCACGCTTGATGGCCAGGAGGGCTCACAATGACCGGCCTTTCCAAGTGACGTGTCTGCTCCAGCCTATGGCCCCTGCCTGGCTGAGGACAACTGTTTACAGGAGTGGACAGGGACCCCCCCCAAATAAAACCCAACCTTTGTGGCAAGCAGGGGCACGGAGGTGGGGCTGGCTGAGCCCTGCCAGGGCGGGTCGGGGGCACCATCTGCCCTGGCACCACAGGTGGGCACTGCTGCAGGCCAGTGCAGGCCCGAGTGTGTATACCCATGACGCTTAGACCTAGTGACCAGGACCACGCCACCTACAAGCTGACAGTTAACAGTCACTCACCACTTCCCCGTTCTCAGAGCAGGGTGGGCTCACGGCTCACCCAGGCGGTGCACAAGGCACACGCAGACACACACACACCACACACAGAGGCATGCACACTGACACACACACGGACACATGCACAGACACAGACTCAAACACACACAGACACTCCACACACAGACACATGCAGACTCAAACACACACACCTACAGACACACCACACACAGACACAGACTCAAACACACACATACAGACACACCACACACAGACACATGCACACAACCACACACAGATACACTCACAGACACACAGTCATGCACACAGACACACACACACACACACACACACACAGACACAAACACACACATGTACACACCCTGACAGGCACTCAGACACACCACACACAGGCGCACGCACACAGATGAACACACACAGATACACTCACACTCACAGACACATGCACACATACAGACACAAACACACACATAGGCACATATAGACACACCCCACACAGACACATGCACGCAAACATACACAGGTACTCACACTCACACACAGTCATGCACACAGACACAGACATTACAGGGACACAAAGACAGACAGACAGACAGACACACGCGCGCGCGCCATGGAAACCGCCCACTCGGCTCATCACTGCCATGTCCCCACATCCAGTTTTGAATGCGGCCACCACACCCTCTCCGGGATGGCTGCTTTGGGGACACGGCTCTCCGCCTCGGCGTGTGTTATTAGAAAGCGTGGGGCGGGCGGCGCTTGGCAGCGGGTCACAGGGTGGGGAGCCTGGCCAGCGGCGGTGACCTGGTGGCCGAGTTGGCGGCGCAGGGACCAGATAAGGTTCTTCCGGCTGACTCAGCGCGGTTCCCGGGGGTTGGCACGGGCCGGGGCGCCGTGCCAGGCACCCTCCTGTGCCTGCCACAGCCCTCTGGCTCCGTGCCAGTAGCCGCAGCGACTCTGATGAGGCTGCCCAGGGGCTGCCCGACCCCTCCAGTCCCCGACGCCCCAGCACCAGGGACTCCCGAGCCCCGGGAGGACGGAGCTGGGCCTGGCCGCCGGCACTGGCTGTCAGCCCAGAGACAAACAAGCCCAGACGACGCGACGATGCCGCCATCACCACCTGGAGCCTGACTCCAGGCTGGGTCTGCGCGGCACACACTTGGCTCCAGAATACGTCAGCCTGCCCTTCCCCTCCCAGCCTCACCAGCCCCTGGCCCCGCGTCTACCCGGGTCCTCTCTACTTCCTAACTGCCCCCCCCCCACGGCTTGCTCTGGTTCTTCTAGACGTTTCTGTTCTAGAATCAGCCCCTGCTGCCCTTGCCTGGTCAGTGGACTCTTACACACTCGGCCGAGGCCCCAGCTGCTATGTCCCCTCCTGCAGCCCGACCCTGTGTGCCCTAGGCAGGGCAGGTGACAATCTGTCACCTCCTCCCCAGCCCCCACCCCACAGGCTCATGGCGTCATTTTCCAAACTATCACTCTCATCGGTAGCCATGAAAGTTCCGCCTGAGGCAGACACGCTAGGCGACAGGGGTAAGGACACGTGAGCTGTGAGCTGACTTCAGACAGACCCGTCAGCCCCGCCCAAAGCTCCCACCTCCAGCACCTGGCTATCTGTGCTTTTTCCCCGTGTGAGGGAGGTGGGGAGGTGAAGAGTCACAGCCTCCGGCCACAGGCCTCCCCAGACACTCCATTTTCCCTCTCCTGGAATGCTGTCCGCTGTCCCAGAATTAGAAGTAGGCATTGGGGGGAAGGGGCAAGAGGGCTCAGGAGTACAGGAGCTTGCAGCCAAACCCTGAGACCTGAGTTCAGTCCCCGCCCCCGAACCCACACCCCACATGGAGAAGGAGAGGACTGACTGACTCCTTCAGCCTGTCCTCTGACCTCCGCACAGACGGAGGGCCTCTGCCCTCTCGGAGCAAATAAATAAATGTAAAAAAGCAAAACAAAGCATTTTAATGGATTAGGAAGAAAGGGCTGGCGGGGGGGGGGGGGGCGGCATGACTGGGACCTCAGCTTTCAGGAGACTGAGGTAGGAGGAAAAACGGAGAGTTCTGGGCCAGCCTGGGCTATGACACCAGGTGTGAGTCCTGCTAGGGACTCAGCCTTTCTGTGAGAGAAAGGGAGGATCCATGAACGCTGTCAGCTTTCTCTAACCCCCCCGTGATCACCATGTCCCAGTCCATCCACTGTGGGCTAGTGCTCCAGGAGGGCTGGAGGCAGTGAGTCCTTCCTACACGGACTATGACCATCCTATGCCTCAGTTTCCCCTCCACAGTGTCTTTCTCACAGACTGACAGAGGAGCCCATCAACTTTACCTTTTTTCACCCCCCCAGCGGGTTCCCTGGGGCTCACTGTGTAGCTCAGGCTTGAACTTGTCATCCTCCTGCCTCCTGCCTCCTGCCTCCAGCTCCCCAGTGCTGTGTGAGATGAGCAGCGGTGGGAACCCAGGGTCTCCCTGCCACTCCCGCCTCAGCCTCTCCCGTGCTGGGGTGACAGACATGCGCCACCACGGTGGGCTTCCTTTCCCAATTTCTGAGGTCAGTGAGCAGGGGGCGGGTGAGGACATGGGCGGCCACGGCCATGCAGTCGGGGGCACCTGGACAGACAGCTGCTGTCCACACAACTCCTTCCTAAACAGGCACTTATCTGATTACTGTTCTACCTAGCAATTTCACTCCAGGCACACGGCCAAGAGGAACAAAAATAAACCCACGGAAACCAACGACAGAGGCTGCGGGAGCCAAAAGGCAGACACAGCCTAGCATCCAGCAAAGACAGAACGGATCTGAGGGGGTCCATGCTCACGCTGGAGTATTGCATAGCCGCGAACAGGAGCAGAGAGCCTTGAGGACACTGTGCTCAGTGAGAGACCTTGACAGGCCAGGCCCCGTCCTGTGGGTGTCCACCACAGGAAGTGTCTGGAACAGGGGACGTAAATGCTGCGAGCTGTGACCAGGCTGTGCGGATTAAACTGGAGGGCCCAAAACTTTCTTACCCCGACAGGAGTTTCGTTTGTTCATAACCTTAACCTTGAGTCCATGAACGACCCAAAAGCCAGGCATGGTGGTGCAAGCCTATTATCCCAGGACTTAGGAGGCTGAGGCAGGGGAGTAGCCTGGAGAGGGCAAGACCGGATCTCAAACGGTGGCAGCAACAACATAAAATTGAACATTCGCGCCTGTAATCCCAGTAGGCAGGCGGATCTCTGAGTTAGAGGCCAGCCTGGTCTACAGGGGGAGTTCCAGGCCAGCCAGGGCCACACAGAGAGACCCTGTCACAGAAACAACAAACGCCCCACAAAAGACTGCCGGCTTGAAAAATCACAGCGAGGCCACTTTGAGCATGGGTGTGACCATATGGGGACAGGAAGGCTGCAGGATATGTGTCCAGTGCCAGGAGGCCCAGATCCTAATCACAGTTGCTGACCACGCCCGGGTGTCCAGCCCTCAGACCCACAGCCCAGGGCGGATCCCAGCTGTCTAGGCTCAGCTGGAGGAAGCCAGCCGTGGCCAAGACCAGGAAGGAAGACACGGAGACAGTTGCCAAGTGGCCGGCTAGCCAGCACCGCCACGTGCCAGGAAGGGAGTGGGGCAGACGCCAGAGTCAACACTGGCTGGGCCTGGGGCCGACACCTGTGGGGCTGGCTGGACCACTGTTGACACAGGCCGCACAGGTGCCAGGGCAGCCGGCCCGAGTGTGGGACCTTCCAGAGAGAGCTGGAGACGGGAGTCCCGGACCACAGGACCAGCTTCCGCCAACAGCACCCCCACATCCAGCCGTCATTCGGGCTTGTTTCCCATAAGGCCAGCTGGCCCCTAATACCAGAATCTCTGCATGAATGTATCCCCCCCAGAGATCCTCCTGTCTCAGCTTCCCCAGGCCCAGGGGCAGCATGCCAGCCTGCCTGGCTTTATACGTAGACCCATGGGATCCAAACTCTGGATGTCCCCATGTTTACACAGCAGACATTTCCTCCAATATGCCATCTCCCCGGTGCTCCGTGTGGACGGACACGGACACACACACACACACCCCTCTGATAACCTCGATGCTTTTCTGAAGTCACCCATGAGGCCAAGCGCGAGCCAGGGATTCCTGTTCCTCCCATCCTCAGTTTCGCTGTCTCTAACAGCACAGAAAGCCCCTCACAGGCTGTGTCTCTGCATGACCTCTGACCCTGACCCAGGATATCCCCCAGAAAGGTCCCGACAATGGCTCTCGAAGCTCTCCTTTGTCTAGCAGCGCCAGGGGCCCTGGCCCTGTTGCCCTTTTCATGCCTGGCCGATGTGGAGCTGTGGGGTTTGGCTGTGCGCATAGGAGACGCCTGTGCACTTCCGACCATAAATGGCCGCCGTGGCCTGGTGTTAGCCCCCTGGGCTGATGGTGACCCAGTGGACAGAGATGTCCACCTGCCTGGTGCTGGAGTTTGCAGCGAGCGAAACCCCAGGCCCTGAGCCAAAGTCAGGAACATCAGGCCTCAAAACGGCTATGCCAGCGGAAAGCACAGACCTTGACAATTCCCAACCAGAGGTCCTGTCTGGGTGACAGACCTGGCCAATCCTTTATAATACTCATCTGAGAGTGGGCCAGACTGCCTCCATGCTAGAACCAGGGAAACTGAGGCCTGGACCGAAGTGGAGCCAACAGAACCCTGCCAGGCACAAACACTTTCATGTGTGGTGTGCCTGTTGAAGACTCCCGGGGTTGGGGGACCTGGTCTTGAAGCCCACACCACCTCTGGGCCTAGGGTGGGACAGGGTCACACCCAGGAGCAATGACGTCCGTCTGACAGGTCAGCTGGCAGGCTGCCCAATGCACGGCTAAGCAAGCCAGGGCGAGGAGATGGAAGGCGAGGCCGCCCCGCCCAGCCCAGGCCCGTCTCAGCAGGTCCCACGAGGGCACAGAGGGTTACCCTACTCTCAGTTCCTCGAAACTATTCTCTGAGCCTCAGGGCCTTTGCATGGCAATTTCAGCAGAGCAGAGCATTTACCCAGCCCTGCCCCACAAGTACCCTAATTTTAACCCAGCGTGAGCCCCCTCGATGCCTCAGCTCAATGGCTTCCCCGGCACGCCTGGCTCTAGTCTGCGGTGTCAGTAAGAAGGGTTGCTGAAGGGACCTCCTCGGGCTTGTTCCTCAGATCCCTCCATAAAGAGCAGAGCTCAGGTGGCCCCTGAAGCTATTCTAACCAGCTCAGAGCCAGGGACCATCAGGAGTCCTGAGCCCACCCTGTAGCCCACACAAGACTTGGCCCTGGAGCCAGCCCCGGAGCCAGCTTCCACCCGGGCCACACACCCAGGGGTCGGCTGGGCCAGCTGGCCGGGCTGGAATGCAGGCCCCAGCCCGGCAGGCCAACCATCTGGTTTCCATCGGCTTGCCGGCTTCAAAGGCTCCCTGCTGGCCACTTCCTCCAGCCTGGCCGCCTGCAGGGAAGGGCTAGGGCAGTCTGAGCTTCCTCCATGCCCCTCCTGGGCCCAGGAAGCCTGTGGGGGGGTCCCACGGACCGACCCCCTGCCTGGCCAACCAACACCGGCGCTCCTGGAACTGCCCACCGCAAACCCCAATGCTCTGGCTCCTGCTACCTCTAGCACCTTCACAATTCTGTGGCCACCAAGTGTCCCTTGGCACCAGCCTGGGCCAGCGCTGCCACAGGACCCTAGCCCAGCTCTCCAGAGCTCAGCTCCACACCTTTGTCTCAGGTCACTAAACCACATGCACCTAGCTGCACACGTGTGCGTAAACCAGAGAGACACTGCGCGCCTTCCTCTATTGCTCTCCAAGCTGTTTCTTGAGGCAAAGTCTCTCACTGTACCTGGCACTCCCCTGCCAGCAAGCCCCCAGGGACCCTCCTGCCCCCACCATCCAGCACCAGGACACGCCGCTGTCTGTGCCGCTGGGCCTGGATTTTGTGGGTGCCAGGGACCCGAATTCAGTCCTCACATCTGCACGGTAAGCTCTTTATCTAACAAACCATCTCCCACCTCCTATAAACCACCCTTCCACCAGGTCAACAGGAGCACTGGGGCGTGCGGGGGCGACCGAAGACCCCCAAGGGACCGGACCCCAGTTCTCGGCCTACCTGTTTGAACTGCTCCTCAAACGTCCAGTCTCCGTGGTCCGGGGGTGGCATCTGGGGTGTCACGTGACTGGGGTGGGCTGGGCCAGGTCCCAGGCGCTCAGGGCCCCCAAGTA
This sequence comes from Meriones unguiculatus, assembly GCF_030254825.1. Taxonomy (NCBI): domain Eukaryota; kingdom Metazoa; phylum Chordata; class Mammalia; order Rodentia; family Muridae; genus Meriones; species Meriones unguiculatus. The sequence goes on along the minus strand of NC_083364.1, from coordinate 16,545,681 downwards.
TCCTGGGCCCACCATCTCCACGGAAAGCCTGAGCAGCTGGGGCCTTGTGAGGGAACAGGCCTACAGAGCCCAGGCTGGTAGAATCTGGGGGGCCCAGGCCTTCCTCTTCCTCCTCTTCCTCGAAGTCATCTTCCTCCTCCTCCTCCTCCTCTTCTTCCTCCTCTTCCAGTTCTTGTTCTTCCCACTTGGCCTTCCTGTAATGGATCAAGGTATTGTCCAGTCAGGAGAGAGAGGCAGGCACCACCTTGGCTCAGTGGCAGGTACAGGCCCACCTCACTTTCTCCTGCCTCAGTTTCTCCCTTTGCAAACAAGGGCAGCCACAGGCCTCTCAGGGCACCAAGTGGGTTTCTGCCCACATCCTACTCCACCCCTGAACGAGCTCCTACAAGGGGCCCCAAAACCTCCTCTCAAAGGTTCTTGCCCAGGACCTCGGCATGTGTGCCCCGCCAGATGCCCTGACAACAGTTCTCGGCCCCCAAGCCACCTTCTTTCAAAACTCCTCTCTCCATAACGCCTCAGCCTGATGACCTCAGCAGCATTTGGCAGGGCCCCAGAGCACCTGCTGAACCTTCCAAGAATCACTGGTTCCCTCAACAAACACATGCTCAGACATACAGTGTCCTCCTCAGTGACCCTCACCGGCTCCCACTTTTCAAATGCACAGAAAAACGGTTAGATGGGGCTGGAGAGACGGCTCAGGTTAGGAGCGCGGGCTGCTCTTCCAGAGGATGCCGGCTTAATTCCCAGCACCCACAGGGCGGCTCACAACTGTCTGTAACTCCAGTTCCAGGGGACCTGACAGACTCCCACAGACAGACATGCAGGCCAAACACCAACTAAAGCTCTAAAAACAAATCACAAAAACAAACGAACGGTCAGATGCTGCCGTCCCTGACCGCACCACTTACGGGTTGTCATCAGACACCATGTCCATCAAATGTCCATCTCCCTCCGTGTGTCCCGGTCCCTCCCGGCCTCTTCCATGCAGGGCAGGTGAACTCAATGTCCCTTCCCGAGCTGCGTCTTCGTCCTCCGAGCTGGGGCGCCCATCCTCGGAGGCCCGGGGAGAGGACGGGTGTCCCAAGCCCGCAGCGGCGGCCCGCATGGCAGCCAGCGCGGCCATCTGCGTCCTATGCATCCGGGCATTCTCGGGCTCCCTGTCCTCCTCTGTCACGGTGGTCCGAGCCCGGACACCAGCGGGCTCAGGAGGTGGGGCTGGCGGCTGCCGGGCCTCCAGTTCCTGCCTCGCGCGCTGCTGCCTCTGAAGGAGGGTCTCCATCACAGCCTGCAGCTTCATGGCCCTGCGGGCCGGGCCACCCCGGGCACCAGGGGCGGGCTGTGGGGGTGGCCCCTGCGGGGAGGGGTCTTGGCCGCACTGCAGCGTGGGGACCTTGGGGGAGCCGGGACAGTGCAGGGTGGCGGCCGGCAGGGGCAGGGGCCGCCGACTCAGGCTGAGGGCTGGTGGGGCATGCCCGGGGCAACCACGGGGCTCCTTGTTGTCACGTCCAGCAGTCAGGGGCAGAGGCTGGTGTAGGGTTCATTCAAGCACTTGTAGACTCCTGGGGGAACACAGCAAGAGATGAGGTCAGGCCACACCTGCGCCCCACCGACACTGCCTTTCCCAGAAGTCAACAGCAAAGGCTGATGGGAGAATCGCTCATAACCTGCTCAGGATCCGCCCTCCCATCCACTTGTCTGTAGGTTCCTGGAAACCAGGCTCACTGCAGTGGACACTTAGGGGTTCTCTGGGTCCCCTCCGGTCAGGTCCACCAGGGACAGGTTGGGTTATTGTCCTATAAGCAGAGCCATGGGGGAGGGGCCTGGTGTCCTTGCTTTCTCATTGGTCTAGAACCCCTGTTCTAGACCTCAGAGTCCCTCTGGGTTCTAGATTCTCGCTCTAAGTTCTAGACGTTGCTCGGCCCACAGAGGCTCTGAGAACTCTGGCCAAGATTACACGGCTGCTGTACACAAGCTCTGGCCAAGATTGTACACTTGCTGTATACAAGCCCTAGGAAAGTGTGCCCCGTTCACGTTTCGCTTTCTCAGAGACACCTCAGCTGGCCTCTGGGCTTCCGTCTGCCACCCGTGAGGCATCGGTGCCCGCCTTGTCACACTCGGGAGAGGCAGCACGGGTCGGCACCGTCGGGGGGTTCAGTTAGAGTGTCCTGTGGTACCCAAGGCCCTGTGCAGAGGACACGGGCCTGCGGTCACCAGTTTGTAAGGCTTGAAGCGGGTAAATGTCCCAGAACACGGTATCTGTTTCTGCCAGGGGCCCTTCTGGGGCCCCCCTCCAGCTAGCACCAGGATCCAGGTCCCACCTGGCCCCAGGCCACACCCTCAACCCCCACATAAGCCCCCAATAAGACAGTGGGCAGAACGCAGCAGGCCAGGGTTGACACACTCAAGATGACCCGAAATCCAGGGAGGGAACATGGGAGAGCGGGAAAGCTTGGTCCCACCTCCGCCCAACCTGAACCCCGAAGTCTATGCATTCATCGGCCCCAGGACCGACCCTGACGCCCTGACGCGGTGTGTGAGGAGGGGACCTAGTTGCTCTTCACACTAGGGACATCCTGTCACCTGCCCCCACCCAGGAGACCCCTACAGTGCAGGGGAGCGGGGAAGTCAGCGGTCCCCTTTCCTGGCCATCTGGTCACCCCATCCCTGGGGTTTCCAGCAGAACTGCGGCAGGTGGGGTGGCCCCATCAGCCTGGGCTTCCCAGGACAGGAACACCAGAGGCTTGGGCACTGGAGGCTCTTTCCCTCCACTCCCTGCCGCTGCTGGTCACCCTGGTCCACCAAACCCCAGAACTGCTGAAGGGGACATTTCTGGACACTGTCTGGCTTGGTCCATCGCCCTTCCCCCACCTCTGACAACTTGGAGTGGAGCCCACCCCCCCTCTACGGAAATGCTGAGAGCGACGCCCCCTCTTTGAGGGTGGGGTGACCCACAAGGAAAAGGCTAGAGGAAGGCGCTTTCCCAGCCTCCCCCCAGGCCTGCCTGGTTTAATGACCCTTCCTGGTTGAGGGGTGGGGGAGGGGAACAGGGCAGGCCTCCACTGGCGTGGCTGGTATTGGTGGAGGGGGGCAGACGAGAACCCCAGAGCTGTTCCTAGGCCAGGCCTGGACATCCCCCAACCCTCCAGGGTTACCGGGGTACCCCGTCGCCCCCAGGCTGCTCCGACCCATCCGTGGAGACCCCTCCCCCAGCTCTTTGTCCTTGGCCCCCACCCGCAATTTATGACATTCTCAGAGAGAGAGAGAGATTGAGAGAGAGAGAGAGAGAGAGAGAGAAAGAGAGAGAGGGTCTACCCAGGCCTTGATGGCTAGTGTTTGTGTGTGTGTTTGGGGGGTGGTCTGGCTGGGGTGGGGGTGGGGGCGGGGAGGAGACCCAGAGCCACACCCTGGTCCCCCCACCACCTCCAAGCCTCAGGAGGGGGAGAGAGAGAGAAGAGAGAAGAGAGTAGAGAGAAGAGAGAGAGAGAGGTCACCAGCTCAGCCAGGCCTTGCAAAACACGGTTATTTGGAGTTGTGCAAGGCCAGGGCCCGAGGGTGGCGAAAGGGGCCCCTCTCTCCTCCGAGGGAGGGGGAGGGGGAAGGGCAGGAGCTGGGGAGGGGGCTGGGAAGGAGGGCACCGTGTCTGTCCCCCCTCACCAGGAGACGTGTGCAAACACACATCCCAGTCAGAGGACGAATGGAAAACAGCAACAACAAAACAAACCAACAACCCCCCCCCACGTAGTCGGGATTTCAAAGGCTTCTAGGAAAGAGCGAGCTCCGGGCTGGGGGGACCCAGCTTCCCCAGTCGTAAAAAACGGAAGGTATTTGACAAACCCGCTGCGAGTTGACACACACGCGCGCACCGCGCTTCCTGCTCCCTCTTTTGTGTCCGGGGGCAAGGGAGGGGGGGCTGGGACCCCACGGGAGAGATCTGGCTGGGTGGACCCCGCAAGGGAAGCGGGGTCCCCAGTGGTTCGCTGGAGCTAGGAAACGAAAGGGAAGGAAACTCGGACCCTGTTGGACACAGGTTGGGAGGAGAAAAAGAACTGAGGACACCGGGCGTGGTGGCGCGCCCCGCCTGGGATTTTCCCAAGCACTTGGGAAGGAAAGCTGCGGCAGGGGGATGGCCTGGAGTTCCAGGCCAGTCTGCGCGCTTTATGCGGAGTTCTAGGTCAGCCCGGACTACACAATGAGATCCTATCTTCAAACATTTTTTTTTTTTAATTAAGAAGAAAAAGCAAAACAATGTCTCCAGAACGCAGCCCCTGGTCCCTGCACGAGTACACACACACACACACACACACACACACACACACACGTACACACACAGCGCGCACACACCCCGGGTCTGTTTCCTTCCGCCAGGGGACAGCGCGCACTCGCGACCCCCGCGCGCCCCTGTGCGCTCGCGTACCGGATGAAGGTCTCCGAGACCTACGGCCGCGACAGCCGCCCCCAGCCCGATGGTGTCGCGTTGCCTGCCCAGCCCTGCAGCCCCCTCCCCCCCCCAGCGCGCGCGTGTCTTCGCCTAACTTTGGAGACCCTGCAGTTGTCGGTTTCCAGGGCGCCCTTCGCTGCCACTCTTACGGGGGACCGCTGGAGCCGTGCTGCAAAAGGCCTTACCGCTCGGGGTGGCCCGGGGGACGCATGCCCAGGTGCCCGGAGTCCAGCCCGGTGGTGGCCCCGGTGGCCTCTCTCCCCCTTGGCCTCCCCCTGCTGCCCGGTGCACGCTCCTGGCCCCGGGGTCACCCGCCTCACCGAGTTTCCAGGCCGCGTCTACACCTCCATCCGTCCGGATCGGACAGGGACGAGGTCTCCGCGCGCGACCGGCCCCCCGCCCCGCCCCTCCCCCACCCAGCAGACGAATCGCCGTGTGACAAATTGCTCTCAGATGCAAATACCTCGCCGGTGATTCAGCAGCCCCGGGGACGCTGGAGGAGGTGGTGGGTGTCTCTCCAGGGACCCCCTTTCTAAGCTTTCCCAGGACACCACCCCGGGGTCCCCTCTCTCCAACTCAGTCAGAAGACGCCCACGGTGGGAGGAGGTGGAGGGGAGCCGGAGAGTCGCCACAGAGTGGACAGAAAATTTCAGGTCGCGGCTCCTTTAAATGATAATAAATAATAAAAGGAAGGGGGAACCGGACTGAGGGACGCTCCGCCCCCGGCTTAGGGACCGTGCGCAAAGTGCACCCCGCGGCCTACGGCGCAGGGGCGGAGAGCGGGAGGGCGGGGCTGCGAGAGCCCCATCGCGGGGACCCCGGAGAGTTGAAAGGCTCCTCACCCCGCTTCTGAGCGGAGGGCCGCTTTGCTCCCCGGCGTTCCCTGGCTCCTCCCGGCACGGGAGATGGACAGGCCAAGCTTGGAGCCTCCACCTCGGCCCCCTACGCTACCCAAACCCTCCCAGCCTGGGTCTCCACGTCTCTGAAACGGGCTTAAAAACTCCGCAGAGGCCGGAGCTGCGGGGTCCGGGGCGCGGGGGTGGGCGGGGGCGGGCGCCGCCTGCGCAAAAGCACGGAGTCGGCTGCGCGCGCGTTGGAGGAAAAGCGAGGAACCGCGGTGACCCCGCCTAGGAGCGAGGGAGAGGAGGGCCAGCCTCCGCGACGCTCCGGCTCCGGCCACTCGGACCGTCTCGGTCCGGAGCGGGCGTCGGGGCCCCGTTTTGCAGGCGGGAAAGCCGAGGCGACCCTAGTGGGTAGCGCCAGTGCTCAGGGCAGCCTCCCCGTGGGTGGTGCTCGGGTGCGGGGTTGGCCGGCTGCTCCGCCCCTCGAAAGCCTCTGGGGCGGGGAGGGCTCGCGTCTGCGGACGCGGGGCGGCCTTGGCCCGTCGGATCCCCAGAATCCTGCCTCAGGTGCTGGGAGCCCGGGCCGCTGGGGCGTGGCGCGGGGTGGAGCCGGGCCGCGCACGCTGGGGTTCGCCAGCATCCTGACGGACCTTTCTCTCCAAACCTGTGCACCCCAACCCGAAGCAGCTCGGGGGTTCCCGAGAATTTGGACAACCGCCCAAGACAACCTGCCTAGCTAATGAAAGCTACCTGACTTGTGTCTGGTGTGTGTGTGTGTGTGTGTTCCACAGCAGCCCTCAAACTCAGAGAGAGCTACTTGCCCCAGGAATGCTGGGGCTAAAAGACAGACATGCGGTGGCAAAATAATACTTTCTTATGGGGGGGGGGGTGTCGAAACAGGGTTTCTCTGTGTAGCCCTGGCTCTCCTGGACTCACTTTGTAGACCAGGCTGGCCTTGAACTCAGCGGTCTGCCCGCCTCTGCCTCCTGCGTGCTGGGGTTACAGGCGTGCACCGCCGCGCCTGGCTTCATAATAGTTTCAAATGAACTAAATTCTATTTGTGTGTGTGTGTGTGCGCGCGCGTGTGTGCGTGCAATGGGGAGAGGGGCTTCCGTGGCGCATGCACGGAGGCAAAGGACAACCGAGTGGACTCTGCCCTCCTCCCACCTTCCTGTGAATCCCCGTCCTGCTGGGGATGCTAAGCTTGTCAGCAAGTGGCCTTACCTGGTAAGCCATGCTGCGGACCCCTGAAAATACTGTTCTTGGTATTTTTTTTAATAGAAAGAATCTTCAAAGACAAAAGCTAAACTCTGCTGGTCCCCTTTTATGGCAGAGATAGCTGTAGCCAGGGGCCAGGTGGCGCCCATGATGACCCGCCTCCCGGGACCCACAGGAGACGTCTCTGGAGACCCGTGCGGCAGGGTGCACGCGCCCCTTGCTGGGCGCCGGCGGAACTGCAACCCGGGAGTGGCTCCGCATGGGGGCGGGGCTTCGAGCCAGTGGCTGGTGGCCGCCAGGTGGCGCCTTTGCACCTAAAAAGCCAGTTTCCCGGGTGCAATTTGGAGAAACTGAGACCTGAAGTCATTTTTCTCCTACCTAGCCTTTTTGTTCCCGACAGGGTGTGAACGGCATAGCCTAGAACTCATGATCCTTCTGCCTCAGTTTACCACGAAGTGAAAATTACACACAAGGGGCACTATGCGTGGCCACATCATTCTCAAATTTTATCCAGGCTTTTAGATACTGGGGATGGAATCCAGGCTGAGTGCTCCAGGCCTGAGCAAGTCCCAGCCCCTCACTGGGGGGATCCTAGGCAGGAGGTGGGGCGCATGTCCAGTGGTGGCAGTGGCCTTGCCTTTATGCCCGAGGCAGGAGGATCCCTGAGTTCAAGGCTAGCCTGGTCTAAAGACCCAGTTCCAGGACAGCCAGGGCAACACTTTGCCTAGGAAAATAAACAAATACAGGGTCTCACCGTGTAGCTCTGGCTGGCCTGACTCCCAGCAATCCTCCCACCACGGCCCGGTCACCACTGTGGTTTCTCTATGGGATTTTACAGCTGAGGCTTTGGGGAGTGAGGTGGGCTTTTCTTCCATTCGTGGATGTGAAGATTTGCCATCCTCCTGTCGGCCTCACCCACTGAAGACCTCTCTCCTAACAGGTGGAGGTGTATGGACCCCTTGAGGATAGATTAATGTCACGGTGGGTTTGTAATTTGGCAGTGGCTGTTTGGAGGTGACGGAAAGTGGGAGCTGGGGCCTGACGAAGACGTGGGTTATTTCAGGATGAGGCAGACCTGGGCCCTTGCTCCCTTCTGCTTCCTGGCCACCCTGGGTGAGCAGCTGCGTTTGTATCCTTCTCCTCCAGTGATTCTTAGCCTCCCAGCAAAATGACCCTTTTCTTCTTCAGACTGTTCCCTCCTGGGAAATGGCTCCATGAAGCTGTGGAAATCCAGGCCTGCTGGGGTGCCCTGGTCATGCAGCGCTGGCTGTGGGACAGGAGGATTCCCAGTGCTCGGGGGCCAGCCAGCCTGGAGGAATCCCTAGCTCCAGGTTCAGAAAAAGGCTGACTCCCTCCCCCACAGCCCTCAGCTCTCAGAGCAGGAAGTCACTGAGAGTCCAGGCCAGCCTGATCCACATGGCGACTTCCATCCTATCAGGGCTACACAGCAGGACCCTATCTCAAAATAATACCCACAGTGTGGGGCTGGACAGTGGCTTAGGCATTAAGAGCACAGAGAGCCCTGCCACAGGACCTGAGTTCAATTCCCAGCACCCACGCAGCAGCTCACAGACATATGTGACTCCAGTTCCAGGGGTCCCACACCTGGTCTTTGTGAGCCACCTGAGGTGGGTGCTGGGAATCGAACTCTGGTCCTCTGGAAGCACAGATGAGCACTTAACTGCTAACCAGCCCTGTCACATTTTTAATTAAAAAAAAGCCTGTAGGTGTTCTGTCCACATGTGTGGCTGTGTGCTTTGTGCCTGATGCCGGCAGAGGCCAGGAGGCATACTTGCCCTGGAGCAACACTTACAGGGTGGGCGGCTGGGATTTGAACTTGAGTCCTTGGGAAGGACAGTCAATGCTCTTAACCACTGAGCTGTTCCTCTCCTCCCCCTCCTGCTGTTGCCCGGTTTCCTGGTCTTGCTCTGTGGATCAGGCTGGCCTGGAACTCACAGATCCTCCTGCCTCTGCCCCCTCAGTGCTGGGATTAAAGAGCCCTGCTCGTCTGCTTTGGATACTGGGTCTGGTCCAGCCTGGAACACTCATTTAGCTGAGGGTGACCTTGGACTCGTAAAGACGTGCGTGTTGGAGTTTTGTTTTCGAATTTAAATATCCTAAGAAGTACACATGATCTTACAGCCTTTAAAAAAAAAATTTTTTTTTTTCCTGATTTTGGGACTTTGTCTCAAAACAGAAAAAGCAAAGCTGGGCTTGGTGGCTTAGGTCCCGGGGCCATAGCAATAGGGTCAGCCTCAGCTACGTAGAGTTGGAGACCAGCCTGGGCTACATGAGACTCTGGTTCAAAAAAACACAAGGCGTAAGGAAGAAAGAAAAATGAGAGGTTGGGCATTTGGTTTAGTAGTCCATCATTTGCCTAATAAGCACAAAGTACTGGGTTCGGTTCCCAGCACCAGAAAAGAAAAAGTAGATGCAGAAAGTGGGAACCTTAACCTTCAAACATCACGGAGCACAGACAGAATTATCACAACCTGGCCACCGGGGCCGAACTGAAGAAGAGAAGGCCCTTTACACAGATGAACTAAACTATTAACCGCTGGGTCTCCCGAGCCCGAGCGGCCTGGGCTGATTAGGGGCCGGGGCGGCTCACACGGAGCGCGCCGCAGGGTTCCGGGGTCCGGGGGTGCTGGCCGGGGCGGCGCGCGCGGCCAGGCTGTGCGGAGCGGCGCGGGTTGCGGCCCGGGCCGAGGGCGGAGGCGCGCTGGGCCTTGGCCGGCGTCGCGGGCCGCAGGGGCACGCGCGGCAGAAGGCCTGCCGGAAGTGCGAGCCCAGGAAGGCGTAGAGCAGCGGGTTGAGCGCAGAGTTGCTGTAGGACATGCAGTGGGCCCAGATCTTGAGCGCGTAGGCAGCGTAGCTGCGAGGGTGCCAGGCGCCCGCGGGGCCCAGGGCCTGGAGCACCAGGAACAGCTGGATGGGGCCCCAGCAGGCGGCGAAGAGCAGGACCACCGCGGCCACCAGCCGGGAGACCCTGGTGCGCACCGCTCCGGCGCGCTGCGCCAGCAGCTGACCCTAGGGACTCCGGAGCGTTAGCGGGAGGGGACAGGCCGCCCTCTGGGGTCCTTCCTGGGTGCCCCCCACACGCACACACACCCCCAGGCTCCGATCCCCGCCCCCCAGCACACCTTTCAGCCCCTGGCCTCTCCATCCTGCACACACAGTGGGGCCTCGGGACCCCACCCTGACTCTGCTCGCGGGCGGGCGCACACACACACCCACCCACCCACCCACCCACCCACCCACCCACACACACACACACACATGCACCCCAGGCTCCGCCCCCGCCCCAGGCGCCCCCCGTCCTGGGCCCGAGCCCCGCACCTGCAGGGCGCCGTCGGTGGGCGCGGGGCGCACGGCGGCGCGGCCCAGGTGGCGCAGCATGGCGCCGTAGCAGGCGCAGGTGGCGAGCAGCGGCAGCAGGTACAGGGCCAGCAGGTTGTAGAGCGCGAAGGCGCGCTCCAGGGCACGGCTGGGGAACGCCTCGCTGCAGTAGGTGCGTGGCCCGGGCGACAGGCGGTGCAGGGCCAGCACCGGGGCGGACACGGCTGCAGAGCCTGGGCCGCCCGCCGGGGTGAGCGCGGCGCCCAGGGGCGGGGAGACACGGCGCCCCCGCGTGCGCACCTCCCCCGAGGCCCAGCGCCCTGCCCCCACCCCCACCCCGGCCCGACCCCTGAGCACACTCACCTACCCAGATGCTGAGGCTGACCGCCAGGGCCAGGCGCGGGGTGCGGCGGTGCAGGGCGCGCAGCGGGAACACCGTCACGTACCAGCGGTCCACGCTCATGGCCGTCAGCGTGGCGCACGTGGCTTGCACCGAGACCTGGGGGAGCCAAGGCCTGAGGGTGGGCCCCGCCAGTCCCACCACGTGTCCAGCCTCTCAGGTGGGCACGGCCGTGTCCGAGAGGAGGGACCGTGGTTGAGGAGCTGGCCGTGGTTGAGGGGACACCAGTGTGGGACCTGAGGACCAGGGGAGCGCGGGCAGGAGTGAGAAACCCCTGACAGACTGTACCCCAAAGCTGAGGCACGGAATCTCCTGGGGTGAAGACCCCTGGAGACCTTTGGCCTCTCGTGACGCGCCCCTCCCGGCCCTGCTTGCTCTGCCCACGAGCACGCCCACCCCAGACCACGCCCACCAGACCGCCCTACCCCTGCTACCAAGCCCTGGCCTCCACTGCACCTGACCCCCACCCCACGCACCCCAGTGTTGGGGTGTTCTGTGGACCCAGTCTTGCCCATGCGAGACCACGGCCACCCAGACTGGACGGCGCACCGCGTGGTCCACCTGTGCTCCCTGTGTGCGTGCTAGGCCACACCCCGCAAGATGCCCCAACCCCTCCCTGCCCACACCAGGCTCTGACCCCTGCCCGGCAAGAGCGCACTGTGTGGGGTCTGGGGAGACGCTCAGCAGGCAGAGCGGCGGCTGCTCTTTCGCAGGGCCGCGCTTCGGTTCCCAGAACCCACGGGCCAGCTCATCACCATCTGTAACTCCTATTCCAGGGCCTCCGACGCCCCCTTCTGGCCTCCATGAGCACTGCACGCACATGGAGCACAGCCGTGCAGACGGACAAACACCCACGCACGGCAAATAAAAAGAAATTTACAAGGAGCCGGCTAGAACGATGCAGGCCTTTAACCTCCAGAGCTCGGGAGGCAGAGGCAGGAGGATCGCTGCGAGCTCGAGGCCAGCCTGGTCTATGGAGACTCTGTTTAAGAAATCTAAAATAAGTAACTGAAAGACCATGCCTCCTTTCAGATCACGACCCCACCCGTGCTGCCCAGACCCTGACCGTACCCAGGCCCCCACCGCGCCCACCCAGGCTCCGACCCCGCCCATGCCCTGACCACACCTCTCGCGGGGCACACTCGCCGCCGAGCTCCGGCCCCACCGCCACCCTCCACCTGCTCCCCGGCCCTCCGGCCTCCCCAGCTGGCCCCGGCCTCGCCCGCGCACCTGCTGGATGTAGTTGACGAATTTGCACATGAAGTCTCCCAGCACCCAGGCGGGCAGCGGGTAGAGGAGCGCCGTGAAGGGCACGCAGCACAGCAGGAAGGTGACATCTGTGGCCGCCAGGTTGGCTGCGGGGGTGGGGGGACGGACACGCGGACGCTGGCCGGCAGGTGTGACCCCCCACACCCTCCAGCAGGGAGAGTGCGCGCATTCCTCGGGTCCCTCTGTGCCTCCGTTTCCCCATCGGAGAGCGCTGGGGAGCCCCAGGCTGCTCCAGCCAGTCAGGCCCCGTCACACACCGCCCCCTTTTGTCCTCACGTCTACAGGACAGACATCTCGCAGAGACGGCTGGCCTCCACCCTCTCCCCCAGCGCCCCGCCGGGTGGGAGACTCCCCCTGGGGTTCGCGACCGCAGCTTCCCAAAGACAGGGCGCCGCGGCGCGCACGGCGGGGGCAGAGTGGCGTCCGCGGGGCCCCGGGGCTGCTCGCTCACCGATGTAGAAGTTGGTCACCGTCCGCATGTGCTTGTGGCGGCAGACGACGTAGATGACCAGCGAGTTGCCCACCAGCCCGAGCACCATGAGCACAGCGAAGAACAGGGGGACCAGCCAGGCATCCAGGGGCCTTGGCGCCGAGCCCGGGCCGTCCGAGGCGTTGGCACCGCAGCCTGGGCATCCCGAAGTGTTGGACGGAGCCCACCAGGTCGCGTTGGGGCCCAACGTCGCCTCGCTGGCCATGGCCCCGGCACCCTCCTCCTCCAGGCAGCCTTCGCGGGTTGCGTCCCGGGACCGCGGGGACGGGGGGGGAGGAGACCCCTGTTTCTCCTCCTCAGGGCCGCCCTCCCGGGATGCCAGCGCCCAGGTCTCTGCTTCAGGCGGCAGAGGCTGGAAAGCGGCTCCTCCGGCAGCGTCGCAGCGGCCACTCTTATACCCCCCTCGCCCCCCTCCTTGTCCCCGCCTTCGCGTGCCCCTGCGTAGTGGCCACTCCAGAGCCTCGCGCTCGCTCTCCCCAGAGCTGTGCCCGGATGACGGGAGGAGGGGTGGGCTGGAGGAGGGAGGGCTCCGGGCGCGGAGCCGCGGCTGGCGCAGGGCCGCCGGCGGCTGGACGCGGGGGACCGCGGAGCCTCGGCCAGGGGCGGGGCCTTCGCTTGCCTCTGGCTCCTCGGCTACCTAGCACCCAGCGGCGGGTTCCTGTCCGCAGAGGGGCACTTCGGGACGGTCGGCAGGAACCGTGAGGCACGGAGCTCAGCCACACCGCCACACCCCGGCTACATGTAGCTCACGGCCCCCCTGAGAGGCCATGCTCGCCAAGCCCCCAGAGCACTAGACAGCAGAGAAAAAGGAGCCGCCGTTTTAATAAAAAAATAGAACAAGCGGGAGGGCGGGGTGGAAGGTGGGACTTGGTGGTACTGGAACTCTCCAGGCCAGGGCCACAGGCTCACCCCACACCACCCAGACAGGGCCACAGGCTCACCCCACACCACCCAGGACAAGGCCACAACAGGCTCATCCCACACCAGCCAGACAGGGCCACAGGCTCACCCCACACCACCCACCCAGCACAGGCCACAGGCTCACCCCACACCACCCAGGACAAGGCCACAACAGGCTCATCCCACACCAGCCAGACAGGGCCACAGGCTCACCCCACACCACCCAGACAGGGCCACAGGCTCACCCCACACCACCCACCCAGCACAGGCCACAGGCTCACCCCCACACCGGGGCGGGGTGAGCTGAGCGGCAGGGAGCGGGAAGCCGGGTTCTGAGGTTGTTGGCGGCTGAGTAGATGCAGACTGAGGGCTCTAGAACGACCCCCTCCTCTCCCTTTCACCCCCGGAGCGACTCCGGTGTGGCACCAGGCACGGAAGCCTCCTGGTCTCCTCACAGACCCTCCCCCTGGGTCCGCTGGGTCCATTTGGGCCCGTATTCATGCGCACAGGCTTCCCTTCACCTGTCTACACAGAGCCTTAAGAGGGGACGCTTTCTCTTGGGTCGGTTTGTTTTGTTTATTTGTTTGTTTGAAATAGTTTTTTTTTCCTTAAAAAATTTTTTAAAAGGGGTGTGGCTTTCACGTAGCCCAGGCTAGCCTTGAACTGCCGTGGACCACGCCTTAGAACACCTGCCCCTCCACCCGACTCAGGTCTGTAGCTCAGGCCGGCCTGGAGCTCCCGCGATCCTCCTGCCTCAGCCTCGGGAGCGCTAGGGCGTGCACCACGTCCAGCCCGCCCTGGGCTCTCCCCACCAGGCCGCTCCGACAGGTGGCCTGGGGGTGTGGCGTCCGCCTCCGGGTCTCCCTTCCCGGGGCGCGCGCACCCCTCCCACGCCTCCGCCCCGGGAGCCTTTCGCGTATCCTCAGTCGCCTCCGGGCCGGTGTGTCCCACGCTCTCTTCCCGGGGCGGGGCGCCGGGACTGAGTCTTCAGCCCCGCTAGTCCCTAGCGCTCCGGGGGCGACGCCGCCCCGTGTCTCCGCGGAGGACGGCTAGGCGGAGCGTCTACCCCGGCAGCCAATGCGTTCCCGGGCTGTCCCCGCCCCGGGCCGCTGCAGACTCCGCCCCCCGCGTCACTTCCTCCGCGGCCTCGGGCCCGGCTGCCACAGCGGCTGCAGGCCATGGTGGCTCTGGACAACCCTGACGGCGGCCCCGGGGCGACACCGAGCGCGGGGACCAGGCTGTGAGCAGGGCCGCGGGGCTGGGCCTCTACCCGGACCCCTCCTCCTTCCCGGGACGGGGTCTCCTCCTCCTCCTCCTCATCCCCTTCCTCCTCCTCCTCCCCAGGCTAGGGTCTCCTCTTCCCCTTCCTCCTCCTCCTCCTCCTCCTCCTCCTCAGGTTGGGGTCTCCTCCTCCTCCTCGTCCTTCTCCTTCTCCTCCTCAGGTTGGGCTCTCCTCCTCCTCTTCCTCCCCAGGCTGGGGTCTCTTCCTCTTCCTCCTGCTCCCCAGGTTGGGGTCTCCTCCTTTTTCTCCTCAGGTTGGGGTCTCCTCCTCGTCCTTCTTCTCCTCCTCAGGTTAGGCTCTCCTCCTCCTCTTCCTCCCCAGGCTGGGGTCTCTTCCTCTTCCTCCTCCTCCCCAGGCTGGGGTCTCCTCCTCCTCTTCCACTAGGCTGGGGCCTTCTCTTCCTCCTCCTCCCCAAGCTGGGGACTTCTCCTCTTTCTCTTCCTCCTCTTCCTCCTCAGGCTGGGGTCTCTTCCTCTTCCTCCTCCTCCCCAGGCTGGGGTCTCCTCCTCCTCTTCCACTAGGCTGGGGCCTTCTCTTCCTCCTTCTCCCCAAGCTGGGGACTTCTCCTCTTTCTCTTCCTCCTCCTCCTCCCCAGGCTGGGGTCTCCTCCTCCTCTTCTCTAGGCTGGGGCCTTCTCTTCCTCCTCCTCCCCAAGCTGGGGACTTCTCCTCCTCCTCCTCCTCCTCCTCCTCCTCCTCCTACTCCCCAGGCTGGGGTCTCCTCCTTCTTCTCCCCAGGCTGGGGTCTCCTCTTCTCTAGGTTGGGGTCTACTCCTCTTCCTCCCCAGGCTGGGGACTTCTCTTTCTCCTCCTCCTCCCCAGGCTGGGGTCTCCTCCTCTTCTTCTCTAGGCTGGGGCCTTCTCTTCCTCCTCCTCCCCAGGCTGGGGTCTCCTCCTCCTCCCCAGGCTGGGGTCTCCTCCTCCTCTTCTCTAGGTTGGGGTCTACTCTTCCTCCCCAGGCTGGGAACTTCTCTTTCTCCTCCTCCTCCCTGTCCTCCCCAGTCTTCCTCACTGGATGTGTTCTGTCTCTCCTCCGCCCACACCCCTTTCTCTGGCTGCTCACTCACAAACTCAGACCTCCCGCTCTGGGCTTCTGTGAGGAGGGCTTGCTAACCCAGCCAAAGGCATTTACTTGGTTCATCCCCCTTCCTCCCCCTGACTGAGGTTTCACTGGACCGGAGGGCCGATGCCAATGGCATTTCCCAGCCACCCTCCGTGGGGTCACCGTTGCCTCCACTTTCCTGGCAGTGGTCACTCTTTGTGTCCCTGGGGTCAGTTCCCAAAGTGGTGTGGCCTGGAGCAGCCAGTGTGCAGCCCTGGCCGAAGGTGGCTACTGAGGAATTGAGGTCCTGTGACCGATAGCCCTGTGTCATCTGCCCTGACACCTTTGTGGGGTCAAGAGCTGGCTTCGCCGCCTGGCCAGGTTGCTGGGTCTTTCTGTGTCTTGGTTTCTGTGAATGGGCGTGGAAAGTGGCCTCTTAGACTCAGGGCAGGGGAGCAAAGCTGACCAGCAGGCTGGGGTTCTATATGGTTGTACCTTTGGGTGTTGGCTTTTTTTTTTTAATTTAATTTTTAAAACATATTTCATCTTAATGTATACGGGCATTTTGCTTGCACCTTTGGGTATGTACCATACTTGGGGACATACATGTATGAACTTACATGGGTCTGCACCATGTATGTGCCCGAGCTTGCAGAGGTCAGATGGCTCCTGGAGTTACAGGCAAGCGTGAGCCACCAGGTGCTGGCTCTTGCAAGCAGACAGGGCGGTAACCACTGTGCTTTCTCCAGGCCCGTGTTTTGTTTGTGTTGACTCCCGGCCTCACGTAGCTCAGGCTGGCCCCAATCTCTGTGTGTAGTTGAGGATGACCTTGAGCTCCCGATCTTCCTGCCTTAGCCTCCTGGGACCACACCTAGCAACTTTGAACGTGGCTCTACTGTAAACGACTTTACGATTTAGTGAATTACTTCCCTTCAGGGCCTCGCCCAGGTGTCCACCTGCCCGGGTGCTGGGGCCCCTGAGTCACCTCCGCCCTGCTTCCTGTTGGGGAAGTGGTTCTCTGCCTTTCCGGGAGTGTTTGCCAAAGAAGCTGTGCTTGTATCCAGGGTGCGTCCTGGTGAGCCGGGGTCCCACTACCCAACCAGCAGGGTGCAAGAAAGGACTCTTTCCCAAACCCCACGCACTTGGCACCGTCCGCTTCATGGCCTGGCCATTCCTCACAGGTGCCGGTCCCATTCTGAGGCGGCAGGCGCCACCTGTGCGGCCTCAGCTTCACTGTCTGTAAAGGGGCCTGGTTATGGGGAAAGGAATGCTCCTTCATTCAGCCAGCCTCTTGGAGTCCCATTGCTTGCTTTCAAACTGCCTGCCGGACACTTGTGGGGTTCAGTGAGCAGGGGTTAAGGAGTAAACAACTCGGACCAGCTGGTTCCCAGTTGGCATAGCAGTGAGAAGTACTGATTGGACGGGCTGGGCCACCTTCCGGGAGGTGACATTTGGACAGAAACCAGCATCAGGCAGAACCAGGAGAGGCGTTGGCGACAGAGGTGCCAAGGCTCAGGGGCATGACAAGTTTGGTGGTTTTTTGTTTTGTTTTGTTGTGTTTTCAAGACAGAGTTTCTCTGTGAAGCCTTGACTGACCTGGCATTGCTTTCTATAGACCAGGGCTGGCCTCTAATTTACAGTAATCCGCCTGCCTCCGCCTCCTCCAGCGCTGGGATTGAAGGCATGTGAGGATCATAACAGGCTTGAATTCAAGCAGCAGTTCTGTTTCCTGGAGCCCTTGGGGCTTCCCAGGGGATGGTGACATCCCAAAACCCTTCGAATGGAGCACAACTCAGTTCTATAATACCCGCACAACATGTGCTGTAATACCAGGCCAAGGGGTGTCGAGGGCTCACCCCTGGTGGGCTCTGGCCTGAGTGGGCTCAGCTGTCCAAACTGGGAGGCAGCTTCGCACCTGTCCTTGTAGCCGGAAAGCTGCTCGGAGCTCCCTTTTTTGGCTGTGTCTGTCTGTCCTTTCCGCAAGACAGCTGTGGTTTGTTATCAACCTGCCCCAGCTGCAGGGGTGGAGCTCTGAAGGCTGGGGTTGAAGCTAGAGCAGAAGTGGTCCAGCCTCGGACCTCAGAGCTGATGCAACCCTGGGACCGGTAGAATGTTTGGGGCTGGCCTAACCTCAGGCCTCGCCCTGCTCAGGGAAGGATGTAGAGGTTAAAGGCCGACTCCCCCACCTTGGGGAGGGAATCCCCAGGTCCACAGCGACCTTCGACCTTCGAAGTGCAGCCGCTGGTGGCCTGAGATGGGTGAAGGGGCCCACCCCACCAGAGCCGGGGGGAGGCAGCCGGGAGGCGTGGCGTTTGGGAGCACGCTGCTCTCCCCAGTGCGGCCACAGGGCTCCCCAAGCCTACCGTCTCCCTGCAGCTCTTGTCCTCCCCTGCCAAGCAAGCGCGCCTGGCTTCCTGGGCACCCAGCTAATCCCTTCACGGGACTAATACGGTTTTCAGGAGCTGGGCAGTTAGCTCTGAGACAGGCTGACCGGCTCCTGGGCGCGATTGGCTGGACCCCTTTTAGCTTCCAGGAAGCAGGCAGGTCCTGAGTCCCTGTCGGGTGCTGTCACCTTGAGACCCTGTGGCTCCTTTTTGGTTTACAGGTCATGGGGCAGAAGGTCCCCTTCCACAGGGTTAGCGTCCGACCCCTGGGGTGCGCAAGGACCTTGATGTCTTGTGGCCTGAATCTGGAGTTGGGAGTGATTGGGGGGGGGAACCACTGCTCTTCTGGGGGACTAGGACCCGTGCCCTCCTGTCTTGGAGCCTCAGTTTACCCATCGCGCATCATAACTTAAGTCTTGAGGTGGGGGTGGGGGGAAAGCCTCTTGTTGCCAGGGAGACGGAGCAGGCCTGTCCTTGGCCCTGATGACCTCTTCACCTGGCTGCAGGTCTCTTCCTGACTGCTCCATCAGCGGCTCACAAGGGAAGAGGGTTTCCTCTTCCAGACGTAAGCAACATTTTATCAATCAGGCTGTGCGGAATTCGGACCTGGTGCCCAAAGCCAAGGGACGGAAGAGTCTGCAGCGCTTGGAAAACAGTAAGCAGGGACTAGGCTTTCCTTGCTGTGAAACACCCACTGGTCGGACACTAGAGGAAGGGCTTCAGAGGGTGCACAGGAGTTCAGCGCGTCAGGGAGAGAGAGATGGGGCTCTAGACTGGATGGGTTAAAATGAAAAGAAAACAAAACTTGGGGCCGGTGGAAGTGAGTCGGGACCCAAACACGGCCTCAACCTACAAACCTGTTTCCCGCCAGCCCGGTACCTCCTCACGCTGCTCGAGACAGCCGGGGGCCCTCCTGGGCTGGAAGATGGGGACCTGACTCCTCCCGCAGCTCCCGGCATCTTTGCAGAGGCCTGCAGCAATGCTACCTATGTGGAGGTGAGACCCTGGGGGTCCCTGCAGCCCCTCCCCAGTTCCAGCGTTCAGCTCGGGGCCCCGCGCCTGTGAGCCGCCTGCACATGGGCGCCTGTGCTTTGCGTGTCAAGTGGAGAGACAGACCCAGGGGCCCCGGGGCGAGCCTCCATCCCTGTCTTCCAGGTCTGGAATGATTTTATGAACCGATCCGGGGAGGAGCAAGAGCGAGTGCTCCGCTATCTGGAGGATGAGGGCCAGGGCAAGAGGAGGCGCGGGCCCGGCCGTGGGGAGGACCGGCGGAGAGGTGGGGCCTGGCTGGGGGCGTGCCCGTGTGGGCGGGGCCAGTCACCCTGTTGTCCTGGGGACGGGGCCAAGCTACAGAGGGGCAGAGCCTTGGGGGTGCGAAACTCCTTGGTGGGCAAAGGGAAGGGATGAAGGTGGGGTTCCCCGGTGGGTGTGGCTAGGCTGTGGGCGGGCCCCGAGCTCACCCCAGGCCTTCTCCCGCCTTGCCACCTTCACAGAGGACCCTGCCTTCACACCCCATGAGTGCTTCAGGCGCATCAGCCGTCGCCTGCGCTCCGTGCTCAAGCGTAGCCGAATCCCGATGGTCAGTGCCCCATCTTCCTCGAAACCCGGCCTTTCCATGTCCCCATTCTGAGTTGGTGAAGAGGTGACAGGAGCCCCCGGGGGAGGGGCAGGTGGTGCGCTGGTTAGGAGGAGGATGAGGCAGTGGTTGTCGCAGAGTGTATAAGAGTTTGACCAGAGGCAGGTCCGGTCATGTGGTGCTCAGGTGCCTGACACTGTCAGACACCCCAAGGCACTTGGTGGGGATTTTGTGACCCGCTCAGCTCTTCCTACCCCACAGGAAACCCTGGAGAGCTGGGAGGAACGGCTTCTGGCCTTCTTCTCGGTGTCTCCCCAGGCTGTGTACACCGCCATGCTGGACAACAGGTACAGGGACTGAGGAGAGGGGACGGCGTGCCCTCCTCTCCCGCCCTGGCTCAGCCCCTCATGTCCCTTCCTCCCCAGCTTTGAGAGGCTCCTGCTTCATGCTGTCTGCCAGTACATGGACCTCATCTCAGCCAGTGAGTGCCCCCCGCCGCCGCCCCTTCATCCCCTTCATCACAGAGCAGAGCAGTGGCCATGGGGCCCTGGGTTATATTTAACTCCTGAAGAGTAGTACCCTGGGATTCTGGGGGCCAGACACCCTCCATTCACAGCTCCAGGGGAGGGGAACAAGGTGAGGTTGTTAAAGCCTGGAGGTGAGGAGCTTCTCTCCCCGGCCTGAAGAAGAAAAGCAGACAGGTGCCCCGTGTCCAGGAACAGCCCAGTTCCCAGAACATAGGTCTTCGTCCTCCATTTTCCGTCTTCACAGGGTGGCCGTTTCTAATGATGGTTGTGGGCCCTCAGTGGCTCCAGCTGCCCCTCTGCCTCTTCCCTTTCCTTGCACCTGTCTCTGCCTCCTGTGGGGTTGCTGTGGTGATGGTTTCCATGGCAACCCTTGGAATTAGTCCCTCTGGTTCCCCACCGTGGAGGATGCTGCAGTTTCCACACCTGCCTGTATTTTCACACACCTGAGAGCTGGGATGTGTTGAGGGGTTTCTCTGTGAGGACTGAGTTTTGGTCTGGGTGAAATGGGAGGCCTGTAGACAGAGTCGCAGCTCATGGCTAGCCTCACCCAGTTTCTTTTGTTATCTAGACAGGGTCTCGGGTGTAGCCAAGGCTGGTCTCCCCTCCAGTATGTGTATAGCTAAGGATGGCCTTGAACTCCTGACCCTCCAGCCTCCCAGGCCTCATGCTAATACTCCCAGCTCCCCCCAGTCCTCAATGGCTTGTCCACAGGTGCTGACCTGGAGGGCCGGAGGCAGATGAAGGTCAGCAACCGTCACCTAGACTTCCTGCCTCCAGAGCTTCTGCTGTCTGCCTACCTGGACCAGCAGTGATGGCGGAGGCCCCGCCTGCCGACTCGCCTAGCCCAGACTCCAACATCTGCTGATGATAATCTTCTACAGTTTCACCCCTGCCCCTGCCCGTCCCCGATCACACAGGATGGCCCTACAGCTCCCTGCCCCGGTACCTGTATCTGGGTGGGGAGACCTGACCCGGGCATTTCCATGCGTTTGTTTTCCTGTGTTTGGCTTTCTTTGTCCCAGTCTGAAGCTCAGGCGAGGAAAAGCGGACTCTTTTCTTTTACCCTCCTAATCACTTTTAATGAATTTGGCATGTTTTGGGGAAGATTTGTTTTAATTGCTCTTTTAAAAGCGGGGAGGCACTACCCAAACACCTAGCGCCATCCAGTTGTGGGCTCTGATGTGAGCCCTGCCCGAGCCCTCCAGGTCTCAGCTCTGATGGGGGTGGCTGGGCCTCTCTAGGACTCTGCTCATTTCCCAGGGCTCTTTGTTGCGTGCGTGCGTGTGTGCCCACACGTGTGCTGTGGTATGCCCAGCAAACCTGGACAAGCTGTGTATCAAGCGCTGACTCTATGCTTTTCTTTATGATGTGTGTGTCATGTCCCCCGCTCCCTGAGCCCTGCCTGCCTTTCAGATTGTCCCTGCCCCTCCCCTCCCTCCGAATACCAGGGGTCCAGGACTTCCAGCCAGAAGCCTCTGACCTTGTGGGCCCTGTCCCCTTCCCGTCTCCTCTGCTGCCCGGCATTGCTGTGGTCACTGCAGAGGCCTTATGGCCCTCCCTGTCCTTCCCCTCGTGGGATTCTTTGTGCTTGGGGGGGAAAGGGACACTTTTAATAAAGCCTTGGTGCTCAGGCTGTGTGCTTGTCTTTGGCTTTGGTTGGGGTGGGTCACTGCGGGCTGGGGGTCTGGACATGGGGGAACCTCCAGTCTTGGTGCATTTATTTTATTTTATTTATTTTATTTTGAGACACGGATTATCTGTGTAGCCTTGGCTGTCCTGAACTTGGTTTTTTGACCAGGCTGGCCTCAAACTCAGAGGATTAAAGGAGTGCAGCACCCTGCCTGGCTGTTAGTTCATTTAAAATGTGTAAAATGCATAAAGATGGCTGTGGCTCAGGGGAAGAGCAATTGCAGTGGCACCTTTTTTTTTTCTTTTTTTTTTTTTCTTTTTTTTTTTTTTGGTTATTGGAGACAGGGTTTCTCTGTGTAGCCCTGGCAGTCCTGGACTGACTTTGTAGACCAGGCTGGCCTCCAACTTACTGCGATCCTCCTGCCTCTGCCTCTCCGAGTGCTGAGATTTGATAGTCCTCACCACAACCAGGTGTTGGACATCTTTAATCCCAGTACTTGGGAGCAGAGGCTGGTGGGCGTCTGTGAGTTCAGGGCCAGGTGCTCTCCATAGCCAGGCCCGCACAGGGAGACCCTGCCTCAAACAGTCCACTCGCCAGGAAGGTTGTTCAGCGGGCTAAGGGGCTGAACACACACACACACACACACACACACACGCCCATGGGTTCCATCCTGAGTGTGGGCACGCTGCCTGAGCCCTCGTCCCAAAAACCAAAAGAGGGAAAGGGGACGCAGACCTCAGTTTCCTTTTGGGGGGAAAGGCAAAATATGGAACGCTTCACGAATTTGCGTGTCATCCTTGCGCAGGGGCCATGCTAATCTTCTCTGTATCGTTCCAATTTTAGTATATGTGCTGCCGAAGCGAGCACGAACTCATGGCTTGTCCGAGCAGTATTTATAGGCTCAAGATGTGCTCTCATTTAGGATAGGGTGACTTTTTAAATGGTAATTTTTAGCTTTTTCTTATGTAAAACTATTTTAACTATCATATAAGATGTAGCCAGTGATCAGAAATGACAGATAACTTGTCTTTTATCGCACGTAGAGCCGCAACTTTTACTCGGAATTATTTTATGCAAATTAACCGGGGTAGGGGCGGAGCCTGAGTTCTCCCAGAAGTCTGTGCGAGGTGCCGGCGCGGGCCCAGAGATGGCGGCGCCGGATCCCGGACGTTGGGGCGAGTGTGGATCGCGGCCGCCCGGCCGACTGGGCGCTCGGGGAGGACAGGTCAGTGCGGATCGCGGGACGCGTGGTCAGAGCGCTTCGGGCGACGCCCGCGAGCGGAAGGCCAAGGGGCGGAGCCTCGCGAGGTCAGAGGGCGGGCCTAGGAACAAAGCTTCCTGGGTAGCGGCCTATGTGGGTGGGGCTTGTTTAGGACCGGCGCTTGTGGAGCAGCCTGAGGAGGCTAGGCTGAGGAGGGGGCGTGGTCTGAGGGACCAAGAACCCCCGGGGGCGTGGCCTGGGTCAGACGTTAACGGAGGGGCGGAGCGTGAGGAAATGAGCCTACTAGAGAGGAGCGTATCCTAGGGAGCACAGTCTGAGGGGGTCGGAGGTTGGGAATGCTGTTCTGAGGCTGAGGGAGGCGGGAGATGGCCTGATAGTCACAAACTGAGGAGAGAAGCAGGGCCTGAAGCTGATGGGTGATTTGGAGGCGGAGCTTTAGTTCTTGGGCGGTGTGGGTGGAGCTTTACGAACTTGGGCGGGGCGTGGCAAAGGTGCCTGGAGAGTACGTTAAGACTCAGGCTTTGGGTCTAGGGCGCAGCCTTGGGGTGGGCCTAATGGGTCGGGGGCGGGGCTTAGGGACTGAACTTGGAGTGTAAATTGACGCCCAGGCTGAAGAGGTACAGGTGGACCTAGTTCCGTGTGTGAAATTAGCTGAGGCTGAGCTCAAGCTGAGATCTGGGTGGTTGACAGGTGGGGTTGACTTCAGGCTGGGCATCATGGAATTTAAAGCCGGGCTCGGGCTTCAAGGCCTGGAGAACATTCTAGACCCGCTTTAGCTGGGCGCTGCTGTAGAGTGGTGCCTCCCTGTTCCCCAGGAGCCAGGGAGCGTGCTGGGTGCGGTGGGCATGATGGACCTGGCCTATGTATGCGAGTGGGAGAAGTGGGCCAAGAGCACGTACTGCCCGTCGCTGCCCCTGGCCTGCGCCTGGTCCTGCAGGAACCTCATCGCCTTCACCACAGACCTACGCAACGATGACCAGGGTGAGCCTGAGCCGGGGCCCTCCTCACCTGGCTGGGACCTAGGGGTGGAGACCGAGTAGGTGGGCCGTGCCAGGTGTGCCAGGCTCTCTGATGCCAGTTAGAGGTTGACCACACACTGGCACCGTCCTGCAGCTCCGGCGTTAGTGCCTCCAGGAGAGACATTGTGGCTGCATTCTCCCGGGATTGGCAGCGTGGGGGAACTCAGAGGAAGAGGTGAACTGGGGATGGGAACCATGGGCTGCGGTGAGCCACCCCGACCTCACCTGTTCCCTTTCCGCTGCAGACCTGACACACATGATCCATATCCTGGACACGGAACACCCCTGGGAAGTGCACTCCATCCCCTCTGGCCACAGCGAGGCCATCACCTGCCTGGAGTGGGACCAGTCAGGTGAGGCCACCAAGTTTGCTCTCAGTCCAGAGCTCTCCGCAGAGTGGGCTGCCTTCCTTGGTCATCAGTCCTGAGTCCAGAGCCAGGGGCCAGCCACTCCACTCAGTGGGAGTCCTGAGTAGGGCAGGGCTCCCGACACAGCTGTTCCCCTCAGGGTCCCGGCTCCTGTCAGCGGACGCCGATGGACAGATCAAATGTTGGAGCATGGCGGACCACCTGGCCAACAGCTGGGAGAGCTCAGTGGGCAGCCAGGTGGAGGGGGACCCCATCGTGGCATTGTCCTGGCTACACAATGGTGTCAAGCTAGCACTACACGTGGAGAAGGTGAGTGACCCCCTGAGGGGACTGAGGGACAGATGGGATGGAGCTGAGAGCAGCCAGACTGCCCCTTCCTTGCTGCCATCAGCACCTCAGTGTGGATGACCTGTCAGTCAGTAGCTGCCCTCATGAGCCCTGTGACCAGAGCCTCCCCTTGTGCTGATGGTACCTCTATAGCGAATCCATTTAACACATGGCGGCATTTTCAGTGGCTTCCTATCTTACAAATGGCTGCTCTGTCCAACAAGCTGCTCTTTAACCAGCCAGGGGCTGCTGTCCTCAGACCTCAGGCCATCTTGATTAGTGATGACCCAGAATTCCCCTGCCCCTCTGCATTCTGAGTTCAGCCAGTTAGGCTCAGGGACAGAGTTGGACACAGGCATCTGGAGGGACAGTAGGAGCCCCTGAGGAAGGAGGCAGAGCCAGGCCTTCTTGCGTGATGGCTACAGGCGTTTGGGACCTGTAGGTGGCCACACTGCCTGCCTCCCACCCAGGACAACTCTTAAGAAAAAGATGGGCCTAGTGACACAGACCAATCTTCACATTTGGGAGGCACACACTCTCTGAGCTCAAGGCCAACCTGGTCTACATATGCAGTTCCAGGCCTGCCAGGGCTACACAGTGACAATGGCAAATTTAATGTAGGTGACAGAGAGGTGAATCAGTGGTTAGAGCATAGCTGCTCCTGCTGAGGACCTGGGTTACGTTCCCAGCACCCACAGGGTGGCTCACAACCACCTGTGACTCCAGCTCCAGGGGGCCCAATGCCCCCTTCTGACATCCACAGATATCTCACTATGTGGTACCCATATATACAGCCAGGGAAACACTCAAACACAAGATAATAAGTAAATCTCTTTTTTTTGTTCCAGTTTTTCAAGACCGGGCTTATCTGTGTAACCCTGGCTGTCCTGGGTATAGTGGTGCACGCCTTTAATCCTAGCCCTTAGGAGGCAGAGGCATGTGGATCTCTGAGTTCGAGGCCAGCCTGGTCTGTAAAAGATATTTAAATTTTAGAGGGCCACCTTCTTCTCCTTCTTCTCTTCTTTTTCTTCCTTTTTTTAAAAAATTTTTTTTCGAAACAGGGTTTCTCTATGTAGTCCTGGCTGGCCTGGACTCATTTTGTAGACAAGCCTGGGATTAAAGGTGTACACCACCAATCTTGGCCCTTGGGGGGCCTTTTCTAATTACCCATTCTAACTCTCAAATAAATGACACAGAGACTTATTAGATATATTAATAAGCTTTAGGCTCAATGGCTGGGCAGATACAGTTAATTCTAGTCTCTCTGCTAGTCTGGTTACTTCCCAGCCGTATGCCCTAAGTTACTTGCTACATTGGTCCTGCCTGGGTCGCTTCTGCTCCATCAATCTACGTCCTTTCTCTGCCTCTTCTTCTCTTTTTCTCTCCCTCTGTTCCCTACCTCAGATTCCCGGACTGGGAATGGAAGTCCAACCTTCCTACCTTCTCCGTCCAGTCATTGGATCCTCTGCTTTTCTTAAGCTAACCAGTCAAAGATACTTGAGGAGCAATGTTTATACAACATGACAATGCCCATAATGTGGACTGCAACCAGATTTCAGGGCACAGAAATCAGCGTCTGAATACACAGCGCACCAGACCAACCCCCAACACCAGTCTTCAGAGCAAGTTCCAAGATAGCCAGGGCTACACAGAGAAGCCCTGTCTTGAAACACCAAAACAAAGTTTTATTGAGCTGGTCATGATAGTCCATGCCTATCATCCCAGCACTTGGAAGGCTGAGGCAGGAGGATCATAAATGTTAGTCCAGCCTGGGCTATATACCCTGATTCAAACAAACAAGGTGTGTTTTGTATGTAACTTACACCAATCTGTAAATATAGGCTATAAAGACAGGAGTAGTTGGTACCATGGCAGCACTCCACAGAAAATGCACGCTGTCCCACCTGCTCTTATGGGAAGTTTTGGCGGCACCACAGCCTGTCTTACTGCCTCTGCTACAGAGGCAGAGACTGAGCCATGAGGTCACAGCAGAGAAACTGAAAGGACCAAGTTTGACCCCTGAGAAAAATGTCATTGCTTGAGTGTTACAGAAGAGAAGGCCGAGACTGGAGAGGCCAGTACTCTTGCCACATTGTTGCTCTGTGCTTGTGGGGTCAGGCCTAGAAGGCAGACCCCCCCCAAAAGCCCTTCCTCCCATCTCCCCCTCTGCAGTCGGGTGCCTCCAGCTTCGGGGAGAAGTTCTCGCGCGTGAAGTTCTCTCCTTCACTCACACTGTTTGGCGGCAAGCCGATGGAGGGTTGGATTGCAGTGACAGTCAGTGGCCTGGTGACCGTGTCCCTGCTGAAGCCCAGTGGGCAAGTGCTGACGTCCACTGAGAGCCTGTGTCGGTTGCGAGGCCGCGTGGCCCTGGCCGACATCGCCTTCACAGGCGGTGGGAACATTGTGGTGGCTGCTGCAGACGGCAGCAGTGCGTCCCCCGTGAAGTTCTACAAGGTGTGTGTGAGTGTGGTGAGCGAGAAGTGCCGCATTGACACTGAGATCCTGCCCTCGCTGTTCATGCGCTGCACCACTGACCCCAACCGCAAGGACAGGTTCCCTGCCATCACACACCTCAAGTTCCTGGCGCGAGACATGTCTGAGCAGGTAAGCCGCGGCCTCCCCAGCTAGCCACGTCCTGTCCTGGGCTCGGAACCTAACCGGTCCCTCCTGGTCCCCATGGAGCATCTGTGCCCCACCCAGCCCAGCAGCTAGACTCCGCATTTCTTGGTCTGTGGCCCCTTCCTCCATCTGAGAGCTGACACAGTGTCTGCCGTTCTCTCTGCCTCTTACCCTCCTGCCTCACAACCCACCGTAAAGCTAGGCTCTGGATGATTCAGGAAAGCCCCCAGCTCAGGTTCTCGGCCTGAGTCTCTCCCTACTTCCGTCTCCCACAGAAGGTGGCCTGTCTT
Source organism: Meriones unguiculatus (assembly GCF_030254825.1). Taxonomy (NCBI): domain Eukaryota; kingdom Metazoa; phylum Chordata; class Mammalia; order Rodentia; family Muridae; genus Meriones; species Meriones unguiculatus. The sequence goes on along the minus strand of NC_083364.1, from coordinate 16,518,500 downwards.
GCAGCTCCCACTCCACTGGTAGCGGGTCATCTGTCACCTGGGTGACCACTGCATTTGTGAGGCCAGAGACTCCACACCTCCTGAAAGTCCTGGCATACTTGTGCTGACGGACCTTGTGGAGCTGTCACTGGAGGAAGCCAAGGGGACACGGGCAGTGGGTGCCCCAGGAGACAACCGCCTTACCGAGCCCTGCCCGCAGGTGCTGCTGTGTGCATCCAGCCAGACCAGCAGCCTGGTGGAGTGCTGGTCCCTCCGGAAGGAGGGCCTACCTGTCAACAACATCTTCCAGCAGATCTCGCCCGTGGGTGAGTCGCCCAGGCTTCTGCACTCAGGGAAGTGCAGGCCTCGCTTGAGCCCTGGGAGCCACTGGCAGGCTCCAGGCTGTTGGGATTTGGCAGTTTGTTTTCAGACAGGGTCTCAACTATGTGTCCCTCACTGGCCTTGAGTGCACAGAACTCCACCTGCCTCTACCTCCTGAGCCCTGGGACTAGCAGTGTGGCCCATGTTCCATCCACAGCCCCAGGAGGCTGTTGGCTTCCTGCCTACATTGGGATGCTAGAGCTCCAGAGCCCTAGGATGACCTAGGACCCCTGGGATGAGGAAATGTCCTGTGCAAAGGTCTGGGGCTGGGGGTCAGCTGAGCTGTCAGAAAGGCACCCACAGTCAAGGGAGACATTTTACTTTCATAGCCGTGGAATCATCTAGAAACCCCAGTTAGAAAGGGGGCTGCAGTTGAGTGGAGTGAGTGGTTTTACCCAGGCTACCCCACACTTCTGTCTCCTGTAACCCTCTGCAGGTCTTCCCAACCCCTACCATTCTTGCTTACACCACCCCAGAGGTAGCCACTGAGGCTACAGTGCCTGGCTCAGCCTCTCATGACCTTCCCCAGCGCAGAAAGGAAGCCAGCCAGCAGGGGAAGGGGAGTGCTAATGGAGTCCCACCCCAGTACCCCCCAAGGTTGTGGAGGTGGCTAGAGGACCTAATTGGCCTAATAGAGTTGTGTCAAGAGGCCTCTCCTGCAGTTCCAGTAAACTGCCATCATGGCCTGAGAGTAATTAAATGAGAATAGCATCCCTGCTGTGTTTCCTGAAGACGGCTGTGAGTCACCAGGCAATCTGGGTTCACTGGAGCTGGCAGGCAGGGTCCCCACACCCAAACACCTGCGCCTGCCTGCCACAGATACCCAGCAGGTGGTACCCAGGCTGAGGCTGGTAACCATGGTTACGGAAACTGGCTGTGGTCAAGGCGGGGATGTGGCTACAATGACCTGGACACAGTGGCTGGCTACCACTGGCCACTGATTTCTAGTGTTCCTTTGTTAGTTCTTTTGTTTGATTTTTGAGAAGTCTGAGGCTCTGTAGCCACCCTCTGGCATCAGACTCCCAGCGGTCCTCCTGCCTCTCCTGAGCTGGGATGACATGCCTGCACTTCCCGCCTACCTCTGCTCTCTGAGTCCTTTGTGAGACAAACCATATGTCAGTGCCAGGAAGCCCTGACTGCTCTAACACTATGGCCTCAGTTTCCCCCTTGCTGGGGCTCCCTCTGGGATCAGGACTGCATTCAAGGATGGGGACTGACATACAGATAGCCCATCGAAGCCAGAGAGTTCAGGAGGGGCTCGCCCAGCGTGCATGGGCCTAGGGGCCATCCCCAGCAGGGAATGATCTGGGCATGGTAGAGAATGCCTGTCATCCCAGCACCAAGGAGGCGGAGGCAGGAAGGTTCAAGGCTAGCACATAGAGAGCAGGGGCCAGCACAGAGTCTCTGAGACCCTGTTTCAAAAAGGGAAAGAAAAATCCCAGCACAGGGTTCTACTGGTTTACGGCTCTTGTAGCATCCAGGCCAACTGGCTGGAGGAGGGGTGTGCCTGGATTGGGACAGGAGTGGCCCTGCGGCCCTGAGTGCAGCTCATCTTTCTGTTGCACCCCTCCCACACGCTCTTTTCCTGTCCCCAACTATTCAGTTGGCGACAAACAGCCCATGATCCTCAAGTGGCGGATCCTGTCAGCCACCAACGACCTGGACCGGGTATCAGCAGTGGCGCTGCCCAAACTGCCCATCTCACTCACCAACACTGACCTCAAGGTGGCCAGTGACACCCAGTTTTATCCCGGCCTTGGTATGTTAGGCCCAGGAGCAGGCAGCACAGCTCCTGGCCCTGGGGGTTGGGGAGTGAATTCCAAGTGCTGTGGGCTCCTGGTCTCATGTTAGGATAAGTGTGGACTGGCCCCCCCGTAACCAAGGGTACTAAGAGCTGCCAAAAATAAAAGTAAAAAGGTGCATTCATTAACATGTAAGGACTTGTAGTGGATTAAGAAAAAGTTATATTCCTTAAGGTGTACACAGCTTCAGCCAATTACTAGAAAGCTGCACTCCTTTATATGTAAAGAGCTGTGGCAATGACAATGAGTTGGGGGCATGGCAAGGTATATTCTCTGTGGTCCAGGATTCAGATCCCTCCAGCTCCTGCCTGTAAGTCAGTCAGGTGCCTCCTCCAGCCGCCTGCTCAGCTGGGAGGTAGGGTTGTCTCTGTGTGCCTGGGTCCTTATTTTCCTGTCTCCTCTATGTGGGGAGAATGCATTAAAGGGGAGGTGGCAGAGCTGAGGACTCTAGGACGGAGCTTGGGGCCCCCTGAATCTTGAGGTCACGAAGAGACCGGGAGAGCAGCTGCCCCCAACCCCACCCTGACCGCACACCCCGACCCCCAGGCCTGGCGCTGGCCTTCCAGGACGGCAGCGTGCACATGGTGCACAGGCTGTCGCTGCAGACCATGGCGGTGTTCTACAGCTCGGCCCCGCGCTCCCTGGACGAGCCTGCCCTGAAGCGCCCGCGCACCGCCGGCCCCGCCGTGCACTTCAAGGCCATGCAGCTGTCCTGGACCTCGCTGGCCCTGGTGGGCATCGACAACCACGGGAAGGTGAGCGCCCCGACGGGGTGGGCCACGGAGGGGCCGTTGGGATGGGGAGGGAGGGCAGGTTGAGGAGGGGGGTTTGGGTCCCCCCCCAGCCTCCACCCCCCGCCCCACCCCCAGCTCAGCATGCTGCGGATCTCTCCGTCCCTGGGCCACCCGCTGGAGCCCAAGCTGGCCCTGCAGCACCTGCTGTTCCTGCTGGAGTACTGCATGGTGACGGGCTACGACTGGTGGGACATCCTGTTGCACGTGCAGCCCGGCATGGTGCAGAGCCTGGTGGAGCGGCTGCACGAGGAGTACACGCGCCAGAAGCCCGCCCTGCAGCAGGTGGGGCGGGGCCTGCGCGGGCGGGCGGGCGGGGCTTCACGTAAACTGCCCCTCCCCTCTGCGGGGTTGTGGGTGGAGCCCAGGCGGCGCTATGTGGCTGACCTCAGAATCCGGGCAGGGGTGGGTTAGGGGTGCAAGCTTGTGGAGCCTTCACTCTAGAAGCTACGGCAGGAGCGCCATGATGGGGGGGGGCGGGTGCAAAGCGATACCGTGCCTCAGAACTGCACAGTCGGGGAAATTGGGGAGCACATCAAAGCATGTAGGGACTCATAACTGGCCACTGTCACCCTTGCTAAGGAGTGTCCTCACAGTGCTGGGGACATAGGCTCTCTACCCACTGAATCACAAAGAGGGAGGAAGCCCAGAGAAGTGACCACCTGCCGAGTGTCCCAGCACAGTGGCCCTTTCCCATACCTCCATGCTCTGGGAACGGAGTGTCCCCAGGCCCTGGGCGTGAGCCCCTAGCCCCCCAGGCCTTCCGCTCACATCTGTGTTGGGCGTCATGCCCAGGTCCTCTCCACCCGAATCCTAGCCATGAAGGCCTCGCTGTGCAAGCTGTCGCCCTGCACGGTGGCCCGTGTGTGTGACTACCACACCAAGCTGTTTCTCATGGCCATCACATCTACCCTCAAGTCGCTGCTGCGCCCACACTTTCTCAACACCCCCGACAAGAGCCCCGGGGACCGCCTGGCCGAGATCTGCGCCAAGATCACTGACGTTGGTGGGTGTGCGGCTTCCCTGTCTGTGAAGGGCGAGGGTCATAGTGACTGTTTAATCCAAAGCCAGCCCTTGGGGGGGGTGCTGGAAAGGCTCCCGCTTCCAGACCTGAGCACAAGCTCTGGGCAGCCATCCACAACCCTACTGTTCGTCAGTCTGAGTGCGGCTTAGTGGCTGAGCACCTGTCCGGCATACACCAGATGTGGCGCTGCACAAAGATGAGAGGTTCAAAGTCATCCTTGGCTGCATAGCAAGTTTAGCAGCCAACCTGGGCTACATGAGATCCAGCCTTTTTAAAAAAAACAAAAGACCATTTCTTCCCGTGTTAGCTGGGATCTCACGTGGCAGGTGCCTGAGCAGAAGGCAGGCGTCTTCCTTGTGCGGTGTGACATTCCTTCCTGCAGAGCTGTCCCGAAGGAAGATGGTTGAGGTCCACTATCCACTGCCCTGTGTGGGCAGCACCCTGCCCCGGGACCTGTGGGTGTTTCAGAGCCAGGGTCTCCGCCACGTTCCCTGAGCACCCTTCACTGTCCCCACAGACATAGACAAGGTCATGATCAACCTAAAGACTGAAGAGTTCGTCCTGGACATGAACATCCTGCAGGCGCTGCAGCAGCTGCTACAGTGGGTGGGGGACTTCGTGCTCTACCTCCTAGTCAGCCTGCCCAACCAGGTAGACCCGCCCCTCAGCCCTGCGTGACTGCACCTCCCTGTCTGCCCCAAGTCAGCTGAGGCGTCTAGCCTCCCACAGCCTCCAGGCTGCAGGGTCGCCGGTCAAGCCCCCGCGGCTTGCCTGGGTCAGCCCCCACCAGGCCCCGGGAGCATCGCAGACTGGACGTTCCTTTCCTGAGCCGCTCATGATCTGTAGGGCCCTGAACACAGCTCTGGTCTCCCTGATTCTGTGCCACCCATCTCCCCAGACCTCACCCAGGGTCCGAGGGTTAGCTGAGCCACCCCGCCCCCAGCAGCTCAGGGCTGCTCACTCCCAGTGTCCCCACCCACAGGGCTCCCCCCTGAGGCCTGGCCACAGCTTCCTGCGCGATGGGACCTCGCTGGGCATGCTGCGCGAGTTGATGGTGGTGATCCGAATCTGGGGCCTGCTGAAGCCCAGCTGCCTGCCGGTCTACACGGCCACTTCCGACACACAGGACAGCATGTCCCTGCTCTTCCGGCTGCTCACCAAGCTCTGGATGTGCTGTGAGGCATCCCCCTGCTCACACCTCCCCACCAGCCCACCATTTCCCCAGCACTCGGCCTGAGCCCTGGACCTCAGGGTGTAGTCCCTAGCGCTCAGCCGTCTGAGGGCAGAGCCAGGAGGCGCAGTGGGTGCCATGTGGGTGGCACAGTAGCTCCCTGGGAAGGCTGCGCAGTGACCCTGTCCCCTCCCCACAGGCCGAGATGATGGCCCAGCCAGTGAGCCTGATGAGGGCTTGGTGGATGAATGCTGCCTGCTGCCCAGCCAGCTGCTGGTCCCCAATCTGGACTGGCTTCCTGCCAGCGACGGCCTAGTCAGCCGCCTGCAGCCCAAACAGCCCCTGCGCCTCCGCTTCGGCAGGGCACCCACTCTGCCCAGCAACACCTCCACCCTGCAGCTGGATGGCATCACCAGGTGGGCGGCACCCACCCACCCCTCCTTCCCCCACACCCTGACCAGCCCAGCAGCCCCTGCAGGTCTGTTTCACCACAGCTCTGCTCCCAGGTTCTCTCACACACAGGTTCCAGTATCTTCCAAGGCCTGGAGTGTCCAATAATCAAGTTCTGTTTCATCAGGTCTCTGCATAAGAACTTGGCATTCCAGCCTTTGCTGTGTGCACAGATGGTTTGTTTTGTTTGTTTGAGGCAGGGTTTCTCTGTGTAGCCCTGGCTGTCCGGGAACTCACACCATTGACCAGGCTGGCCTCAACTCAGAGATCTGCCTGCCTCTGAGATGTTTGGTTTTTTGTTTCACGTGGCCCAGGCTGGCCCCTACTCCCTGTGTGGCCTGCACCTCTAAGTTCACACCCTGTGTATAGAATTTATTTCTCCCACTGCTTTGCTGAGGCTGTGATGCAGCCTCATCCGGAGATGAGCAATGCCCTAGTCTCAGGGTGTGCTGATAAAGGACTGCCCTGCCCATCACACAGTAAGGCCTTCACCCATCAACCCAGGTTCAGCCATGTTTGGAAGGTTCTGGAAAAAACCCATTGACTGCTGTTTTTATCTTTGAGCCCAGGGTCACAAAGCAAAAGCCACCCTCTCCTGCATGGCTGGCATGGCCCTGTGGACACAGTCCTCATACCTCCTCACTCCCATCTCATCCCCAGAGCTCCTGGCCAGCCCAAGATTGACCACCTCCGCAGGCTGCACCTGGGCGCCTACCCCACTGAGGAGTGCAAAGCCTGCACCAGGTGAGGGCTGCTGGCCAGGCTTGGGGTCCCCTCTGCTTCCCTGCTAGGCCACGCAGGCAGCCCAGGGAGCTTGGGGAGGTCCTTGGTTGTGGCCTTGCGTGATGCCTAGGGTGGGTAGGCCAGGGTTTGGGGTCATACCATCCCGCCTGGCTGGCGTCAGTGCAGGCAACAGTATGTCCGGAGACAAACAGCTGTGCAGGGCAGAGGCAGGTGAGGTTGGTGGGAGGGTTGGGTGAGTGCCAACAGGCCCCTGTCCCCCAGGTGTGGCTGTGTCACCATGCTGAAGTCACCCAACAAGACAACCGCCGTGAAAGAGTGGGAACAGCGATGGATCAAGAACTGCCTGTGTGGCGGGCTGTGGAGGAGAGTGCCCCTCGGCTGCCCCTGACCACAGCCTGCCATGCACAGCCAGGCTCCGAGCACATGCAGTCCTCACCGAGGCGCTGGCACCACCCACAGCCTGGGGCTGCCCCATCTGGGGGTACAAGCCATGTGACTCCTCCAGGGCCCCAGGAGCCGGGCTGTGTGTCTACCCTTTTGAAAGGCCACAGTCCGTACAGCCCTGTGCAGGCCGGGGTGTCTGCCTCACTTTACCTTTTGGACCCACAGAAGGGGAGGCAGGCTGAGTAAAGTTCCTTTGTACAGCAGGCTTGTGCTGTCCCTGTGGCCCCCGCCACTGTGCCCGCGCTCTGAGGCCCTGCTGGGGTGCCCACACGTGGACTCTTGAGTGACTGCTGCCTCCCCAGCACCCTCCGTCTCCTGGGCTCTGCAGCCTCTGCTGGTGGTCTCCAGGGCCCTGCCTTCAAGCATCCACAACGTGTGCGCCTGCAGCCCAGGTGGCCGAGCCCAGGCCTCTTGGTTCTTGGTAATTGGTTTTGCTGTTTTCTCCTTGGCACCCTGTGGAGCTGACTGCAGGACACACGTGACCCAGCTGGTGGGCATCTAAGCCCTCGCTCCAGAGGATGGGCCTGGCTCCAAAGTAGCACACATTGGGCTGCTTTGTGGGTTCCTCTTTCTTCTGCCCTTCTCCACCCTGTCAGCCCCCAAACAGGAAACAAAGGATAGAAGAGAATGGGGTTGATGTTATCGACAGACTACTTCCTGGTGGTTGGGGTGTTGGGTTCCTTGGGGCAAGTTTGAGCTTTGCCATCCGGGTATCCAATGTCTTCTTGGCTACTTGACAAACTGTGACCAACAGCAACCAACCAACAACCCACAACCCTCAGGGCCCTAGCATTCATGCACCCTCTGAAAGGTCCCCAGAATTGCAAAACCACGCCACCGCTAGAGCACGAGGCAAATTACAGTGGGCCGCTGTGCAACCTGAAGCAGCCCACTCCTGGGACCCTCAATCTCCAACACCTAGGGGAAGCCAGGAGCTTGGCTTTGCTCTGCGTCCCCGCGTTCCATGTAGAGAGGCGCGGGGTTTAGTCTGGGTTCTTCGTTTCACCCACAGGGCCCAGCCCTGCGGGGCTACAGACATGCCCAGCTCTTTCCCGGGCTCTGGGGCAGTGTCCAGCCTTTGTTCACGGCCTCTCCGTACGTTTCCCCTCTTAGCTTTTACGTTGCACAGCGCAACTTCAGCGCGCCTTAGCGGAGCTGTCTGAGCCCAGACAAAGGTCCTGGGCGCAGCGGGACCTCAGCGAGTAGGAGCTGTCCCGCCCCACGGTTCTCAAAAGAGCACGCGCGCCTCTGTGTGGCCAGACAGGGAACCACCTGCCTTCAGCCTCCTGGGTCTGTGTGCAGCAGGCGCTCAATTAAGACCCACAGGGCTCAGATGCATGCATTTATTGTGAGCCGCGTGTGTCCGTGGTCCCTTCAGGCCGTCATATTACCATTTAGGATTGCGTTGATCCAGTCCACGAAGGGCGCCACGCGGGTAAACACGGCCGGCTTCTTGCGGTTGCCACAGACTCGCGAGCCCCAGGAGACCACACCCTCGAGCACGTGCTGGCACACCAGAGGGCCGCCGGAGTCTCCCTGTGGGGCGGGGCGGGGCCGCGAGTGACGTGCCCAGCCAGCACCCGAGCCCCTCTGACTCCCCGAACGCCACCCTTCCCGCTGCCTCCTCGGCCCCCTCCGGCTCCACCCTCCCACGCCGCGCGCGCGGCCCGGGCCCTGCCCCCTCACCCTGCAAGTGTCCCTGCGGTTGCTCTCCGCACACATCATGTTCCGAGTGATGACCCCGTCGTGGTACGTGCGCCCGTTGCAGACGGTGCGGTTCATGACTGGCACCGTTAGGCTCTGCAGGACGTCGGGCTTGCGCCCCGCGTGGCTGACCACGCCCCAGCCGGCCACATCGCAGAGCGTGCCGGGCTCCACCTCTCTGTCCTCGGCTTGCAAGGAGAGGAGCTGCACGAAGGGACCCAGCGAGACGTTCCCGGACAGCTGAGGGTGGGAGGGGCCGAGGGTCAGAAGAGCAGGCGGGGCTGAGAAATGGGATCTGAAGCTGGATTCTGGCGCGGAAGAAGGGTCCAGGCTAGACCCTGAGCGGGAAGGACCCAGCTTCCTCACCTTCAAGAGAAGGAGGTCGTCCTCAAGGCTGTCGGGCCGGCTGCCCGGGTGAGGCACTGCGCTCTGCACATCATACAACTGCTTGGAGGGTTCAGGCTGCGACAGGGAGTGAGCACCAAGGGCCACCTGCAGGTGGTCATTCTCCGTCCTGGGGACAGGACAGGGCCCACCTCAGATCGCGTCCCAGCCTCCCGAGCCCCGCCCCGCCCAGCCCCGCCACTCACACGCCGTCCATGCAGTGTGCCGCGCTCAGCACCCACTGCTCGGCCACCAGGGAGCCGCCACACACGTGGGTCCCGTTCACCTGCACCGAAGCCATGTAGGGCCGAGAATGGGCCTTGGCCTCCCGGCCCCCCAGAATCCGGCCTCGGGGCTGCCCTGCTGGGGACGGTGGGCCCAGTGTAAGTTCCCACCTCCAAGCCCCAGGCTGCCCCAGACCCAAAACCCATTTCCGAGTGGCTTCACATCAGAAGTCTGGTGGGTAGCGCACACTGCCTCAAGACCACAGTGAACCTGCAGCAGACGACTTCTTCACCCAGTGGGTCCAGGGGCTCAAACGCGGGTCTTCAGACTTGGCCGCAAACCCCTTTACCAGCTGGCCCTTCTTGCTGGCCCTAAGGTGAATTCTGGTTCTTTAACGCTAAAGTCTACGGCTTCTTGCTGTTGATAAAAACGCCAACTCCAGAAAGCTCAGATCGCACACTCTGAGCAATTCGGAGTGTGTCTGACCGCCACAGGGCACCCCGGTGCACTGGCCCCCCGCCCCTTCCTGGTCCACTTACCACATACAGCAGCCCCCAGGACCACCAGAGCCGCAAGGCACATGGAGCCGTGCATTTTCACGCCAGTGACACAGGCGGGCACCCGGGCTGTTTGATGGGACAGGCACCTCCCCCGCCCGGCCCCGCCTGGTGGGGAATCTGCACTTTCCCTGTGTCAGCCTTTCTAGGATGGGTCATGTGACCCTGCCAGGGCTTAGGGGATCCCTCTTTCCCTCCTGCTTGGGACCCTCCCACTTGGGACCCTGGCCAGTGCCCTCTGCCAGTACCTGGCCTAGGTGGAAAGCTGAGGCTGGACCTGGCTCAGAACAGCGCCAGCGTGGGTGGTGTCAGCAGCAGCAAGCAGCTGGTAAACAACCCTCCCCTACCTCCTTACAGAACTTCCTTCTCCAACTTGGAGAGAAGGTGTCTTGTGAGTGGGGGAAGGGCACTTGAATCCTTCCTCCCAAGGCAAGTCCTGTGAATTCTGCCTTCAGGTATGGCCTGAGCCAGGGACTGAGGCTGTAAGATCCCACCCTCACGCCAGTCAAGATCTTGACTGACTCAGTCTGGGTCACAATCTCCTCCCAAAAGCTAATCCTGAGGATCTGCTCTGGAGGGGAGGGGTTGGGACAGGGAGAAGGGGAGCTGGGGGCTCAGGGGACCTGCTCCCTGTCAGAGCATTGGTTGTCTCTTTAGGGGTGATATCTGTAGGACACCCTGGCCACAGAAGTCTCAGCATCAGGAGCCACCTGCACCGCACAGTGTCAACCCTGGCAGAGGCAGGAGGATCTCAGTGAGTTTGAGGCCAGCCTGGGCTACAGAGTGAGTTCTAGGACAGCCAAGGCTGTTGTCTCAAAACAAATCATAAACAGAGTGAGAAGCCTTTTGGGACAGAACCTAGATTGTGCAAACAGGAACCTAAGAAATTGTAACAGAATCTGGCAACCACCCAAGATCAGGCAGACATAGGACACTTCAGTAAACAACCCCAAACATCCACTGGCTTGGACCCTACCCAGCAGGGGCGGGGTGAGGTAGAGGAGGAAGGAGGAAGGGTGTACAAGGCCATCTGGGGATCTTTGGGACTCCAATCTAATTAGAAAGTGGATAATATCTTTTATCATTGTCATCATTGTTTTAGTTTTTCCGAGACAGGGTTTCTCTGTGTAGCCCTGGCTGTCCTGGAACTCACTCTGTAGACCAGGCTGGCCTCGAACTCAGAGTTCTGCCTGCCTCTGCCTCCCAGAGTACTGGGATTAAAGGCGTGTGCACCACCACCACCACCACCCAGCTATTTTTATTATGTATCTGTATGTCTTATCTATTTCACTTTATTTATGAACTATGTGGGTTGCAGGCAGAGGGCTGGGCTTGCTGGAGTCTGTTTTCCCCTTTGGCTCTGTGGCAGGCGTGTTCAGCGGCTAAGCCACTCCACCTAGCCTATGATTAGGTTATTTCTGTTACTCTCAATTCTGTGTGTGAGGGGTGCGTGCGCATGCCTGGTGCCCACAGAGCCCGGAGCAGGGCGTCCAGTCCCCTGGAGCCGGAGCTGTAGGCAGTTATAAACCACCATGTAAACCAGGCTGTCCTCAAACTCTTGGCAATCCTCCAGCCTCAACCTCCTGAGGGCTGAGACCTAGCTGAATGTGGATTTTAGGGAACAGAAACCAAAAGGGTCATCTGCTGACTGGCATCTTTTTGTACAAAGTGGGAAACAGACCTCCTGCCATGACTGGTCCCAGCTTGCTTGCAGGACCCCCGGGAGGAACCCCTCAAGCAAGGCAGTGGCTGGAGCCCACATTCTGAGGCACCTTCACACACACCAGACCCAGACCCAGCGCACAAAGCAAACGTTGCTTTTATTGTGGAAAACAAAACAAAACAAAAAACAAACAAAACCCCGAGAGGGCTCTCTCCTGCAGAGGGCGGACTGGCAGGTCCTAATCAGACCTGCTCGCGGGGTCTCTGGGGTGAGTATGGGGGTGGCCTTCATGTCTGCGGATGATGGAATTGATCCAGTCTGCAAACTCAGCCACAGGCGCAAAGGCGTCTGGGTAAATTCCAGATCCACAGCCTCCTCGGATGAAGGAGTCAATGCCTTGAACAAGCCCGTTGCAAACCAAGGGTCCGCCAGAGTCGCCCTGTGGAGGTGTCAAAGGTCAGAGGCTGGACCTCTGGGTACCTCCTAGCCACACTCCAGCCCTGGGGAAGTCCTCCCTGGGGTCTGACCACCATCTTCACCGCTGCAAAAGGTACTTACGAAGCAGATGCCTGCTTGCCGGCGCGGCACCAGCGTGCACACGTTCACGCGGCGGCGGCACAGGTTAGTCACCACCGTCACATTGAGCTCTTGGAGCACGCTGGGTGAGGGTCGGTTTGTGCCCAACCTGCCCCAGCCCATGGCCAAGCATGGCGTTCGGTCCTCCACGCCACGGCCCTGGGCGGGCAGCCGGGCCACCTGCACGTTGGCGTTGATGGTAGCAGAGCCATTGAGCTGCAGTGAGGGACAGGGGGTGAGGGAGAGTCACAGGGCGCAGGGACCCTCCCCACCTCCTTAGCATCCCGCCAGCGAGTGTTGAGAAAGGTTGGGGACTGGAGAAGAAATGAGCGTGCGCCCCCCTCCCCCCAGCCGCAGGTCGGCGAAGGCGAATGGAGAAGCACAAACAGGGGTTGTTGGCGAATGGAGAAGCACAAACAGGGGTTGTTGGCTGAACTCTGCTGGAGCTTTCCATACATTATCTCCTCAGGGCCTTCACCATCCAGCCACAGGACGGGCCTTGGCGCTGTGCTGCGCTGGGAACAGGCTCGGAGGGCGCCCACTGCGGGTTCCCCAGGGTGCCGCCGTCCGGCCCCTTCTGCACCCCGGGGCCTCTGCCCCCGCTGCTCGGGCTCCCTCCCGTGCTCTCAGGCCCACCTGGATCACCACGATGTCGTTGAGCAGCCGCCTGGGGTCGAAGCCGTTCTCGAAGATCCGCTGCACGGAGAAGGTCTGCCGAGTGGGCTCCCGGCGCCGCAGGTTGTGGACTCCCAGGACCACCTGCACCAACCGGAAGTTCCTGGGGGCAGTGGAGGTGGGGGAGGAGGGTGCGTGGGAACGGCCACCCGTGCACCCGGTGTGGCCCACGTGGACGCCGAGGGCTGGGAGGGGAAGGAGGGGCGGAGGGGGGACTCACAGGCCGTTCACACAGTGAGCCGCTGACATGACGAAGTTCCTGGCGATGAGCGTGGCGCCGCAGAAGTGACCCCCACGCAGCTGCAGGGACGCCATGAAGGGCCAAGCATGGGGCCGGGCTGGCCGGCCACCCACAATCTCTGAGGCCAGCGTCGGGCCTGGGGACGCACAGGGAGGAAGAGTGAGCCCCAGGCTGCTTGGACCCTCGATGAGGGAAACTGAGGCACAGAGAGGCCCGGGGACCTTGCCCAGGGTACTCCTGGACTTGAGTCCCTGGTGAGTCCCCCAGCCTTAGAACCCCGGTGTCCTGACAGTGTCTTTCTCCGAGGTCCTGAGGGATGTGGAAAGACAATGGATGTGGGTCCGCGCGCACTCACCACCCAGGAGCAAGGCCAGCAGCACGGGAGCCAGGGGCCAGCGGGACGGTGGGCTGAGGGCCATGGCAGGCCGTGCTCTCCTGGCTCCCGCACCCCTACCTAACAGCCGTACTTATAGCTGGAACCACAGGCCGTTGTATTGCCCCATGCTGGCCACAGCCCCACTTCCTCCCTGGCGACAGGGGGTGTGGGGGGGTCCACGGCCCCTCAGGGTTCCCACCTCAACTGCATCCACGCTGCTGATGTCAAGGAAAACTCAGCAAGCTGAGGGTTTCCCTTTCTTTCCTTTTCTTTCTCTCTCTCTTGCTTTCTTTCTTCCTTTCTTTTTCTTTTTTTTCTAAGAGGATGTCAGGGCAGAATGATGGTGGTCGCTCACCCCTTTAATCCCAGTACTTGGGAGGCAGAGGCAGGTGGAGCTTTGTAAGGCCAGACTGGTCTACAGAGTGAGTTCCAGGACAGCCAGGGACACACAGAGAAACCCTGTGTTGAAAAGGCAAGAATTAAATGAAATAAGATCTCAGGTAGCCCAGGCTAGCCTCGAAGTCTTAATCCTACTGCTTTCCCTTCCCCCTTCCGAGTGCTGAGGTGACAGGGGTGCCACCTCCGTGCTATATCCAGCAACTTATATCTGAGGGCCAGGCCCTGTGCCTCAGTTTACCTCAGACATAGCAATAACAGCAACAGGTAAGTGTATTGAGTTGTCACGGGGTGTGGTGCGAGCCTGACTTTTTCCTGGGGTGACAGGGAATGGCTGGATTCCCACTCGAGGCAGAACATATGGGGGATGTGGGGGGGATGTGGGGGCCGTGCCCACCAAGTGGCAGCTTAGTGTGTGTGTGCGAACATGCACGCAAGCATGCGTGTGCATGTGTTCGAATGTGTGTGTGTGTGTGTGTGTGTGCCATGTAGCCCAGGCTGGCCTGGAACCCGCAGGGACCCGCCTGCCTCTGTGTCCTCAGTGCCGGGACTACAGGAGTGCTCCACCACGCTCAGCACGGCAGGGCGTGTGAAGCTGGGTCAGGGTGATACAGCACAGTGCAGCCCCTGAGCCCTGATTTGCTGGTTCTCCCCACGGCAGAACTCAGGCCCACCTGATGGCGTCAGTGCCTGGGCACCCGTGAGAGGGACCTGGCCTCGGCGGGGCCAGAGTGTGGGTTCCCATCTGGACCCACAGAGTCTCCTCCTACAACAGAGACAGGGCCTGACCCGGGACCCAGCCCCCCACTCTGTGGCCAGCTCCCTCCCGTCTCTCCCAGGAGCCCCAGCCAGGGCTGTTGCAAACCAACTGTCTCATCTCCAGGACAGGGCATGGGGTGGGGTGGGATCCAACGGACATGAGCAGGCGGGCAGGATGCCAGCGCCAGCAAACAAAGCTTCAGATGAGGAGGCCAGACTTAACCACAGCTGCACTTACTGAGCACCGCCTGTATACCATGCTGTCCAGTACCATAGTCCAGGTCCTGAACTAACCCTTCTGTTATGTTTTATTATTTTTTAATGTACATTTTGCCTGCATGTATGTCTGTGTGAGGGTGTCGGATCTCCTGGAACAGGAGTTTCAGACAGTTGTAAACTGCCACGTGGGTGCTCGGACTTGAACCTAGGTCCTCAGTGCTCTTAGCGGCTGAGCTATCTCTCCAGCCCGCTCAAGTTCTTTCCTGACCTCCGTTTAGTGCCTCCGGATTCCCAGCATCCCCCCCCACACACAAACGCAGTTCCCACACAGCGGTGAGACACTGGGGACGGCTCAGCGGGCGTTGGGAGGACTGAAAGCAGCCTGGGGCCAGAGTTCAGTGGGCAGCGAGCTCGCCTGGTGTGCACCCAGCCTTGGCATCCAGCCCAGCGCCATGGGACCAGCTGTGATGGTCCACTTGCGTCGTCCCAGCACGCGGGAGGCGGAGGAGCCAGGGTTCTAGGCCAGCTTCGGCTACATAGGGAGTGAGAGGCTAGCCTGGGCTATGTGAGATTGTCTCCCCAAAACCAGAACACGGTTAGAGAAGGAATAAACCTGTAGACTCTGTCTGGCGCCTGCTGGACTAGACACAGCGCCGCCTGGTGGCGGCGTCGAAAGAAGCCAGCCAGCGAGCACCGCGTCTCACTTCGGAAGATCCTGCGGCGAGTCCGCCCCTCCTTCACTTCCTCCCTCCTCCCGGGCTGGCTTTGGACCTCCTTCCCTTCTCGGATGGCTCCAGCTCCTTTCTCTACGGCTGGGGAGAGCGGGGCGCTTCCACGTCCGCCCCTCCCGGGAGCAGAGCTGCTCGCTCTTCTGCCCTCCCCGCAGTCCCGCTGCCGTCCACCCTGCCTGTTGCTTTGGCTGCATCAGGCCCCGAGGCGCCCAGTGCCCGCCCAAGCCGTAGAGAGAGCCCGGTCCTCAGGAAACCTGGAGCTGGGGGACACTTCACCGAACCCCGCCCGCCACAGGTCCTCATCCCTTCTGGGATGTGTCCGGGTTCTAGTTAAGGAAACGGAGGCCAGGAGGTGCAAAGCGACTCAGGGTGGTGCCCGGGGTGGGGGGTGGGGACTGCGCCTAGCCCCCCTTGGTTCCATCGTCTGGGGCTAGGGAGTGAGCCTGGCCTCCCCTCGGCCCCTTTCTTCCCTGCACGGTGGATCCCGGCCTCTGGCGGTTCTGCCCACATCCCAGGTCTACCCGGGGTAAGAAAGACAGGAGACAGCTCTTAAAAACGTCTCGGCTTTTATTCAGGAGAGTTGGGTAGGCCGTCTGGCGCGCAGAAGGGCGGCTCAGGGCCCTGCGCCCCGCAGGACAGAGTGAATCCAGTCCACATACAAGGACACCCGGGCGAAGAAATCCGGGAACTGGAGGGAGGCGCATTCTCGGATCACGAAGGAGTCGACCCCCTGAAGGACGCCATCGCAGATCAAGGGGCCGCCCGAGTCTCCCTGAGGTAGAAGAAGCCAGCAGGGGGATGACCAGGAGGCACTCGTTAGCTTCCTGTTGGGGACAGTCTGAGTGGGTCCAGAAGGGGCAGGAGGGGAGGCGCACAAAGGACCAAAGGGAGCCTGCTCTGTAGCAGGGGCCCAGGGCCGACCCACGCGCGGGCGGCTGGTCCCACCAGCGCTGCTCGTAGAGGGGAAGAGGCCACGGGTCAGAACGGAACAGACAGGCGCCCAACATTCTCCTTCAAACCCACCATCCTCAAAACCCGCCCGGGCAAAACCTTGAGCCCAAGAGCCCTGCTTCCCGCCCTGCCCTCTGGGTTACCCACCCGGGCACACACTAGCCCAGGCATACCCATCTCCCCACCCCAGACACCCAAGTTCCTAGGGACCCGCAGTACCCTGGGATCCACGCCTCCGCTGAGCCGCCGGGCCCCACCGCAGGCCCCGCCCACAAACATCGCTCCGCCCACGGCCCCGCCCTCCCTGGGCACCACCGCACCCAGATCCCGCCTCCCGCGGCCCCGTTGTGCACTCACGTAGCAGATGCCCGCTGCCCGCCGTGGCACCAGCGTGCACACGTTGTGTTCCCTGCACAGGAAGGAGACCACCGTGACGTTCAGTTCCTGCAGCACACGCGGCGTGGGCGCGCTGGTGCCCAGGCGGCCCCAGCCCATGGCCAGGCACTGGGTGCCCTGGGGCAAAGACTGGTTCTGCTGAGGCAGAGAGGCCACGGCCACCTGCTGGCCTAGGAAGGCTGGCCGGTTCAGCTGCAGCAAAAGAGGGGGGAAAAGACGTGAGGACTCGGCCCCCCGGGGACCTGACATCTCCTGAGCTCCCTCCATTGACTCCGCTCCTGACCCCTTGAACTCAAACCCTAACCCTGACTCGGCCGTCCCCGTGGCCTAGCCTGAGCCGTAAGCCTCGGGGCCTATGTCTGACAGGAGCCAGCCTGGTCAGACGCTGACCTACAGGCCGCAGTCCACGCTGTGACAGCTCCGCATTCGCACGGGAGGTGCTCCCCAAGCGTCTCCTGCCCGCGCGGACCCCAGTCCCCACCGACCTGAGCCAGGAGCACGTCGTTGAGGTTCTCCTCGGAGTTGTAGTTGTTCTGGAAGACCTGAGTGATGGTGAACCTCTGCTGCTCGGGCTCGAGCCTCTGCAGGTCGTGGGCACCCAGCACCACCGTCACCAGCTGCCAGGGGCTGCCGTTAAGGTTGTGGGGTGTTGGTTGAGGCAGGGGGAGGGATGGAACCCCGGTCCTCTCACATGCTAGCAAGGGCTCTACCCCTGGGAGGGGCTACCCCGACCACGCCCCTGGCCCTTCCCGAGTTGGATTCTAGGCGCTCAGGGGGTTGGGGGGTGGAGGAAGAGAGAGAGAGAGAGAGAGAGAGAGAGAGAGAGAGAGAGAGAGAGAGAGAGCGCACACTGTGGTGGTGATCTGGAGAAGACTTTGGGAAGAGCTGCTGGCCGGGGAGGAGACTGAGGAGCCTGTGCTGGCGGCTCAGACGCGCCGCCCCTCGCTGTCCCCTGTACTCACATGTCCTCCAGGCAGTGGGCAGCCGTCAGCACGAATCTAGGATGGATCAGCGTGCCACCACAGAAGTGGCTCCCGGGGAGCCTGGTCAGCTGCAGGGAGGCCGCATAAGGCCGAGAATGGGGCTGAGCCTCGCGCCCACCCACGATCTGGGCGGCCTGAACAGCTCCTGGGGGAGACACGCGTCAGGACGGCAGCCTGGCAGCCTGAATACTCCGGCCCTGAGAGCCACAGTGTGTTCTAGCTATGGCTTCAAGGATACCTGTGCCTGGGAGGAGTTAGGAGCTGGCTTGAATCTATGCTTATTATTTTTGTTGTTTTGAGATAGTGTCCAAAGCTGTGGTCCAGGCTGGGCTTGAACACGTGTAGATCTACCTGACTCTGCCTCCCAAGCGCTGGCATTAAAGATGTACACCATTAAACCTGACTTGTAATTCTTGATTCCCTGCAAATCCTTCTAAACAGTGAGGGCCTGTGAGTGGCCCAGTCATAGAGACTTCTCAGAAAAACCCATCAAGGGCTGAGGCTGGGGCTAGGGCTCAGTGGGTAGAGCCCTTGCTTAGCATTCACAAAGCCCTGGATTCCACGTCCAGAGCCATGGAAACCCAGCATGCTGGGGAAGCTTGCCATACTAGTACCAGGGAGATGGGGAATGAGGCTCAGGAGCTCCAGGTCATCATCGGCTGAAAAGTGAGTTTAGGGCCAGCCTGGGCTACAGGAGACCCTGTTGCAAAAGGACTGTAAAACAGAAGGGAAACTGAGTCAAAATGCCACGATTCTCCCTCTTTCTCTATCCTTTCCCTCCCAGGCATTTACCTAGGGGGTGCCTTGATCTCCCAGCTGCTCTTGAAGGGTGCTGGCTGATAAACAGAGCCCAACTCACCACCAAAGACCAGGGCAAGCAGGAGGAAGGGATGGGCCCCATTGGGGCATTGGTGACTTCCAGCCATGGCCAGGCTCCTGGCACTCTGTTTGCTGGGTCCCTCTTATAGCCCAGCTCTGTGGGGAGCCGTTGGACTGTGGCTGAAGGCTGGGCTGGGTGTTCTACTTCCTCCTTCCAGCTTGGGGGCCCAGGAGAGTTTGCAGGGAGGCAGTATGCCTGGTCTCTCTGGAGGCACGGGAAGCCAGCTGCCACCCACTGCACTCTCAGGGTCTCGGGACAAGATGCCTTGAGTGACACCCACCCAGCTCCGACCCACAGAGGCCCGGGACCCCACTGATTACTTTCTGCCTTGGTTTTCTCTTGAGAGTTCATTGTTTCTCCTCCAAGGGGGTAGTGTGTGTGAGAGAGAGAGTGCGTGTGCGTGTGTGTGTGTGAATGCGAGTGTATGTGTGTGAAAGAGAGTGCATGTGGATGAGGGTGTAGTATGTGTGTGTGTGAGTGAGTTCATTTTTAAGCAGGGTCTCTTGTAGCCTAGGTTGGCCTTGTATCAGCAAGGATGACCTTGAACTCCTTCCTGATCCTCCCGCTTCAGCCTCAGGCATGCTGGGATGCACTTCCCCATGGGGATGATTTTCTGTCCTTTTCTCTTTACTTTCCCTTGCGCCGACATGATATCTGCTTGTTACTTCATACATAGATCTTTATTGTTTTGTTTACAATAAAAACAAAACAATTTATTTATTCACAGGCACATGGAGGTGACGCCAAGCGACTCTCACCTTAGAGAGAGAGGCAGGGCTCTGTCTATGGTTCAGCCAGCTCACTCACTAGATTGCTGTCTTTGCCGGGAGCTCCTCTCACACACGCTTGGGATACAAGCAGTCTGCCTCTGCTGCAGAGCTTTGCACCAGGCTTGTACGTGGGTTCTGGGGACCAGAACTGTAGCTCTCTCTTGTGCTACAAGCACTTTCAACACTGACCTATCTCCCAGCCCCCTTATAAAGTCCCAAACTAACCCAGAACTCACATCAATCCTCCTGCCTCCGCTTCCCAAGTACTTGGATCACAGGGCAAATATGAGTCTAAGCTGGGCAGGGTGGCACACACCTGTAACCTCAACATTCAGGGAGGCAGAGGCAGGCAGACCTCCATGAATTCGAGGCCGGCCTGGTCTACAAAGCAGGTCCAGGACAGCTAAGGCTACAAAGAGAGACCCTGTCTTAAAAACAAACAAATAAATGGTCTAAGCTGGTAGAAGAGTGGGCTCTAGCTTAATGGGGAGCACAGGCCCCGGGTGCCATCCCACTACAACAGAAATTCATTCCTTCGTTCCTCTGTGCACTTGTTTGCCTGTGTGTGCGTGTGTGCCCGAGGACGACTGTGAAGGCACAGTTGTCTCCTTCCACTGTGTGAGTGCCTGGCAGAGAACTGAGGTCCTCAGGTTAGGCAGCAAGCACCCTCCCCACTCAGCTGGTTCAGCGGCCAGAAGTGAAGAAGAGAATTCATTAAATTTAAGTTAGAAGAATGAAACCACACAAAGAGAAAGAAACCACAGACCCGGTGGACTGGGGGGAAGAAAAGACAAAGGATAAGGTCTTGTGGTTTCGTTTGGAAACGGAGCCTGGCTGGCAGAGGTCCACCGTGTTCCCGGACTTCTTACACAACCCAACGGCTGGGACGGCTCCAGAGCCAGCGGTGGTCCACAGCAGTGGCACCCGCCGCTGCACTTCCTCCTCCTCCCGCTTGCCACCAGCATCTTCTTCAGACCTCAGTGTCCTCGGGGTGGGTATGGCTCCCAGCCTCTGTGTCCTTCGGGGAGGGTGCGCCCTGACTTCGGACCTGGTTCCAGCCTCAGGAACCAGGTTGTGGGTTATGTCCTGGTGAGGGTAGAGTGGACCTCTGAGACCTGTCTATTTGTTTCTCGGACAATTTTGAGACAAGCTCTCATGTAGCCCAGGTTGGACTCAAAACTCCCCATGTCTGCTGAGGATGACCTTGAACTCTTTAAATTTTTTTTTTGGTTTGTTTGTTTGTTTGTGTTTATTTGAGACAGGGTTTCTCTGTGTGCAGCCCTGGCTGTCCTGGGACTGACTCTTAGACTAGGCTGGCCTGGAACTCACAGACATCCACCTGCCTCTGCCTCCCCAGGGCTGGGATTTGGACTTTGAACTTTGACCCTCGTGTTTCAGCCTCCTGACTGCTGGAATTACAACAGAGAGTGTGATGGCATCAGACTCAGCCTCCTGCCCTGGCTCCGAGCCTACCCACGGCCCGCCAGGATTCCCCAGCTAGGCCCTGCCTTACCCCAACTCCACCTGTAGATCCCACCCTGGAAGGCCCAAGCTGCCCCTCCCCCACCAGTCCCCTGCAGGCCACAGCTTCTTCTCCTTAAGACCACCAGTTAAGGGCCTTCTTTCAACACTAGAATTCCCAGGAGGTCAAGCAAGCTCCTTCCCTACTAACAGGGAAATTGAGGCCTAGGGCTTGTCCAAGTCTCTGCGTCCTCCTTTGGGCTTCTCCACCCTCAGCCCCTGAAGCTGGGGCAGTGTCAGGACTGAGTGGGGATACCAGTGCCCTGCAACCCAGGAACTGTGGCCAAGGGCTACCTGTAGGGAACCGGCCCACCCCTTTCCCTGACTGCTGGCGGATGATGCCCTCCGGCCTGGATGAGCCACTTTTACCTTTTCTTTTTCTTTTTTTAAAGATTTATTCATTTATTATGTATACAACATTATGCCTACGCTTGAATGCCGGACATCAGATTTCGTTATAGATGGTTGTGAGCCACCATGTGGTTGCTGGGAATTGAACTTGTGACCTCTGGAAGAGCAAGCAGTGCTCTTAACCTCTGAGCCATCTCTCCAGCCCCCACTTTTACCTTTTCTGTTATTTGTTTGTTTGTTTTGAGGCAGGGTCTCTCTGTGTAGCCCTGGCTGTCTTGAAACTCACCCTGTAGACCAGGCTGGCCTCGAACTCACAGCACTCTGCTTGCCTCTGACTCCTGAGTGTTGGGATACTTTTGGCTTTGTTTTGAGCCAGGGTCTTGCTCTGTAGCCCAGGCTGTGTTGAAACTCGTAGCAACTCTCCTGCCCCCAGTGCTCGAGAGCAAGAGCTGCACACCGCCATGGCGGCTTGCCTCTGCTGTTCCTTTCCTGGTGGGGGTTGCAGAGGGCAGGTGCGTTTGCTGAGTGTGGCCCCCAGGCCCAGGCCTGGGGTGCTTGTGGTTCCCGAAAAGAAACTCTGACATGTGGGTTGAGGTTGAGTGTGTAAGAATGGAAGTCAGTTTGGGAGAAATGTTGTGACTGACAGGGTGAACACAGGGGCATGGAGTGGGGAGGGCTTCATGGGAGCAGAGCAGGGTGGAGACTGTAGGTGCCTAACGAGAGCGGCCATTCAAATGGCGCCTCCTGCTTGCTTTCCTTTCCTTATTTTTCCTATGTGTGCCTTGTGCTATCTGTATGCTCGTGTCTCCTTCCGACCGTCCACCTTCGTTCTTTTGAAACAGTTCTCACTGTATAGCTGGCCAGGCAGGTCTTGAACTCACGGCCTTGAACTCCCTTGGCCTGTCTTACAAGTGGCTGAGATTACAGACGTGCACAGCCACCCCCGGTTTTACCTGACTTTTTATTGCTGTTTCTCTGTGTCACCCTGGCTGTGCTGGACTCGCTTTGTAGACCAGACTGGCCTCGAATTCACAGAGATCCGCCTGCCTCTGCCTCCCTGAGCGCTGGGGCTAACCGTGTGTGCCACCGCATCTGGCTTACCTTCTGTTTTAAAACAGGGCCTCTCCGTGGCTTGGTGCTTGCTGATTAGGTGAGATCCTCCTGTCCTCCTCTACCCAGGGCTATGGGTGGCTTCCTGAGCTGGGGCTTTAAACTCGGGCCCTCATCCTTGCAGCACAAGGACGTCACCGTGTTGGTCAGACTGGGCTAGGACTCACAGCAATCCTCCTGACTCAGCCTCCACTACACCGGACTTCAAACAGAGAGAGTTGGGGAGGGGGGCTACCAGCTTCCCATTGGGTCACAAGTGTTTGTTAAGGGCCTGGTATACAACAGGCGCTCAGTAGCTACTGACTATACCGATAGAATGATCTCCTAACTCATCTGGGCCTCAGTTTGCCCACCTAGAATGGCGTGGGATCAACCAGTTCCTGCCTTTACAGGGCCACCTCTGTAGAGGGGAAATGCTTGCAAACAGCAAGCGCTACATAAGTGCGCCTTACAATCATTTATTCTCAAGGCACCAGTTGCCCAGGGTCAGGATGACGAGGTGGGCCTGAAGGTTGGATAGAGGAGAGGTGGGGCGGGGACGATGGGGAGGGGAGGGGGAGGACAGCCCCTCCACCCCTGTGTCTTTGTCTCTTTTCTCTCCGGCGCCCAGGGACCTCACCATGGAAACGGACTCCAGCGAGCCGCGGGCACGGAAGACGTGGGGGTTGAGGGCTCGGCGACCGTGAGAAGCAGGGAGGCAACCGGGGGCCGCGGGATCCGGTCTTCACCAACCCCGGCCGCGAGCCCGCCCCTAGGTCCCCGAGGCCGGTCGTGTGCGCGCGCCAGGGGCAGGGTAGGGACCCGGATTGCGGTCCTGCAGGGCCGGAGACCCCGAGACCCGCAGAGCCGGAGGCGGAGGCGCCCGAGCCGGGGGCGGGGCCGGGGCGGGGCCGAGCCGGCTGCAAAGCGCGCAGACAAAGAGCCCGCGCCCCGCGCACGGCGCCGGGGCCTCGCGTCCCTCCCACGCGGGGACCCTGGCTTTGTGTCCGCGCTCCGCAGCGGACTCCGCCCTCCCTGCCCCCGCCAGGTGAGCGAGCCGCGTTCGCGCGCGGGGGCTCCTGCATTTCCCTTCCCCAAGTTCCCCCCTCTGCCCCAGCCTCAGTTTCCCCCCAGCTCACTGTCTAGCCCTGTCTCCGCTCCTGGGATCTCCATCTGCGCACCTCCTGGTCTCCAGCCTGCCTTTGTCCCCCCCCCCCCCCCGCAACCTCGGCCTACAGCGCCCGCGTCACCATGATTGCTGTGAAGGAGAAGAATAAAAGGCCGAAGGACAGCATGACGCTCCTGCCTTGCTTTTATTTCGTGGAGGTGAGTGGGGGACATGGCATGGGGCTTCAGAGACCGTCCCCTCCGCGCTGCGGGCTCAGGAGCCTGCACCGCGGTACCAGGCCACCTGGAGCTGGGTTGGGGATGAGGCTGGGTCCAAGGTGCAGGGCTCTATGGGTCGAATAGGAGTTACAAAGGTCCTTTAGACGGTGAGAAGAGATGCGGGGATGCTGGGATGCTGGGCTCTCTTTTAAGGACACGGGTGAGAAGCTCTGCTGGAGGGGCTGGAAATCGGGGCATTGGTGGTGAACAAGCCCCAACTGGTGAGAGTGGGTGCTGGGCACTCGGCCCTACAGTACCCTGAGGCGCGTCTACATTCAAGCACCCTTCTGCTAATAGCATGGCCGTGAGCCCCCCACCCACCCACAGCTCCGCAACCCCTTGGTGAAGCTAGCCAGCTGTGGTGGAAAACTGAGAGCGTCTAAAAATAGAAGACAATAAATGCATTCACTTGGTGCATACTAAGTGTGGAGGGCTGCGGGTTTTTTTCTTTAAATGGCAGGAGCTGCTAGCCAGGCAGAGTCTTCCAAGCCGCTGGGTCAGGCTGGAGCCCAGTCTCCTGTCCCCACAGGTGTCCCCTCCAGCAGGTGACCTGTGTGGGCCACAGAGCGTTAGGGAGACCGCTTATGTTCCAAGATGACATTTAATTGTGACAATAGATTAGCCCGGTCCCTCGGGGTCGCGTTCACCAGAAGCCTTTGAAATCCTTCCAGAAATTGCCTTCCAGCAATTTTTTTTTCTCGCTCATTCAAAATTATTTTCATATATACTTCTTTAGTGCTGGCAATAGAATCCAGGGTCTAGACCTAAACTGGGGCTCTACTCCCTGACCACGCCCCCCACCCCCTCACTGGGGCGTCCTAGGTGTGGCTCCACCCTGACCACGCCCCCAGCCCTTCCCTGGGGAGTTCCAGGTGGGGGCTCCTCCCTGACCACGCCCCCAAACCCTCCCTGGGAAAATTCTAGGTTAGAGCTCCACCCTGGCCACGCCCTCAGCCCCTCGCTGGGAAAATTCTCCACCCCTGAACTAGGTGCTCAGCCCCAGTCGGGAATTTCACTCCGTAGCCCAGGCTGGATTTGGAGTTCGATCCGTGTGCCAGGTCAGGCTCTCGGCAGCCTGTTGGGATGCTGGGATGAGCAGCACAGACCACCAGCTGGCCTTGAATTTAGAGATCCACCTGCCTCTGCCTCCCTGAGTGCTGGGATTAAAGGCGTGTCCATCATGCCCGGCTTCCTCTGTTTTGTTTTTTTTTAGGTTTTTAAATATTTATTTTGTATGTGTGTCCAGGGGCATGTGTGTGCAGCGCACCACAGCTCAGAGGTCAGAGGCAATGTTCAGGAGTAGGTTCTTTCCTTCCTCCGTGTGGGGTCAAGGGATTTTGGTCAAACTCAAGCAGTTACGCATCTTTACGTGCTGAGCCATCTTGCGGGCCTTGCACGAGGACTTCACTTAGCAATGCACACAACTTCCCTGGCCCTTTTCCCTGGTGTGGTACTCCACTCCCCAACCAGCACTAACTTGCTTCTGAATCTTCATCATCACACAGACCTGCCTCTGAAAAAAGCCCCTGGACCAGCCTGTGTCATACCCCCCAAGGGAGGGGGCCAGGTTGAGGGACCCCACAAAACACATTGGGAGGAGGATAGTTCGCTTGTTTTTGTTTTTTGAGGCAGGGTTTCTCTGGGTAGCCCTGGCTGTCCTGAAACTCACTCTGTAGACCAGGCTGGCCTTGAGCTCACAGAGAGCCGCCTGCCTCTGCCCCAGAGGGCTGGGATCAAAGGTGTGCGCCAACAACCGCCTGGCACTGCTGTGTTTTCCCTGAGGCTGATTCTCCTGAAGTAGCCCAGAGTGATCCAAAACTCAGAGCCATTCTTCTGCCTCAGCCTCTCAAGTCCTAGGTCGGCAGGCAGGCGGGAACCACCATTCCAGGTGGAAAGAATGCAGAGTTTGCCTTGCTCTGCTGAGTTGGCACACACTGGCACCTGGTACCGTGTGCGAGCAGCGAATCTTACCCGAAATGTGGCCTAAAGCTGTCTTCACCCGGCTGCCGCTTTATCTACAGATGCTTGTTCCCTTCTGTCAGGGCCACAGCACCACAACCCTATAAATGGAAACGCTTGCATGGAAACAGGTATTCAGGGGCTGACAGCTCGACAGCTCTGGTAAAGCCTCACTCAGGCAAGCCTGTCAGCACGAGCTTGATCCCTGGGAGCCACATAATGGAAAGGTAGAACTAATTCCCACATTGTCTCTGACCTACACACACGCACACACACACACACACACACACACACACACAGAGAGAGAGAGAGAGAGAAGTGTTAATTGAGTTAGGAGGTGATGACACATGCCTTTAATCCCAATACCCAGAGTTCAAGGCCAGCCTGGACTATGTAGGTCAGCTGCATAGTGAGTGCCTGTAGACAAGAGAGAGAGAAGGGGAAGGGGGGGATTTGTCTCCTGACACTGGCTGGGCACAACCCCCTACCTCTGTGGGACATCGCCCAGAATGAGATGTTTTTTAAACTCTATGGTTAAGTCTTTAACTTGCTGAACGCTGAAAGACAGCGTAAAACAAAAGTTTCATTTGTGTGGTTGACACCACCATATGCTTCATACGCTGAGATAACCCAGACAGCCCGAAAATTCTCTATGGAGCTGAAGCTGACCTGCCTTGAACACCTGATTGATCCTCCCGCTTCCCCTTTTAGCACTGAGCCCCGGCCCCAAGCCCAGGTTTCGTATTTATTTACTGAAACAGGTCTCAGCATTCAAGGCCCTGGCTGGCCTTGCCTCTGTGTTCCCGAGTGCTGGGATTAAAGGCCACCACAGCCTGGTCGTGACGGCCTCCTTTTTATTTGTGTTGATGGCTGTTTGCCACGAGCAGGACATGCATTCAGGAACCGGCAGAGGCCAGAAGAGGACACTGAACTGGAGTCACAGGAGGCTGTGAGCGGCCGTGTGGGTGCTGGGAACCGAACCCTGCTCCTCCGGAAAAGCAGGCAGCGCTTCTGAGTGCTGCTCCTCCCCTCCAGCCCCTGGCTGGCTGCCGTGACCACACCTTGCTGTCAATTGCAGTCTGCCTCTCTGGACCCTTCCAGTTTGCTACACACGTAACCCTCATCTTTGACCGACACAATTTTAATTTTTTTTTTTTAACTTTTTGGGCAGAGGGTCCAAAAATTTTAGACACCATAGCCCTGGTTGGCCCGGAACCTGTAGACCAGGCTGGCCTCCACTTCACAGAGATCCACCCGCCTGAGACTAAAGCTATGTGCCACCAAACACCACACAACAACTGTATCCATTCCTGCTTTATAGCTTAGGAAACTGGGGCACACAACAGACCCCAGGAGCATGTCACCATTTTATTCATCTTTTGTTGTTGTTGTTTTGTTTTGTTTGTTTGTTTTGAGTCAGGGTTTCACTGTGTAGCCTTGGCTGTCCTGGACTGGACCAGGCTGGACTGGAACTCACAGAGACCCACCTGCCTCTGCCTCCCCTAGTGCTGGGCTTATAGGAGTGCGCCACCATGCTCGGTTCATTTCATTCATCTTACTTGCACCTTGTAAGTGCCAGTAAGATCGATAGCGCTCCTTTAGCTGAGGATGACTGCCCATAGCTGTCACGCCAGCACTCAGGAGGTGGGGGCAGGAGGATCAGGAGTTCAGGGCTATCCTCAGCTACATATTGAGTTTGAGGCTAGCGTGGGACAGGAGATGCTATACGATGAATACATAAACTAGGTGTTCCTTTGGCATTGACACAGCTCCCTCAGGCCACGCTTTCAGGTGCCTTCAGCGACAGACAATCGTTTCCCTGCCTGAGCCCCAAGGGCTCGGGCTCCGCTTGCAGGAGCTGTGGCTCCCTATTCTTTGGAAGGGGCAGTGACTCTGGCATCACACACTAGGGTGGAGGGGGCATACACCTGGTTGGCAGGACTAGGGCCTGAGTGAGGGAATTCTGTGGCTGGCTGCCATTTGAGGCGGCATAGAGGATGGATGCATGATGGAGGAAGGACATGGAGATGCCACTTGGGGGAGCTGCTCTGAGGAAGGCTGGCAGGAAGGATTGACCAAGGGCCATAGCCTGGTAAAGGGGATGAGGAAGGAGAAGGCTATGAGCAGAAACCTAAGGATGGATGGGTAGATGGATGGATGGGTTGGTGGATGGATGGGTGGATGAGTGGATGGATGGATGCGTGGATGGGTGGATGGATGGATGCGTGGATGGGTGGGTGGATGGATGGATGAGTGGATGGGTGGGTGGGTGGCAGATGGATCTGATTGCTGACGAAGTCTTTGTGTGGCTGAACAGTTTCCTAGATATGGAATGGTTCTTCCCTCCTGCTGTGCAGCTGGGCTGCAGAAAACGGTGTGTGAATCTGTGGGTCACGGTAAGCCTCCAGTGGTACGGACAGTGACCATGGCTACTGTCTGTCCCCAGCTGCCCATCGTGGCTTCCTCCATTGTGTCCTTGTACTTCCTGGAGCTGACTGACCTGTTCAAGCCGGCCAAGGTGGGCTTTCAGTGCTATGACCGCTCACTGTCCATGCCCTACGTGGAGACTAATGAAGAGCTGATCCCACTGCTCATGCTGCTGAGCCTGGCCTTCGCAGCGCCTGCAGCCTCCGTGAGTTACCTGTGCCGGGGCCCCAGGTGCTTGGGTCTCTCACTGTGACCCCGCCTGACTTGCCTGTCCCCGGGGTGTCCAGATCATGGTCGGTGAGGGCATGGTCTACTGCCTGCAGTCCCGGCTGTGGGGCACAGAGGGCAGCATCAATGCGGGCGGCTGCAACTTCAACTCGTTCCTCCGGCGAACCGTGCGCTTTGTGGGTGAGTGGCTGTGGGGTTCCCTCATCCTGCCCTGATGTCCATTCACGGGGGTGATGGGGCACAAGGGCTTCGGGGGGGACACCCCTCCCGCCCCTGCTCCCTCCCCCTGGCCTGGCCCTCTCGCCCTCAGGTGTGCACGTGTTTGGCCTGTGCGCCACGGCTCTGGTGACGGACGTCATCCAGCTGGCCACCGGCTACCACACGCCTTTCTTCCTAACCGTCTGCAAACCCAATTACACCCTGCTGGGCACTTCCTGTGAGGCGAACCCTTACATCACACAGGACATCTGTTCGGGCCACGATACCCATGCCATCCTGTCGGCACGGTAAGCCTGGCCATAGCCCCTACTCTAATGGGGAAACTAAGGCTCGGAGTGGCTGCTTCCAGACCAGCAGGGCTGACACTGTGCCTCTTGTAGGAAGACCTTCCCATCCCAGCATGCCACTCTGTCGGCCTTTGCTGCTGTCTATGTGTCGGTGAGTGATGGCCCCCAATGCTGTGCCCTGTGTCCACCCTTGGGCAGTAACTACAGCCTGACCCTGCCACCTGTTGGCCAGATGTACTTCAATTCAGTCATTTCGGACACCACAAAGCTGCTCAAGCCCATCCTTGTGTTCGCCTTTGCCATTGCTGCTGGAGTCTGCGGTCTCACACAGATAACCCAGTACCGCAGCCACCCTGTGGACGTCTATGCTGGCTTCCTTATTGGTGCTGGCATCGCTGCCTACCTGGTAAGGGTGGGGCCTGAAGAGGCGGGTTGAGGGAGGAGGCTGCCCCTCCAAAGGAATTTGAGCAGGGCCGCTGAGTGGGCAGCCCAGCCCAGGGCCCCCTGTTCATGGCCTGAGGTCTGAGGGAAGGAGGCTCCTCTCAAGGATCCTGCAAAATCCTGTCAGCCATAGGACACTGCTGCCTCCCTGTGGCCTGCAGGCATGGTCTCCTGCTGGATAACAGACTTCATGCCAGCCCTTCTCATCCCTAGGCCTGCCACGCTGTGGGCAACTTCCAGGCACCACCCACAGAGAAGGTGCCCACCCCAGCTCCTGCCAAGGACGCCCTCCGAGCGCTGACACAGCGGGGCCATGAGTCCATGTACCAGCAGAATAAGTCTGTGAGCACAGATGAGCTGGGCCCTCCCGGGAGGCTAGAGGCGATGCCTCGGCCCGTGGCTCGAGAGAAGACATCTCTCGGTAGCCTGAAGAGAGCCAGCGTGGACGTGGACCTGCTAGCTCCACGAAGCCCCATGGGCAAGGAGGGCATGGTCACCTTCAGCAACACACTGCCCCGCGTCAGCACGCCCTCACTGGACGACCCTGCGCGGCGTCACATGACCATCCACGTACCCCTCGACGCCTCCCGCTCCAAGCAGCTGATCAGTGAGTGGAAACAGAAGTCCCTGGAGGGCCGTGGCCTGGGGCTGCCGGATGAGGCTAGCCCTGTGCACCTGCGGGCCCCGGCGGAGCCCATGGCGGAGGAGGAGGAGGAAGAGGAGGAGGAGGAAGAAGAGGAGGAGGAGGACGACGAGGAGGAAGGCCCTGTGCCACCCTCACTGTACCCCACCGTCCAGGCTCGGCCAGGGCTGGGGCCCCGGGTCATCCTGCCTCCGAGGCCAGGGCCCCAGCCCCTCGTGCACATCCCCGAGGAAGGAGTGCAGGCTGCAGCTGGCCTGTCACCCAAGAGCAGCTCGTCAGTGAGGGCCAAGTGGCTGTCCATGGCTGAGAAGGGCGGGGCCCCAGTGGCTGTGGCTCCATCCCAGCCACGGGTAGCCAACCCACCAAGGCTACTACAGGTCATCGCCATGTCCAAGGCGGCAGGGGGTCCCAAGGCCGAGACAGCCTCATCCTCCAGCGCCAGCTCCGATTCCTCACAGTACCGCTCCCCGTCAGACCGGGACTCTGCCAGCATCGTCACCATCGACGCGCACGCGCCGCACCACCCAGTGGTGCACTTGTCTGCTGGCGGCACACCCTGGGAGTGGAAGGCCAAAGTGCTGGAGGGCGAGGGCGGTTATGAGCTGGGGGACCTGGCGCGTGGCTTCAGAGGCAGCTGCAAACCTGGGATGGGCCCGGGGTCTCCAGTGAGTGAGGCGGACCAGGAGGAGCCCCGGTTTGGAGCGGTGGCCACCGTCAACCTGGCCACTGGGGAGGGTCTGCCACCACCGGGCGCCAGTGAGGGGGCCCTGGGTGCGGGGAGCCAGGAATCCACCCTGAGGAGGCAGGTGGGCGGGCTGGGGGAAAGAGAAGTGGAGCCGGAGGCCGAGAGCTACTACAGGAGGATGCAGGCTCGTAGGTACCAGGACTAAACCTGGCAAAGTGTGGAGGGCTGGAAAGGACTGGGGGTCTCTATGGCACCAATAAAAAGGCTGATGGTGACTAATCCTGTTGTCTGGATGGTGCTTCTGGTGGAGGCCATCACAGGGAGAGGGAGGCCTTGCTCCTTCTGTGGTACACTTAGTTAGCTCAGGCGGGCCGTGCTTCCAGCACCACACCCCCTTTGCCAAAGGGTCCACCATCCCCAATGACAGGCAGAAGCACAAGACACAGGCGTTTATTGAGGCCAGGCCCAGCCTGGCCCACACCTCTACAGCTCAGAATGAAGGGCTCAGGGAAGGCACAGGTTATAAAACTGCTTTAATGGAAACTCCCCCCCAATACACCATCTGGGATGGGGTGGAATGTGGCCAGGGCTGGCCCCAGGACAATACTGAGCCTGTAGTTGTTACCAAAATATACATCTGTCACCATAAAAAAAACTGCCGCACCGCCTCAGCCCCACAGGTATAAAAATCATAAATATTTACACTCTTGCTGTTCCTTCACAGAACCGAGGTCCAGGGAGCCCTCCCACAGAGGCAGGCTAGGATGGAGGTGCGCTTCCGGGAGGGGTAGTAAGGCCTAGAGGTCAGCCCCTCAACTGGGCCTAGTCAGAGGCGGGCGGAAAACAAAAACTTTGGTCCAAAATTTGAAGGTAGGAACCCACTGGTCTCAGAGCTTTTTCTCTAGGTGGAGGAAGCACTGGCCTGGGCCCACCTGCAAGTTGGTCACCAGGAAGCAAGGTAAGAGCGCAGGGAACACAGAAGCTTAGAGTACACACATACCATCGCTGCTATAAAAAGTTACTTAAAACTCTATCTCTTGCATATAAATGGAAAAAGATTCGGGTATTTGGTCGAGTGGAAATATTGCTAGGCACAGGTGTCTGCGACCACACAGAATAATAGAATACAAAGGTCACATGAGGCTCGGCAGCTGAGGATGGCCTGGGCCCTCTGGGCTGGCCAGGGACATGGGAGAATCATGTCACTTGATTATAAGGGTGGGGGTGGTGGCCCCAGCTCCTGTTCAGCATGGGGAGCCCATGGTGCAGGCCACCTGGCTCACCTACACACAGGTCTAGAGACTGGTGGCCTTAGAGGGTGGGTGTGCGGCCGCAAGGCATGCTGGTTTTGTAAGGCACAGAAAGCGGCTGTGTTTGGGGCACCGCTGTGGCCTCATGCCTGAGCCCCTCAAGGCATGGTGCCGGGCCTGACTGGGCCTCTGTGGTCCAAGTCATCTGCCACGGCAAGGTGGTCTAGATTTAATTTTTTTAAAAACAGGTAAACTGATCTCTCTTTAAAAAAATAAAATCTCTGGTCTGTAAGGTCACTTCAGCTGCTTTTTAAAGTGGCTTTTCTGGAATGGTGGAAGCTGTCGCAGGCCCAAGGGCACCTAGATGGTGGATTTGGAGAAGGACACACGCAGGTGGTGGTTCTCGCCCAGGTCATGGTTGTGCAGGTCGATCAGTGCGTGCATGGCCTCCTCCACAGAGCCCATCTGGATCAGTGCCATCTTGCGGTCCTTCCTGCAGGGTGAGGAGAGGGGGTTGGTCAGGAGAGGTGGGGTATGGCTGAGGGGGGAGGGGGAAGGGCAGGGCTGCACTCACTGGAAGAACTTGAAGCCTTTGACCACACCACCGTTGCTGGAGAAGAGCTTCTTGAGTTCATCCTCTGACACAGAGGGCCTACAGGAGAACAAAAGGCATTTGGTTGGGGTCCACACACATCCTGGGCCCTGATGGGCTGTGGGGAAGGGGAGGTTTGGGAGCCCTTTGGGCTCACAGGACAAGCTGCCCTGTGGCCGACTTACGGGATGTTGGAGAGGTGCAGGGTGGCTGAGGGTGGAAAGATGTTCTGGAAATTCTTGGAGCCTGGCTTCTTGAAACGGTGCAGAGGTGAACTGCCATAGTCCTTGGTCAGACCCTGGTCCTCCTGGCCCTCCCGAGGCAGCTGCACACTCTGATGCTTTGAAAGTGTGATGCGCACTGCCTTCCCATGGAGCTTGTGCCCATTCAGGTGGCTCATGGCTGGGCAAAGGGTGGCAAACACATGAGCAGCGGAACCCACACCCACTGGCTCCCACTCCCAGGGGCCAAAGCCCCAGCCCCAGCCCCAGCCCCAGCCGGCAGTGGTTCTCACCCAGCTGGGCCTGGCTGCCGTCCGCCATCTGCACGAGGGCATTCTCCTTCTTGTTAAACAGGATCTTCACTCGCTGCACATCACCGTAGACGCCTTGAAACCCAAGGACAGAGTCTCAGCTGCCTGGTCTCCCAACCTCTCCCTCCCCCCCACTGCCCACCCCTCACGTTCCCAGCGGGCCAGGTTTGCTTAGTAGGCACCGGGAGCCTGTGTCTCAGCCCAAGGCCTGCTAACGGGCGCTGCACTCGGCAGTCTCTGACTCCAGACAGTTGTCAGAACAGCCACGTTCACATGCTACTGACACGCTTAGCTCTGGAAGCATGCAGGGTGGTAACCATGCGTGTCTACTCAGTACAATCGGCAAACCGGAAGCAAACCACGAACCGAGGCAGAAGGCCAAACACAAACTCAAATAGTACATCGCAGGGTGTAAAATAACCAATTAAACGAAAAACCAAGATAATAAAAGTGAGAATAACATACCGAAGAGAATAAAGAGGCTTTGGGGTGTGACTCTCTTTAGAGACAGCAGAGGAAGGCAGCAGGGGACAGGGAGAGGGAGAGGTCAAGGGGGCGAGTGCCAATCGTCCACGAGGAAGACAGTCCCCGCAGGCGAGCAGGTTCATGATGATGAAGTTGTCAGGATGTTAATATTCAAGGGCAGGTTGGTTTCCGGAGAGCGGGTTTGAGAGGGGAGTTTTGTTTTTATTGATTTATGTTTTGTTTGTTTCAAGCAACAACAGGAAGCAGAAGAACCGTGCAGTCAGTTGGCAAAGAAATTCCGGATCAGGCAAGAAAAAAAAATTGGGAGGGGAGGGGAGGAAAGAAAAAAGTAGCAAAACACAGGTCAGTAAATACGTAGGAAAACAAGGCAGTGTTCCACTCGCACGCAAACGCACGCACACACACAGGCACACACGCATGCGCGCGTACACTCACACGTGAGGAGAAGCACTGCACACAGGCTGGAGGACCGTGGCCAGCACTGCGGCGGAGACTAAGGACTGAGGAAAGGAGTGGAGCCTGTTAGTTCCCAGGTGGTGGACACGGAGCTCAGGACAGCTGGAGTCACCTGGCTGCAGCAGGGCGGACTGGAGCCACAGGAGCAGAGCAGCCTGAGGCACTGCCATGCACTAGCTCCTGGAAAGGCGATACTGAGCCTCAAGGGCCACCTGGGCTCTCTAGAGCCCCAGCCAGAGACAAGCTGGCCGCCCTGGCCTGAGCCGCCTCCCTTCCAACGGGCACTCCCAGGCCTCGCCACGCCCCAAACTAACTCAGACTGTCTTGTACAGCAAGGAAAAACACCACGGCTCTGAGCACTGAGGGCCGGGGTGCGAATGGAGCTGAGAGGAAAACAGAAGACCTCAGAGCAGCTGGGAAGGAACGGAGGCCAACAGTAGCAGACAGAGGGCAGCACGCCTGTGCTCACAGGGCCTGGGTCACCCAGAGGCCCTGCCTGCCATCCAGTGCAACCCCCAGGACCTGTGTTCAGCCAGCACCCCACCACTCCAGGTACAGGCAGAGAAAAGCAACACCCACATACCTCAGGGTTCAGGTTGCTGACCAAAAGGACGGAATTCCCAGCACCTGCCAGGCCTGGAATGGCAATGCGGCCAGCTGCGGCAGCAGCAGCGGCAGATGGTATGGCCAGAGGGGCCAGAGCTCCGTGGACATTAGGGACAGAGAGACCTGCAAAGGAAGGCAGTGTAGATATGAGGCCTGTTGGCTGCACCAAGAGGAGACAGGCACATTCTTCTCGCACATATAGCCAAAAGTTATCGACTTGCTACGGCCTGCCCAAGAGGCACACACTGCCTGACACCACGGGCAGTGTGATCAGACTGCATGCGCCCAACAGCACAAAAGCTCTGGTCGACACAGGCCCTCCGCAAGCAGGGCCTGCCAGGTATCTGGCTGTGCACGCATGCGGCGCACATTCCTCCATGCAGGCTCGGGCGGCACGCAGAGGCCTGAGGCCCATGCTCCTCAGCCCTGGAGGCCACTTGCTTACCAGGCCATTAAATTCAATCTACTAGGGACACTGCGTCCTCGTCCTCGCCCGAGGTGCTTGAAGGGAACCAGACCAAAGACTGCATGATTAGTGGCTTGTTGGCCCTGCCAGCACAGGGCACCTGGCCCGGCCCTGCCTGAGACTACCCTGCCCTAGCTGCCTGCGAATGCTGCTGGAGGCCCCTTCCCCTCTCCCCAGGAGGGGGCCTGCGAGCTGAGCCTCGGGGCCAGTGGCATCCCGGTCTACGGACAGCTGTGGGGTTGCGTGGACATGCAGGCACTGGGGTCAGGATGAGCGTGAATACCTGCGGCCTGAGGGATGGCAAAGGTAGGAGGGAACCCGGCTCCTGCATACGGAGAGGCTGACATTATGCCGGGCGCACCTGGAAACAAACAGACACTAATCACTGCACCTCACCTCACGGCTGGGCCAGGCACGGGCAGGGCAGCTGAGTGGCTGGGCTGTGCAGTTCCAGGGTACCCTGACAGCTAGGTGGCCTGCCCCACCCCACTCATTTGGTGTGTCTCAGTACAGCATCTTACCAAAGGCTGCGGCCATTGTCTGATCCAGCGAAGGCTGGCTGTCTCCAGAGGGCAGGTCCGGCCGGGTGTAGTCTCTGCTCTTGTCGTTGTTGTACTTGACATTGAGGCTGGTAAGCTTGGAGAAGTCGATGCGTAGCGTGCAACACGCATTATAGATGTTCTGGCCATCCAGCGACTATGGGGACACGAAGGTGAGTATGTGCCAGGCACAAGACTGCCCAACCCAGGAAGTCCTACTCACCAACTTGGCATGCTGGGCGCTCACAGGGTCCGCATACTGAAGCAGCGCCTGGAACTGGTTGTTCTTGGTGAATGTGATTATCTTCAGGACTGTGCCAAACTTAGAGAAGATCTGCAAGAGAGAGCTGTGTGAGCTACAGCTAAGGGCCTGTGGGGACCCAGATGCCCGGTGCCGGTCAAGTACCCGCTCACCTGGTGCAGCACGTCCAAGGTCACTGGGTAGAAGAGGTTTTCCACAATGATCCTGAGCACTGGGCTCTGGCCTGCCATCGCCATTCCCGCGTCCACAGCTGCGGCGGAGGCAGCCAAGGCCAGGTTTCCAGACTGCACGGAGTTCACGGCCTGCAGGGCCGCCTGGGCGCGCTGTGGAGGAACCGCCATGAGCTGCAACCCAGAGCTGAGACAGGGAGCCAGGCACCCACCCGCCTGCCCTGTGCACGCACTGCCTGGTTCGGAGAGCTGTCAGTTTTGAGCTCCTTGTGGTTGGAGAACTGGATGTAGATGGGCTGTCCTCGCAGCACAGGCGCCACTGAGGTGTAGTAGTTGACCATGGTGTTGGCGGCCTCCTCTGTGTTCATTTCAATGAAGGCCTGGTTCTTCCCCTTCAGCATAAGAAGGTTGGTGACCTTCCCAAAGGGCAGCCCCAGGGAGATGACCTCTCCCTCAGTGACATCACCAGGTAACTTGCGGACGTGGATGACTCTGGAAGGGACCCCTGTGCTCCTGTTGTCACCCTTGAACTTCTTGCTGTCGTTTCCATTGGCTGAAAAGGCACAGGTGCATTTGGGAGGCTGCAGGCCCCCTCCCCACCTCTGGCCAGCTCCTGCTCTGACCCCTATCCCACCCTCCAGTTCCCAAGGCGGGATTCCCTAGGGCACTAACCTGCTGAGGCTGAGCTGCTCATGATGAAGGGGCCGTTGCTGACACACGTGGAGAAGAGCTCGTCGGATCCCCGCTGGGAAGAGAGCATGGACCCTCAGCTCCAGAGCATGATCCCTCCTTTCCTACCTTCCCACCCATGCCCCCCAGGAACGTGCACAATGTCCCATTGAGGCCTGTGGCCTCAGTGGTCACTACTAGCTGCCTTCACTGGTCACTGGGGCCCTGTGTAATGGAGGTTTTGATCTCTTTAAAAATTCACTTATGTCATGTAAATGTTTGGTTTTGTTTTTATCCCAAGTGTGGGATTTTAGTTTGGGCTTTAGTTGTCCACAGCTGGTAACTGCCTCATTCAGCAGGGAGGAGTCTGGTCAGGAGAGCCCAGAAAGAGGTGTTGCAGCTCAGGGATGAAGGTGGGGGACGGACAACTCGGAGAAGTAAAATGGTCAGCACCTCCTCTCCCCACTAATCTCTTAACTAGGGTTAACAGGTTGGTGGAAGGAAGGTAAAGGCTTAAATATGCCAAAGAAAATGGCATTCAGAGTATAACAGCCCTTTGCCAGCAGCCATGTGGGAGGGCCCTGCCGGCAGGTCGTCTGCCCAAAGTACTCAGCTGCCAGCCTTGGGTACCCTCCTGGCAGTTACTGGCAGCTTCCGGAGAAACAAAGGCCAGCACTCTGTTGCCCCAGCCCTGGTATCCTGGCCATACTCCAGGAGACAAGGGAGTATGGCAGTACCCTAGAGTAAGTAGGACCATCCAGTAGTGAAAGTAGCTCCCTGGGGAACTCCTAAGCTAGCCCCATTGTAAGGATTCCTCCTCTCCAGGAACAATGTTTTTAGCTCAGTTTGGCAGACCCAATCCTTGGGAACCACGGATCCAGATTCACCAGGACAGCAATGGAGACGCCTTCCCAGACAGAGCTCTCTGCTATCAACCACCAGCCAGCCAGACACCCAGGGACTCGGGACCACCTCATCCATATCTTCTTTCATCTTGGTTTGGACGAGGAGCTGTCTACTTATCTACCCAGCAGGGATCCTCCACTACCCAATCTAACACTACCCTAACCCAGGAAGCCCATCCCCACAGGATCAAGGGCAGTGGTCTTCATCTTCCAATAATGACTGGTGACAGAAGGCCCAGGGGACCCACTGTGAGCCTACAGGCAGGCCACAGAGGCCAGCACCTCCATTCCCACCCCTCTCCCTACATGGAAAGGGGAACCCTAGGACTCTCATGATCTATACCCACCTGTAGCTTCCTACCAACTCCTGAGCAGCTCAAGAAGGTATAACTACACTAATGTCTCCAGACCAAGGGTTGCTAAAGGGGGCTTAGCCTTGTCCAGCATGGTGGGCAAGACTCTGACATGCAAAGCTCAGGGCCTCAAGTCCATGCTCTTGAGCTGCAGGAAGTCACTTCCTGCTGGCAGCCACTCACCCAGGAGGTCCCTAGTACTGACCTTAGTGGGAGGTGGCTTCCGTCTGGGCTTGGGGGATGGGGGGGAGCAGTACTTCCTGCAGCTCTGTTCCTGGCACACTTCCAGAGCCCTAACTAACAGTCTTCCCCATAGAGGCCCAGAAGCCCATGACTGCCACAGTAAAAGTCCAGCCACCTAGGCCAACAGCCTCAAGCAGGTCAGCAGACAAAGGCATGCAATAGCACAGCACAAGAGAGCCACTGGTCAGTGCACCTTCCCAAAGGCCTGCTATGGTGATGACCCCAACCCATTTGCAATCCCGGAGCAGTAAAAAGGCCTGGCCTATTTATCCATCCAGAGCTCCCTGTTCCTTACTTGCCCAGTATGACCTCTGTGGCTAGCTAGAACTAAGTTTTGTGCAGACAAGTAGCCACGGGGCAATCCAAGTCAGCGGCAGCTTTGCCTAGACATAGCCTGTCACCTACAGGCCTGGGCCTAAGTGCAATTCCTTCTCCTTTATCGCCGAGCACACAGGTTTATCTGAGGGATGATCAGCAGGCAGGAAGGTGGAGACCAAAGCTCTGGAAAGAATGAAACTAGTCCAGACAGCAGATTGGTAGCAAATCAGCTAGCAGCAGCAGCTGAGGTGGCCCCTCAGGCCACCTTCAAGGCCTTTGAGGGAGAACTCCATAACAGCAGACTACTTGCTAGCCACTATAGCTTAACAGGCAATTCTGCCAACTCCTACCACAGCAAAAGCAATTCAACACAGACAGACCTGTCATTGCAAGGCTGAGGACCCTGCAGCCCTTTCAGCTCCAGAGGAGCTGAGGTATGCTTGCTGTCTCCCCAGCTACTCAGGAAGCTGAGGCAGAAGTCATTGGAGTCCCGGGGTGCATGGCTGAGACCAGCAGACTCGACAAACAAGGCGGCACCAACAGATGGCAGCTCTGCCTGTCTTCCCCTTAGAACATGCCCTACTCTTTCAAGCCAGACCCAGAGAGGGAACACCAAGTCGGCGCCCGATGGCCTGAACCCACTGCTTAGATGAAGGCTGCAGGGCAGGACAAGGCAAAACCAACTGGAAAGAGGTCAGCACAGAGCCAGGATCACCAGACACCCCCTAAAGGGTCACAGGCTCCCGTAAGACTTGAGTAGAAGGCATGTGCGTGCATCTGTGCTGTCCTGGACAGCCACCCTGCAGGACGCAAGCCTTTAACCTTGACTCTGGCAGGAAAGGGGTGCGATGCCAAGCTACAGACACCTACCTTTGTACCGACTGCTATGTCTGGGACGATGCTGCGGAAAGAAAAATAGGTATCAGTACTGTGGGGGCTGTGGGACCTCTGCAAGTCCAGCTGGGAAGGCTAGGAAGTGATCCACCCACTGAGACTCAACTTGAAAGGGGGCCATCATTGTCCTCGGAGCCCCTCCCTCTGCCACGAGGGACCAAGATTATGCCTCTGAACACATTAAGAGGTCCAATTTTTGAAAAGTATACCAGTGATCAAGTCGTGGGCATCCTACAATGCTGGGAGAATGAAATTCAAGTCAAGGCAGCAACCCAAGAACAGTGCTTCCTGAGTGGGGGCTGGGAGCTCCAGGGCCAGCCTGCTGATGGCAGTCAAAGTGGCCTTGTTACCATTTACAAACCAACAGACAGCTGCCCTGATACACCTCGGTTACTGATCAACCCCAACCCCTCGTGACTGCACACTGCCTAACCTGCTGCACCTCGCTGCTCAGCGAGGCTGTCATGGCTGGCCAGGTTCCCAAGCGACTCTCAGGGGGACTGCCTGGTGAAGGGATTCCACCAGGAGTGGTGGCTGGGGTGTGTATGTGTGACACTGTCCCCCGCTGGGTACCTCCCTACTTGATGTAGGGCCTTCAAAGACTCTTTCTGGGACAGTTTCTCTACACAGCGCTGTCCTGGGACTCACTGAGACCTGCCTATCCCTGCCAGGATTAAGTGCGCACGCCACCACACCCGGATCAAAAAGTCTCAGTAAGTTGCTAAAACGCAGTAAATGGAGGCTCTTGCCTGTCACTTCAGCACTCAGAAGGCTGAGGCAGGAGGACTGCCATGGGTACTGAGCTTGAAGCTATGCTAAACTACTTTCCATAATTAAGTCTTACAAGAAAAAAAAGAAAAGCTGCTTACTAGGGCTGGTGACTCACAGCACTGGGGAGGCTAAGGTGGGAGAACCAGGAATTCAAGGTCAGTCTGTCTCCAAACACGCAAACAAAAAGTTTCAAGGAAAAAGTCGGGGCCTGATGACGCAAGCCTTTTTAGTCCCAACACTCGGGAGGCAGCGGCAAGCGACCCCTGGGTTTGAGACCAGCCTGGGCCACCGTGCGATCCTGTCTCCAAAACAAACCCCAAACTACAAACAAAAAGTTGCCGAGCGGAGCGGCATCTCCCGGAAGCGTGCAGGAGGCCCGGATGCCGGGCGGGCGGGCGGGCGCGCACGCGGGCGACCGAACCGAACCCGACCCACCGCTCCTCCGTCGGCGTCCCCCGGACACCTCCCCCGAGGCGGGAAGGGCGCGCGCCCTCGGCAGAAGCCCACGCACGCACGCGCTGCGGGGCGCGCGCCTCCGCACGCTTCCCGGGCGCGCGGAGGGCCGGCCCCAGGCGGAGGACGGGGAAAGGGAAGGGCCGCAGGCCGCCGCGCCGCTTCCAGGGAGCGCGCCTCGCCGGGGAGGCGCGCGTGCACGCGAGGGCGGGGAGGGGGCGCCGGGCCGCGCCGGGCGAGGCGCGCGGGCACCGGAAGTGCGCCGGGCGAGAGGGCTGAGGGGGAACGGAGCAGGAGTGCGGCCGCCCTAAAGCAGCCGGGTTCCTTGCGGGCCTCGGACGCCTGAGGTTCCGAGCACGCCACGCGGATCGAGGCCACGCACGCGCGCCGCCGCGGTCGGCGGGGCCGGCGAAGGGAAAAAGCCCCCGACGAACGGCAGCGAGGGCTAGGACGCGGCACCGAGAGAGCGGCGGGCGAGGGGCGCGGCACTACTCACCCGTCCATGGCACACAGAGCAGACCCGCGGGGGACGGAGCGGAGGCGCAGGAATAGCAGGAACCGACCCAACGGCTCGGAGTTATAGACTCACAAGATGGCGGAGACGCCCGCACACGTCCCCCGCGCGCGATACCCATTGGCTCCCGCCGCGGTCTGGGGGCGTGGCGAACCCCGCCTCTCCCCGCCAAGGCCTCCCATTGGCCAGAATGTTACTCCAAGGCCGACACGCAGGCAGACAGGAGACGGCTACTGGGCTAAACGGCTGTCAGTCAAGGCGTAAAACGGAAACGGCCTGTGGGGGAGGGGGAGGGCGTGAATGAGCGCGGTCACGTGGTAGCATTTGAGCCAATGAGCGAGGCCTTGTCCAGCCCGTGGGCCGCCATCTTGAGAGTGGGTACGTGGCGGGTCAGGTGCACAGCAGTGTGCTTGCGGGAGGCTGCCTCCATATTGCAAGCGGGCAATGGAAGCCGTTGGACCCCACCGTGAGGGCAAAGCGAGGTGCGTCGCCATCTTAGAACCGGGCAGGAAACCCCTAATTGCCCCAGCTTCCTTGCGGTCACGTGGCCAGAACTTCGACTTTAAGCCGAGTTTTTCCCGGACTAGATAGCGGCGGTACGGGGGCCACGTGCTTCGCAGACTCAGTCGCGACTTGATTACGAATCTTTCCGTCTTTTGTCTGGTCCACATCAGCCAAGTTCCACCACTGTTGCAGAAATGGGGAAACTGAGGAAACGGACCGCAGTGTGGCCGGCTCTGCCTGTAGTTGGGGAAACCGAGGCTATAAGGTTTCCAGTTGCATGCCCCACAAATAGACCCGGGAGCAGCAAAATCCACAGGAGGAACAGAACCCCGCCCTCCACCTCCACGTACCTCCACCCCAGGAGAACACTCAAAGCCGATAGCCCAGGAGCCAGGACTCCTGTCCTAAGGGACCGGGACGGCTTCTCCAGAGCCCAGTGCAGGCTGCAAACAGATCCTGGCGCCTTTGGTAAGGCGCCCAAAGACGCAAACTATAAGGATTTTTTTGTCGGCATGCTTATCTGCTAAAAAAGCCCAGGCAAAGGGAAAAGTTTCTCCTCCCCCTGCATGGGAGGGGAGCCCTGCACGCGGCCTCCTTTTCTGTGGTCCTGGGCGCAGGGGTGGAAGGGGCCTGCCAACCACGCTGGTTTCTTGCAGGCCTGGCCTGGGGCCCAACAGCCTTGGAGCCCCAACGCGGGCCTGGTGCCAGAGGATTCCAGTCTGGATTAGGGACGGCTGCCGATTTCCACGGAGGCCACGCCGGGAGTGAGGTCTTTTCAGGCCCAGCCAGCCGACAGAGCAGCTAGCTTGAAGGCTCAGAATCACTAATCAGGACGGTCCTGCGGATTTAGAAAAAGCCCCACAACAAGGGGTAGGATTTGAGCCCTCTGGGACTCCATCATGGCCTGCCTGGACCATCAGGACCAAGGTTGGCTGCCAGTCTTTGTTCTCTAGGTGGGTGGCTGGTGCCAAGCATGGGCCTCACCTTCCGAAGCCAACCTGCTTGGGCTGCTGACAGTGAAGGTGGAGACTGCTGATCTCTAACCACAGGTCTACACTAGCAGAGTGTGTTGAAAGCCACTTCAGAGCCCTCCTGGAACTCTTGAATGGCCTTGTTCGCCTTCAACTCCCTGTCTGGTTTCTAATCAGAGCTCCAGTAGTGCTCAGTGGGGAAGGTTCTCTAACCCCCATGACTCCCTCTTTCAAGCCCTGCTTCAGGGACTTTTCACAGCAATTCCCTAGGGCAGGTTCACCTCAAGTCCCTGGCTCCCTTAAATCTTAACTCAGAGCCTTCATACCAGCATACAGGACCCAGGCTCCGAAGCAGGCAGCATCTCAGCAGCTCAAACCCTCACTGCAGAGACTCAGCCACAAAGTCAGGAGGAAGCCCAGGACATAGCTTCAGCCAGTTCACCTTGGTCTTAGGGGATCCTATGCATTAAGGACATCCAGTACAAGTCTTCTATAACTGGCTCCAGTATTCAGGAAGCAGGGTCCAGAATAGCTGAGGGAGGCCTAAACTGGGCCCAAGTAGTGGGCCTCCTCCTCCCTGAGTGTTGGGATTACAGGCATGTGCTACCACACCCGGCTGCCCAGCGAGACCCTTTATCCAACGAGAAATAAAGTGTGGGAAGGCCAGGCTTGTCATTCCAGCACTCGATACAGAGCAGGAAGATTCAAGTACAGTGTGGGTTTTTGGGTTTGTTTTTGGTTTTTCAAGATAGGGTCTTTCAGGTTAGCCCTGGCTGTCCTGAAACTCATTTTGTAGACCAGACTGGCCTCTGAATTCAGGGATCCACCTGTTTCTGCTTCTGGGGTGCCGGGATCAAAGTGTCTGCCACTATGCCCAGCTAGGATTTTTTTTTTTTTTTTTTTTTTTGAGACAAGGTCTCAACTGTGTGTCCCAGGTTGTCCTGGAATTCATATCTCAGCTGGCCTCAAGCCTGCAATGAGCCTCCTGTTTCAGGCCCCTGAGTGATGGAATGACAGGTCTAGGTCATTATGTCTAGCAAGAGCGAGCTCAAGACCAGGTTATAGATAGAACTTTACCAAGAGGCCAGGAGACCTGGCTCAGGGGTGGGGACCCTGCGAAGAATCCCTCAGTTAGGGCCAGGGGTTGGCATGCAGGAACCCTGGCTTCCATTCCCAGCGAGGCCAAAGCATTTTTAAAATGGATTAACAGTTTGTATTGCAGCCCCGACACTGGACTGCTTCTTCTGGAGCCCAGAAGTCTGAGACCCAGCTTTACAAAGGAAGTGTCTTTCCTGCCTCTCCCAGACTCTGGAGCTCCTCAGGGCTTTTGTGTGTGTGTGTGTTCGTGTTCGTTTGTTCCTCTGCCTTCACACTGCCTTCTCCCAAGCCTTCCCTTTACTAATCCCACCTGGATAATTTCTGTTTTAGGACCCTGATTGCATCTATAGTCTCTGCAGTTGCTAGGGATGGAACCCTCCCCCACCCGCCTACAGTGCTCACTACTGATTCCTATCCGTAGCCCCAAGCCACATTCATGGGCTCTGGGGATCAGAACATGGGTATATCTTTTCGGAGGCCACCGCTGGTCACAATAAACCATCTCAAGGTTGTGAGTGGCCTTCTGTCCCTGCAAAAAAAGCCCACCTTAGGAACCTGTACCCCAGGTCACCAGAGGCTTAGGTGTCCTCTGTCTTAGGTGGGG
Source organism: Meriones unguiculatus (assembly GCF_030254825.1). NCBI lineage: Eukaryota > Metazoa > Chordata > Mammalia > Rodentia > Muridae > Meriones > Meriones unguiculatus. The sequence goes on along the minus strand of NC_083364.1, from coordinate 16,474,336 downwards.
CTGGCTTTTGGAGGAACCATAGCTTAGAGACCAGCCATTTTACAATTTCCCCGTGCAGAACACCTGTTGGTGAAGATGCCCCAGGCTGCTGTGTTATTTATTTACTCTGCATGGCTGGCCTAACTTTGTCTCCTGCCTGCCCAGAGCCCACCCCAGCCTTGCCAGCTGCTGTCTTCATGAATGATTGAGGTGAGGAGGGATACCTCACCTGGCCTTTGTCTAAGAGGCACACTAGCCTGCTTGTTACCAGGGAAAGTGATACTCCCCTGTAGAGGCAGGGGTGAGGGGCCCTCAGAGCCAGGGCCAAGTGAAACTCAGAACAATACAAGGAACTTAGGGACAGGCCTCAGTTTATTTCTCTGTTAAAGGGAGAACAAGGCCAGTGTCTCCACTATGGAAACACTCTGTGCTTGTTAGCTCCTGTTTGTTTGTTTGCCTTGCTGGGGTGGGAACGCAGGCCTTCAACAGTGCTAATCTTCAAGAGCTCTGCCCTGTTGTCAGTGTCACTAGGGACCTAGAAAGGAACCTTGAAGTCTGAGACCCTCCTGTTTCAGAAACCTGACATGACTAGACTGGGCTACCACACCCAGCTGCTTGTGTGTGAATTATAAATATTGTGTTTCTTTTAAAAAGTACGTTGTTTGGGCTGGGGAGATGGCTCAGAGGTTAAGAGCACTGGCTGTTCTTCCAAAGGCCGGGAGTTCAAGTCCCAGCAAGCACATGGTGGCTCACAACCATCTATGAGATCTGATGCCCTTCTGCCCTGGTGGCTCACCTGCGTGTAGCTCACATGTATGAACAGTAAATAAACTATATATATGTATGTATTGTTTAGCCTGGAGTAGTGGCGCATGCCTATAATTCCAGCACTCCTTGACTCCTTGGACGATGCAGGAGGTACTTTGTGAGTTCAAGGCCAGCCTGACCTATATGAGGAGTTCCAGGACAGCCAGGACTACATAGACTCTCCAAATTAAATTATATGTTCGTGAGTGTTATTTAGGGACCACTTCCGCATTTCCCTCTGGGTCTGGGGAGATTCACTGAAGGGAAGAGCCAGGCTCTCAACCTTCCAGCCTCAGGACTCCAGCAAGGCCCAGTACAGTGGAGAGACACAGTGAGCAAGCCAGGCCTGAGCTCAGTAGAAGAGGGAACCAGTCCCACAGGTTGTCTGCCCACCGCCAGCTTGCTGCAGTGCATGAGCCCAGAGAGTCACAAAATAAACAGATGTTTGTAAAAAAAAAATTTTTTTTTAAGATTCAAGAAGGGGCTTCTCAGAAGATCCAGGTCTCCTCTGCACCCCTGCCAGTCCCTAATGGCCACCAAGATGGACACCAGTAACAGCAGAGTCCTTTCCTAACTGTCCATGACCTTGTTTAGAAGTCTCCACCCTCCTGTCACCCACCCACCCCCAACCTGTGATTCAGAACAGCCTATTTGTCACCCCACCTCCACGCCTGGAGGGAAGGCCACCCAAGCCTACCACTCCCTGTAAGATCCAAGATAGGCTCTCGAAGACTCAGAGCCACAGCTGCCCATTGAAGCCAGAGAAATTGGTCTGCTTTATCAGGGATATCCAGAAACGTGCACCAGCTCCCGGGCACCAGCTGTGTAGTTCTGGGGGGACAAGCAGCTCCCCAGTGCCCCCCGGTACCTGGCCTGTGTTTCCGAGGAGTCAGCAGAGTGGTGATCCGTGGCTAGACAGACACAGCTCAGCCCTTCCTCCGCAGTCACAGGCTGCGACAGCACAGCATGCTTAGTGAGAAACCCTGACACAAAAGACCGCAGGCTATGGGACTCCATGATAGGCAATGTCCAGAGGAAGAGGTCCAGAGAGAGGAAGTGACTCCTGGCAATGCTGTGTCTCCCCAGCACAGCACTATTTCTGGAGAAGGACGATCTTAATCTCACAGCTAACTTGTGTAAGAGGTGAATCCTACCTAAAAATGCCTTTTTTTTTTTTTTTTTTTTTTTTTTTTTTAATTTACAACCATCTAGATGGCTGAACAGGCCAAATTGTTTCCACCACAAGCCTGATGACCTGCAGACTGACCCCTGGAATCCAGGTGACGGTAGAAGGAGAGGACTGACTCCTGTATTTATTCTCCCACCACTCAAGCTCCCTGGCGCGTCGTCCACAGTTATACATACAAACGACAAAAATTTCTCCAGCCCCAAAAATACTCTTGGATGCCAGACATGGTGGCTCTCTGGGCCCATTTAAAAAAACAAAACAGCTTTTGGACACCAGACAAGACGGTGCACACCATTAATTTCAGCGCTCTGGAGGCAGAGACAGGTGGACCTCTGTGAGTTCACGGCCAGCCTGGTCTACAGAATGAGCCCAGGACAGTCAGGGCTACACAGAGAAACTCTGTCTTGAAAAACAAAAATAAACAAAAGCTTGTGGATTTTCGTTGTTGCTGTTTTAGTATCTCTCTGTATAACCCTGGCTGTCCTGGACTCACTCTGTACACCACGCTGGCCGGCCGTGAACTCACAGAGACCCGCCTGCCTCAGCCTCCTGAGTGAAACAGGGTCTCTATGTAGTCCTCACTGTCACTTTGTAAACCAGGCTGGCCTTACATTCACAGAAATTCTCATACCTCTGCCTCCTGAGTGCAAGGATTAAAGGTGTGTGCCACCGTATCCAGCCCAATAAAGTATTTTTGAAAAGTTACTCTGAAGGCTGAAGCTTCTCCTGAAAGTACTCTGTGAACCACGGTGGCCTCAACTCAGAGATCTTTGTGACCCCATCACCTGCATGTTGGGATTAAAGGCGTGTGCCACCACAGCAGGCTTGGTTTTGCTTTTCAAGACAAGGTTTCTCTGTGTAGCCTTGACTGTCCTGGACTTGTTATGTAGACCAGGCTGGCCTCAAACTCAGAGTCTCTTGGCTCTGCCTCCCTGAGTGCTGAGATCAAAGGTGTGCGCCAACATGCCTGGTTATTATTATTATTTTGTTTTTCAGGGCAGGGTTTCTCTGTGTAGCTGTGTAGCGCTGGCTGTCCTGGACTCTCTTTGTAGATCAGGCCGGCCTCGAATCCACGGAGATCCACCTGCCTCTGCCTCCCTGAGTGCAGGAATTGCAGGTGTACCCCACCAAACCCAGCTTACTTCTTTCTTTCTTTAAATTACATTTATTTTGGGGTGAGGGTGGCTTGTGCCGTGATACATGTGTGGAGGGAACGGGGTAATTTAGAGAAGTCATTTCTCTCCTTAGTCAGGTGCATCATGGGAACTGAACCCAGGACATCAAGCTCCATGGCACCTTTGCCCACTGAATACCTCACTTTGCCTAGGTGAGTCTAGTATTGTCTGCCCACATCCCTGACAACCAGAGAGTAGGGAATGGATCATTTTGTGAGAAATAGGGTCTCAACAAATGCAAGTTGAGGCCATGAATGTAAGGTTCACAGAGGTGGGACATTTAGGGCCGGGGCTCAGTGTAGAGAGTGCCCACCAGGGTTCCATCCCAGGCACCACATAAACCTAGCCTTGTGGTACAGCCTGTCACTCCAAAACTGGGCCGATGAATGCAGGAGGAACAGGATTTCAAAGTCATCCTTGGGTACCTTGTGGATTTAAGGCCAGCTTGGGCTACATAAGTCTCTGACTCCAGAGAGAAGATACTCAGGCACAGATGCACAGGCAGGCAGCCCTAGGCCCTGCACTAACTGTAGTAGAAACGGGTTGGTAAGGCTCTTCAGAGACCCCCTCTGGAGACCTGGGGTGGGAATGGACAGAAAAGACTCTCCCTGGATCCTGGGCAGCGTGCAACCCTGCACTGGCCCTAGGTCTCATTCTGGTACCCTCTGATGTTCAACAGGGAGACTTTTTCTGAGCTGCCAGTCTGTTCATATCGCAATACAGGCTGCTGAGCATCCAGGACAGTAGGTGGAGTGGGGCCAGACAAGCCTGGGCCTCTGTGCAACCATGGAGACCGGGATAGCAACGGCCCCATCTGCAAGCTTACCTCTGGCCTTGCAAAATTTATTGAAGGGGAGATGTCTAGATAAGTCTGAACCTGAGCCAGCCTGGAAATGATCCAGAGGCTACTTTCTTGCTGCCTGGCTGCCAGGTCATCTGTAGGGAAGATCAGAAGACCCAGAGAGGCCTCCGGCCAATAGTTCCAGGGTGAATTCTTAGGGATCCCTTCCCCGTCGTGGGCCTCTGTGCCATCTAGACCTTCCTTCGTTTTTATAATCCGAAGGTGTAAGGATGTGTTTTTGTTTTGAGATGGGGTTCTTAGTAGCCCAGGCTGGCCGAAAACTCACTGTGTAGCCAAGGATGACCTTGAGCTCCTGATCCTCCTGGCTCCACCTCCCTGATACTGGAGTGACACGCATGTACGACCAGGCCAGGTATATGGTGCTGGGAATGGACTGCAGGACTTCATGAAAGTGAAGGAGCTCCAGTGCTAGCCTGAAACATCTTTTATGTTTGTTTTTCAAGACAAGACTTTTCTGTGTAGCCTTAGCTGTCCTGGAACGTGCTCTGTGGACCAGGCTGGCCTCTTCCAGGCTGCCTGCTTCTGTCTCCCAAGTGCTTGGATTAAAGGCATGTGCCATCACAGCCCAGCCTAAGACAATTTTGTTTGTTTGTTTGTTTTCAAGACAGGGTTTCTCTGTATAACTCAGACTGTCCTATTCTGTAGACCAGGCTGGCCTCATAGAGATTGGCCTGCCTCTGCCTCCCAAGTGCTGGGATCAAAGACATGGGCCACCACTGCCTGGCTGACACCTTCCTAACGTAAAGAAAATGAAGGCCAAGCACTGAGGAGAAACCTTGTCCAGGATGGCCTGAGTTTCATTTCTGGCACCAAAAACCTAGAAGAGAAACAGCAGCAAAGCCAAGCGTGCAGTCCAGCAGTCCCAACGAAACAAAGGACTCTCCTCCAGAGGGGAGCTGTCCCCAGGGAGAACGACCAATTTCTGGAGATATGTATGGTTCACAATCGGACAAGAAGTAGCAGGGCTACATAGATAGACTCAGTGTCGAAAACCCTCCTCCTCCTCCTCTTCCTTCTCCTCCTCTTCTCCTTCTTGAGAAAATGGCCTGGCACCATGTCCACAGCACCCGTGGGAGGCCATGCGTGGTGAGGCATGATGACGTCTGTCATCTCAGCACTGGGGAGGGAAGGTCTGGTCACAAATATCAGGTCAGCCTGGCCTGCACAGGGAAACCCTATCTCTGAAAAACCACAACAGCCAAACCAAACTGTTCCCCGATAGTGAGCCCTGGAGTCTGGTTCCCGTGTGTCTTGGATTTGGAACGCCATTACCCCCGGAAGTGCAGGTGGGGCCCATGAGGTTCTAGTACCAAAGACTTGCTGGCTACTACCCCTGTCCCAATACTGGTCACCCCCCACCAGGGTTTTATCAAGGGCAACGCAGGAAAGTGGAGATGGGGAGCTCAGTGTGTGGGGTGATCTTTACCGCATCAATAATTCACAGCAGACAAGCAACACTTGATCTTGGGCCCAGCAGCGGCTCAGGTGCCTGCTGAGGGACACATTACAGCAGCCCAGTGGATGAGCCTCGTGTGACCAATCAGGACTGCCTGGCGAGCACTGTGAACAGTCAGCACTCTCTTCATCCTTTCTTTTTCCCCCTCAAACTCACTCCGTGGCAGAGGATGTCCTTGAATCCTTACCACTCCTGCCTCTGCCTCCTGAGTGCTGGAGTAACAGGAGTATGCTGCCAGGTCAGGCTTTCACATATTTCTTTTAAAAGAAATTTACATGTATTTCTTTATCTGATGTGTTTGTGTGTGGGTGTACACGCAATGGAGCATGCTTGGCAGTCAGACAACTTAGGGCGGTTGGATCTCCCTTTGCACCCTCTCAGTTCAGGGGCCTGAACTACCTCAGGTCATCAGCCTCAGAGCAATGCATTCACCCACTGACCCAGCTGGCCTAGGGCCTTACCCTGTCTCTAAGGCTAGATTTGTATTTTTTTAATTAATTTTTTTTTTCATATAATATATTTTGACTATATTTTTCCCACCTCCCAACTCCTCCCAGATCCTCTCAACCTCCTTATACTACCAACTTTATCTTTTTTTCTCTTTCTTTTAAACAAAGCCGGGCTTGGTGGCCCACGCCTGTAATCCCAGCACTTGGGAGGTAGAGGCAGGAGATTCTCTGTGAGGCCAGCCTGGTCTATAACTCAAGTCCAGGACAGCCAGGGCTACACAAAGAAATTGTGCCTCAAAAACCAAAAATGAAAATGAAAAAAAAAAAAATATATATATATATATATATATAAATCACACACAAAGAGAAATAAAAACATGAAGTTCCCTTTGTATATGGCAACTCCTAAACGTGAGACCTACTCTGAAGGGTGGTTTATATACCCAGAGAGATTTTTGTTTGGTTGGTTTGGTTTTTTGAGACAGGGTTTCTCTGTGTAGTCTTGGCTATCATGGACTCAGAGATCCTGCCTGCCTCTGCCTCTCAGAGTGCTGGAATTACAGGTGTGCACCACTGAATCAGGCTGGAAGTCACTTTGTCTTTGTGGAGACCTGCGTCCGTCCCCAACTGCTGGGATTAAAGGTCTGTGCCGTTACAGCTGGCTAATGCGCTTTTAATTTATGTGTAGCCACACCACTTCCCTTTCCTCCCCCAGCCCCTCCCGGTGCTTCCCTCACTCTGAAACGGCAGCCTCTTTCTTTTCTTGTTATTGTTTTATGCTTGTGTGTGTGTGCACTAATATTTAAGTGCAGCCTGCTGAGTCTGTTTGTATCTGGTTTCAGGGCTGACCACTCTTTACTGGGCACTCCACAGGGGCCCGATCCCTGGGAGGGGCTAATTCTCCTCCCAGCACTCCTTGCCTGCAGTTCTTTGTCAAGGGGTGGGGCCTCATGACATTTTCCTCTTTCCATGTTGGCCTATTGATCCCTCTGGCCATTCTTCCAGTCCAGTTTATGGAGCCGTTACTAGAAGAGTTTCATAGTGGACTTCCTGGTCTTCTGCAACCTTCTGCGCTGTCTGCTCAGACAGCCCCAGACGCTGTGGTGCAGATGCGTCCAGTTGTGGTTTTCTTCCATGGTCTCCATCTGCTGTACTGAGAGTCTTCTTTGATGTCAGGGGTGCACTTAGCTATGGGTAGAAGGATAAGGTCCAGAATGTGGTTATGAATTATGCTGGTCCAGCCAAGTGGTGGTAGTGGGTCCTCTTCTAAGATCCATGACCAGCCCTGGGAAGCTGCCAATGTGTCCAGTACCAGGCCTAGTCTCCCTCCTGTTGATTGGCCTGTCATCCAATCAGACAGCTGTTGGTTACCACAGACATATGAGTGCATTTAAGAATACTCTGCCATGTTGGTCACTGTGCTGGTTCATGCATGCCTCTGCTAGGTGGGACCATTTAATGGCTTCCCTCACTTGTTAGCTGACATAGTATTTTCTGGAACCATGTAAGCCAGACTGCAGAAATGAAGCCTCTGGGGAAGACTTGGTTCAAACTGCCCAAGGAGTCCTTTGTCCTAAGTGTCTTTAGACAGACTGTGGTGTCTTCAGCAGTAGGGGCTTACCTTTAACCTCTGACCCAAGTCAGAAGGGAGACAGTCAGCAAAGCGACTGACAGCACATACTGGAGACAAGGAGAGGGAGCCCTCATTAGCTGCTGCTGGGGCCGCAGACTGGCGCAGCTACTACAGAAATCAGTGCGGAGGCCCAAAGGCTAAAAATCAACCTCCCGTGGGACCCAGCTATACCGCTTCTTGGCTTCTTGGCATGTGCCCGAAGGACATCCTACTCCTCAGGTACTCCCTCAACCTGTCCATTGCTGCTCTATGCATAACAGCTAAGAAATGGAAACAACTGGAATGTTCTTCAACCGATGAGCAGATAAGGAAAATGTAGTCTATATACACTAGAGAATATCATTCATCTGTAAAGAAAACCAAAATCGTGAAACTTGCAGGTAAATGGATAGAACTTGAAAAGATCACATCGAGTGTGGAAACCCAGACCCAGAAAGACAAACAGCCAATATTCTCTCTTATTGGAGGCTCAAACGTTCAGATGTTCAGATGTGAGTATGTAGACTGTAGCAACTGCAGAAACTGGGAAAGTGTAAAAGGGATCTCGGGGCACCGGTGACGGTGGGGTCTCCTTGGAATGGGAGCAGCAGGATTCATATGATGTGAAGCGGGCAAAGTAGGAACCAAAATAATGGGGTGCTCCAACAGGGGAGAATGCACAGAGGTCAATACCAAAGAAGGAGGGACGAGGGACAAACACCACCAACGCTGTTGGGTAAAGCCTCAAGGAATCATATTATTTTATAGTTACCTAAGAGCATACACAGTACAAACATACATATCTATTTGTGTGTGTGTGTGTGTGTGTATTTTGGGGGTTTCTCTGTGTAGCTTTGGTTGTCCTGTACTCACTTTGTAGACCAGGTTGACCTCAAACTCAAAAAGATCTACCTGCCTCGGCCTCCCAGAGTGCGGGAAACAAGATACATCTTAAAGGGAGATAAGCTCCTTGGGCTGACAGGGCTCTCAAGAAGAACCACAGACTGAAAGAAGCCCGGGATTGGGCAGGAAAAGTGGCTCTCCCAGCAGCCAGCCAGGCTGCTCCAGGTGACTCCCCAAACCCCTCAGGCTACTGCTATTGCCTCCTCGCTTTTTAAACGGATCCGCATTGGGGCTGAGGAGGTACCTGATGGGCTAGGAGCGCTGGCTGCTCCTCCAGGGGACCCATTTTGATTCCCAGCACCACTGCAGGGCTGTACCAACCAGCCAAGGTTAGTCCAGCCTTAGGATCCGACACCCTCTTCCGGCCTCTGTGGTGCACAGACATACATGCAGGCGAACTGCCCATTCAGATAAATATATATATACATACGAGAGAGAGAGCCGGGTTGAGACTCATTCTGCCTGCTCCCCCAACTTCTCCGCAGTCCTCACAGGGTTAAAAGTCAGCGACTTGATCATGAAGAACTCTAGAATCGGTTGGGCAGCCACAGGCCCCACATCTTCCCTCTCTGCTGTGTTCTCTGAGCTGGCTCCCTTTCTAAATCCAGATAAATAAGTTCCCTGCTAGAAACAGAAACACAGTGTGACCTTTCTATCACCCACAAACCTGGGCCTCCAAAGAGGTTTTTGTGGATTCCAGGTAGTGTGTGAAACTCAGGGAGGCATCAGGAAAGAGCTACGGGAAACGTATTTTATTTTTCAAAACTGGGGATTCCATACTAGGGCCTTGCCACCAGGGCATGCTGTCAACCTTGGAATAATTTTTTGTTTGGGTCTCATGTAGACCGGGATAGCCGTGGTCTCCTGGTGGTCCGGCCTCCCACCTCCTGAATGCTGGGATAACAGGCGTGCACGTTTTGAGACAACGCATCATCTCATGTAGCCCAGTCATTAAAATTGCAGCAATCCCTCTACCTCAGCTCTCCAGAAGGAAAACACTAACGGATACTCCAGTCTGGAGTCCAGATTGTCCAGCAGGAGCCCCGCCCAGCCGTAAGAAACAAAGGTTTCCCGGGATTCCGAAACTGTTCTTTGATATCCCCGCCTCCTGGAGGCTGTTTTTTTCCCCCCTCTCCCTCAATTTGCCACCAGCCGAGCAAAAAGGCCGTAAACCAGAGTAACCTTGGAAAGTCCGGCTGGGGTGGGCTCCCAGCAGAGACGGGGTGCGGGGCGGGGGAGGGGAGGTTGCTGGGGTCACGGTGACCTCTGTCCCCGCAAGTCCGGAGCCCCAATCCTCCCTCAGCGGGGAGCCACGCCCGCATTCCTCTCATTCCCCTTCCACCAAACTTTGTTTATTTGTTTGTTTTAAATTAGACTTAGCCAGGAATTCCTTTCCCGGTCTGGACTTGGCAGGAGCCCGGGGGGATGGGTGTGAAGGGTTAGACTGCCCAGGCCGGGGCACAGACATTCCAGAGGCAAAGTCCCTCCCACTTCCTCAGACTCACGCGGCGCGTGAATTTCCTCCACTCCTCTTTCCACTATCACAAACCCAGAGTTTCAGACTTGTCAGAATACAGGAGCCTGCTCTCCCGCCCCCCAGCCCCTCTGCAGGGAATTCCAAGCGGGGCTCCACCCGTGACCACGCCCCAGCCCCTCATTGGGGATTTCTAGACAGGGGCTGTACCACTGAAGAGGCTGGGGGGTAGGAAACGAGGGATCCCTGCCACCTACAAGGCTGGGCTGGAGGCCAGTACCGAACCCAGATATCCCTAAGTTCCCCCTTTCTTTCACACTCCCCCTCTGCGCTCTGCACAGCCATAAGTCTGCTTGTTGTACCGTGGAAGAAATTCCGGCAAGCCCAAGCAGCCCCGGTGCACGTTACTGCCTTGGCCTCCGAAGGCTTGAAAAACCTGCTGGGGATGTTTCTGGCCCAGCTCTCTGAGTTTGGAGGTTTGGATGTGATCGCGCCCATCAGTCGATGCCCCGCGGACTAAGCAGGGTGCCTGCGACCTGCGGTTGGTTTGTTTGTTTGTTTGGACGTGCTCTCATGTAGCCCAGGCTAACACAAACTGGACATGGCCTTGAGCCTCTGATGGACCCTTCTGCCTCTACTTTCTGATTGCTGAGATGACAGCCCTGCGCCACCGAGCTCCGTTTATGCAATGCCGGGAGTGGAACCCAGTGATTCACTCAGGATAGCTAAGCCCTCTGCCGAGGGTCATCCCACAGACCCAGACCCAGAAGCATTACGAATTTGAGGCCACCTGGACTCCAAAGAGAAACCTTCGCCGGAAAGACCAGAAAGCACGTCATTACCAACGAAGAAACTGAAAAACAGCCTAACTTCATTTTACCGTTTAATATTTATTCTTTAAAAACAATCCTGTTTAGTTATTACATTTTTATGTATGTGTTTTATTTGTTATGGGTGTTTCGCCTGCATATCTGCTTGTGTGTCGCGTGCACACCAAGCCAGAAGGTGTTGGGATCCCCTGGAACTGGAGTTAGTGACAGTTGTGAGCTGCCTTGCGAGTGCTGGAAAACTGAGTCCTTTGGAAGAGTGGCCAGTGCTCGTAACCCATGAGCCATCACACACACACACATACCCCTTTTCTTTTTTTTTTTTTTTTTTGTTTGAGACAGGGATTCTCTGTGTAGCCCTGGCTGTCCTGGAACTCCCTGTGTAGACCAGGGTAGCCCCGAGCTCACAGAGATCTGCCTGCCCCTGCCACCACCTAAAGGCGTACACCACCACCTGGCCCAGGCCCTGTTTTCTTATATTCGTTCTCTTTGTGTAGCACTGGCTGCCCTGGTACTTAGTGTGTAGGCCAGACTGGCCTTAAACTCACAAATATCCACATGCCTCCTGTCCTGAATGGGCTGAGGGTATCGTTCTTTCTTGAGATTAGAAGTAATGTACTCCAGGCTGGTCTTGAACTCGCAACAATCCAGCTGCCTCTGCCTCCTGAGTACGGACTGGGATGAGGGCGATGCCCCTGTGATGCCCAGTGGGAGTACACAGTACTGAGACTGCGCCGGGCCACGCTCTGCGCCCTGTGCGACAGCCGACTGCAGTACCATTTACCACAAACTGCCCAGAAGACACCCTGGATGACCCATGGTCCCTGACCTAGGGATGTCACACTGCCCGGGAGGGGAAAGCAGCCTTTCCCCACCTAAGTCACCGGCCTGCTGGGGCTGTACACCAGAATGGACAGCATGCAGATGGCTACTTCCTGGCAGGAAAGGGGATTTGGGGCTTGCAATTATGAGTTTCATGCCAGACCAGCAGACTTCCTCAGAAAGGCCCAAATATGGCCCAGGGGCTGAACCTTCCAGAGTCATCATGACCATGTGGTCACTAAAGCCAAGGACAGCTGTACAGAGAGCAGGGGTCTAATTTTGGCCATGCTGCCATGGCAGAGGGCGTCTGGGAACACCAGTCTCCTGTCCAGAGAAGAATCTCCTTTGCTGTCCGTGTGGAGAAGGCCTCTGCGGTTGGTGGCTGATTCCCATATATGACTTGCTCACCCAGTCTTTGCATAGGCAATTTATTTCTAGTTAAAACATTTACTCTTTTACTTTAAACAAGTTGCAAATGTCACTCAGGGAGAAGATGCTTAGCAGAGTACGATCAGCACAGCAATCAGGTGCAGAGTACACAGACCCTCCCAAGATGTTGGTGGGTGTGACTGTCCTCAGAGAGCAGGGGACAGGGACCCAGGCCTGGCACACAGCACCTCAGAAAGCTCAGGAAGGAGGAACGTGAGAGTGGAACCTTCCTAGGCTATGAAATTAGTTTAAAGCCAGCCTGGCCTAGTATCTGTGAGACTCAGTCTCAAAATAAAAAACTGTGGATGAGCCAGGAAAACCCCTTCTGACCCTGGAAAGGATCCAGGCAGAAAGCACAGACACTGCAAGAGTCAGATGGTGCCACGAAGCCAGGTATGTGAGAGTAAGACCCACACTGCTATAGTGAGAATTTTGCAATTGTTTTTTAAGATATGTTTAGTTTATTATGTGTATGATGTTCTGCCTGCATGTACACCAAGACGCCAGAAGAGGGCACCAGATCTCACTATAGGTGGTTGTGAGCCACCACGTGGTTGCTGGGAATTGAATTCAAGACCTCTGGAAGAGCAGCCAGTGCTCTTAACCTCTGAGCCATCTCTCCAGCCCCTTGGTTTCTTTAAAAACACAAATAAGCAAGTGGTGACAGTGCATGACTTTAATCCCAACACTTGGGAGGCAGAGGCAGTCGGATCTCTGAATTCCAGGCCAGTCTGGCCGACAGACATAGTTTCAGGACAGCCAGGGCTACACAAACCCTGTTTTCAAAACAACAACAGCAGTAGCAACAACAAAAACCCAAAACCACACACACACAACTCTCAAAAGCCAAATATTATAAGAAGGTGTTTAATCCCAGGTGTGGGGATGCAAGGCTGCTTTGGACCCTTCAAAGCACTGACTATGGTTTGTCTTGTGCTTAGCAGAGACGTGGTTTTGCCAGCTGCAGAGAGTTTCTGCGACTGTGTGAGGTTTGGCATTCTGGGAACTTTTCAGAGGGTCTATAAATGCTCGGGCCCTGAGAGGAGGTGGGGTTGGTGGCTGGTGGTTGTTCAGGGTGTTGGTTGTGCTTGTCAGTAGTCATGATCAAAGAAGAAATGAAAAGAAATTAGATTCAGGGATCTCTATCTCTCCCCTCTAGTCTTCTTTCTCTCTTATGTAGTGATAGGGAGTGAAACAGTGGGGGGATGAAGGATGGAAAAAAGAAGAACCCACAAAGCAGCAAAGACAGGCTACATGCAGCAGAGGACAGGAAAGGCCGGGGAGCTACAGGATGGGCACTGGGATATGGTGAGGTCTTATTAGTTCAGTCTTTAATTTTTTATTTATTTCTATTTTATATGTAAGAGTGTTTGCCTGCGTGTATGAATGTGCATTGTGTGTATACAGTTCCCGCAGAGGCCAAAAGATGGCACCGGACCCCTGGAACTGGAGTTATAAATGGTTGTGTGTGCTGCTATTGAGAGGACCAGGCCAGATCACCCCCCCACCCCCATTAGGCCATTGGTCACTGATTCCAGGAATAAGAAAACCATAAAACCCCATACCCAAGGAATAGCCTGGAGGTGGCCACAAGAATGGGAATGTGTCTTATCTCAGGGCACAAGCCTCTGTGCTGGGCAGCCCACCACCTAACATCCTGAGGTTATGTTAGCCAGTCACTTTGTAACAAGCTTGCCCTGAACGGCATCCAGTCCTGGTTCTGCTAAGCTGGGAATTCCTGGTTCTTCCTCAAACCCCAATAAAAACCCTGCCATGCAGCAGCTTGGGGCTCTCCTCTCTGACCCACTGCACCATGTCAGTAGAGAGACCGAAATTAAGACAAAATAAAGCTCTTTGCTCTTGCATATGTGGTCCAGCTCCTGGCTCCTGGTGGTCTCTGGGGACCTTAACATTGTGTGGGTGATGGGAATCGAACTTGGGTCTCCTTCAGGAGCAGTATGTTTTCTTACAGTTTGAGCCATCTCTACTGCTGCTGTAGGGAGGGTTTAACTTTTGACATTTATAAGGTGGGAGGCAAGAGGACTGAGAAAGGAGGGATTTATCACATGTGGCTGCAGGCTGTCCTTTTTACTGCTGGGAACACATAAATGGAAGTCAGAAGAGGACGGGGGGTCATGAGAGAAGAAAGACAGATGGAGGACACGATGGGAGGTTAGTGGGAAGATGATGTAGGTTGATGGAAGATGGTAGAAGATGGTGGGAAAATGGAGACGGATGATGATGGAGGGTGGTGAAGGATGATGGAGGATGGAGGATGGTGGATGGTGGAGGAGGATGGAGGATGGTGGAGGATGATGGAAGAGGATGAAGGATGGCGGAGGATGATGGAGGAGGATGGTGGAGGATGGTGGAGGGCAGTGGAAGATAATGTTACTCTTCAAGCACCACATTTCTGGTGTTAGTAAGTTTGTCACATTGGGTACCTCTGTCACAGGAAACAGGTGCAGGTAAGTCGATGGAGTTAGATTGTAATTATCTGTCTTCGAAATATTGGTTTGGAAACTTTAAAACTTATTCTGTTTCACTCCAGAAATGGGTCTCGGGTAAGCCAAGTCCTTTGCCCCTGTGGATGACTGAGCGTCGCGGGTCTTCTCCCGAGTGCAGCACTGTGGTGATAGCATGTCTGCCTTATGTAATGCTGCCATGGAGGCTGGGGCTCCTGCACACCAGGCAAGAGCACCATTCACTGAGCTACAGCTTATCATGTATGTTGTCTGTCTGTCTGTCTGTATGGGTTTTTTTCTCTTTTCTTTTATGGTTTTTCCAGACATGGTCTCTGTGTAGCCCTGGCTGTATTGCAACTCTCTCTGTAGATCAGGCTGGCCTTGAACTCAGAGATCCATCTGCCTCTGCTTTCTGAGAATGTTGGGATTAAAGGCGTGTGCCAGTGTGCCATCACCAGCTGGCAAGCTGTTGTAGCTGACTTAATTGTTTTTGTTTTGTGTTTTGAGACAGGGTTTCTCTGTGTAATCTGGATATCCCTGGATGTCTGTAGACCAGGCTGGCCTTGAACTCACAGTGATCCATCTGTGTCTTCGAGTGTGCTGGGATTACAGGCATGCGCCACCATGCCTGGTCTGACTTAAATTTTTACAGTTGGTAGTGGCACATGCCTTTAATCCTAGGTCTACAAAGTGAGTCCAGGACAGCCATGACTATTACACCTTTCTCAAAAAACAAAAACAAAATATGAATTAAAATCTATGATATAGCTGTGGCAGGGTGCTTAGATAGTGTACAGGTGGCTGTGGCTTCAATTCTCACCGTGACAAAAACAAAAAGAAAAATCCAGGACAGCCAAAGCCAGGCCGGTACCACAGCTGAACAGGCAATGATTCTTGTTGTGCAAGCCAGACCTGAGTCCTGTCCTTAGATACTATGTCATCCCTCAGGAAAGTGAATCTCTGGTCTACAGAGCCAGTTCCGGGACAGCCAGGGCTACACAGAGAAACCCTATGTCAAGGTGAAAGCAGAGGGTGGACTCCACAAAGGTGTCCTCTGACTGTGTCGGTCCTCAGCTGGAATCCATGCCAGCTTTGTGCCTCATGGCTGACCTTCCTGCTGTCTCTGAAGTCCCCGGCTGTTCCAGGCACATGCCACAGCTGCCAGAGGCACCTCTTAGCTGCCAGAGAGGAACTGCTACTCCCATGCCCACCAGAGCCGACCAGCAGGAATCCGGTTGCTGCTGGTGCTTTGCCTCCCTCTGGTGGCCGCGTGCAAATGCTGTTTCAAACCGGGAGGTTCTTGACTTAACCCTCCTCCAGAGAGTAGGGTTAATTAATGAAGGCCAGAATGAACTGGCATTAATTCTGCACTGACTGCGCACCCTGTGCAGGGGTTACCATGCAGACACCAGCTGGGGGTGGTGCCAACAGAGTCTCGGCTAGTACAAAGGAGGAAACTGAGGCTGGCCTTGGCCAGAGCTCTTCAATAGGGAAATGGAAGTTGGAAGGTGATATCCAGCTTAGCCTGAAGCTGGCCTTGCCAAACCCAGTTTCAATTGTTTTGCCTGGATTATCTTTTTCTTTCAAAAGGCCTTTGGCTGGTCCCACATCCAACTTCAGTCCCCAGGCGTCCAGCCACTGATTGGCTCTGTGACCCTAACAAAATCACACCACCTCCGTGATCTCCCAAGCCCGCCTGGGACACACTTCACACAGTAACGGTTTCACCTGCGGTGAATGTGTGATGGTGACGGGATGGGATCTCCTTTGGCGTGGATGGATTGTGGCATTACTAGATACGAAGTGATAGCACACAGGCTTTGCACATAATTGGAGGTAGGAAGGCACTCCCGCCTCAGAGAGCCCCAAGTCCTAAGTTTGCACTGGAGGGGACCCAAGGTCTGTTTCCTGTTTGTGCTTGGCCTTCCCCGAGCAACTGGGTCCCTGTGGCCTGGCCGAGGGAAGCACAGGGAGCCCTGAACCCGAGAGGAGGGCTTCAGGCATGTGGGGAGGGCAGCGTGAGGGCTGAGGGAAAGGATGGGAGTTGGGAGCTGTCTCCCCTGGGCTGCAGGTAGTTAGGTGGCCCAGCCCTGCGTGCCCTGTGGTCTCAGGGGGTGGGGTGGGGGGATGAAACTGTGGCCTGAGCCAGGCTTGTGATGCCTACAGACGAAAGTGGGACTGGGGTGTAAAGGCTTTGGAGACATGCTGCTGAGGCCTGAAGAGCTGGGTAAGTCTGCTGTGGCGTGGGGAGAAAGTCTGCACAAGGCTGTGCAGGACTTTTCATGTGTTTGCTTTTGAGCCAGGATTTCCCTGTGTAGACCTGGCTCTCCTGAATCTCGCTCTGTAGAACTCAGAGATCCTCCTGCCTCTGCCTCCCAAGTGCTGGGATTAAAGGCGTGAGCCACCGCCGCCCAGGTTCATGTGGGAACCTTCAAGATTCTCCAAATATCTGCCATGGACAGCTACTGGCAGTAAGGCTCAGCAACACAGAGGGACTGAGTTTGACTGTCTCCCGCTGCTCCCAGAAGGCTTCCGGGAAAAGAGCAGCACCTTTATCTTTCATCTGTTGCTTTCTCTGAGGGTCACCTGGGGTAGACACAGTTTGTCCACTGCAGAGGGTACCTGGCCCAGGCTCAGCACCTTTCACAGATGTCAAGGTCCACCCCATGACCGTGCTTGAGCCCTTCAATCCCTGTTGCTTCCCAACCCTGTGTGTCCAGCTTTCCAGGACCTCAGGGAGCCAGGGCTGACATCACCGAGACGAATGGGCCAGACGGAGGGCAGGGGCTGCCTGCGATGCACCCTCTACTCCAGGCGGGCAGCTCATGACAAGTTTATTGTGTAGCAACATGAACACGTTTGGGGTTGGCAAGACTGGAATGGCAGGTCCCTAAATAGAGCCCTCTTTCTCCGAGTGGCAGATTCCGGGGCTGCTGAGGGCGAGCCCTGGTCTCCCAGCTCCCAGGGCACCAGACCCTACCGTGCCTGTTCCTTCTTTGAACTGCACAGCATTTGGCAAGGTCTTAGATACACAGAGTCCTGGCAGGGGTTGTCATTTCGGCCCCAGCTGAGAACCACTCCTCCCCAGGAAATACTCCCCACCCCAGGAAAGCCAAACCAACTTCCAGGCCATAAACACCCTGTGCTGGGTGTGAGGCCAGGCTCTCCAGCAGGGAGCTTAAGTAGGAGCCTGGCAGCAGACGCTTGGCGCAGGCCTGGGATGGGATGAGGGAACGGGCATCCCCGTCTCCGGGCTCAGTCGTCATCCTCGCTGGCGTAGATGCGTGCTTCCCAGCGTTCCGCCAAGACATTCTTGTGTCGCGTTACCCGTGTGGCTCCCAGGACCTGCACACAAGGGGCGTGGGATCTGTTGGAGACACAGACCACCTGCAGCTGGCACCCCCTTGCCAGTGTGCAGGAGTGTCTGGCGCAGAGCTGAGGTGGGAATCTCCCCTCCTCTGTTTTACACCCTCTCCTAGCAACCTGCCAACTTCTGCTGAGCCATACACCCAGGAAATTGTGTATTGTGTATCCAGCTTCAGGCCAGAAAGGGTTACACTTACAATCTCAGCACTCAGGAGGCTGAGACAGGAAGACTGTGAGTTTGGGGCCATCTTACATAGCAAGTTACATGTGGCCAGCCAGGGCCACGTAGCAGACATCAATAATTAATAATAATAATAATAATAATAATAATAATGCTCTTCTCTGTGGCTCAACCTGTTGAGATCTTTGTCTTCTGGTAAAAAAAAAAAAAAAGCCTCATACAGACCATTTTCCCATAATCTGTGCCCATGGCAGGCATCACAAGCAGATGATAGCACAATCTACCCCAGGAAGACTCTGCCAGCATAGTTGACAGCCAGTGCAGCCCCACACCCGGAAGAAAAGCCCTCAGTGACCAGTGCTGTGGTTGGGGAATTGACAAGAAGGGACACACTCCAGTCTTCTCCCTCTGGAACTCACCTCGGAGTTGACACGGTCAGCGGGGTTGATGCCTGCGTACTGCATGAAAAGGTTGACAGTCAGTGTTTATCCTTCCTGCCCTGCCCCAGCGCCCACCTGAAAGTTCTCACACAGCTGCAGCACCCCTTCCTGCCAAATGGGAAGAGACTCCGGCTGGCGGCACCTTGCCAGGGTCGCATGGTCACGAAGCTCAAGGCTATTTGCCATGCTGTACTGTCACACTGTCCCACTCATGGCAGCCTCTGGCCGACAGTATCCATGGTCAGTCTCAGTGTGTCACAGTGGGGATCACATTGACAGGCCCTAGCCCCGGCACACAGACAGCATTTTGTCCACAGACGAACACTCACGGTTATCAGAGAAGGAGACTAAGGGTAAGATTGGGGTCGCTACTTGCTTGTACTTGAATCTTGTCCAGCTTCGTCCACACATCACGGGGTCAGGCTGTGAGAGCAGATGAGTGTGCTGGACTGTGTGTCCTTCTCTGAGGTGTCCCCCGGGCTCTCCCAGTGTAGCCGGGCTAACTACACTTAGAATCAGGCTGGTCGGGGAGCTCGGTGGCTGTGGGTGCCTGTGATCCCGAAGATGCTAATGGATGATTTCTGTACAGCCTGCCGCTGGGCTGTGGCACATCCCATGACCGGGGGTGGAGAACGGGGGACGGCTTGGGGGCAAGGTGCTTGGCTTGCGTGTGTAAGACCCTGAGTTTGAGCCCTTGGAATCTGTGTGAAGCTGGAAGTGACAGCAAGTGTCTGTGATCCCATTGTTCTATGGCGGTGGGAGGGAGAGACAGGAGAGTGACTGCAAGTGGTGGGCCAGTGAGCCAGGTACACAGAGACCGTCTCAAGGAAGGCAGGTGAGAACCGAGACTAAGGTTCTTCACACTGAGTGGCACTGGGGAACACACACACACACACACACACACACACACACACACACCTTTAAAAAAATTATGCTGGAGCTGGGCTAGTGGCCCACATCTTTAATCCCAGCACTCGGGAGGCAAAGGCAGGAGGATCTCTTGTGAGTTTTGAGTTCGAGGCCAGCTTGGTCTACAGAGTGAGTTCCAGGACAGCCAGGGCTACATAGTGCCATTCTGTCTCAAAAAATAAAAACAAAGCCAGGTGCGGTGGCAAAATCCAACACTCTGGGAGACAGAGGCTGGTATACCTTTGTGAGTTCTAGGCCAGCCTGGTCTACAAAGTGAGTCCAGGACAGCCAAAGCTATGTAGAGAAACCCTGTCTGGAAAAACAAACAAATATAAATCCAAGATGATGGTAATGACCAGTTAGTATCTGCTTTTTTTCCTCATTAGCATTTGGCCTTTGACCCCGAGGGTGATCCACACTAAGGATAACGTGGCCCTGCCTGTGTGTTGCCTTAGAGACAGAACAGACACCTGGTCCAACGCCCTACCCTGTGGGCAGCAGCCACACCTCAGTCAACTCAACTCACCCACGACTCCCTTTTCGTCTTCTGCCCCGGAGCGCCGTCCTCTGGCGTCTCCGTCTCCACCTTCCACACCAGGCCTGAATGCAGCTGGATGGGGGTGAAGGGTGGTGATTCCGACACTGAATAGCTGCCTGTGATGCCTGTGGTGGGGACAGAAGGAAGGAAGCAGCATCAGGGAGAGAGCCCAATTTCTCAGTCCTCAGGCCGGGCTCTCTGGACAAGATTCTGGAGCCCTTAGGAGGCCAGGTGCATAGACGGGCAGACAGGCAGCTGGGTGAAATAGGCACCAGGAAAGAGTTTAGATAGGCAACGCGCCAAAACTACCATGAAGCTGAGACGGAAAATATGGCATTAACAAAGAGGAGCGATAAATCAAGAAGACGAAAGAGCTGCAGCCGTCTGTGGGCCCAATAACAGAACATTTCAGAACCGGGGCAAAACCCTATGCACCTGATAACAGAGCATTCAAAACCTGCTGAGCAAAGTTGGTGTTTTCTCTCTGAAATCTGCTTCCTGAGAGAAACGGATGTGTCTAAACTTCGACTCTCCGCTCTTGTCCCCCGGACAGAATAGCCAACCTCTGAATCCCTGCTCACCAGATGCCCGAGAGGAACTCCGGGACTCTTGCACATGGCTCTCGTCCTGGTCCAGCTCTGGGGAAAACACTTCTGGGAAGAAGGCATTCCTCCTCTCCTCAGCCACCTCTCGCTCTCTCCGCAGGACGCTCTCCACCTCCTTTTCCAGCAGGTCAGATGACTGGGACTTCTGTAGCCTCAACGCAGGGGCTCCGGCCGCCTCCCAGCCCCAGGTATGGGAGGTCTCAGCGCGCTGGGGCACATCCGGGACTTTGAATCGCAGCGGACGCAGGTGGAAATTCTGTAATTGCACGACACCCCCGTTGGCATGAAGGGGCTTTTCAGGGGGCTTGGACCACTCAAGGTCTGAGCTCAGAGACCTTCCGGAGCATTCTGAGGCATGCCTGGGAGACCCCGTGGCCCTCCGGAAGGTGTCCGCTGTGGAGACACCGCTCGGCTTGCTGTATGCTCCGAAGGCTGAGAATTCTAGTTTGGGGGTCCCGGAGCCCAGATACGGCTGGTAGGCATCCGGTGGGATGCGGTTGACCTTCCTTGCCTCTGGAACCGGGTCTGTGGCTCGGGCATCCTGGCTGAGGATGCTGTCCGAGCTCAGGCTTCTCTGGAGGCCGGGCTGAGGGTCCTGGGAAGGCCAGTCTGGTGTGGACGCTCTGCCCTCTCGCCGATGGTCTTCTTCTCGCTGTGTCTCCTGCACCATGTCCCTCTGCACATAGAGGGATGGGCGGCCCCTGTCTCTTCGCGGGGGTGTCTCCGTCAGGCTCACCTTGTTGAGCAGGGGCCTGCTGGGAATCTGTATCAGCTCTTGACGCCCGGCAGCCCGCCGGAGCCCTCTCTGCTCGCGCAGCTCTGCCTCACGCTCCTGGGCTAGTCTGATCTCTCTCTCGATGGGTGTCTCTTTGGGGGTCTCAGGGGACTCTGCACGGATGTGGTGACCAGGGTCGTTGGCTGCACAAGCACACCCAGCTGGGGAATCGTGGACAGACTTCTCCAAGGTCAAGGTCACCTTCTTCGCTGGTGAGGAGACAGCAGTGGCATAGCCGTTGGCTAGGTGGAGCGTGGTGGAGGCCTTGGGGGACTGGTTGACTCTCGGTGGGGTACGTGCAAGGGTCTCCCTGGCTGTGGGGCTCCACGTGACCGGGTCCGTGTTCGCCTTCTCTAAACTCAGGAATTGCTGTCTAGCGGCCAGGAAATCGATTTGCTCTGTATCCACCAAGCTCTCCTCTGAGAATGTGGCCCGAGGCTGGCCGGCAAGCCTCGGGTCCCTGTGACCTGCCGCAGCCTGGAGCGTGGCCACTGTGCCACCCTTCCTGACTGCCTGGCTCTGGATGACCGCCCAGCGCTGGGCCTCGAGGTCCCTAGGCTGGCTGTGGACGGCATCACTGCTGTTGTCCAGTTGGTAAACCTTCATCTCTTCATCCTCATCTTCCCAGTACAGTGACCTCTGGGACGGCTGGCCAGGGAAGACTCGTCTGGTGAAGGCTGCGCTTGTTCTCACATCTGGCTCGGTCTGGTACTCAGCGGACCAGACCTGCAGATCCTCCTGGCTCCAGCCAGCTTCAGGCCCCACGCCCACCAGCTCAACCGGGTAGCTGGTGTCTTCGTCCAGCGCCAAGCTGGTGACCCGCGCTGAGTGTGTGTTGCTGAGGATGGGGTATCTGGTCACTCGATCCATCTCAAGGGGTCTGGGTGTGACTTTCCTCCTGTGGGTTGGAAATCTCCAAGCTCACTTTGTGGGGAGAAGGAGACCATGTTAGACCACCTGGGAAGAGGGACAGAGTCAGGGGTATAGTGCCCTGACAAGCAAAGCTTCTGGAGAGCAATTCCAATCCCAACAAGCAGTCTTGCAAAAACATTTAAGCTCCTGGATCAAACTGTACCTGAAACCCTAAGTATCTGTGGCTCACACAACAAACATTTTCTTATCTAATCTCTTTATTCTTTTCTCCTTTTCTTCTTTTGCTCCCTCCCCTCTGTTCTTTCCCTTCCTTCCTTCCTTTCTTCTTTCCTTTGAACTGAAGACAAAGGGCCCAAGTTTGTCTCTGAGGCGAACCTAGGAACTGAGAAGTGAAGCCCATCCTTCCTTCCCTCCCTCTCTTCCTCCCTCCCTCCCTCCCTCCCTCCCTCCCTCCCTCCCTCCCTCCCTTCCTTTCTTCCTGAGACATGCTTTCATTCTGTAACCCAGGCTGTGTCAGACTTGTAACAATCCTCCTGCCTCAGCCACCCAACTGCTGGGATGACAGGCGTGTCCTTCACACCCAGCTGCCTGCTGACTCTCATAGGCACAGCTGCCCACTCATCTCCTAGTCTGTAGGCTGAGCCTCTGCTGTTGCTCCATCCTGCCTACCCTTACCCTGTCCTCCAGAATCAAAGTCAGCCTTACACCTGACACTGCGGGGGGGGGCATGATGTCCCTCCTCTCTAAGGCACAGCCCTGGTCCCTCACATTAACTCCCAGATGGACACTTACTTGCCATCTTTGCACCTGACCTTCACAGACAGCCATTGGGCTCTGGTCCTTGGCAATGGATGGTGCCAAGAGGGGAAAGTGAGGCTCAGAGTGTAGCCAAGCCTGTTTCCCAGTTCCCACAGCTGGGATCTCTGTCCCAAAGAGCCCCTGGTCACATCTCACAGCACCTGCCTCAGAACCACAGAGCAGGGAGAGGTTGGGAGTGCCTTGGACCTTGCTCCTAGGTGGGGCTCAGAGCGGGACGTGACACCTTGACCTGGTATCTTGGGGCCCAGCCTTTGCCCCAGCTCCTTTCCGGGCACTCACCGCTGCTTTCGCTTTTGTTTCTTCGGTCTCCTGGAGTCTGCAGTGCAGCTCTGGAGCCTCACAACCTGACTCCACACAACCCAGAGCAGCACCAGTGTCAGCAAGTGTGCACAGGTAAACCACGGCCCCAGCCCCTTGCTGGCCCTCCAGCCTTGAGCCCTGCCCCTAGCCGTTCTTTGTGTTTTGAAGCCAGGCTTGCCCAGCAATCCTGTGGAGGGTAATCCTTGTGCTGCCCACACTTTACTTGTCTCTTCATGGTTCTTCTGAGAGTGGGATAATTCCATTCCGTGTGGGTGGATATTTCTAATGCATACAGCAAGCACTTAATTAGGACCAGCTCAGTGAACCTGGCTGTTCCTGGGTGCCCAGTCACTAGGCTCCCTTCCAGTTCTCTCCCATCTTCCCGCCCAGAGCTTCTGTGCGCCAACATGTTTGTGGGCTGACTGAGGGCTGTACAGTATTTTATGGTCTTTGTCATGGGACAGTCAGACAGAACCTCTAGAGAAAGGGTGTCAGCCCTCTCTAGGTGGGGCCTCATTCTTTCCCTGTGATTCAGATCAGAGGGTGGAGCTCTGGGATGGGATTCAAGGCCACTGAGCTACTCTCTGTCATGGGATTGGCTAGGACAGCATTACCCAGGATCTGTTGGGTGTAGTAATCCTCTCCAGTAACCCCAGCACTTGGGATACAGAGGCAGGAGGATCTCTGTGAGGTCTAGGCCAGCCAGGGCTACATAGAGAGACCCTGCCTCAAAAAAACATAAAAACAAAACCCCACACAAAAACAAAACAAAACAGAAAACAACAACAACAATAATAACAAAAACAACAGAACTTAATTCAGCTCCAGGTGCCTGGTGTACAGTAAGCACTCAATAGTTGCTTCACAGTGGCTGCAGGTCTGATCCCTGAAGCTCCGAATCCAGCAGGGGTCTCAGGATCTCCTAAGGAGCCGGCCACTCTGCTTAGTCATCATCAGTCACCTCACACCCTATTCAGGGCTCCTTCAAACTGAGGACAAGGGGCCCAATTTTGTCTCTGCCCCGAGGCGAACGTGGAAACTGAGAAGTGAAGCCCTTTCCTCCTCCTCTGCCAAGAAGCCTGCGCCACCCAGCCGCACCCTGGAACTTCGACTCTCTATTGAAACTGGCTTTATGGTCCCTGTGGGCACACCTGCTTCCTCTGGCCTCTTACCCACGGGGCAAAGGTTCCTTAGTGGGGCCAGCAGGCCACCTAGTAGGGCTATGCCCTTAGGAGTCCGCTGTCCTTTCCCTCAGGGCCTTCTTGTGGCTGGGATAGTTGGCCCTGGGGAAGTCCCGTCAAGGTTGACCCCTGACCCTAGACCCTAAACCGGCCTGCGCCTGGTCAGGCAGCGGCTCCTCTGGTTTCTTCCAATCAGACCCTGAATCCATGAGGGTGTCTATGGCGCCAGCCTCCTGCTAGTGAACTGGGTTTCCGGGTTCTGGCATTTGGATGCAGATGGAAGCCTTATCAATGTTAGAACCAGAGTTTCTTTAGAGTTAGCTGGCGACAGAGCCGGTTCTCAGATCCAGGAGGACAACACGGTGCCCGGGGCATCGCCAACGGTGGTGAGGTACAGACGGGACGGGACGGGGCGGGGTTCCCTGGGTCCCCCTGTAGGGAGCCAACCTTGCTAATAGGCGCACCTCAAACAGACCCCAGCTCCTTCTGTGAGGCCCCTTCCTTCCCCAATCTCCCCCGCCCCCGCCCCCGCCCCCCTGGCTTCCCTGCGTTCCCAGCCTCACCTGCCAGCTCCAGGTGCCCAGGCCGCCTGCCTCCCAGCCTCAGGCTCTGTCCTCTGCAGGGAGGCCCCTGGGCTCCGCCCTGGCCACATGTTGCCAAGGGGACGGAGGCCCCACCCGGGAGCAGGTGTGCCCCTCCTCTCCATCCCCACCCGGACTTGGGAAACAAAGTCCAGAGAAGACAGAAAAACGATACTCAGGCTGATGAGGGCGGGCACAGTGCCCGCTGCAGGCCTTGGCCTCACGGAGCCGGAACTGAGCTTGGGCCTGGCTTTCCCACCTTTCCCAGTGCTGCGGACAGCGGGCTAGCCCTGTCTAGGGCCCCTCGAAAGCCTGTTGCTTCCATGGAATGAGGAGACTGAATCCCAAGCCTGGTCTGGTTTCTGGGACCCCTTTGAAGGTCTGTCTCTTCTTTCAATCAATGCCCACTTTGATCCAGGGAGACTGGAGAACAGATAGGCATGATGTTTCCAGCCTAGAGGTACCAGGGCTGGAATTATGAAACTCAAGGTGCAAGTCTCAAGCTGCTGTTCTCTGGGAGGGGTCAGTGGGGCTTCCCATTGGATCCTGCCCAGCCCTCTGCGCCTTGTTTTTTCATCCAGGAAATGGGAATTCTGTGTCACATTCACACAAAAATTCACATGAAATAACGAAGCTTTCAGAAACACCCAGCAAAGCCAGGTACAGAGAAACAGGCCCGTCACTCCAGCACTGAGGCAGTGAGATTGCTATTTGAGGCCAGCCTTGGCTACAGCAAGAGAGCACTCTCAAAAACTCAAACATAAACAAACTAAATGCCCAGGAGCATTGGCCAGATAGGTGAGGCGTAGACCCCAACGCAATGAGAAGAGGCAATGGCCAAAGCAAGCAACGTTCCCCGAGGGGTCCAGGTGGCTCTGTGGGACCTGAGCACACAGTGCTGGGGTTCCTGACTTTCCCTCAGGGCAGGCTTGTGGCCCCTCTGAATGTCTTTTCTTCCAGTCACTGAGCCCCAAGGGGAGCTTGCCCCCAGGGGAACTTGAGGGATGTGGTAACAGAACCTGTCTACCACTACCACCGCAGAGAGGTCAAAGCCAGGCTAAGGGCTGTTCTCCCCAGTGCCCCCTCCAGCCCCTTCACCCGTAAGCAGAAGTGAACATTGACATGCAGGGTACATCCAGTCCCACAGGTCAGTGGGATTTGAATTAGCACCCCTCTCCCCACATCTTAGGCACTCCACAATACAAACCACCTTTCACAGGGAAACTGAGTCCCAAAGTGGCCCCAGACTGATCCCACACACCTGACCTCTCCGCACTCCGGAAACTGAAGCAGGAGGATCGCTGGGAGTTTGAGGCCAGTTTAGGTTACACAGATTCTTTCTAAAGCCTAGATGCCTTGTTAGGAACACAGGACTCCTAGCCAGCTCTTCTATATAAATAGGGAAACTGAGGCCAAAGGAGAAACTTTTCTCCAAGACCAGAGAAAGAGAAAAAAAATATATGAGTCTCCCCTACTCCGCAGAGCTTGTTGGGTGTCTGTGGGAACCTCTATCCCCAACATCACAGCCCAAGGACATGGCTTTGGCTGATGTGGAGATCAAGGCCCTTGGGGTGGCTGCCCACAGCTGTCCCTCACCTGTTCGGGTGCTGCAGAGTCCTGGGCAAGATCCACAGTGAGGGGCTCACCTGAAGGGGCAGCGGCTGCGGGGGAGGTAAGTCCTGCTGGACCTGGCCTTTTTATGGCTCCACCACCAGGAGGCCACACCTCTTCCCGCCCAGGTGAAACCCAAGAACAGCAGCAACCTGGCTCTGCACTTTTTTTTTTTTAATTTGTTTCTCTGGGAAAGTCAAGAACATGGGGGTGAGGGGTGGGGCCTCGTCACACATCAAAAGCAGAAGGGGGTGGCAAGGGCACTTCAGCCAAGGCCCAGGGCATGAGGAACTCAGGCAGACTGGAAGGAGGAGGAAGAGGAAGGGGTGCCATGACTATGGCCGTGGGTCACCCGTCAGGGAAGAGCGTCTCCTCCAGGCCACGGGACAGACAGGACACTGACCCCAAGGTCTCTGCTCGAGCTCTACTGCAGCTCTGGGGGGTGGCAGGGGCCCCCAGGTGGTCCTGCGCCCTGCACACCAGGCTGGGGTCCCAAGGAGAGGGACCTAGACCCGGGTATGGTCCTCCGCAGCCATGAGGGTGGAGAGGGCTGAGTCAGCTCCTGTGTGCAGGGCTGTGCCTCTGGGGACCCAGTGACTGCTGCCCGCCCAAAGGGGGAGGCCTCCTGCCATGGCTCCATCCCGCCAGGTAGCAGATGGGGGGGGCCCTCCCGCCCACCCAAGCTGTGTTCGGGGCTACCTAAGCCTGCCTGGAAATGCCAGGCTCTGCTGGCTGGCAGACATAACCCTGGCTTCTGGGGTGTGTGGGAAACCCAGGACCCTGGTCCAAGCCAACTGGAGAAGAGGGCACAGGTGACCCCAAGGGTCCCAAAATTAGCACCAGGAAGAAGGGACCAGTGTGTGCATGGTAGGGGGGACTCAGGACAGGGAGCGGCTGACTTAGGGCTTTGCCAACAATGACCCCATCTTGGGAACGATGGTTCCATCCCCAGCGAAGGGATGCCCCCTGTTTTGAGCTCCACTACCTACTGGGGGGGGGTATCCACATGTGCCCGTCCTCTACCCTAGGATTTTGAGACCCAAAGAAGTGTGGCCTCACCCCGCCTGCCCCACATTAGGCCTCTGGCGCACTGCCCAGGGAGACCCTCTTTTCTGGTCCCCTGGAGATGGCCCCTAAGTAGCAATAAGGCACAGACAGGCTGGCCTGGGGCGGCAAGAGAACACCAGGCTGAGACCATGGTGGGGGTGAGCCGCCTGTGTAAACCTGCTGTGACCAGGAGTGGGGGTCCCCATTCTTAGGGGAGCTGATAGGGGTCAGCCGGTCTCTCACCGAGGGGAAACGCACGGCTCAGAGGTTAGGGATGAGTGTGGAGTGTGGTGACGGGCAGAGCCCCCCCACCCGCTACTCGAAGTGCATAGGGACCACACACGTGTCTGGGGCCCGTGAGGCGGAGGGCGAGGGTGGGCAGGCGCCTGGGAGGGCCGGGCTGCTGGGTTGAGTGTGGAGCACAGGGCGGGGACAGGGGCTGGGGCGCCCCGATGGTTCACATGACGGAACAACATCTACAGCGAGGCTTCTTCATGTCGAGATCCTGGGCGTCGCTGGGGGTGGCCGTGGTCCCCGTCTGGTTCTCCTCCTTGGTGGCCGGGAGCTCAGCCGCGCTGCCGTTGAGGGGCGCAGGCTCCCTGGGCGTGGCCGCGTCTTCGATCACCACCAGTTCAGCCTTGATGGTGTCCTGCAGGCCCAGTACCTTCTTGGTCTCTGCTTCGTCTTCCACATTTTGATAACCCATGAAGACCATGGTGACTGGGGGCTCCTGGCCGGGCTGGATGCCGGGCGGGCCTGACGTGGCCTCTCCTGGTTGGGCCTCAACGCCTGTGATCTCCCTCCTGGACGGTGTGGTCCTGGTGGTGTCCTCTGCGAGTCCCCTAGGCTCTGCTGGCCCCGCTGTGGAACCCACCTCGCTCAGCGTGACCTCGTCGGCCTTGTGAATGAGTTCGTCCACCTCGGAGGAGCTGAGAGGCTGGATTCCATTCTCAGCGATGCCGTCCACAGCATGGACCACTGCGTGGAGACACACAGAGAGTTAGCTGGGGGGGTGCAAGGGCAGAGACGGGAGGCCGAGGAAGACACCCACCATGACATTCAGCTCTTGTGGTACACACCTGTCATTCCAGCGCTCAAGGAGACTGAGGCAGGAGGATCGCCAGGAGTTTCAGTCCCGGCTTCCTGAGCGCTGGGACAACAGGTGCACCACCAGGCCTGGCTGTCACTGTCTGAGTGATGGTGAGCTAAGGCCAGAGTCTCCTCGCCGAGGGGAGCACTTGTCTACAGCCCCAGAGCACCCCTGGATCTCAGCTAGGCAAACTTCCCTGGGATCCTAGACTGGAGGGGGCAGACGGGGTGGCCCCAAAGATCCACTGAAGGACCAGGGCCATCCCCAACTCCCAGACGTCTGCTTCCCACCCTCTGTAAGAGAGTCCCTGTGTCTGGCTTCTTGGTGACATTGAGAGTGCAGAGGGTGGGGTCAAATCTCTCCCATGGGCCTGGGCTCCTAAAAGGAGAAGCCAAGCCACCAGTCTCCATGGAAACAGATCCCCTGCTGTTGCTAAGCAACCAGGCTCCAGTCTAGCTGGTTCTGGGTCCCCAGGGAGACTGCGGAGGTGGGTGGAATGGCCCAAGGTGAGATGTTTGGAGCCACTGTGGGAGAAGCACAGTGCCATGGATCCCGGCCTCACTGTCCTCCACAGAGGAAGCCCAACTCCAGCCACACCCAGTACCAGACATACACAGCAGGGTCCTTCCACACACTGGATTATCTACTGTACGGCCACGAAAAGGAGCGAGGCTCACGCCATGCGCTCAGCGAGAAACCCATACACAAAAAGACCACATAGTCTGGGACTCCATGATAGGAAATGTCCAAAGTAGTCCAGTGCGGAGATGGAGGTGGAATGGGATAGGGGATGGCTCATGGGGATGGGGGCTTCTTTTGGGGTAATGGGATGTTCTGAAAGTAAGTAAAATTACTGTACACCAGGGACCAAAGCTCATAAATCACAAGCTGTAAAAAGGGAAATTATAGGGTATGTAGTTAGTTCTGAAAAGAGAGGATGAGGTGGGGACCAGTTCGCCTTTATTGCTCCTGCTAAGAAAAATGTCCCGGATTAGATGTACTCTAGTTTCCTCAAGATCACTTCCCTACAGCTCAGTCCTGGAAAACACCTATAAAACCAGTCAGGAATACCAGCCTAGAACGCCCCCACCCCCACCAAGTGAGGGCTGGGGCGTGGTCAGGGAGGAGCCCCGCCCACAACCAACACTGAGGGCTGGGCGTGGCCAGGTGGAGCCCCGCCCAGAATCCCCCAGTGAGAGGCTAGGGCCATGGCTTAGTCGTTAGCCCTTGCTTAGCATTCTGGAGGCCCTGATTTCTGTCTCTAGCATCACAAACACATAAAATCTGATCCCTACCACCCAATAAACCTCCACCCAGGCCACCCTTTGCTTTCAGGACACAGTCTCTTCTCCCCTGTAGCTCGCAACCCCCTCTGCAGTATCCTCCTTCTGTGTACCTCAGGGCCTTTGCACGAGCTATGGCTCCTGCCAGGTGCTTTCTTCTCTTGGTTGTGCAACTGTGGGCCTCTGAGAAGCTCCTTCCTCACCCCAACTTTCTGAGCGGCAGGTTAAAAGCTTTGCAATGGCTGAACGTGCCTCGAGATTTCACTTTAGTGCTTAGCACACAGCCCAGGTTCTGAAGGGCTGACCGGGCCAGGAGAAAGGGCTGGGTGGCACAGCCTGGGCCCTGATGGGTGCCCCTGCAGGAGGCACAGCTTCTCATACCTTTGGTTTCGTCCTCGTAGACTTTCACGCCCTGAGGAAGCGGGTCCCGGGGGAGCAGTGTGGTGCTGGATAACACCCTGGTCTCCCCGGTCACCTTGTCCTTCTCCACCGTGATCTCCACCGAGTACATGGCTGACACGAGAGGCACGGGGTTACCCCAGGACCCATCTGCCCTCGGGCGCCCCCCGCCGGGCTGTGGCCAAGCCAGGAAAGAAGGAGAGCAGCAGATCCAAGCAGCGATGGCGGTGACAGCGCGATGCCGGGCACCCACCCACCCAGAGGCAGCCCCGTCCACTCCAGACCCTCCCACAGCTCCCGAGGCCGAGGGTTCAAGTCTGCACTCTGCTCGGAACCCACGGCCCATGCTAATGTCCCACCCCAGGACACCACGTCCATCCACCACCTGCTGGGCCACCCGACTCCTCCTGGCCTCAGAGTCCTGCCTCTGCCTTTTGAGTGCTGGCATTGAAGGTGTGGTCACCATGCCTCCGTGAGATCCATCTCAATAGCAGCTGCCCAGGCCCCGCGCGCTTCCCTGCCCGGAAGCCTCCTCACGGGGCGACGACAGAGGCCGAACCCTGGCCTCTGCTGCACCACACAGCCCTCACACTGAACCGGACAGGGTTCCCAGGACCCCACTGCAGCCTGCTCTCTATTCTCTCATGGTTACCTTCAGAAACACCTACAACTTTCCACTGCTGATCCACGAAGCACCCCACCCACCCAGGCTGGGACCCAGCAGAGTTCCCTGGCCCAGAGGCCAACCTCAGCGCTGGTCTGTTCTCCATGCAGCCACCAGGGGGCACTTGTACGCTGAGTGGGCAGCCCTGTTCTTCCCCAATGGTCCTCCTGGCAGCTCCAGGGCCCTAAAACCACTTCCTCCTCCCCACTCCCCTCTCGTCTTTTTCTCACCCGGTTAACTGACCAGCCACTGGCACCCACCGGAATGCCAACTCCCCCTCTTCCATGCCTGGCTCCATAAGCATATGTTGAATGAATAGCCATCGTTAATCATTTGTCTCTGTACCTACGTACCTACTCGCAAGGCAGCCCGAGGTTGGGCAAGTCACTGGCCTGAAGAAATACGGGAAGGGCCAGATCTAGTGTTACAACATTGTTTCTGAAGGCACCTTCTGAATTAAAGAATGTCCCTGGGCCTCCTGAACCTGAACTCCGCAAGAAATTCTAGGTCTCCCGAGCTCCCCCCTTCCCCAGGACGCTGGTAGACTTGTGACAGCCTAGTCACCAACTCTTTCTGGGTTTTGGGTACGGAACATGTCAGATCCTACATGAGGCCAGTGTGATGCCGAGACCCCTGGAGCAGGCAGGATGTGATGTAAGCGTGTTCAGGCATGTGGAAGCAGGTTCAGCCTGTGTGCCCCCGCCAGGCCCCCAGGCTGAGGTTAGGAATGGAAGCCGCGGGGCACGGCTTAGAGCCCCATGCTGGGCCCGTTTTCTCGGAGAAGACTGGGCCAGTGGGCGTGTCACAGCAAAGCAGGTGGGGACCGAGGTCACAAGACACTTTGCCAGCCCCACCCTCCGGACACAGAGTTTCAGCTGGCAGCTAGACACTAGTGGGCAGTGGGGGCTGACCCACCTGCCTTCATCATGGTGGATCCCCCCGGACTCCTCACTGGAGTGGAGGACATTCGAGGCTCTGCGCGGGGCACAGGGTGGAGAAAGAGATGGCGTCAGAGACGGGACTGCAGGACCAGACTCTGGTCCACAGACATCCACATATGGCCGAACAATCAGACTCCCCAGAACATGTGCTGGAACCCCAAACTCCTTGATACACTTCACTTGAAGCCTCAGACCCCCAACACATTCACCTGCACCCCAGGCCCCAGACCTGTACATCAGAAACACTCAGATTTCTGACACAATCGCCTGGGTCCCTAGACCCCGACACACTGGCATCCAAACACACTCCGGCACCCTCCAGGCCTGAGTGCCCGGGGTCCCTTCCCCCCAAAGCTAGGCCAGCTCAGTCCCACAGACTTCTCATTGTTCAGCCCCAAAATGACTTTCACAAAATCCCTGAGAGGCCTGTGTGGATTTTCTTTTAATTATTAATTTTTAATTCTGCAGCAAGACTGGGAGACATTCCCAATGAATAATTAACAGCAAATCAGGCCAGAGTCCTAGGGCCATCTTGACAGCTGTGCCAGATGCACTGGGCACGAAACACATGCTCAAAAGAGATCTTAAAAAAATACAGACCCGAAGCTGGCCTTAAACTCACAGAGACCCTGGCCCTGGCCTCTGCCTTCTGAGTTTTGGGATCAAAGGCTTAAGACACTACACCTACCATACGTAATTTAAAAACCCTCCATTCAGCCAGGCACCGTGACGGCCGGGGGCAGAGGCAGCAGATCTCTGAGTCAGAGGCTAGCCTGGTCTACAGAGGGACTTCCAAACAGCCAGGGCTAAGGAGAGACCTGGTCTAATAATGAATGAATGACTAGGGCTGGGCTGGGCCTCAGGGGGCAGAGAGCTGGCCTGGCAAGCAGGAATCCCTGGTCCCAACCCCAGCACCACAGAAACCAGCCCAGCCACTGTCCACTGTCAGCCCCAGCACTAGGGAGGTAGAGGCTGGAGGATTAGGAGTTCAGGGTTATCCTCAGCTACAGTGAGTTTGAAGTTAGTCTGGGCTATATGAGACTTTTTGTTTTCCCAGACAGGGCTTCTCTGTGTAGCCCTGTCTGTCCTGTAGACCTGTCTGTCCTTTGTAGACCAGGCTGGCCTCGAACTCAGAGCTCTGCCTGCCTCTGTCTCCCGAGTGCTGGGATTAAAGGCGTGTGCCACCGTCGCCTGGCGATCTCTTAATTTTTTTTATGTGTGTGGTACATATACTTATTTGTGAGGGTGTGCACAGGAGTTCTCGAGCACATACAAAAGCCCGAAGCTGACACCTGTGCCTCAGTTGCTTTCTGCCTTGCCGGGTATCTTTAAAGTTCATTGTATTTCACTTGGGTGCATATGCGCCTGTCTGTGCGTGTCTGTGCAGGTGCTCAGGGGGTCAGGGGCCCTGGAGGAGGAGCAGGCATGCCCCAGCTTCCACCTTTCTCTCAGAGTCTGCTGAGCCGGCCTGCCAGGGAGCCCGGGATCCTCCTGCCTTGGCCTCCTCAGCACTGGTATGACAGGTGTGACATCTTACAGACGTTCAGCCAGAGCCTAGTAGGCTGGGGTTGACGTCGCAGAGCGAGGATGCGGACCGGCTGGCCCAGAGCGCTCTCTGGCCCGCCTCCAACCTGATCCTAGCCCGTGCTGAGCCCCTTCCACTCTCACCCGCCACCCCAGCGCTCGCCACCAGAGGGCGCCAGAGACTGCATGTCTCAGCTGGAAGCTTACCTTTTGGGGTGCCCAACGGTGTCTGCAAGAGAAAGGAAAAAGATTAGAGCTATCCACTCCGCCTCCTGCACTGCCTTAAGCTCCACTCTCGACTGGAGAATGGGGATGTGGGCTGAGAGCCCTGGAAGGCCAGCCTCAGCCCTCGGAGGGGCTGCAGCAAAAGCTGTCAATCTGTGCTTGGAGAACTCCTGGTCAACCTTCATAACCTTCCCTCTGGGAAGCGTGTCCACCCCCCTCCACTTTAACCTAGGTGCTTCGGAGGAAGGGTCATCTCCCAGCGCCCAGGTATTCCCCGATGGTAGGTCAGGTCCATTTCCCACCTGTGGTCCCCGATAATATACATGTACCAACAGGCAGGAGCCACCACTCAGCATTCGGTCTCCCCTAAACCAGAACAACACGCAACAAATAAGGGCTGGGGTAGGACTCCTTAAGAGTAGCAGTAGGGGCACTTTCCCAGCATGCACCAGGCCTCGAGTTCATCCCCAGGCCGGCCCCTAAACATGTCCTGTCAGCTGTGTGGCCTGGAGCCAGACCTTTAACCTCTCTGGGCTCAGTCCTCCTTCCATCAAATGGAGGATTTATTTATTTATTTTTCTTTTGCGACAGGGTCTTTCTGTGCAGCTCTGGTTGTCCTGAAACTCACTTTGTAAACCAGGCTAGCCTCAAACTCACAGAGACCCGCCAACCTCTGTCTCCCAAGTGCTGGGATCAAAGGCGTGCACCACCACTGCCCAGCTCCAAATTGCTTATTATAATTGTGATTGGAAGCCGGGTGCGATGGCACACGCCTGCAATCCCAGAACTCTGGGAGGCAGAAGCAGGTGGATCTTTGTGAGTTCGAGGCCAGCCTGCTCTACAAACAAACAAACAAACAAAAAAATCATACATTATGAGATCGGAGAAGCAGTGTGTCGGCCACAGATGGGGAAATTATTCTCACCAGGAAGGTATGTATACAGTGCTTCCTTAGTTCAGGAACATGCACACAGTAGATGCTCAATAAAACACAGCATCAACAGGACAGCCCGCTCTACACAGCCATGCCAGGTATCAGGGTCTGAGTTCTGGTGCCCGCACCCACATAAGAGCCAGGCACGGTGGTGCATGCCTGCACACCACACAAGGGATGGCAGAGACAGGAGGATCCTTGGGGTTCCTAGCTGAACT
The DNA here is from genome assembly GCF_030254825.1 of Meriones unguiculatus. NCBI lineage: Eukaryota > Metazoa > Chordata > Mammalia > Rodentia > Muridae > Meriones > Meriones unguiculatus. The sequence goes on along the minus strand of NC_083364.1, from coordinate 16,439,383 downwards.
GTTGAGTCCAGGTTTAATGGAAGAAGCTGCCTCAAAAATAAAACAATAAATAAGTAATAAATAAAAGAGGTTGGGTAGGGCTGGAGGGACAGCTCCCAGCTTAAGCACACTTGCACGGAGGACTCAATTCCAGTTCCCAGCACCTACACAGAGGCTCACGACCACCTGTAACTCCAGCTCCAGGGAACCTGGCGCCTTCTTCTGGCCTCCATGGTCACTCATGTAAGCACACACATAGACACACATATAAACAGATAATTTAAAATAAGTCTTTTACTGGAGAGGACTGGAGCGCCACAAGGAGAGCAACAGAACCAAAAAATCTGGACACAGGGGTCTTTTCTGAGACTGATACTCCAACCAAGGACCATGCATGGAGATAACCTAGAACCCCTGCACAGATGTGGCCCATGGCAGTTCAGTGTCCAAGAGGGTTCCCTAGTAATGGGAACAGGGACTGTTTCTGACATGAACTCAGTGGCTGGTTCTTTGATCACCTCTCCCTGAGGCAGGGCAGCCTTGCCAGGCCACAGAGGACGACAATGCATCCAGTCCTGATGAGACCTGATGGGTGAGGGTCAGATGGAAGGGGAGGAGGACCTCCCTTATCAATGGACTTGGGGAGGGACATGGGAGGAGATGAGGGAGGGAGGGTGGGATTGGGAGGGGATGAGGGAGGTGGCTACAGCTGGGATACAAAGTGAATAAACTGTAATTAATAAAAAAAAACTTTTTAAGAAGTTATAGTAATAAACTGTATCTTAGATAAATTTCAGCTTTCAAAAAGCCAAAAGTCATTTTAAACTGTGCCACTCTATCTGCTAAGAGCTTTTCTATGTACCATGATGATGATGATGCTCTCATGATAAAAATTAACAGAAATAAAAATGACAAATACTGAAAATAAATAAAATAGGTCTTTTAAAGCCAGGCATAGTGGGACACACCTTTAATCCCAGAGGCAGAGGCAGGTGGAGCTCTGTGAATTCGAATTCAACTGGGGCAGACATCAGCTCCCAGCCTCTGCGTACATATGTGCACCCATGTGTTCACAGACATCCCCCCCCACACACACCACAAATAAAGACAACAGGAACAACCGGGTGTGGCTGTGCAGGCCTGCTGAGAGCGATGCAGGGGGAGCCTGAGCTACACCGTGAGTCTCAGAAGACCCAAAACTGGGATCAGCGAGATGGTGGCTCATGGGGAAAAGGCGCCTGCCACCAAATCAAGGAAAGACCCAAGTTCCATCCCTGGGACTCACATAAAGGTTGAAAGATAGACTTGGCTCCACAGAGGGAGCCTCTGGCCTCCGCGGTGCATTCATGTACGCCACGCTACTGTAAGCGAACAAGTAATTAAAACCAGGAATACTTCACTTCACGGCCAGCCTGGTCTGCAGAGCGAGTTCCAGGACAGCCAGGGCTACACAGAGAAACCCTGTCTCGAAAAGCAAAACAAGGGGCTGGAGAGATAGCTCAGGGGTTAAGAGCACTTCCAGAGGTCCTGAGTTCAACTCCCAGCAACCACATGGTGGCTCACCACCATCTATAGTGAGACCTGGTGCCCTCTTCTGGCACGTAGGCAGAACATTATATACACAATAAATAAATCTTTAAAATGGCTCAGTTCTTGGGTGCTTCTCTACTGTGTCCCAGGTCCTGGGTTCAATGCATGAGGCCCCAAAAAGAAAGAAAACAATTAAAAAATATATATATAAAAGAAAACAAAAAAACTGAAAATGGAAAAAATAGTAGAAAGGAAACTCTGAGGGTAGGTCCACCTCAGGCCAAGGCCTGACTGTCCACTAATTCATCAGGCTGTCATACAATCACACAAAGACAGGCACAGTTGCCTCCACATGTAGGAAACTGAAGCCCGGAGAGGCCAAGGGACACCTCTCACCACCTTGCACGGAGGACAGCCTTTCCTGGAGCTTCTCACCTGCTGAGAATTCACCAGCGCTTCTGGCTTCTGCTCTTCCTTGGCTGGGCTTGCAGACGGGGGCCGGACAGGGCTGGGGGCTGCTGAATTCTCCTTTGGGGCGGCTGGGGCTGACTCTCCAAACTCCAGGACATCAATTTCTTTCTCCAGCCTGTAGAGGGGTAACACAGTGGCTCCTCAAATTTAGGTTTTCGGTTTTTTGAAACAGGGTTTCTCTGTGTAGCCCCGGCCGTCCTGGAGCTCGCTCTGTAACCAGGCTGGCCTGGAACTCAGAGATCCGCTGGCCTCTGCCTCCCAAGGCGCCACCACCACCTGATACATTCACTTACTACGTAGCATCTGTGTGCTTGCAAACAAGCCAGGGCGCCGGTGGAGGTCACCGTGTGGGCTCTTAAGTCAGAACTCAGGTTTTAAGTTCGCAGCAAGCTCTCTGCTCACAGAGCCAGCCCATCTGGCCTACGTTTTGGTTTTTACCACAGGGACTTGCTATGCAGCCGTAGTCAGCCCGTCCTGCGATCTAAGTTGCTTCAAACAAACTCCCCTTCCTTGTTTTCCCGCTCAAAACCTGACAGGAAATGTTAGCTTTGCAGGGACCGTGGAAAAACCTATGTCACTGTCACAAACAAGACCTCCTCCCCCCCCCCCAAAAAAAAAACAATTAGAGCAGAGCCAGGCCATGGTAATGTGCCAATGTCCTACCAGTGCTAGGCGGGATGAGGAGGGAGGATTGCGGCCAGTTTCAGGTCAGTCTGAGCTACAGAGATCCCGGTTCAAAAAGCAAAACCGACAAAAAAATCAAGAATTTTTAAAGAATGAGGTAGGACGGAGGCAGTGAGGGGCTGGGGGCGTGGTCAGGGTGGAGCCCCGCCTAGAATCCCCAGTGAGGGGCTGGGGGCGTGGTCAGAGGTGGAGTCTAGGCCTAGGCTGCTTGAAGGCCTTAGTTCCAATCTAGAGCAAGAACCTCAGAACACCCTCAATGGGATCCCTGACTGGTTCCTAGGAAGGAAGAGGGAAGCCCGGGGAGGCAGGTGGTTGCACTCCGCCCCCCTCACATGCAGGAGAGCCCCAAAAGCTATCTTTATCTGCTCCGCCTGGACAGGGAAATGCCGGCCAACCCCATAGATAGGGCCTCCCGTGGCCAGGCTGAATTCATATAGGGGGCCCTTCCTTGCTTGCGGGCAATGTCTAAGTTAGTCATTTCCTTCTCCCCACTACTGCTGTTCTCCAAGCCAGACCCCCACCCCACCCCCACCCCCGGGCAGCTTGTGTTTTGTTCCAGCCCCCCCCCGAAGGCTACTCTCCCTATCCGTACAGCCCCCCCCACCCCCTCCACAGCTTCCTGCAGGCCCAGCTGCCTCTGTGGTCTCTATTAGGGCTGCAAAGGCCAGCTGGGGTGGCGACAGGAAGCACTCAGGGAGGCTGGTGACGGCAGCTCCCTTCCTCAGGGACTTCTGCTTGCCAGGCCTCACGCCTGCTCCTCCAAGTGTGGGGATGTCTCGGAGAAGACCCAAGGCAAGGTCAGCCTCACTGTCCACACCGCTTGCAGCTGGATAATGAATGGGCACTGTGTGACCCTCCGTGAGGCACAGAGAAAGGTCCACACTCCGACACCTTATGGGGGCTCCAGGGGTGTCCTCAGGGCCCTGTGTCACCCGGACAGGGCCCTTCCCCTAATACCCACCTGGCGATGGACTCCTCCAGGACCCTGGCCTTCTGCTCGTCTTCCTGCATCTGCTTCCTCATGTCCTCATCGCCCTCTGAGGCCGAGGATGGGGTCCCCTCCAGCAGCCAGCGTTCCCGCAGTGCCTTGGACTGAGGTGGCAGGGCCGTGGTTGGGTAGGATCAGAGTTATGACTGGGGTCAGTGTTGGGGCAGAGGTCAGTCAGGGTCATGGAGGTCATAAGTGAGGTTACAGTGACCTTTGCCCCATGGTAGTCGCATGCGGGCCCCACACAGAACTGCGCAGACCCACCATGGACAAACAGCCCGCAGAGGCCTGGGTCCACCCCAAAGACCAGGGTTCAAACAGACCACCCACGCCGCCCCCTGACCCCACCTTCAGGTACTGCAGCTGCCTCCTGTCATCCTCCAATTGTCTCCGCTTGCTCTCAATCTCTGCCTGCTTCCTCCGCTTCTCCTGTGGGTGCAGACCAGGTCAGGACAGCCATGTGCGACCCAGGAGACCCAGCACCCCTGTGAACTGTACCCAACACAGCCAGGGGACCCGTACGGACATGGGGGCAGTAGCAGACTGTGGGCCTGGGTTGTGACAAATACCAGCCTCAGTTTCCCCACCTGTCCCCCAAGGGGACCCAAGGATCATACGAGAAAACAAAAGGGCCTCTGTTTCCATTTCTGGGGAACCCTACTAGCTGCATCCAAGTTCTGAGCTGTGTACAGAGAAGCCTGAAATCTCACCCTGCCCGCCCTACTCATAACCCCAGGTCCACTGAGGGAGGAACTCACAGCAATGGCCTGAAGCCGTTCCTGCTGGGACGTAGTGTCGGTTGCCAGGACCCTACACAGAGGAGACAAAGTCAGATCCCTAGCCAGCCAGCCCAGGGCCACCCCTCTCCTCCCTGGCTCCCTCAGGCTTTGCCTAGAGACCTGGGATGGCCATAGGGAAAGGGGACGTTAGGAAAGGCTTGGGCCATGAAGGACACATAAGTCACCAGGCAGCAAAATTGAAGAGAGTGTCACCTTCCAGGACAGACCAGAGGACAGGACGTGTCAAGATAATACCCAGGGACCCTCCCCTCAACCAAATCAGGCACAGGAAGGATCAAGGATCCCCTGTCCTCTGTCAGCCTCCCAACCCTGCAAAGTAAACGACAGAATGGTAGGGTGTCAAAGCAGCCCCAGACAGACAGAGAGCGAGTTTCCCCAGAACACACAGCAAAGGGTCTGCAAAGCCAAGCTCGTCTCCGTCCGGTTCCCGAGACGAGACGGATGGCCATCCGAAAGGGTTGGGCTCTGACACCTTCCCCACATTCCTGATCCCTTATCTTCACAGGCTCAAATTACGGCCATGTTCAGCACCCTGGGCCTGCAGTCAGGCTTTCCACAATCCCTGCGTAGGCCTTCTCTGTACCTCTCTGGGCCTCAGTTTCCCCATCTGTGAAACTCAGGAACAGGAGACAGAGCTAGCTCTGAGCTTGCCTAGGACCGGAGCATGGCGACGGCCCTACAGCCCCCACTGGTGAACTGCCTCAGCCGAGACTGTCCAGCCCAGACAACCTGGAGCCAGCCGTACCTCTCCACCCCCAACTCTTGGGTTTAGTTTCCTGACCTCACTGAGGCCTGGGAAGTGACCTGGCTCCCACGCCCTGACAGGTGACCCTGTCCAGCTGCTCCCTTCCTGCCAGGAAGCACCCTCTCCTCTCAGTACCTCCTGGGGCCTGGTGGTGAGAACACACTTTGATTTATCTATTTTTACAGGCCCGGGGATGGAATCCAGGACCTGGGACCTGATAAGCAGGCCTCCACCCCTGACCACACCACAAGACCCTCACTGGGGCATTCTAGGCGGGGCTCCACCCCTGACCAAGCCCCCAGTCCCTCACCGGTAAAGTCTAGATTGGACTTCACGCTGACCACGACCCCACCCCTAGTTCTTATTGTGTGTGTGTGTACGTATGTACATGTATGTACACAGATATAGGTGTGGAAGCCAGAGGCCAATTTTGGGTGTCAGTCATCCCTCAGCTTGATTTTTTTTTTAATTTTTCAAGACAGGGTTTCTCTATGTAGCTTTGGCTGTCCTGGACTCATTTTGTAGACCAGATTCTCAGAGAGAATCTGCCTCTGCCTGGGATTAGAGGCATGGGCCAGCACCCAGACTGAATTTTTTTTTTTTTTTTAATGTGCATTGGCCTTTTGACTGGATGTGTATCTGTGAAGGTGTCAGATCCCCTGGAACAGGAGTTACAGACAGTTGTGAGCTGCCATGTGGGTTCTGGGAATTGAACCAGGGTCCTCTGGAAGAGCAGCCAGTGATCTTAACCACGGAGCCATCTCTCCAGCCTCCAGCTTGATTTTTAAGACAGGGTTTGTCACTCACTCGTTAGGTTAGGCTGGCTAGCCAGGCCAACTCTCCACAGGCCGCCACACCACCACACCTGGCTTTAAGGTGGGTGCTGGGATTGAACTCGGGTCCTATTGTACAGGCAACACTTCAGCAACTGAAGTACTTACTCTCCCTGCCCTACAGTGAGACGGGGTCTCACTGGCTTGAAACATGAGATCCTCCTGTCTCAGCCTTCTGCGACCCTGAGTGCTTTCGACCTGGATTCGGGAAAGCCTGGACCCAGTTTGCCTTGGAGGACATTGCGTAGGGCTAGCCGGAAGCTGAGTTTTCCTTGCCTGTTTTCTCCCCTCGAGACCCACCCCTCACTTCCTCACAGCCCAGTCCACTCCGCCTCCCAGCAACCCCTCCTCCTCTACACCAGCCACCCAAACTACGCCTCATAGCAATGATCAGACCCTGCCTCTCTTCTCTGCAAGAGACCCTCCCCAACCCGTCCGGTGTGGCGTTACCCAGGTCTACCTGCTTGCTCCTGACCCCAGGCTATTCCCCAGGTCCTCTGCATCTCCCGGGAGCCTCCTGCCGAGCTCTCCCTAAGGCCGAAGAAGAAGACTCGCAGAGAGGGCAGCTGAAGGCCGCTCTGCATTCTCTCCCTTTCCCTTCTAGGTAGCGCACAGAGGTGAGAAGTCCCTCTCTGCAGTGATGGCTTCTCTATTCCCAGCCCCCGAGAGAGGCGGGATACACAGCGAATTCCCAGCCAGCCAGAGCTACACAGTGAGACTCTGTTTACAAACAGAATAGAAAAGATTAAAGACCCTGGGCGGGGGAGAGGCCACACTGAGCTACCCACCCAGTATGCCATTCCCCCCAACTAAGAGTCAGGTGGCCATTCAGGCCGGGCAAAGGGACAGCTGTGTAGCCGGTGGGTGGGTGGGAAAACAAGGCGGTCAGTGTCCTCAGCTGGACAGCCTGTCCCCAGTCCCGAGCCGGACGACAGTCAGGCGGACATAGCTAGCGGACAGACACAGAGACAATGTTCAGCCGTCCCAAGAAGGCAACTTCCATCCCTCATCCCTCCCATCTCCATATTGTCACCGTGTGGTCATAAGTACAGGCGCGCAGCTGAGCTCCTCCCGCGCCCCTCCCCACCCCCGGGCGCCACTGCTGTGATGGATGGTGAGCCCTCGGGAGGCGGTCGCCCTGGCAACCTCGCTGTCCCCATGGCAACGCGAGGCCCTGCGTGTGGAGGTGGGGCCTGTGCTGAACATCCACCCCCGTCCAGTGCTGGGGGGCTGCGAGGCTTCCACTAGCTTTGCGGGGGGGGGGGGAGGGGGGGCGGAGGGAAGGGCGCTTTTCTCCCATTTTGGTTTTTGGTGTGCCCCCGCATCCCTCTCAGAATGGTCTGGACCAGACAGTGAAGGTTAAGAGGCAAGAAACATGCACATCATTAAGCTCATTTCATAGCTAGAGGCCCATGCCTGTGATTTCAGCAACAGAGACCAAGGCAGGAAGATCGTGAGTTCAAAGCCAGCCTGGAAAACTGGCTTCAAAATTCAGAGTGAAAAGAGAATTTGGGTGGGAACGCCTCAAACATGCAAGAGGCCTGGGTCATCATAGCACTCAAGAGGTTGGGGTGCAGGGGGATCAGTTCAAGTTCATCCCTAGTTACATAGTGAGTTTGGGGCCAGCCTGGGCTATGTAGGACCTATTTCCAAAGCTAAAAATAAGCTGGGATATGGTGGTGAAAGCCTTTAATCTCAGCGGGCCGGTCTCGAGTTCAAGGCCAGCCTGGTCTAGAGAGCGAGTTCCAGGACAGAGAAATACTGCCTCGAAGAACTCTAAAATAAATAAATAGCATTAATTTCTTGTGTGTGTGCATGCATGTGTTCATGCAAGGGCCTGCAAATGTAGTGGCTGGTGTCTGTCATCCCTGTGCTTGAGAAGCTGAGGCAGGAAACTTTCGTAAGCCGAGGCCAGCTTAGGCTACACAGACACTGGGAGAAGCCTGGTAAAATGACCTTTGGCCTCTGGCGGGGGCTGGAAAATGCCAAACAGAGGCCATATCTCCAAAGGTCCTACATATGCATGCACAGAGAAGCTGATTTTTTTTTTAGTGACATGGAAGACACCTTTAGTGTCTGTGTGTCCCCAGACAGGTGACTTGTGGTCTCCGAGCCTGTCCCGCCACCTCTGGGGACAGTGGGCAGCAGCTGGAAGCTGTTTACAGAGCAGCCCATGCTCACTTAGACTGCAGCTCAGGGAGTGGCACCCTAGGGAGTCTTCTCAGGCACTTAGAGGGAGATCTGGGCTCCTTTGTTGCTGTGTGTGGGTGGCTGAGGACCAGGGAGGGCGTCGTTCCCCAGCTCCTGAGATAATTCAGCTCCAGCTCCAGATGAGATAATAGGAATCCAGTGACAGCCTAGCCCAAGCCTTGGCTTCCAGATTTGTTTTTGCAAGGCCCAGAGAGGTTATGCAACAGGCCCAAGGTCACCCAGTGGACAGAGAGGCCTGGGCAGGGATAGGAGACGGGTGTGTGTATGTGTGATGGGGGGGGTTGTTGGCCTGTGCAGCTCCAGTGTCCAGCAGGACAGCAATGAGAGGGATCAAGCTGGTCAGGCGTGGAGCCCAGCTCCCAGAACATTCCTGAGGCTAAATGAAAGGAAAGTGCTGATGGTGACCTTGGCCAGGAGGGGAGGGGGCGGCCACCAGAGCTGGTGAGAGGAGACTGATGGGAGGAGAGCAGCCCTTTCCCGCTGAGGACACCAGCCTGGGGCTGCCTAACCCACTTAAGACCTCTCTCCAGGGTACCCTGTGTCTCCTCTCTCAGTATTTGACACTTTCAGACCTGAAAAGCAAAGGCTTTTCCCAGCTTGCTCCAAACCCTAACCAAGCCTTCGCCCTCAGGCTGGCCTCCCCTGCCCTTCATCAGCCTCAGCCTTTCCACCTCCAGGCTAAACTGGGCACAGCTTCTTCCCCCAGGGGGGCCCTCCAGGGGCTCTCCTAATCTCCCAACTCAGGACCACAGCAGCATCAGGCTGGGCAGTACAGAGGCAGTCCCTCCCCAGCATTGGAGAGGAGGCCAGGGCAGGCCAGTGCCAGGGGAATGGACGTGCTGGCTATTAACCTGCGGTTGGAGGAGAAGCTGTACCTCACCCAGGATCCTCACAGATGAACGGGAACTCCAGCATATTCTAATGCAAAGACTGCTCTGAGGAGACCAACACGGCTGGCCAGCAGCAATCGTCAGACATTTGGGACCCCACTGCGGGCCCCCCCCGCCCACTTGGTCAGTCTCCCCAGGCCGAGCTCCTTACCCAGGCCTCCCCTGACCTTCTTAACTTGCAACCTCAAACGCTTTTACCACCACAGCACATGCTGAGCACTCCATAATTTTTTGTATTCCATGAGAACAATGCTGTGGGCCAGGCAGTGGTGGCTCACACCTTTAATCCCAGCACTTGGGATGCAGAGGCAGGCGGATCCTTATGAGTTCGAAGCCAGCCTGGTCTACAAAGCAAGTCCAGGATAGCCGAGGCCACCCAGAGAAACCCTGTCTGGAACAAACAAACAAGGAAGCCTTGGCTAAGCAGCCTTTTTCTCCCAGCTCTGTCTCCAGCACCGTGCACACCACGGGTACTCAATGTCTGTGGAACCACGGAGGCGTGATCAGGGGACAGCTCCTCTAGAGTGCCTGACCTCCCAGGACCAACACGTATCTCCGTCGGGGCCTGGACTGCTAACACCCCGAGCAGAGTGTTACAAACTACTATGTGAACCATTCAGTGTTGCAGGCGGACCACGGACGTGCACAGGGACCACCTGGATGCAGGAGCCGTAGTCAGCCATACAGAGGAGCAAGGCTCCCCCACGTGCCACACGGAGACAGCAAGGCCACAGAGTGTGGGACTCCGTAATAGCAAACGTCCTCCATAGGGCAGTCCAGAGTTGGGAGATAGATCCAGGGGTGCCGGAGACCTGGGAGGGGACGGTGTGACTGCTGCTGTGTGTGGGCTTCATTCTGGGGTGATGGAATATTCTAGAGCAGTGGTTCTGAGCCGACAAAACACTGCAACCCTTTAATACACTCCCCCACGTTGTGGTGACCCCAATCCTAAAAGCATTGCTACTTCAAAACTCTAATTTTGCTACCATTATGAATCGAATCGTAATGTAAGTATCTGTGTCTTCCCATGGTCTCTGGCCACCCCTGGAAAAGGGTCGTGGTGCGACCCACAGGTTCTAGAGCTAGCTAGAGGTGATGGTTGAGCAAATTGCATCAATATGTCGGCTGTATGCGCCCTTGTAAACACAAAACAAATTTGTTTCAGGTCTATTCAGAAAGCCACCTTTTCTTTGCAAGAGGTCTAGGGTAACCCAAGACACCCTTGGGCTTCCCATGAAGCCAAGGATGACCTTGAACTCCTGACTGTACCACCTCTGCCTGCAGTGTTCTGAGGCCAGGCCTGTGCTGCTATGCCGGCTCTCTGTGATGCCGGCGATGGAGACCAGGGGCATGTGATGCCAAGAGAGCGGCCTTCCCCCTGAGCCCCGGCCCTGATGCACCTCAATGCACCTGCCTCTGGAGGGGCCCCCAACAGGGCCAGGAGCCAAATGTTCCACTTGACTCACTGTCGGTGCTCAACAGTCCAGAGTTTTAAAAGACTTATTAACTACACACACACACACACACACACACACAGACATAGACAGATACAAACATACACACACAAACACACATACCAGACACACACGTAGACACATTCAGACATAGACAGACACAAACACACACAGAGACATAAAAACACACAGACACACACAGACACACACATTTATTCTTTAGATTTATTTTATTCCTATGAACGGTTTGCCTGCGTGTCTGCCTGCGTGTCTGCCTGCGTGTCTGCATGCAGCACTCTCACGGGTCAGAGAGGGCGCTGGGTCCCCTGGAACAGGAGTTACAGGCAGTTGTAAGCCACCATGTGCGTGCTAGAGTTCTTAACCACTGAGCCACCTCTCCAGCCCCTTATGTAATGAGCACTGGCTGGGGCTGGAGAGATGGTTCAGTGGTTAACAGCGCTGACTGCTCTTCCAGAGGTCCTGAGTTCAAGTCCCAGCATCCATATGGTGGCTCACAACCACCTGTAATGAGCTCTGATGCCCTCTTCTGGCGTGCAGGCGCACAGGCAGAGGAGCACTCATATACATAAAATAAATAAGTAAATCTTAAAAAAAAAAAAAAAAAGAGCACTGTCTGCTCTTCCAGAGGATCCCCAGCACCCACACGCAGCTCACACCTGCCTCTAACCAGTGCCAGGCGATCCAGACATATATGCAGGCAAAACACCAATGCACACAGAATAAGAATATATACATCAGTAAAAAACAAAAACAAAAAAATCTGCATCGTAATGCACACTTTCAGTCCTAGCACTTGGGAGGCAGAGGCAGGTGGAGCTCTGTGAGTTCCAGCCCAGCCAGGGATACACAGTAAGACTCTCTCCCTAAAACAACAAATGCACAAAACTTCAACAAATCCTTTCAATAGGGTGAACCCGGCTGTGACGGTAGAATCCACCAGGAGCCAGGCCTCCACCCGTCTCTCCGCTGGGCTGACTCGGTGTGGGAAGAACAGCCCTGGCTGTGGTGGCCTCATCACGCGGGCTGGGGTCACCCCTCTCTGCTTCCTGACTGTGGGCTCACACTCCTGCTGCCGTACCCTCCTCTAAACTGCTTTTCCCAGCCATGGCACAGCTCACTAATATAACCGTGTGCTTATGAACTCAAAGCCATCTTTCTTGCAAGGGCCAAGCCGATGAGACGCTGGGCTCCCCACCCACCCTCCTGATCCTGCCCTGAGACTTCTTATGGACAGAGAATATGAACACAAATGGACAAAGTGGGGTGGAAAGTGCTTGCTGCACAACCATGAAGATCTGAGTTCAAATCCCCAGCATCCACGTAAAAACACAGGCACGGTGGCTCAGGCTTGCCATCCCAGACCTGGGAAGGATCCCCGGAGCACACTGGCCAGTCAATGCACCGTTAACCACTGAGTTCCAGCCCAGTGAGAGAGGCCGTCTCAAAGAATGAAGTAGAATAAAGCAGTGGTGGTGCACGCCTGTAATCCTAGCGCTGGAGAAGCAGAGGCTGTGAGTTTGAGGCCAGCCTGGTCTATATACCAGGACAGCCAGGGTATAGAGGGACCTTGTCTCAAAACAAGAACGTCAACCAAACAACAACAAACAAACAAATGCGCAAGAACAAAGGACAAAGGACATAATCTCGTCTCCCTGCAGTGGGGTCACTACTTCAGCCACCGTGCTCGCTGGTCCCCCAGACCTCCATCTTGCCTTCTCTGTCTCCTCGGCACCCGGGTCTGGCCACGCCCTCCACAGCTATTCCTACCCAGCTGGCTCCACAGATCCACTTTCTCCCAGTCAGCCAGGCCCAGGCTTGGGTTCCTCCATAACTCGTCTGATTCAAGCTCAGTCTGGCTGCCCCGAGTTTCTTGCTTGGAAACCTCCAGGAGACAGATGGCCTTCTGCAGCCTGATGTGGGCCCAGACATCTCTGGCTCCCAAGGCATCTCCAGTCCAGCCTGCCCTCCTCTGCCTCGCCCCACCATGCCCTCCCTCATTCCTCTTAGCTCTGCAGCCTGCAGGGTTGGGAACCCAGGCACAAACCACAGAAAGCCGGCTCCCCACGCCTGCTCTGCATGCGCCAGCCTGGCCAGCAGGTGCGCCTGATCGCATGGCAGGTCCCGGAGAATCCTTTACAGGAAAGGCTCAGGGTGCAATGGACTAAAACAAAACAAAACAAAACAAACAAACAAAACTTTCCTAGACCGAGACGGAGGCAGGAGGTCACAGTAAAAGCCTGCCTTGGAGGGAAAAAAGAAAAATCTTCATTCAATAAAAAAATCTGGGTGTGGTGATAAATCAGAAAGCTGAGGAGGGGAATTAAGAGACTGAAGTCTTCCTCAGCTATGTAGTGGGTCCGAGGCCACTCTGGGCTATATGTCTCAAAAAAACAAAGAACCACCATAGGCAGCAAGGACAAGGCTGATGAGATGGCTCAGGAGGAAACCTGAGACCCTCAGTTCAGTTCCTGGGACCCACCCGTTGGACACACAGAATGATCTACAAGTCTTCCTTTGACCTCCAGAAGCGTGTCATGTCCCCAATAATGAATAATATAATAACAAACTAAAAACAACAATGAAAGTGTCTCCATGAATAAATTATACTCACATTTCTCCAGCTACCTTCCCTGTTTTGAGGCTGGCCATCTGCAAATTCCTTAACTCACATTTCAGGGGGCGGGGGCAGTGAGAAGGCTTAGTGGGTAAAAGGGCTTGCTGCCAATCCTGATGCCCTGAGTTCGAGCCTCAGAACCCACATGGTGGAACGAGAGAACCGGCTCTGAAAGTTAGACTCTCACGCCTGTGCCACAGCGTTTGCCCACACCCTCCCCCACACTCACACACAAATAAGTCAATAAAAAAGGAAGAAAAGAAAAAAAAACCCTCACATTTCAAACCAAACTCCCTTATCCTGGAGAAAAACATTGCAGAGTTACCTGGGCAGACACATTAGCTAGAGTTTACAAGAGCAGCGACCAAATAAATACAAAGAAAACCAAAGCTTGCCCCGAAATTCCATTATCAGGGCAGACACCAAGAGCTGACAGGCCTGAGGGAGGGGAGGGGGAGGCAGGGTGGGGTGGGGTGGGGTGGGTGGGGTGGGTGGGGTTTAAGATCCAGGCAGCTCCATTCTGGTAGCTTATACTTGTCACCCCAGCACTCCAGGGGGCCGAGGCAGGAGGACTGCCACAGCTTCCTGGCCCCTGGTGTCTGTCTTCAAAAGCAATTTTTATTAGGTCTTTAAATGGATATATAAATCAATAAAATTTATTTCGTTTTTCCAGCCTGTGTGTGGAGGTTTGTGCACATGTGTGCATTGCTTGTGGTGGCCAGAAGAGGGTGTCGGATCCCCGGGATCTAGAATTAGAGGAGGTTGCGGACCGCCACATGGGTGCTGGGAACCAAACCAGGGTCCTTAGCAAGAGCAGTAAGCTCTCTCTCTCTCTCTCTCTCAATTTCTCTCTTTTTGGTTTTCTGAAACAGGGTTTCTCTGTGTAGCTCCCGCTGTCCTGTCCCCTAGCCTTTGCAACCACCTGGAACGTTTAGGGTCCTGAAGTTCATCAAAGGAGTGAGTTTAGCCCTTGTAGAAAAGGGCTGTGATGGAGAGTCAGATATCCAAGACTGGCCTGGGCCAGAGAAGCCAATGAGAGCTTCCCCACAACCCCACAGCCACATGGGGCCAACCTCTGGCATGACCTAGGACTCCGGGTGTGCTGTGTGGCCTGGGGGGTCATCTCCCACCCCCTGAGCTTTAGGATCCGCACTGGGAAAGAAGGAAGCAATAGAGGCGTGGCGGGGGGGGGGGAGGCTTTCCCCTGTCAATGCAGCCCCCTGACCACACCCAAAGGGGAGGCTGGCTGAGCAGTCAGAGGCTCCCTTGGGCCAGGCCAGAGGAACAGATAAACAAGCCAGGGGATGGGCAGGCAAGTGCAGGCCCTGGCTCCCCTGAGCCCCTGGCTGGGCTCCCGGGGCGGGGTGGGGGAGCAGCCAGGCCTTTGTCTGGGTTTTCTGAAGTAAAGGACACTGGGCTGGGTGTCAGCCTTCTTGGCCAGGGAAGGATGTGACAGCTCCCACCCATTGGAGGGTGTGGCGGGTCACGGGTTAATCCCAAGAGGAAAGTTGTCTTGCACAAAACACACCCAGAGAGGGAAGGGCAGGGGGAGAGGCCACCAGCCAAGCCGGGCTGGCCGGACTTCTCTGTCCCAGCCCTGGCTGGGGGAGGGACAGGGGAGCCCTCTGGGGGTGCCCCCAGTCACCAAGCAGGCAGGTTTGTGACCTCACCCCCAGGCTGTCAAGCACCCCTCGACCACCTATCCTTCCCACCTGTGGGAGTAAGGGGCTTGAGGGGACAGACAACCTCACGTTGCCCTGAGCGGGCTGCATGCCTGAATCTGTGCAGGAAATGGACTGCCCCGTCGCCTCTCAGACCCACACAGACCCCAGCTCACACCACACTAGGTTTGGGAACTGGGTACCAGCATCGTTTTCCACCTGAACCTGCCGCCCCTTTGAGTCACACCATCTGGTCTCCCCCTTTTTCTGGGGAGGGGGAGGGGACACTCGTTAAGGGAAAGGGGGAAAGCAGATTAAAGCTTCTGACAGGGAACCGCCCGCCTAGCTCTCGAGGAGATCTCTCTCTCCAGCCAGTGGCAACTCAGGACATCTAATGGGCCGGAATTGGTTTGGCCAGGAGGCTGCGGACCCCGGGGAGGCCACGAGGAGGGCAGAGAGCAGGAGGGACCGACAGAAGCGCCAGGAACAGCAAGCCGAAGCTGGGGGAGGGGAGGCGGGGAGCATCCTGCCTCTTGAGGAGGGGTCCCACTACTCCCGAGGTCCTACAGGCTCTAGGGGGTCGCCCACCCACAGGTGGCCCAGGTTGGATGAAGGGTCGTGCGCGCGCGCGCGGGCCCCTTGCCTTTGCATCCCGCAAGCGATGTGTGGGTGCAACCCGGGTGTCCCCCCCTCCCAGCTTGATTGGAACCAGGCCTGGAGCGCACGGCCCAGCTTGATCCTTTCCCTTTGCAACTGGGGACGGTCTCCCCGCCTCGCCTCTGGGTCTCCCGTTGGGGGCCTGGGGCGACCGAGCGTGCGCGGCCGGGTACTCACTCCATCTCCCGCGAGGTCCGTGGGCGGTGCAGCGCGGGGCAGGGCCGACTCTAGGGCCTGGCGGCCAGGACTGCGCGGCGCGGGGGCGGCACCGGCGCGGGCATCGTCCCCAACGCGCCGGGTATTGTCCGGGCGCGGCCGGGTGGGCTCGTGCGCGCGCCGCCTCTGCGCGCTCCCTGCACCCCGCGCGCCCGCGCGCGCCTCCTGCCGGCCGCAGGCTCCCCGCACCGCGCGTAGCTTCACCCCAAAGCATCGCCCAGACCCCGGACCCAGTTATTCTGAGCTCTCCGTGGGAAGAAAGGAGTCCGGATACAGCTCAGGGCCCTAAGTGGGGG